>NC_139512.1:22058591-22728591 GCF_947247035.1 Vipera ursinii | reverse complement strand
AAAAGGTGCCGATAGGATCCAAGTGGCTTCCTTAATCTCCAGGAAATTCTGTTTAGTTGACTCAGTATCATTTTGAAGGCAAGCAATACCAGGTATTTAACAGTTCATTACTGCTGCCAACCTATGCTATGGGGTAGTTATTTTGCATTTTATAATTAAATCAGTTGCTTGGTAACACTGAGAAAGTTATTCTAATATAGTCTGTGTGATGATTATCTTATCATTAAGTCAGGCATTTGGAGATGGGAGGGAGCATCTTTGCTAGAATTATATATGTAAAAGTAGGCGTCTTAATGAAATTCACCAGCCCTTCCATATCTTATCAGTTTGAATCCAATCATGACTTCATTTGTACCCTTTTGAACCAGTGACTAAAAGGGGATTCTACAGTAGGTGCAGTGATTAAGCCATGTCCTTATAATATGAGCATCAAGTATCCTCCAATCAAATGGAACAAGAAAAAAAACAGTCATTTCTTAATGTACATAATTCTTATCTAATTATTCTGATAACAGCTCTGCAGCATGAAATTGAGAAATCTTGGTCAGAGAAAGCTTGCTTACCTTGTTTGGTCCTGTAATTGATTCCTGTTCCATGCAATTGAATATTTCTTAATTGTCTCTTAATATTCCTGTTCATTTTTTTCCCCTCCAAGTGATAGGGATTTCTACTGAGCCAGTTTGGTCTAGTGGTTAAGGCACCCAGAGAGAAACCAGGAGACTGTGAGTTCTAGTTCTGCTTTAGACATAAAAGCTGGTTGGGTGATTAGGGGCCAGTCATACTCTCTCAGCCTACGATGTCAGGCTTGGTTTACAAGCTGGTCAGTCAATTCCTGTCACGAAAAATGGATCAACATTTGGTTGGTCTGAAAAAAACCCTGGAACTTGCACCAGGAAGAAAATATAGGGATTTCTATTATTTTTAATCCTGGTAGTAGTAGTAGTTGAAGTAGTAGTAGTATTTTTACAATTCTGATATAGGAATTCATACAGGAAGCCAGTAATTAAAGTCCTGCTTTCCAGACAAATGGGAACTTAATAGTTATGGCCAATGAAAATATAATACTTTGCCATCACTGAACAGGAAACAACTTTCAAAGCAGAAATATTTAATATAATAAAATATAAGATATAAATAAGACATTTAATCTTCCAGATATATTTAATGTAAATTGCAGGAATTATTTGCTAATGGTGGTTTTTTCCATATACATAATAATAATAGTAATAATGATGATGATGATGATGATGATAATGATGATAATAATAATAATATAATGTTGGAAGGGACTTTGGAGGTCACTCCCTGCTCAGGCAGGAAACCCTGTAACCACCATTTTAAATCCACTTCAAATGATGACTGGCTTAGCCATAGTTATTAAGGAAGCAACATTTTTAGTCCTTATGTTAAGTGAACATTTACTTACTTACTTACTTACTTGGAATATAAGCCACTATAAAATAGTTGACTTTTACCAGCATAAATACCAAAACAGCAATTAAATTAATACAATACACACACACACACACACACACACACACACACACACACACACAAACTCATATTGCCTCAGGCACTATAACAACAGATCACAGGCAAGTTTGTGAATTTGATTTCTAACTATTTCTAACACTGGAAGTTTTTAAGAACAGACTGGAAAGCCATTTGCCTGAAATGGTGCCTGAGCAGGGAGTTGGACTAGATGACCTCCAAGGTCCCTTCCAACATTATTATTATTATTATAATCATATAATTTCATCCTCCAAAACTGTCAGTACTGCTCCCTGACTCTTAATTCTCAGCTATCTAAGGACAGAACTAGCCCTGATTCTGTTCTGAGCACCTGAAAGAATCACCTTCTTTGACTTCTGGGATTCCAGCCAGCATTGCCCACACTCTACCGTAGAAGTGACATTTTTTTTAAAAAAAAAGCTCTGAGATTTTCCTCCCCAAGGATCTGAATGCTACAGCATTTTCTCACTCGTTGCCCTTAACCGAGTTATTTGCAAGTTCTTATTTAAGTGTTCTGTTTTGTTGCCAGCTTGAGGGAGGAGAGTCCCAGTGAAATTATTAAATAGAGCTATGGGTTTTGTGTTTTTATCCCTGAGCCCACATTTGATCTGTTCCAAAAGATGTTTCAAGGCCCACGGCCATCTGTCTACCAATTTGCTTAGGAGTGATGATGTTATTGCTGTTAATTTTCCTCTCTTCTCCTTCTCCTTCCCCTTATCGTCCTTTCCTCCTCCTCCTTCTCTTCTCCATCCTCCCCACTCCACATTAATTAAGAAGACAGGAAGTAATCTGCACCATGTTGACATCCTATTAAGCCTTGCTTCATATTTGTCTATTATACTGGCAAAACATAGTGCAAGGCAGCGCTTCTCAATCTTGGCAACTGTAAGATGTGTGGACTTCCACACCCAGATTTCTGGGAATTGAAATATATGCATCTCTATGGTGTCAAAGTGGAGAAACACTGATATAAGAGAAGTATCCATTAAAATGCTATGAATAAACTCAGGTCTCCAGAATTAACTTGGCATTTAGGAATCCTTACAAACTTCTCTCATCCAGAATTCCTCCTTGATTTGGGGTCCTGAATGGACTGGATTTCTTTCCAGTAAAACAGTCATTCTTCTGTTTTTAATGAATGGATTTTGTTCAGATTGTGTCTCTGAGTGCTTTCCTCTCAAGGGCATATGTGCCCCATCAAATGAAAATTGGGAGAGTTGATTCTGATTTGTCCAGCAGTTAAAAGATGTCATTGAGTTGCCTAAATAGAAGCATTCCTGTTATGTCTTTGCAAGAGATTGATTTTATAACTACAGTTTCTTGCCAGGGATTGGGACTATTTGAAGCTGTGCTGCAAATAGCTACAGATCTCTAACCAAGGATTCATACTATTCTCCATAAAGGATGTTGATGCTTCCCTTCCAGATCCCATCCCAATAGGTATATACAGGGCTTTTTTTCTCATAGAACGCTCAGAACGGAGTTCCGGCACCTTTTTTGGATGGAACCTTGTACGATAGGCAAGGTGGGTTGTATGACATGTGTGAGTTCTGGCACCTTTTTCTTTTACAAAAAAAGCACTGGGTATATATATATTAATTAATGAATTTATCCATGTTCTGGGGTTGCATGATACTTTGAATCATAAGCAAACTAGCTGGGTTTTCACAACATGTTCAGCCACAAAGAACATGCTCAGCCACAAAGAACAATTTTAGCATATTGTGTGAATGCTGACATGAAATCTTAAGAGGTCTGGTGAAGTGTATTCCATGAACAAAGCAAAGCAACTGGTGATAAAGAACATTTGCTCAAATGTATACATTTCAAATATGTACGGTATATCCAGTATGCGTGTGTGTGTTTCTGAAAATTAAGGAATGATAGAGATAAAACTATCGAGGTTAGAACAATATATTTTTAAGCAAAAACATTCAAAATATCCAAATTTCCTTTGGGTAAGATCAATATTTGCTTCACTTTATTGAGCATGTTATATGAATTCATCCAAGCTATGCTTATTAAGCCTTGGTTTAGTGTAATATATGAATCCACTATATTGTCTACTGCTCGACCAGGTTTAGGAAGACATTCAATAACAAAGACTACACCAGCTGGGAAGTGGAGAGCCCCTTCCCATTGCAGAGTGATTTATTCTAAAAAGGGGCAATTAAATTCAGTTTCTTCCAAAAGTATTTTGTTTTAGAGCCTGTGATCTTCTATTGTTCAGTGGTCATGTAAAAAAGTAAGGTTATTTGATGAAGAAACTGTGCCTCCCTACTCCCATTATAGTTGGATATGACTTCAAAAGTTCTCTCCAGCTACACTCAAAACAAATTCCAACGTCATTTTCCACCCACATGTAGTATATAACTGAATCTGGAAGACTCTCTCTATCTTTGTGTTGTCTGGGGAGGAATTATGTGGTGTATGTAAGAGGAGAAAAGATATTATTGATTAATGAAAGTAACAGTAGAGCTCCAGGATATAATCAAAGGCCTTCTCTATGGGTGTTAAATCAGCTTGTGGCACCGATTTGCTATGTTTTTAGAGACAGCATGACCACATAACAAATTAGATCTTTCAGGTAGGAATCAACTGTGTTGACTATTATCCCAAACCTTTCTTCTGCCCAGCTCTACCCAGGTTATTTTGGGTTTCATTGATTGGTTATGTGCTATCACGTCAGTGTCGATTCTTAGCATGTACTTTCTCCAGGTTGATCTCTCCCCAACCTGCCTCAATCCATCCACCTAGCTATTGGTCATCCTATCCTACTTTTTCTTTTCGATTCCAATTCCAACGACTACTTGAAACCAGAAAGAGTTTATAAGAAATGGTGCTTAGGACCTTCGTGTTAACCATGTTTTCATTATGACTTAATATCCTGTGGCTCGCAATATCAGTAACTTAATGAACTCTCAGATGGCAAAAAAAAGTGGTAAATACCTTTGTTGTCTTGGACTCAGGAATAGGTAAAGATAGACATTTTGATGAAAAAGTAGAAGACAGATTAATACTTGTAAAGAAGGCAATACCAAACTTAGATAAGAACATAAGGGGTAAGAATATTTGTATGAACAAAAATATTCTGAATTAATGCAAGAGGATGGATTCAGATGATGGTTCCATTCAAATGATGGATTTGAGACAGTTACTAAAAATACATGGATATCAAAAAGAACTGATCAATTGGGCTCAGAAGAAATAAAAATTGACTGTTCTCTGGAGATGATTAGCAAGTAGAAGCTCATGTACTTTGGCAATGCAGGCAGATGATTGACTAGAAGAAATAACTGTGTTTGGTAAGGTTGAGGAAAGTAGAAAAACTGAAGACAATGGATAAAGTGGACAGGCTGGCAAGGAGATCACTAAGATATTTTTGCAATAGCTATGGATTACCATAGAACAGACATGTCAAACACAAGGCCCGGGGGGGCGGATCCAGCCCGCGAAGTGGTTTCATGTGGCCCACGAAGCCATCCTGGAAACAGTGAGGGAACGGCCCCCACTGCCTTGGCCCTGGCTTAGAGACCCTCCTTCTGCCAGAGACCCTCAGATCTGTCCCAGTCCTGACCAGGCCCCCATAGGCACCCTTGATGCAAACGATGTAGAGCTGGCCACGCCCACCCAGTAGGCCATACGCACTCTAGCCACGCCCACCCAGTAGGCCATGCCCACCCTGGCCATACCTACCCGGCCCCCTGAGGGCAACCGCAATGCTGAGTTGGCCCTCAATGAAATTGAGTTTGACACCCCTGCCATAGAAAGATCAAGATCTATGGAATTGCTGTCTCCCAGTAACATCTGCCTACCTAATAAGTTTAAGATGGATGGACTCTTTCCAGGATCTTTTTCTCAGGTGACTACTAGCTGCAGGGATATCAGAACTGGGCATTTTCAGTTGCATAGTTTATCCTTAGATATCTAAAGGGCCTCCCCTCCCTCCCGCCTGGCTTTTAGACAATCCATAAAAACATGGTTGCTACCTCAAGCCCAATTGGCCTGGAATCTTGTGACTGCTTCTTCTGGTGAGGAATGGGGTAATTGCTTCATAAGAGAACCATCTCTGGCTTCCTGCTTCATTTTGGAGCAGCCTTCAGTTGAACTGAGTCTTGTCTGGATTGCACAAGGATGAATATGAGTGCATTTATCTTATAAACATTTCCAGCCAAATCAATGAAATACTTTACTTAGAATGCAGAGTCCCTTGATATGTCCCAAACAACTAATTTGGTATAGATGCTAGGGTTCCAAACTGCCCTTTCCCCTTAATTCTAACTGGAAGCCCATTTCATTCTCACAGCTGCTATTTCCTTTAGGAACATGAACAAGACCTGTACTAAGCAGGATGTTGTTCTATCCTTGAGACTAAAACCAAGTCCATGGACAGATATAATATGGGCGGAATTATTAAGTATGCTGGAGCATGATGGAGCAGAATAACCCACTTCCTCAAACAGCTGACTGACACTTTTAGTTCTGCCTTTTCCAATCACTTAAGGACCCAGCAGGTAGTTCTTCAGACATACAGAAAATGCTAAGATCGTTTTTGTACCCAAAAGAGGACTTATTTTGTAATTTCTTGAATAAGCCATAGAGGACTGGTCAGGGCTATCAATCGGGAAAGTCAAAAATATAATATTCTTTCTATCTATCATCTATCTATCTATCTATCTATCTATCTATCTATCTATCTATCTATCTTTTATCTACTTCTATCTTGTATTGAGTGCCCAGAGGGTAAGACAGAAAAGTACAAATAGGAACAATAAATTAACCAGCATAAATACGATGGTTGGTTTCACACTTATTTCACACACATATGAGATATAACAAATGGTGTAAAAGGTTTAATGCACAGGTGTCAATCTTGATTGCGTCTTGTGATGTATCGTGATGTTTTTTGCCTTTGCAGAGCCAGGGTGGGTGTGCCCAACATGTGACGCAACCAGCCCTCAGGCTGCCAGTTTGACACCCCTGGTTTACTGCAAACGTGGGAACTCAGAATTAACCATATTGATGGGTCTGTAAAGAATTGATTGATTAATTTAAACACATTATATATCTGCATATTTCACAATAGGGATTCTGACTGGCATAACTGAAGTCATCTGCAGTAACCCAAGTTAGGGAAATCGGATCAAAATTGTTATGTATCCAGGTGCAGGCATCTGCATAGCAGCAGCCACTAGGGGTGTTGGCCTGGACAGTTTTGGCGGGAAACCTAGTTTCAGCGGGAAACCTAGGGCCAACCCCATTGGCTGGCCGCCTCCCTGGCCAGGTATATAAGGAGGCCAGGTAGCCCTTGTTCCTCAGTACGCACCCCCCACAATAAAGAGCTGAACACGTACTCCGGCTGGCGTCTCTTCCTTGCGTCGGACCCACTACATTACAAAAATATATCCACGCTCAGTTCACTGAGTCTAATTTGATATTCCTTGACATTTCCTAAGAAGAAAGACGGCCCTCTCCCCCTCAATAAATGCAAACGCTCAACAAGGCATCCTTTCCCCCAGTGAAAATAGGGCTCCAAACGGATAAATAAATGCTAAGATACAGGGAGACGCCCTTCCCCCTCCTCTTCCAAGCGTATGTTCTGCCACAAATCCATCCTGAGCTACACAGGCTCCACTAAGGAGCTAAAACAGAGGAGCAGTTTTCCTCCTGCAGGCTTTGCCTTGGTAACTGACATGTTTTATCAGCAGCCGGAAGCTGGTCTCTGAAGCCTTTTGTGGTGCCTCTGCTGCCATGACAACCGCAATAGATTCTGGTCACGGTGTCAGCCTCTCTAGACCACCAAAACATAATCTAAATCAATGTGCGTTTTGGCAGATGTGAGCTGAGATGAGAAAGGGATTCATGAGAATTCCCCTTTCCATAATGTTCAGAAGCAGTAGGTTGCATCGTTTTGTCTTCCCAAGGAATAGAAGTTCCAGATCAGGCTCCTTGAGAAGCAGCTATTTCCTTCTGTGACCCAGGCATTCTTATGATTCTGGTTTCATAATTATCATCATTTCAGCCATTGTCTTTCCACTTGAGGATGAAGGCCTCTTCTGCATGTTTCCAACTAATACAGTCCTGAGATTTCTTTTGCCATTTGGGCCCGCAATACTTGCTAATGTCATTGATTCTGGTTTATTTACAAATAATTACACAGGCTGAGCCAGAGGAAGAAGGGCATCTTTGTCTTTAAAGGTTACATCTTCTCCAAAGCAGAAGACATTCCTTTGAAGACCCTTGATACAATTGTTCTTATTGCCAGCTTCCTGGAAAAAAAATACCGTATTTTCCGGCGTATAAGACGACTGGGTGTATAAGATGACCCCCTACATTTCCTGTTAAATTATAGGGTTTGGGCTATACTCGCCGTATAAGACTACCCCTCTTCCAACGCACACCAAATAAAAATTAAAAAACATCAGATTTGATTTTAATATGGTAATTTTAATTCAAATGCTTATGACATGCAGGTACTTAGTAGGAAAACTGTCACTTATAAACATAAGGCTGTTTGTCATCAAACATGTAAACATAAAGCAGTGCAAGTGGATTAAACTTTTCCTAATTCACTCTAAAGCTTTCCCTGCGCAGACCAAATGGGAGATCCGCTCCAGGTTTTCCAGCCAGCCCGCCCAGTTCCTGAGTCAAATGTGTCCTTAGAGCTAAGCAGCTGCTCTGGCTACTGCATTTACCCACCTGTCTTTCAAGTTGGGATAGACTGCAGCTGCTCTTCAACTTTAGAAGGAAAGACGCCCAGACCCCAGCCTGTAAAAAATCACAGACTGCAGCTTCTTCTCCAATTGGTCCCGCTTTCCCTGCGCAGACCATATGGGAGATCCACTCCAGGTTTTCTAGCCAGCCCTGTCCCTAAAGTTTCAGCACCTGGCGTATAACACGACCCCTGACTTTTGAGAAGATTTTCATGGGTTAAAAAGTCGTCTTATACGCCAGAAAATACAGTATCTTTTTTTGCTAACTATTTTGAAAATGGCTATGGTATATTTTTCTTCTCTTCATTCTTCACAAGGTGGATTTTGCATAATTCTAGCAGCTCTGGGACTGACCAGTGGCATTGACACCATGTTGGGGACAGACCGTCATGGAGAAGTTCTATCTATGTGGGTCACTAAAAATCACCACCAAGTTGATGGCACAAAATCATTTTTTTCTCCAAAGGAAACTATAATTCTGAAATTATAGCACATACGAGCCAATATTACTGTCATGGTTCTAGGTTGCCAATTACTTTCTCAATACTACATATTTAACAAGTAACTGAATTCACCAATTGTTTTGCATTAAAGATCTTGAGATACGATATTTTTTAATTTGGCAAACTCAGACTGGATGTTTATGAGGACATGATGGGTTTTCTGGTCCACAATCTACCATCTATTTGGAAATGGACAAAGGCATATAGGTAAAATCATTGGTTCTTTACACATTTGCTTCACAATGTGCAATAATCCAATATGTGCTTTGTTTGGTTTTAGTTTAGTAAATCAGCAATGTTAAATTGGACACTTAAGGCTTATAATGCTGCAAAAGCTGAACCCATTGTGATTTACAATATTCCATAAAGCAAACATAATATGACACAGAGTAGGGTAAAGCTACCCAGGCTCACTTTGCATAATGAGATGGGCAGCATATAAATTTAATTAATTAATAAATAAGACAAGAGAACAAGCTTGATGTAATGGATAAGATATCAGGCTAGAAATGGGAGACCATAAGTTCTAATTCTAAAGCTGGTTGGATGGTCTTGGGCTAGTCATTCTCTCTCAGTGTCAGGAAGGAGACAATGGCGAGCCACTTCTGAAATCTTGTCAAGGAAACAGCTAGGTCTTGTCCAGGCAGTTGTCTGAAGTCAACACTGACTCAAAAAAAACCCTTCCACAAAGTGTGAGGATCAACTCAATGAATCTTTAGAAAGTCTGATGAGATCTTGGAGTGTCAAGGAATCTTTAAAAATAGTGCCTGCTAGTGTGCAAATATATTTGCAAGAGACAAGAGTATATAATCTCCTGAATAATATTTTTTGTGGAGTCCTTGGTATTCTCTGAGCTTATTTGTTTGCAGACATTTCATTACCCAACTGGGTAACATCATCAATGTTGGGTTCATTACCCAATCAGGTAATGAAGTAACTGCAAGCCAACGACCAAGCTCAGATGGCATCAAGGATGCCATAGTTCAGTTACATATGAGCAACATATATTATTTTCTATTGGAATAATTATTTTTATTAAACATAAATAACATTAGGTTATTAAACAAACCTAATAGAAAAAGCTATTCCAAATGCCTAAATTAAAGAATTTTTGTAGCCTGCTGTAGGAAGGCCTTCAAACATCTTGCTTTCAGCTCCTCTGCTAATTAAATGTGGCATCTTAGAACATTGTTACAGAATCATGATTACAGATTTGAAGGTGGATATATTCGATGACAGGATGAAGTGTGCCAGAATTTGCCATTTAAGGTAATACTTTTTATTTTTAGCTAATTTGGTTGCTATGACAGCAATAAAATTTCAGCAGCAGGAAAGAAGAGAAAATTAATTTTTTTTTCTGTTGCCTCCTACTCAGTGTATCCTAAAAACCCTACAGTGGAACAGATTGAACAAAATTAGACTGTAGACATCCTGAATATTCTCCACCAACAAACTAACATGCTGACCTACTTTTCCTTTATCTAGTTGAGTCCATTGTCTTCAGAGCTCTTGGTCCACTCATAAGCTTCGATGGACATTTTTTAAAAAATCCGTATTGTGCAAAAGTTTCTGTGATTAACACTGGATAAGAAACAAATAATGACTTATGTTAGTTGAAAATCATGGACTTGAAAGTTTATGATACCAGATGGGAGCATCGAATCAGAAAGATTGCTCTAAATAACATGGCAGTCATTCTGCATCCACCCCTAGTTACCTTACTTGGATATGTTATTTCGTTAAATTACACAAACACTTTCAAATTTCCTGGAGTAAAATTAGTCAGCATTCCATATCCAATTAACATGTTAATCTGAAGCAAATTTGGGGAGGATGAAGAGAAGACTATCCTGGAAAGGATTTTTCCCCACAAACATTTTTGTTCTTTTCGAATACCTCTTAAATAGATTCTTTCAATGTTCTAATAGGTGCGTTTGTGCTTTAGGGAGTTAATGATAGGACTATAAAAATAAATTATGTCCTGAAAATCATGGATTATCTTTGCTATCTGCAAGCAACTGTTGGAAACAGGATCAAAATACTCAGTTGATTAGTAATTTTGAGTCACATTGTATTAATCTCATTCATGCATTGATATATTACCTGTGAAGCAGCTGAAAGCTAATGGATCCAGATTCATATATTGAAGGCTACTATAATGACCCTTTCAGGACTAAAAAAATTACTTGAAACATTTAGACTATCCTCCCAATTTTTAACAGAATTCTACCTCATCACATAGCTCATTAGATTGGGATAGCGTATAACTTATACAATCATAAATAACTAAGAAGAACTATTGGAATAGACTAAAGTCTTTCTAGTCCTGTTTTTGTTTCCAAAACTGACCAATAGATGTCTCCAAGATGCTCCAAAAAGACCTATAAAACAATAGCTATCTTTTCCTGTTTTTCCCCAGGAATTAATATGCAGAGGTATGCTGTTTTTATTCCTGGATGGGTCTGATAGTGGAATTCATTCATATAATGTGACACTATGACAGTGTCCTTTTTCAAAATCTAATTACTCTTCTAAACACAAGGCATGTTTTTTACAATTATAAAAGATAAAAAGTACAATGCTAGAAAGTCCATCTCTTTGATGGTACTACAATTGCAAGGTCCAACTGTTGCAAATTTTGTTTGTTTGAGTCCATTTTTCCCTCTTCACTCTGACAAAAAAAGGTTGATTTGATTTAACTATGAATGTGAGCAGATTCTAAACATTATTCTTTAATTTCTGGAATCAGTTTCTTACAGGGAAGCAAATCCATGAGAAGTCCTTCTTTTCATTACTCTCTTGGTGCTTTTCCTGGGTGTGTGTATTGTATGTATGTAAATGTCAAACACAAGGCCCCAGGGGCCGGATCAGGCCCGCGAAGTGGTTTCATGTGGCCCGCGAAGCCATCCTGGAAACAGTGAGGGAATGGCCCCCACTGACTTGGCCCTGGCCCAGAGACCCTCCTCCTGCCAGAGACCCTCAGATCTGTCCCACTCCTGCCCAGGCCCCCATAGGCACCCTTGATGCGAACGATGTAGAGCTGGCCATGCCCACCCAGTAGGCCATACGCACTCTAGCCACGCCCACCCAGTAGGCCACGCCCACCCTGTCCATACCCACCCGGCCCCCTGAGGGCAACCATAATGCTGATGCGGCCCTCAATGAAATTGAGTTTGACACCCCTGCTCTATGGGCAATAAACCGATGGGTGAATTAATCATTGCTGTTTTGATAGTTTTCTTGGAACCTAGCTATATAATCTGACCATTATGTGTGGGTTAACTGGAACTATGTAATCTTACTACAAGTCCATTACATGTCTTCTCACTGGTGCACAGATTCCTCTCAAACCTACTTTGAATTTGAAAAAGATATTTTGATGCTCACTTGCTCTAGTTCAGCCACTAGTTTGGCCTTTGCTTATGCCTCATTTTTGCATCCAGTTCCTGGATAGTCTAACAATTCCTTGTTTCTGTCTCCTGATCCCACCCCAGACTGATCTTAAGCTTTGCACTACCCCAGTTAGATAAAATAAAGTGATCTGGATTGACCAATATTTCCTCTTATCCAATGATGACTTCCTAATACGAGTGAGAGAGAGATAAGCTACTTAACTAACATCATTAGCAAACCTGTAGGCCAGTTTTAATTACTACTTGATTCAAATTAGGAATAATTAAAAAGGTGTCTGATTATTTCCAAGAAAATGATAGAGCTTCTAAGATTAATGGACTGTAGTGTCACAATTGACCTTTTACCTGAATCACAGTTTGAGCTGGGGAACTTCTGTCTCAGAGCTTTCCTTTTTTAGTTAGGAAAGAAGAAAGAGCCGATGCAATGTAATGGAGATTTCATACACAATTAATAAATGAATGGCAGGGATTTCTTCTCTCTGATAAGATGATTAAATGAATGGATCATGGGTAAATTCCAAACCTAACTATAAAACATGCATTCATAATAAAATAGAGTCATTTGTCTTAAAATGTAATAGATGATTAGCAACTGATTTTAATAGCAAGTTTGATGAATTTATAGCAAAGAGCAGGAATACAATGGTTATTCACTTACTGCATTCTTGCTTTCTTGTAGGCACTTAAGACCACACACAAACACACACACACACACACACACACACAAACCTCTTTTTCTATTATATTTGTAAGAACCCTGTGAAATAAGTTAGGCTGAGAGATAGTGACTTGCCCAAAATTGTTTAATGGACTCCATGGATGATTTGGGACTGTAATATGGCACTAAAGGTGTAATGTATTGGACTTGCTTGTTAACACCACATGGTAACGGCTGGTAGGCTGCTGGAACAGGGAGCTAGCTAACTCAGACAACCCGTCTCCAAACCTATTGGCTGCTACCTAGGGGCCAGGGTATAAATTTCTGCATCTGCAGCCCTGTTCTCTAATTCAGATCCTGCAAGCAATAAACCATGATCTTTGCTGAACTCACTCACCTCGTCTTCATTCCTGCACAACAAACCCAGTACACAACAAAAGGCATTTTCATTGCCTGGGGCAGTTCACTTCAAATGATCAGATGCTGGGGGAAAAAAACAAGTCATTTCTGTCATACTCTGCTTATCTGTTCGGCTGGATGAAGAGCTTAATTCTGGACCCTTGAAACTAAAAAACATTTTCTGTGATTTTACAATGAACAAATCCAACTTTATAGAGAACGTTTGGACAAGAAATACTTTGGGCACAATGCTCTTGCTGCCGAATTGGGAAGGAGGCATGATTCATGCAAAATGGCTGAGTCACACATCTTGGCAAGGAAAGCAGCTATCCCAGAAAATGGAGAGGGCACTCATTAATGAGCTCACAGTGTTTTAACAGATGCCCTGTTCTTGTTAAAATTCAACATTCATCATAACACTAGCCTACAGTAAGGAAATGGATCTTTGATCCTGTATCTATAAAGAAAGGCTAAGCATAGGTAGACTGCATTCCTGGACTGCAAAAATTTGGATGACCATGGGGGGAGGGCGTGGGGGGAAGCAAAGAAAGAGCTTTGTATCTTCCTTTGTTGCTATTTAGTGGCGATCCTGCATTAAACGATCGTTTTGCAACCTCAGGATGCTATGCTAAAATGGACACACTGCTTGTTGTTGTTATTGTTTATTCTTTCAGGTCACCATTGACTCATGACAGTTGGCTGGATAATTTCTTGACAAAATTTTAGAATTGCCTCTAAATTGCCATTGCCTCCTTACTAGGGCTTCCTGAGAAGTGACTGGGTCAAGGTCACCTAAGTGGATTTGTACCAAAGGCAGGATTAAAATGTTAATCTCCCAGTTTCTAACCTAGTCTCTTAACCATTACACCAGACTGACTCTTTCCTTCTCCACTGCTGGATCCCAAATCCATTTATTCCACTAGAGGAAAAGAATGGCTACATAACTGTCAATATCTGTTTGGCGGTTATACTGGTTCTTCCCTGCCTCATTATCTCTATTGCTGGGATAATTACACAGTTCATGTTCTGCTTATTTCCACAGCTAGTATTGTGACCAGTCTACTATTTTATTATTAAAATTAGAATAGGAGGAAAAAGGAAGAGATGGTGCTTATCATGGCCTGATATGAAGAAGATTGCTTAGAAGAAGAAGATGGATTAGATGATCCAATTTAATGTTCAGCACTGTAAGAGTCAAGCCCTAGCATAGTCTCTAGATCAGAGCCCGCTGCTCAAGGTTTTAATTTAGCCCAGGGGTCAGGAACCTGAAACAGTGAAAGAGCCACTCAGAACCGGTTCCCTCACAAAAGGAAAAACTGGGAGCCGCAAAAAATATGTGCGCATGCGCGTACATGCGCACATGCACAGAACAGGGTTTGACTGAAGAGTGGAGCCAAGGCGAGATATGCACCTACCCTGCATATTTGAATTGATTGGTTGAACTTTTTTAGTCCCACCTTTTTTTTTTGGACTGCACATGGCAGAGGACTGGGAGCCGCAGGAGACGGCTGGAAGAGCTGCATGTGGCTCCGGAGCCGCGGGTTGCAGACCTGTGATCTAGCCTCATCAATGCCCAATTCACATAAATGGTACCATCATCAGATTGAATACCCGAAGGTGAATAAGAGAGGAGCAACTTGGGAACAAAGAGTTACTTGAGAGGAGCACAATATATCTTGATAGCTTTGCTATCAAGGTTTCAAGAGTACTAGTTAAGAGTTGGATAATGATAGGATGACTATAGCTTCTTGTATAAAGCCTCTGCTTGAAGCAGTATCTAAAACCTGCGATTCTGTGCTATTCTTGTATCTTGATTCATGTCTATCTGATAGAGTTCTCCAGTGTCTTGGCTGTTTATTTTCTGAAATCTAACTTTTGCTCACTTGTTTTCGTCTTTTGTAACCCCATTTGGGACAAAGACTAATTTGACTTCTGCATCAGCTTACTGATTATTCCACATCACACTCTCTTCAAATAATTTCTTTGTGGATTTTCATTTCAGCATATGTAAAAATGCTTTTAGTGCTCCAGTTTCAGAATCCAAGGCATGGCAGTAGTACAAAAGCAGTACATAAAAAAATAGACTGAAATCCTATTCTGAATTGAAAGAAAGACCAACTCAATATATATCAAGCAACTACATATATATATATATATATATATATATATATATATATATATATATGTATGTATGTATGTATGTATGTATGTATGTATATGTATATGTATATGTATATGTATATGTATATGTATATGTATATGTATATGTATGTATGTATGTCTTGGCGTATTTGGATCTTTTCCCGTGTAAGATTGAGAGTGTCTTGGCGATGTTTCGATGAGGTCCCACTCGTCATCTTCAGGCTGGTGTCTTCGGCTTCGTGCTTGTGCGAGCAAAGCGTGATTGGAGCTGTCGTCTCTCTATAAATATTGGTGGGGGTGTGTGGGGTGCTGGCTTTGTTGCTGTAAGCGGGTTGGTTGGCTGTGCTGTTACATCTTGATTGGTTGGTGGCATTATTGTTTGCAGATTAGTCGGCTGTTTTGTAACATCCTGTGTGGCTGAGGTGTTGGCTGTGTGTACTGTGTGCCCAAGGCAGGACTAGTAATTTCTAGTCCTGGCTTGGGCACAAAGCAGGAACTTGAAAACATAAATAAATACATACATACATGCATACATACATACATAGCATGACTGATAAATTTTCTTTGTGGCATAGAAGAAGAAAGAAGGACAAGAAGGGAAGAACCTCAGAGTCTCAGACTTCCAAGCAGAAGAAAGCAGAGCAAAAACAAAGGAGTCACTTATCTTTGCCCTTTTCTTCTAGAGACCAACAGGATGAAAAGTGCAAAGTGTTTTTGCTTCTGGCATTTCATTGCCAGCAAAAGTGTTCTCAACCCACTTCCTGCTCAAACTGCTGTCAGAACGTTTGTATGATCCATAATTTTCTTAGAAAATGCTGTATGCCAACTGGTTGTTCTCTTGAGTTGGTACTTTTTAATCCCCTTTACTGCCACATCTAATTAATGAGCGGAGTCCTGTTATACATTGTGCAGCAAAGCTATATGAGTGTTCTAAGGAGAAATATCCTGACAGTTAGAACAATTAACCTGTGGAACAACCTGCCTCCAGAAGCTGTGAATGCTGCAACACTGGAAGTTTTTAAGAAGAGACTGGACAGCCGTTTGTCTGAAATGGTATAGGTTCTCCTGCTTGAGGAGGGGGCTGGACTAGAAGACTTCCAAGGTCCTATTCTATTCTATTCTATTCTATTCTATTCTATTCTATTCTATTCTATTCTATTCTATTCTATTCTACAGTATTCTATTCTATTCTATTCTATTCTACTCTACTCTACTCTACTCTACTCTACTCTACTCTACTCTACTCTACTCTACTCTATTCTATATTCTATTCTATTCTATTCTATTCTATTCTATTCTACAGTATTCTATTCTATTCTATTCTACTCTACTCTACTCTACTCTATTCTATTCTATTCTATTCTATTCTATTCTATTCTATTCTATTCTATTCTATTCTATTCTATTCTATATTCTATTCTATTCTATTCTATATTCTATTCTATTCTATTCTATTCTATTCTATTTTCTATTCTATTCTATTCTACTCTACTCTACTCTACTCTACTCTACTCTACTCTACTCTACTCTACTCTATTCTATTCTATTCTATTCTATTCTATTCTATTCTATTCCCAAATTTTCTTCTAAATACTTTAATTCAAATGTTTTCCAAATTGGTGTTGCCCAGATAAATTGGACCAGTGTACTTCAGCAATTATTCAGTTTTCTGAGCGAAAACAAGGAGCTACCTAAATTGTGATTTCTTTAATTTATCTTTCCTGTCAATTTAAGGTTGAGATGCCCATAGACAGCATTTACCCATTTTCACTTTTTTTTAAAATCACAAAGTTTAGAAAGTTGCTTTTGAAAATGGAAAAAGTCTCAGGATGTTAAGCTGTGCCGTTATGTCTTCGAAAAAACCAAAGGAGACATATACAGTATCCCTGTCACAACAGCAAGATCTTGCTTCTAGACCAGGTGTGTCAAACTCACAATGTCACTTGACGTATCACGACATATCGTAACTTTTTCCCCATTGCCGGAGCTGGGATGGGTTTCGCCATGACCCATCTGGCCTGCAGGCCAGCAGTTTGACCACCCCTTTTCTAGACCAAGACATGCAAGAAAACAAAAAAACAAAAACAAAACAGAAACTGCATACACAAGGAATCAGGAATTTTTTCCAGCTTCCATTCATTCCTGAGTCTTTCCAAAGATTTAGCAACCAACCAACAAATGATTACAGTCACATTTAAAAGTATTGTTGCTTTCATAGTCAAAACAAGAACAATCAACCTTTTGTATGATCCAAAGCCTTGTTTTTGCTAAGTAATAAAGTTGCTGAGATGCTGTGTCTGGGAGCAAATTTCAGGGTTATATGATATATATGATCAAAAGGAAGGTTAGATAAAGAGCAACCTGTGCTTTTCCCAGTTCTTGGCAGGTGGCTAACCAATTTGTATGTTAAACAGAAAAACTCCTACATTTCTTATCCAGGTTTGATGAAAAATGATCAAGGCAATCCTCGGGAGAGAAAAAGAGAAGGGAGCGGGGAATGATTCTTTTACTCACCAGAGGAAAGATAGGTTTGGAATGAGGGGAAGACTGTAGCTAGAAAAAAGCAATCATGATTACAAATGAGCATCTGGGAGCTGTTGTCAAGAGACTTCACTAATACATACACAGGATCTTGTAGCAGCTGATTCCAGTCAAAATGACCATGTGTTCCTGCCTAGTATATTCATTAGAGCATCAGTATAGCTCACTGTTTTGAGTTATTTATAAAAATAATAATGTAGGGTAATAATATATAAAATGAAAGGATGGAGTGAAGAAATTGGAATTTCCTGCTAGCAGGAAAACAACAATTTGACTAAGTAAAGCTGTCCTTACAACTGAAGTATGAACCATGGGATCTGGGATCTGAATGTAAGAATCTAAATTGCCAATGATATAGTCATTATTTGATTACAGCTGTTGCAAAGTGGATTCTATTGGGGATTTTAGCTTCAGATATCCAAATGTCATTATATTGGAAGTTTTCTAATCTAGTCTACCAGCCTAAACTCATATTCTTAATTTTTTAAAAAAAAAATCTGTTGGATCTACATGCTAGAATTACGTCTTTTTCCAGGGAAAAAAAACCCATGCAAAATGTGCTTTGAGTTTCCTGGTTAAAAAAACAACAACCCTCAAACTTGTATCCTGCTGTTTTTAGAAACCTGGGAAGTTTGTAACATTCTTTTTGTTCTTATTTCCTTCAATAATATGCATTATGAACAAGTTTGGCTATCTGACTGGCCTCACTGATCACCTAATCCAGACTATTTATGAAGACAACTAGTTCAAAACTAAATTCTTGGCTGACCTCACTTTACATATGCTTCCCTAGTGAAAACTGCCTGTGTGCTTTTATTCTGTTTATTCTCAATTCACTTACTAGTTCATGAGAAGATTTGTCTCTATTATTCCCAAAGCTGTTTAGGAGTCTAGAAATAATTTCTAGAAATCTTTGATTATTCCTATATTACGTTTCTTACTAGTGGATTAGAATTACATCTGCAGAAATTATACTACTTCCTCTAGGATAGTTATGTTGGAAATAAATGCTGGGGACAAACTGAGGTTTATAGTGGTAATGGAACATATTATCCTAGTCACACTGCTTTTGAGCTTTTTGTGTTTCTCTGCATTTTGAGTTTATGAAGATAATTGCAGGTTGATTCCAAATTCCTTTCTAGGATATAGGGATTTGAAGCACAGTAAACAGAAAAGTGCATTGTTCTGAATAACGTCACATCCTTATGCTTCCCTTTGGGGGAAAAAACAGAAACAATGATCAAGCAGACATGTGAAACACACAATAAGGAATGTTGTATTGAGCATATGTGCTGTATTTAAATTCAGTATTTTAGCATTCAGCACAGTTCTGTTCATTACAATCAAGAGAAAGAAAAATAAATGAGTGACTGAATGTAGAGAATGCACACTCTGTAACTGATCTATGAATGCCCCCTTAGATAAATGTATGGGGAGAACATGATAGAGGTTTGTATAACATAGTAAATGGCAGAATAAATAAGACCCAACAATTGTCTTTGTTTCCTTCTTGTCATCCCAGTTGAACTTCCAGCAAATAGATCAGATCATCTTTTACCCAGTGGCATAATTCATTAGAATGTTATGATGTATGATGGATATTCTGAGTGCTTAACATTGGACAGTGTCAAAGAAAAGGACAGCAGAATGAGCATCCAATGTAACTCTAAATGAAATATAATCTCCCCAACCGGATGCTCTTCAAATACGTTAGATTAAATATCTCAAAATTCGCTGCTAGCAATCTCTGGCTGGGAATTGCAAGTTTCTGACCAACCCATCCTATCAATTCAAGAATTCTGATAAACTATTTGAGAGGCGGGGTACGTCTGAATGCTAACTGGTGCGCAGAAAGAAAACAGAAAAGGACGGCTATTGCCATTAAGCTTCCTACTCCTCGCAGGAGAAAAAGGGAAGTGGTTATTAACGAGATTAATAACTAACTCTTTAGTTTCATGGAACGGAGAATTTGCAAGGAGTGTGTGTGTGTGTATGTGTGTTGCATCTCCCACACCCTTTCTCTCACACACATACACACATACCTCTCCCCCCCCCCATGATTACCAATTGCATGTCCGAGGACATCTATCAGGCTCAGGCGCTCTCTGCCTTTCACAGCAGTACCGCCGCCTGCCTCTTATTCATGCAGTGGAGCAGGCGGGGTTGAAAAACAGGCCGGTGAAGCGAAGTTTCCCGAGACAGGCGGGGGTCTAGGAGACTGCCTTGGTCCAATGGCGTCTCAGCACTCGGCGCAAACGGCCAATGATGAGCCAAGAGGGCGGAGCTCACAAAGCGGTGGGAAGGCTGCAGGAGTTCAGAGCTGGCATTGCTTATCTAGCTTGGCTCGGGGTGAGCCAAGCTGGAGACGAGCGCGGCTCGCTTGGTTGGTTCGCTGTCCGTGGTACTGAAAGCGCGCTCACTCTTCAACTCCTGTCCCATCAGGGCCGCTGAACCGCGGCTCGAAGGCGTTGAGAGACCCTCCATGGAAGAGATGGAAGAGGAGCTCAAATGCCCGGTATGCGGCTCCTTCTACCGAGAACCTCTAATCCTACCCTGTTCACACAATCTGTGTCAGGCATGTGCCCGAAACATCCTGGTGCAGACGCCAGAGACGGAGTCGCCTCAGAGCCGGCGCGCCTCGGGGTCAGCTGGCTCCTCATCTGACTATGACTACCTGGACCTGGACAAGATGAGCCTGTACAGTGAGGCGGACAGCGGCTATGGCTCATATGGTGGCTTTGCCAGTGCACCTACTACACCATGTCAGAAGTCACCCAATGGTGTGCGTGTCTTCCCTCCAACTGTCCCTCCAGCTGCACATCTCCCACCGGTTTCAGCCACTGCCTCATTGGCACCGGTGCCACGCAATTCCTGCCTCACCTGCCCACAGTGCCATCGCAGCCTGATTCTGGATGAGCGGGGCCTTCGTGGTTTCCCCAAGAACCGTGTCTTGGAGGGTGTCATTGACCGTTACCAGCAAAGCAAAGCAGCTGCTCTGCGCTGTCAACTGTGTGAGAAGGTACCCAAGGAGGCCACGGTCATGTGTGAACAGTGCGACGTCTTCTATTGTGACCCATGCCGGCTGCGCTGCCATCCACCACGGGGTCCCCTGGCTAAGCACCGTTTGGTCCCTCCAGCTCAGGGCCGGGTCAGCCGGAGGCTCAGCCCACGCAAGATCTCTACCTGCACTGACCATGAGCTAGAGAATCACAGCATGTACTGTGTGCAGTGCAAGATGCCTGTTTGTTACCAGTGTCTGGAGGAAGGCAAGCATTCCAGTCATGAGGTGAAGGCGCTGGGCGCCATGTGGAAACTGCATAAGGTCAGTCCTGGGATGGGGTCTCCGACTAATGAACAGAGCAAGTATGATAAAATACCTTGGCAAGAGATGAAAATCATCATTTCAGCCTTTGCACTGGGTCCCTGTGATCTTTCTCCTAAGTATCCATTGATCTCTCTTCCCTCTTTCTTATAGCTGTCTTTCTTTCTCTTACTTTTTCTCTAAAACAATTTTATTCCAATCCTCCTGTTTTAGTGTACCTTTTCTTTTACTTGTTGTCCATAAATGTTTACTGGAGCACTGCTCCCATCATACTCAGCCAATGATGGAGTTGTAGCCCAGCAATGCCTGAAGGCATGCTGTGGAACATAACAACAATTCTGGTCTTCCTTCTCTCAACTCTTGATTTCTTCACCAATATTAGAATCATAATCCTTCATGGCTAGATGACTCGTTCCTCAATCCATTAGTCTATCTTTCTTTTCCATCTCTCTCCTCCCTGTTCCATATTTTAAGCATTTATGCAATGTGTAGTTTTTATTGTCATCAAAGAGCTGCTTCCTTATCTTTTCATCATTTTTCCCTCCCTTGATTTCCTCCATCTTATTCTTCCTCCTACCTCTAATGAGTCAGTCTCCCTATCTGTAAACAAATTTCACTTCCCAGTCTTTAATTCTCTTTGCTGGAATTCTAGCGGTCTATCCTGCCAACTAATGTATGTGTCCTGAAAATGCATCTTGATTTTGTATTCAAGAAACACCTGAGCTGGTGTGTCACATATTTTGCCCGGCCTGCCCATCTTCTTTGTTGGCTGCCATTCAAGTGTTTGCACCAAGATGCCTGCAGTAGCAAGCAATAAGATACTGGGGGGCTTGGTGGGGTGAGTTTTACACTGACGGTGAATGCAGCTGGGGGAGGAAGAGGGGAAAAAGCAGGGATGAGATTGCTGTATTTTTCCAGTATCCTATGCTCATAGGATAGGATTAACTGGCCTTCCATTTCCTTTTAAATGTCTCTTTGTCCTCATTTAGGGAATGTTATCATGGACTTCACTACAGAATCTTTGTATAGCTAGAGGTTGCCAGGCAGATTGCAATCCCTGAAATGGGAAGAGCAGGGCTTCTACAATCACCTAACTCTCTTTGTGCTAATATAATGGTAATGAGGACAGAGTTTATGTTCAATGATGGCTGGATGGCGCTATAAAATGTTATAAGTCACTAGTGAAAAAAATGGTCTGAATATAGAAAATGGCTCTCTCTACTTCCAAGTACACAATGATATGTGTTGTTTATAAATGGAGAGAAGGTATTTTGGACACAATTAAAGGAAGATTTTTCACCAGTATTAAGTGAGCATTAAGCACTAACATAGATCCCAGGGTTTAGTCTGTCTCAGATTAATCTCTTAGCTGGCTAGCTGATGGGGAAGGGCCCTTGGAGAAAGGGGCACATAACTAAAATGAAACCTGTTGGGAGAGACTTTAAAGATAGCAGAATGTGTGAATGTGATGTAGAAGAAAGAAGTAGAAAGAAGTTGTATAAGAACAGATTTCTTCTTTGAATATGAATTGCTTCCTCTGCTACGAGGAAGGTGTGTTTGCCTATTTCAGTTTCTCCATTTTTAATTTTTCCATGTACCATATGTCAAATCTGATGTGTTGAATTTAAAGATTTCTCATCTTCCAAAAAAACATTTACACACATACAAAAACTACTTTGGGTGCACAGTTCTACTGACATATGCCTATTGTCCTAATAAATCTACCTTTTGCAAATAACTTCACTAATAGAAATTTGTACATAATTCTCACAAATATATGGGTTTTTTTGTTGATTTCCCCTTTTATCGTGGTGTAATTAGGAGAATTTTGAATTGTGAATGATAACTAAATTTCAGGTTGTGTGTTGCATTGAAATTATGGAATTAGATATGTTTGCATCTGATTTCTCCCTATCTCTACTCTGCTACTTGGTAATGCATTTTCTTCACAAACTGGGCTACATATTCATGACGTATTAGAAACAGGACCAATATGTGCAAAGCTGAAGTAGGGATATTCAGTTCATAGGGTAGCAACACGTTAGCTTTTATAATGTGTTATGGATAACAATACAATACAAGGTGTCCCAAAAGACAGTGCCGTTTTAAGCTTTAAAAACTGCACTAAGACTTTTGGGACACTGTATAATTCTTATGACTATACCAGATAGAATTGTAGGTAAAGGATTCTATACATATTGTAATCCATTTTTTTCTCAATGCCTCTACATTGAGCTTTTGTAAAGTGTATTTTTTTGTTTATTTGTTTGAATTGAGTTATCCCACAAAATATAAGTGAAGAGAGTGAAAAGGATGTAATTTTATCTCCCATTTAAATATCCATTTCTCCTTTCCACACCCTTACCACCCATCCTATTTTTCACATAAGATCTGGCTACATGGCAGCAACCCCATTTCTGAGGTAACTAGGTAGAGATGTGTGACTACAAAGAGGATGGATATCCTCTCATCCTACATATACTTATGGAACATGCAGGCATTTTTACCTACCCCTTGCTGTGCTGTCCAGGTACAGAGATAGGATTGGTATTTGCAGTATTACATATCTAGGATCTGGTGCAGGGGATGACTGTCCAGTAGCTTCTGCTGATAACGGGCTAAAATACACAATACAACAAACCACAAACACTTCATGGAAGCTAACCCAGATGAAGTAGACCTTCAGTTGAATCACTGAAGCCAAACCACCATCTTAACTTATTCATCACACTTTGAAGACACCCCTGAAGACACCATAACTTGTTTAAGTTATGACTGGATTGAAACCATGGATTAACTTGTCAGACACCTGCCAAAGTCTCCTCTGCTGACTTTTGGTCTCCTAGTCTGGCTGCTGGTTCTCATTTTTACTCTTTATGGAAGCATTGTGAAGAGTCAAGCAGAGCTCTCCAGCGGTCTTGTACTCTGTTTCTGAGTAATTATTTTAGACCAGTGGTATTCAGCCTCAACAATTTAAAGATGTGTGGACTTCAACTCCCAGAATTCCCCAGCCACTGATGCTGGCTGGGGATTTCTGTGAGATGAAGTCTACAGATTTTAAAGTTGCTGAGGTGGAGAAATACTGTTTTAAATTAAGGCTGAAAGGAGAGGGTAAATAAGTGGGGAGAAATGAAGAGGAAAAGAAAGAGAAAACATGTGGAGATGTAGAGTCTGAGAGCATCTCACTAGGGCCCCATAAAATTGGAAATTGCTAATGGAGAGGAAAAATGAACTTTTGAACTACTTCCCTTTACTTCCAATTGGTTCTGCCCATTAGGATATAATGTAAAAAGCCCTTTGTGGCCCTCTGTGGCCTCTGGCCAATAATTTTTTTCCTGTCAAAACAGCAGCCTAAGAGTGACCTTTTTCAGATAGATTGACATCATTTCATGTCAGGGGCCTGCTAACATGCTTTAACCATGGGAAATAGCTTCACAACCAGCACAGGAACAACGCTCTGTTTGTCTTGGCGAAGGACAATGTTTACTGCTCAGGCAAGCAGAAGGAAGGAATTCCTCATAATTTATATCTGTCAACTGCTTACACAAGTGACAATAATTTAAATTATACCTGGAGCCTCAGTGCAATTTCAATAACCTTTTATTTTACTCATGTACTAATTTTATTTCATATTTCTAAGCCCAAAGACTTCTGGGCAGAAAACAGTAGAATAAAAAAAACCCCATAGACTTCTCATTCCTATTAAAAACCATTGTGGTGCCCCAATCAATTGGACTTTCGCACAATGAAATAAGTTTTAGCCTGCTTATGAAAATGTGTTGGCTACTATGCAAGATCTGCCATTCGGCTACCCCCATATAACCTGGAGCAGACTTTCAGCAGGCTCTCTTGTGATGACTAAACTGGGCCTACAGACTATATTCTGGCAAGGTGCTGCTTGCTATATTTTGGTGCTCTGCTATGTAAGGCTTTAAAGATAATGTCTAGACCAGGGGTCTTCAGACTTGGCCCTTTTATGACTTGTGGACTTCAACTCCCAGAATTCCTCAGCCAGCGTGCCTGGCTGAGGAATTCTGAGAGTTGAAGTCCACAAGCCATAAAAGGGCCAGGTTTGAAAACCCCTGGTCTAGAACTTCAAATTGGGTTCAAAGTCTACTGCTAACCAGTATTATGAGTCTAAAATAGATGTTATTCTGCACTGTGGGATTGTCTTACCAGGATTCTGGTTACTGTGCTTTGCCCCAGCTATAGTTCTGGATTATCTACAAAGGGACCCCCACATATATTGTATTGCAGTAGTCCAGCAAGTGATGATAAAGGCATGAATTATGGCAGGGGTCTTCAAATGTGACCCTTTTATGACTTGTAGACTTCAACTCCCAGAATTCCTGAGCCAGCTGGCTCAGGAATTCTGGGAGTTGAAGTCCACAAGTCATAAAAGAGCCAAGTTTGAAGAGTCCTGAATTATGGACACCAAGGCATCCTGCTCCAGGTATGGCTATAATTGGTACACCAACCACACCTGAGTGAAGCACACACACCCTCCCCAAAATGTCACTTACATGAGCTCAAGATTAATTATCCCTTCCCCCTGCCTTTTTTATTCCCAAAGCTTAATTTCAAGTGCTTTTAAAGTCAGCTAATAAATATTAGTCACAAAAGAAATGAAGCTGCACTTTAACACACATACATACATTGGTCCATAATCCAGACTGATGTCAATAGTAATAGGTGGCAACATCTACTACTTGGCTGATCCTAGAAAACAATTAGTAGATTTAAATGTGGAAATCCCAAGGCTGTAGGCAAGGAGGTTTCAAAGAAAACACCCTCAAAGGAAGGCAGTACAAACTACTTGCACTGTTATTAAACAACAGCCCAACGTGGATATGTCTACGGAATTATGTTAAGCCTTCGAGTTAGGTCAGACTTGGACATCAAAAACATGAATATTAAAACTACTTTTACTGTAGGATTGCAATAACAGAATTTTGCCACTCTACAAGAATACTAAGGAGGATCAAGTCTGAAATGCTTTCTCCGTTCTCATTCTAGCTTTGGCCTCAGATTTCTCTTATCTGACCTTTGCCTTTGTCAGATAAGAAAAATCTTCCTCCTTATCTTCCTCCTCTTCTTCAGGGTTACTCTCACAGTCCATTACAAGTTGTGACACTTCATTGAAAACACTTCATTGATGCTGTTGGTGAAAACACAGTCAGGAGTTGCTGTAGATCTCTATATACATTCTCCCCACCACCACCATCACCACACACAGTGGGGAATGCCTTCCAAAGCCATTTTGACTGGGGATGCTAGAAAAACTGAGCAGTTGGCTTCTAAAGGTGCTTCTGGCTGCTAATGCCTGACTGAACATTATAAACAAACACTTTATTTTAAAAACAACAACAACAACAAAGACCCACTGGCACTCTGGTCAATTTAAGCCAGGAACAAGAGCCAGGTTCTGTCCACTGTTGCTTGCTCTTTCTGTCCCTAATGACTGTTTCTGCCAACAAAAGGGTTTTGGGTCACCATATTTTCTATTTGGGGATATTACTTTGTCATTTAGAGTATTCCAAGGGCTAGTGGCAAATGATATATTCTTTAAAAATGGTTAGCAAGGTCTTGGTATTCTGTGTTTAGTGGGACATGAGGACTAACCCTCTACATTGGCACCTGATATTTGGGCAAATATAAAGGTGATTAAACCCTGCATTATGGATATGCAATAAAGCAAGAGATGGTGATGGTAGTTGCCTGCTTTGAAAACTAACATACAGGCCACTATTCTGATTTGTTGTTCTTTAAGTACTTTCTCCAAACTGACAAAAAGTGTCTCAACTTTGGTGAAATTCTTGACATAGTTCTACCCATTTGGAGTGATTGCTCTGCTCTTTGCAGCCCTTAGCAACTCCCCTCTCCCACACAGACATACTGTATACTAAATTGTATACATACTATATACTGTATAAGGCTGCAGGAAGTGGGTATGGCTAGTCTAGAGAACAGAAGGACATGACAGCAGTGTTCCAGTATTTGAGGGTCTGCCACAAAGAAGAATGGGTCAACCTATTTTCCAAAACACCAGAAGGCAAGATGAGAAACAATGGAAGGAAACTGATCAAGGAGAGAAGAACCTGGAATTAAGGAGAAACTTCCTAATGGTGAAATCAATCAACCAGTGGAACAGCTTGCCTTCTGAAGTTGTGGGTGCTTCATCACTGGAGGTCTTTCAGAAGAGACTGGCCAGCCAGTTGTCTGAAATGGTGTAGGTCTCTTACTTGAACAGAGAGTTGGGCTAGAAGTCCTCCAAGATCCCTTCCAGTTCTATTCTGATTGATTAATTGAAATGCAACCAACATATAATTGCCCACATTTAACCCACATCAGCACAGCTTAAAAATCATAGTCATCCTTTTAGAGTGAATTAAAGTGATACTATTTCTGTTTTCCCTAAATTATCAACTGTAGGTCCATCAAGAGCCTAGGAGATATCAAGGGACTGGTGACAACACACAGCAGCTAAGATTCTAATAGGCTTCCAATCTTGCTTAGGTTTTCTGTTCAGCGTAGAGAGACAGCATATTTCCTAATTATTGTTACCCACACTCTCTTTCTTTCTCACATATGCAAACACATGGCTGCATCTCCTTCCAACTTGCTTTTCTAAAAGCCTACCCTCAGCCAGTCACATATCCAGTGGGACTAGAGAGAGTACAATTTGCTCATCAAGCAAAGTATAATTAAAGCTAAATGTGGAATCAGTTTAGTTGGGGGGGAAATGCCTGGATGCCAAACCCATTAGCATTAGGCACAACACTATGCAAATGTTGTGGAGGTTAGTGCACAGGAATATAATCCCATCCCTCAGACCCTTCGACCACACTGTTGCTTGGCCTACTGTGTGACCCATACCTGAACAGTACACGTGAGAGGGACAATATTAAGATACAACTGGGCACACCTCTCTTCTCCATCCCCCAGTCCAGCCAAATATGCCTGTAAAGAGATACACACATTTTAAGAGCCTTGGTGGAGCAGTGGGCTAATGCCTCCTTAAGTAACACCAGCTGCCTGCAATTAGTGCAGGTTCGCATCCCACCAGGCTCAAGGTTGACTTATTGAGCTCTGGGAAGTCGGGGAGGGGGGGAGGGGAGGGGAGGGAGGTGTTGGGGAGGGTTGGGGAGAGGGGAGGGGGTTGGGAGGGCTTTTGTCTTAAAAAAAAAATGTATTGTAAAACTTTTCAATAAAAAAAAAGGTTGACAGCCTTCCATCCTTCCGAAGTAGGTAAAATGAGGACCCAGATTGTTGAGGGCAATTAAGCTGACTTTGTAATAATTTATTTATTTATTTATTTATTTAAATTCCATTTATATCCCGCCCTTCTCCGAAGACTCAGGGCGGCTTACAAGCTTAGCAGTAGCCTTCATTCTATGTATATGCCTGCTTATTAGGGCTTTCACACACACCCCCAAGCGGCATTATTACAAAGTCAGCTTAATTGCCCGCAACAATCTGGGTCCTCATTTTACCTACCTCGGAAGGATGGAAGGCTGAGTCAACCTTGAGCCTGGTGGGACTCGAACCTGCACTAATTGCAGGCAGCTGGTGTTACTTAAGGAGGCATCAGCCCACTGCTCCACCAAGCCCACTGCTCCACCAAGTAATAATGCAACTGGGGTGTGTGTGAAAGCCCTAATAAGCAGGCATATACATAGAATGAAGGCTACTGCTAAGCTTGTAAGCCGCCCTGAGTCTTCGGAGAAGGGCGGGATATAAATGGAATTAAAATAAAATAAAAAATAAAAATAAAACCACCTCTGTCAACCAAATGCCAGAAAAACATTGTACGCCGAAGAAAAAGCAATATGTTTCTTTCTGGAACACGCCTGACTACAGTACCTCATTCTTCATTATATTTTCCTTTTTCATTTGAAGCCCTTGGCTGAAGGGCCGGTGCTTTTAACTAATCCTCCTTCTGTTCTCTTGCCCTTTCTCTTCCTCCATCCAGCTCTTCCTGCCTTCCTTTTAGCTTCTCTCCCTCCCTAGAGGCGTTTTTGTTTCACTCTGCTCCAGTAATCTCATTTCTCCCTTAAGCAACAGTGGGCATCCAGGCACAAAAGATGGCTTGCTAATTACAACCCGGGGGTGTGGCGGGATCTTCTTCAAGGTCATCTGAGCTCAGGAATCCCTTCCACTCGACAGGCGAAGTGGCCACTACAGGAATCTAATGGTTGGGAAAGGCCAAACGGGGCATCAGATGATTTAGTCAAATTGTGTTGCAATATTTTCCAAGAAGAAGCCAGAAGGCAAGCAACTTCATCTCTCTCAAAAGCTGGGAAAAATAATCCATCTTTTTAAAAGTAATCTCTCAGAGCGGTTGAACGAAAGATGTCTGGAATGAATGAGATTTGGGGGCGGGGGGGGGGGGAGAATATTACTAAATTGTCCTCATACCTAACAGGCAGCCTTGAGGAAATTATGAACTTCTTTGTTTCTGACTGGATTTTAGGGCCAGTCTGGTCCCCATTCTTCCCATTTAAGCCCTATGAATGGTCTCCTAGCCTCTGATTGCAGGTAGTCCTCAACTTATGACCACAATTGAGCCCAAAATGTATGTCGTTAAGTGAGAAATTTGTTAAGTGAGTTTTGCCCCACTTTACAACTTTTTTTTGCCACATTTGTTAGAGGAATCTGGTTTCCTGATTGTTTTTGCTTGTCAGAAAGTCGCAAAAGGAGATCACCTGACTCTGGGACACTGCAACTGTTATAAGTATGAACCAATTGCCAAGCAGCCGAATATAAATCACATGACTATGGAGACGCTGCAACCGTCATAAGTCCCCTTTTTTCGGTGCTGTTGTAACTTCAAATGGTCACTAAATGAACTGTTGTAAGTCGAGGACTACCTGTTTTTGAAAAGCCTTTTCTGTGTGGGTGTGAGGTGAGTGTGCCTTCGGATCAATTTTTGGCTCCAGGTGAAGGCCTGAACTAGTCCCGGCAGTTTCCTTGGCAAGGTTTTTCAAAAATGTTTGCTATTGCTTGCTTCCTAGAGAGTGTTGTGATTCAGGGTCAGCCTGTGGGTTCGGCAGGTGGATCGGACGACTCAGAGGAGGAGGAGGGGGGTGTTGAAGACATTGCTGAGGGGGTTGAAGATCTTGCTGATGAGAGCCCTCAGCCAGGCCCCTCCCACTTGGTCACCACGGAGACCCAGCTGTGTGAGCCTGACAGTGTGGATGAAGATGACCCACAGCTGGCCCTGTTCAAGGATGCCCGACGCAGGAGGCAGTCAATTAGGAGTAAACAGAGGAAGGCAATGGGGCTTCTCGGAAGGAGGCAGAGAGAAGCCATGCCCTGACCTCTATATAAGGGGAATGTGTGGGGAGGGCTGGTTTGCTGAAGGCAACCGCTTGGATAGTTTGTGTTTCTTAAAGCTCCTGTTTCTTGGTTCGTGTCTTGTTTGTTTTTGTAGCTATAAATTTGGCAGGCGTAATTCCAGCCTCTTGCCGTTTGTAAAGGCCTTTTCTGCAGGGCTGGTAGCAGGCTGGTACAGAACACAGAGAGAATGACAGGCCCATGATCACTCAGGTACCTTTGCACCTAAGACAGGACTAGAACTCACAGTCTTCTGGTTTCTAACCTACTGGGTTCAAATCTGTCCATACCATGCAATTTATCTACAGGGGAGACGTTTATCTACACGCAGTTTATCTACAGGGTTTACAAGGATAGAAATATATGAAGGGCTGCAGTGACTGACAAAGAGTATGAACTAATTTTGAGCTACGTTTCTGTTCTTTCTCTTACATCAGGCCTTTATCTGATTTTATTTCTCAGTCTTATTCCCTCTGTTTACCCTGAAAGGGAAGAGCACGATGGTATGTATGAACATGTGGTTTCAAAGCTATGTTCAGACATTCATTCAGCGAATAGCTTTTTTCTGGAAGTTATGCAAATGGTCCCATTTCATTATTCAGAAATTGGGCATAGTAAGAACCAACTTCAGTAGCAATGGCCAGAAACAATCGTGATCACTTCCTTTTACATTTTATAAAGGTATTTTTTATTTTTTAATTTCATTTATATCCCGCCCTTCTCCGAAGACTCAGGGTGGCTTACAAGCTTAGCAGTACCACTTTCTGTCATGAGTACTGTGCCATATGCCAGTTTAAAAGGCTGGCATCCTTAGCTATACCCTGGATATATTTTTCCCGCGTAAAATCCCAGGTGCCTGCTAAGGGAGTCTGATTTTATTGCCACCTTAAATTATACCTGTAAAACAAATATGCATATAGTATACTCATTGGTATCGTTAGTTCTATTGCTTGTCAAAATGATGCTCCAATTTAATTTTCACTTGCCATGGATGTTTTGATTTTAATTTTAATTTAATTAAGTTTAAATTGGGGGTTTATCATGGACCTTTTATTGTATTGGTACTGCGATTAACCCTCAAGAGTGATAAAAATAATTAAATAAATTAAAAGTATTTCTCTGGTGTCTTAAATTTTAAAGTGCTTAACATGCACATGGTTGTATTTAAACAGGTCAATCAAAGTGCTTTTTTTTAAAAAAAAATCTGGGCTTTTGTAATGCTAAGTTTTGCGCCTTTTATTAAATCTTGGAATTGCAAGCTGCAATTGCCAGTGCTTAGATGCAATTGTATCAATGATTTCAAAATGTATAAACATTAATTGGTTAAATTTATTTGTTTATTTTCCCACCTTTATTATTGTTATAAATAAGTCAAGGCAGTGAGCATACTTATTCCTTCCATTGCCTATTTTCCCCACAACAATATCCCTGTAAGGTAGTTGGGCTGAGAGAGAGTGACTGGCCCAAAGTCACCCAGCCAGATTTCATGCCTAAGGCAGGACTAGAATTCACAGTCTCTTGATTTCTAGCCTGGTGCTTTAATCACTAAGCCACACTGGCTGCTTGATCCTTTTCAGTCAGAAACCTTGGGATGCTAGCTCTGAAGCAGCTTTGCAACTTTGGCTGAGTCTTCAGAATCACTTGAAGAAGCTTCCAAGGAAATCCAAGAACTGAGAATAAGGAATAGCTGTGGAAAAAAGTTAGGGAGCCATAATCCAAAAAGTTTCATCAACAGCAGTGATTAAAAAACAACAACTGTTCACTCACACCCTGGTCACCTTGTGGCTTGATTACAGATAAGTCTTTGACTGACCATTCGAAGCTAGAACGGCACTGAAAAAAGTGATGTCATGGTTCCGATAGATGAAACCAGTAAAAGAACTTCAAGGCAAAAATTCTTCCCTAAAGAACATTTTATTAGGAAACAAAGTATCGGCACTTACATAGTTGAACCCAAAACTGAAGTTCCCTCTCCCCAGACACAAAGTAACCAGTTGCAATTCCCAGTCCACAAGCATTGTCATAAATCACATTCCCCAATTAACGCAAAAAGCGGGCTTTTCTCACTGGCCCCTCAGCCCGCCCAAACCTTATCAGACCATGTCCTTGAGTTCCCACACTTCTACGTTGTTATGGCTAGCTAAACCCTCAAGCATTCACCCCATCCTCGCTTCTACATATGAGCTCCAAAAGAATAGAAAAGGCATGTTAGAAGCAAAAGTAAAAATGGCTGCTGATTCTCATCCATTGTCACAGCATTGATAAGTGACTTATGACCATTTTTCCCATTTATGATCATTGCAGCATCCCCATGGTTACGTGATTGAAATCTGGATGCTTGGCAACTGGCATGCATTTATGAAGATCAGGTCCTTTTGGGACCTTCTGACACACAAAGTCAATGGGGAAGCCAGATTCCCTTAACAGCCGTGTTACTAACTTAGCAACTGCAATGATTCACTTAACAACTGTAGCAAGAAAGGTGATACGATGGAGCAAAACTCACATAACAAATGTCTCACTTAGCAACAGAAATGTTGGGCTCAATTGTGATCTTAAGCCGAGGACTACCTGTACTCAATACACTATACAGAAGGCAGCCCAGAAGCTTCAACTTGTCCGTAATGTGGCACTGATGGGCACACCTCAGTATGCCCATGTAAACACCTCTGCTTCATAACTTGCACTGGTTGCCAGTTTGCTTCCAGATATGATTCAAGATGCTGTTTGTTACTGTAAAGCCCTACATGGCACAGAGGCTGGTTTCTTGAGGGACCACCTACCTCCCAAACTGTCTTAATCCAGCAAGGTTGATACACTCTGAGTTCCTTCAATTCAACAATCTACTGGAATCCTAGAAGTGCACCTTCTCTGCTGCAGCACCTCTTACTGGAATGAGGTCCCACCTGAGATCCAGGTGCTTGCAAACTGCCCCCCCCTCTTTACCTAGGCCTTTAGCTAGGATGGAAGTACACCTTTCAAGGAGTGGGTGTATTTTGATGCTTCATGGTTTGTTTTTTCTCTCTATATTGTACTTTTTTTACTTTATTTACTACTTTATTTAGAGTCATTGGGAGTCGGGCAGTGTACAAATTAAATATACAAATAAATAAACTTGATTTAGACAAACAGGGTTGAAGACATGGTATACTTTTTCCTCCTGTCCTACATAATGGGCATTTTTTCAGTGGCTGTCTTTTTCCACCTGTCCTTTTATGGTGACCAGATTTGTTTTTATCTTGTTTTTTACTGACAGTGTAGGAACTAACTCTCATATTTTGCTGTGTTGCTGAAGAAGAGGTTGCATCAGAGCAGGTGGACCATAAGTAGGTTCCTTTCCAAAAGATGATTTCTACACAAAATAGAAGAGTCAAATGGAAAATGTGGGGAAGTGACAATTCTTTAACCTAACCCTAAACCTAGCGGCTAGTTTGAACTGAGCCCATTTTATCTGCAGGGATTGGATATATCTAGTCAAGTGAAAAGAACTAGGGAAGACATGATAACAGTGGTCTAATATTTGAGGAACTACCACAATGATGAGAGGGGTTGAACTATTTTCTAAGGTACCAGAAGGCAAGACAAGAAACAATGGATGGGAATTAATCAAGGAGAGAAGCAATCTAGTGGTGAGAATGATCATTCAATGGAATGGCTTGCCTTCAGAGGTTGTGAGTGCTCCATCACTGGAGGCTGTTAAAAAGAGATTGGACAGCCATTTATTTGAAATGATATAGGGCAGACAGGTCAAACTCGTGATGACATGTGACATCGCACAACGTATTGGGACAGTTTTGCCATTACCAGAAATGGGGTGGGCGTGGCTTCTGGATGACGCGTCCAGCCCACGGGCTGGCAGTTTGACACCCCTGGTATAGGGTCTCCTGCTTGAGCAGGGGATTGGACTAGATGACCTCCAAGGTCCTTCCAACTCTGCTATTCTATTCTATTCTATTCTATTCTATTCTATTCTATTCTATTCTATTCTATTCTATTCTATTCTATTCTACTCTACTCTACTCTACTCTACTCTACTCTACTCTACTCTACCCTACCCTACCCTACCCTACTCTACTCTATTCATTAGTGATGGCAAACAAAGGTACTTAGAAGTTAGTGTGCATAGCCTATATATGACTACTTGAAAGTAGGTATCATTAAATGAAATAGATGTGGCTTCCAAATAAATGCATATAGGATTGCAGCTTCAGTTCTAAACATTGTCAGAGACTGACTTTACATTTCCAAGAATTCCCCCTCTCCTGAAATCAAAGGGACTATGTACCCACTCACCCACTTCCATTATCCCTTAGTTTATGAATGACTGTAGATCTAATTCCTACACTCCTTGGAATTGCTTAGTCCCTAGAAAGCTTCCTTACAAGCCCACAAAAGTGTTTTTTTTACATTTCTTTGTGGGGGAGTTAAATGGGACAAAGCTGATGAATTGTGTCATTATAATTAAAAAAAAACCCAGCCACTGGCAAGCTTGTTCTTAATGATGACATTGCTATAAATTGTCCAGAAAAGAAGTAGCAAAGCATTGCATTGAATGTTCCTGCCAAGCTAAGGTCAGGGTCATTTTCCTGTCTATTAATTTTCTGCCTCATCCATTTGCCTTCTCATCTCAAAACTCTGGCACCAGCACCGTTTTTTCTGAGCAGGTGGGAAGGAGATAATGGAATGGGAGGAAGAAAAAGCAGTGTTTTAACCTAGTAATGTTTCCAGTCATTGCACACTAGATAATCTTTCCAAAAACCATTCCTGACTCATTTTTTTCTCTGCACAAATTAAAAAGGGAATGAAATGGAAAGAATGAAATCCACCCTCCAAAGATGAGGATAAATTTGACAATATTTTCTTAAAATGTGATGGATCCTCCCTCAGCTCAGTGGATGTTTCAAAGATCAGGTGGGAGAAATACCACACACTTTTCTATTGACCTTCCCATTGTGCCCAAACCTGAAGTTGATCATGGCTTAATTTCAAAAACCTCTGGAAAAAAAAATCAAGGGACAGCCTAACAGTGGTTTTAACGATGCCCACTACCGGCATGTTCTCTATGAGTAGATTTACTACCCTCTGTAGAGAAAAGTTTTTTTACCCCTAGAGTCTGTGTGATTCCAAGCTGAACACGTCAACATTACCAATCTCTCATCTTCGCCTATACCATAATTCTGAAACTTTTTCTTTTTTACTTTTGTTTCTCGTTCTTAAAAGAACATGCTACTTCTGTCTGTAACAAGCCAGAGAGAGGAAAATTTTCTAGCCAGTCTGGATGATTCCAAGACTATTGATGCACCTAAAGAAGAAGAAAAGATTTATATTTATATTTTACTGCACATAAAATTCCTGCTCTGTTTGTCCAACAAGGCAGACTCATTTACTTGCCAAGAACTGCTTGGCTATTGGCTATTGACATTCAGTTTTGGTGCCCAGACACTTAAGTAGCATTTTATAGGATAATTATATTGAGACTATGGGACCAACATCACCTTTTTCTCTTACAATCACTGTTTCCAAAATGTGGTTACTCAATGTGGAGGTCCTTGATGCACTCAAAGCTTGGTTGTTTTCGTGCAGTTGTTTCATTACCCAACTAGGAAACATCATCAGGCACTGAGCTGAGCTACAAATGCTCTCTTCTATTGATGATTACAGATTACTCATCCCAGGCATGTCAGTTCTAAGATGGTTACTCATTGTTTGTGTCTTTCAATCATCCCAGAATTTAGCAGCCCTCCCAATGATTGCCATGTGAACTAAGTCCTAAATAACACAACCAAGATCACTATCTGATCCAACATGCTACATTAGCATAGACCAGGGGTAGGCAACCTTGGCTCTTTTATGACTCGTGGACTTCAACTCCCAGAATTCCTGATCCAGCTGGCTCAGGAATTCTGGGAGTTGAAGTCCAGGAGTCATAAAAGAGCCAAGGTTGCCTACTCCTGGCATAGACTATAGAACTACAGTATACCTTTTCCTTCTGAGAGCCCACAAGCAAGAGAAACCTGAAGACGATGGGCTTTTTCCTTTGGCTCATTCTCAGCATCCCCTGCTTTTTCCCATAGAATCCTACTTAACTATCATAAGTGAGCTATCTGATATTGCCTTGCGTCAATATGTGAAATCTTTTTTCAGCTCCTTTAAGCCAAATTTCCTACCACCTTCTATGGATAATGAATTGTATCTAATGCAAAATCAAAACTTAAATCTAAGCAAACATTATTTTTGTACTAGATCACTTTCTTTGGGGCATGAGTCCTGTTGATTAATCTTTCCTTTTTTTATTAAAGAGTTTTACAAAAACAAAATTTTACAATTTATCCCCAAATCCCTCCCACCCCAAACCCACCCACTTCCCCCCCTCCCACTTCCCAGAGCTAAATACAGGATTATAGTTACAATAATCATATTCTAAATAAAAATTATGCATAATATACAATTAACCAAATTCATAATGTGCTTTAACTCCCCTTTAACATAACTACAAACAAAGTACCAATAACAATATCCCACTAAAATCTACTCATAAGCTAAATGGAACTTTTTAGTCCCATATTTGTTCTGAATATAATTTAATTATCTCCTCCAAACTGAAATATATCTTTCCTGTGAATGATCTTTCAAATAAGCAGAAATCTTAGACATTTCTGCAAGATTCGAAACTTTAAACACCCATTCTTCTATAGTGGGCAAACTATCCTTCTTCCAATATTGTCACACCAGTAACCGTGCTGCTGTTATCATGTTCAACATCAAGTTAGTTTCTTTAACATCACAATCTACCCACAATACCCAATAAAAACAATTGCGGAGAAAACGTTATCTTTCTCTTAAAAATCTTTTGAATGTTCCACCAAATTTTGATCCAAAAAGCTTTTATATTTCTACAAGTCCACCACATGTGAAAATAGGTAGCTTCTAAACTACCACATCTCCAACATTTAGACTGTAAATTAGGATAAATTAGTGCTCGCTTCGGCAGCACATATACTAAAATTGGAACGATACAGAGAAGATTAATCTTTCTCATCATTAAAAACCTTCCCTGGTTTTTTGATGCACATTTTGGACTCAGGTTATCTAGATAGATTGCACTATATCTCCTGAGGCCATGCTAGCTGAGGATTCTTGGAGCTAACTCCAACATATGAATAGGGCCCCAAGTTGGGAAAGGTTACATTGAATCGTTTTCTTAATGTCCAATTTACATAATGTGGAAGCAATTGATTGCAAGGAACAGATAACTATATTGAAGGTAATTTGCCAGCCTCAGCTCCATTTACTGCTTTCTTGTCATTTTCCCTCTAGCAATCAAGGCCCCATCTTGACTGAAAGAGCTTGACTGCTAAAAGTGTATAGATTAAAAAAAAGAAAAGAAAATTCCAGTTCTGAAGCAGCTGCTCTTTTCTCAAAATTGCCCCTGGAACCATTCAAGAGAAAACCACGGACTACAATATCCCTCCACCCCATTTTGTACAGGGCTAAAAATAATATTATGCCTTAATATTGAATCTAATATTATAGATGAATACAAAATTTTGGAAACTGCAAGAGGAATTTCCAACTGTTATTTCATTTGTTTAATGTACAAAATTAACAAATCTGACAATTTGTTAAGACAGGGTCTCTCCCAAGTTTTTTTTTCACCAGCGAGATTGAGTTGGCATTTATGAGATAAAGCTACCAACACACATCCCTTCTTCTTTCTTGGTTGTGTAAGCCTACAGTTCCTTCCATTATCCTCTCAATTTTCCCATGCCACAACCTCTCATATTATTGATTTGAAAAGTGGGAGGAAAAGGCCTAGAATTTAAACCCTGAGGGAGAGACATAAACACAGGGTATGATTTCTAAGTGTTGCAGAAGGCAGCTCCTGAGTGCGTTCATGGTTGCCTGCAGTGAAGTAGTTAATCTAGCTGTGTTGGGTGTGCCTGCCTGAATGTGGGTTAAATGTCAAGTTAGATGTGCCATGTTAGCTGTGAAACATGGCATTTCCGCTGCATGTAGCCTTTTAATGGTTAACATTGTGGGAAGAGTCCACATAAAACAAGCACCAGTAGGCAAACTGGTAATTGTTTGAAAATATTTTTTTTTATTCTGCCTTTATTGTTTTCATAAATAACTCAAAGTGGTGAACATACCGGTACTTAATACCCCTTTCCTCCTCCTATTTCCCCCCCCCCCCACACACACACAATAACAACCCTGTGAGGAGAGTCAGGTTGAGGGAGAAGAGTCTCCCACCCATTTTTCAGGCCTAAAGCAGGAATAGAACTCACAGTTCCGGGTATCCAGCCTGGTGCTCTACTAACCAACCCTGAAACAAAGCACTGATGACCTTCTTCAGTTCAATTTGTGGGATATACTAACTGTATATTTTTAAATACAGAGTATGAGCAACATAGGTCAGGAGGAGTCAATGTTTGCAGACATACTTATAATGTAGTTGTTAAGATAGCAAGATTGTTCAAAGCATGTTTTTTTTTACAAAAAGGCCATAACAACAAAATCCATAGGAATTATTTAAAAAAAATACAGCGATGGCATACTATGAGTACTAATTGTAGCAATCAAAGAGAATAATGTCTGGGGGAGTTTGTTTGTTTCCTACCTGAAGATTTATCTCTTCTGTGGCTGGAGTTAGGGTGGAATAATTCAGTTGACATAAAATAACCAAGAAAAGTTAAAATTTAATGTATTTATTATTTTGTAGATCAGCATTTACATCTTTCCCTATCTAGTACCTCCAATTCCCTCCGGTGTTGGTACTTTGGACTGAATGCATGCAGAATTACTTTATGCTTCCTGCACTTTCTTTTCCTCCTTGTAGTCATGGGATCACTCAGTTTATTTTTGGCTTTCCATCTTGCTGGTCTGTAAAAAGTGGCTAATAGAATGAGAATAACATTTGCAAATGGATGGGAACCATTTTTAGGGAAGGAGTACAATTGAATATAAGAAACTAAATCATTTCCAACAGTACAGAGAAGAGCAACAGCTATGATCAGGGGAGTGGAGGCTAAAACATATGAAGAATGGTTGCTGGAATTGGGTATGTCTAGTTTAATGAAGAGAAGGAGGGGGTGGGACATGATAGCAGTGTTCCAATATCTCAGGGGCTGCTACAAAGAAGAGGGAGTCAAGCTATTCTTCAAAGCACCTGAAGGCAGGACAAGAAGCAACGGATGGAAACTAACCAAAGAGAGAAGCAACCTAGAACTAAGGAGAAATTTCCTGACAGTTAGAACAATTAATCAGTGGAACAACCTGCCTCCAGAAGCTGTGAATACTCGAACAATGGACAGCTGTTTGTCTGAAATAGTATAGGGTTTCTGCCTGAGCAGAGGATTGGACTAGATGACCTCCAAGGTCCCTTCCAATTTTTATTGTTATTGATCATTGCACAGTCAGCCAGATGTTCAGACTGGATTTGGCATTTTTGTCTACCTATCGAGTCCTTACCAAGGACCTGGGATAGGCAGATGTGGATGTTTGATGGTATTACAGATATTGTCGCAGGATGGAAGCAGTTCCTAGTAAGGCCGCCTTCTGCAACTGACTAATGGCGAATTTGTCAATGCCAATGGTTTTGAAGTGGTGCTCCAGTTGTTTTGGGATTGCACCCAAGGCGCTTATTACTATTGGTACTACCCTTGCTTGTCTTTGCCACAGTCTTTCTATTTCTATTTGTAGGTCTTTGTATTTTGTTTTCTTCTCCAGTTCTTTCTCATCCATTCTGCTGTCTCCAGGCACTGCCACGTCCACTATCCAGACTTTTTTGTCTTTCTTATCGACAATTGTTATGTTGCAGGTGCTTGTCTGTTTGAATTCTGAAGTCCCAGAGCAGTTTAACTTTATCATTTTCTATTACTTTCTCTATTTTATGATCCCACCAGTTCTTGCTTATAGGCAAATTATATTTCTTGCAGATCTTCCAATGCACCACTGGAATTGCCCAGATGTTGATTGCCTTCACAGTATTTCCTCCAATGACTTTGGAATTAAAGATCTTCTTCACTCTCTTGATGTATTCACCTCTAATCTTTTTCTTGACTTCAGTGTGCTTGTTGTTTTCAGCTTGAAGGATACCCAAGTATTTGTAGTAATCTTCCTCATCCAGACTCTTAATGTTATTTTTGTGGGGCATCTTTATTCCTTCAGTTTTCACTATTTTTCCTTGTTTGAGAGTAAGTGTGGCACATTTGTCCAAGCCAAACTCCATTGCAATATCTTGGCTATATACACAGACAGTGTTGAGCAGCAATTCTATTTCAGATGATGTTTTTCCATACAGCTTCAGATCATCCATGTAAAGGAGGTGGCAGATGTTTTTGATGTTTGATAGCCATGTCCTGAGTTATTCAGTATTGTTGACAGAGGAAACAGTGCAATAACAAATAGTAGTGGTGATAATGAATCTCCTTGAAATATTCCTCTCTTGATATTAACCTCTCCCAGTCTCTCACCATTGACCTGCAACTATTTCTTCCATTGTGCCATCGATCTTTGCACAAGTTTTCTGATGTTTCTACTGACTCCTGTTATTTCTAGGCACTTGATTATCCAGTCATATGGCAGAGAGTCAAATACCTTTTTGTAGTCAATCCATGCCACATTCAGGTTGGTCTTCCTTTTCTTGCAGTTTTGCAAGATCATTTTGTCTAATAGGAGTTGATCTTTTGTTCCTCTGCTATTGGGGCAGTTTCCTTTCTGCTCAGATGAAAAGAGATTGTTTTCAACTAGATGCTGTTGTACTGCATCAGCTACCACACCAGTTAGCAATTTGAAAGTTCATTATTATGTACGTTTTCCCAGTTGTTAGCCACTTTTCAATTTCTCCTCCTTGTAGTATATTGTTGAACTGCTTGGCAATGAGTGGGTATATAACAGTTAGATGTTTCAACCAAAACCCATGCAGTTCATCTTCACCTGGTGCTGATCAATTTTTGATCTTCCTTGCTCTTTTTTCTACCATTTTTGTTGTTATTACTTGTTCTTTCATTTCAACTTCATTTTATTTGCATCAACCACTTTTAACCAAGCCACATCCTTGTTGCATTTCTTTGGGTTATCCCATATCTGCTTCCAGAACTGCACTGTTTCTTCCTTGTCAGGTACTGACTGATTCATTGCAGTTTCTCCATTGATGGATTGGTAGAAACGTTTCTGATTGGATTGAAATTGGAGGTTCTGCCTATAATTTGCAATTCAAGCTTCGTATCTACTGATTTTCCTGGCTATAGCTGTTATTTGCTGCTTTATTATTTCCAGTACTTCCTTGATCTTCCTTGTTTCTAAGTGGTATTTCTTGATTCTTTGGTCTTCTTGTTCTTCAGCTTCTTTTCCTTCATCTATTCTAGCTTGCTTTCATGTGATCTTAACTTGCTGATCTTATTTTCTAGTCTAATCTTCCTTTTTTGTGGTGCACTGTTTGTTTTTCTTCTTTGTTGATTTTGCATCCCAGGTATTCAGTTATAACTGCAGCTGTGCTGTACATTAGTTGGTTTGTTTCTTGCAGTGAATTTGTGCTTATATTTAATATTGCAGTATTTGCATCTTTTAATGCTTGTGCTAGCTGCTTCTTTGGAACAAGCTTCAATGCAGGAAGCCTTATTCTGTTGTTTTTGTGCTGTTCTATATGCTCAGTTATTCTTTGTTTCAATTATTTTATTTCTTTAGTTAGAGGGTTTTTTTCTTCCTGAGGAAGCGGTGCCTGGTTTGCAAATGAGAACAGTTGTATACTGTATCTCTGCTCGATTCCTTCACTGCCAACTCCCCCTGGCTTGCCTCTACATTCTGAATTATTTCTGGCAAGGCTTTGATTTCTTTGCCCTGGATAAACCTTTGCAGTTCATCCAATTCTGTTTCTGTGAATACTTTATTTCGTATTATAAATCGGCATTGATTTGCTAGTCTCTGTTCTGTTATTTCTGATTCTGGATGTTGTTCTTCCCAGAACTGGTGCATTCATTTTAGATATCCTCTTCTTATTCCAAGAGATCATTATTTCTTGGTTTTCAATCACTGTGTATTTGCGACAGGTAAACACCTTTTCTTCCAGTAGTTCTGCAGCTGCTGGCCCTGGTTGCTCAGCCAACAGTCCTGAGTTCTGTAACCCATTTTTCACCAGATATCCAGGAATTCCAACGTCTAGTGTGGACCTTGCTAACCTGGGTGACATCCAAGCTGAAATTTATGTCTCACCATATTTTTGGGGGGAGAGACACTCTTTGTCTGACTCCTCTGATGAGACCTGTTCAGTATGGTTGAACCTCTGGCATAGCTCTCATCTTCCTCAGAGCACACAAGCCCCACAACCATGTCAAGGTAGTGCCTCACTGAGGGATGATGATGATGATGATGATGATTTAACATTTTGGTGGAAATGAATTCTGATTAATTTCCTGCTCTGGGCTTTAACTGATGGCTTGGTTCCCTAACATGATTGGGACCAGGATGGGAAGAAGGAATTCTGATCATCTGCTAGGATATAAATCAGTATATCTATGGAAATAAATGCTCTTTTGATTCCTATTTCTTCTTCCTTCCTTGTTTTCTGCAGAGCCAGCTGTCCCAGGCCCTGAATGGACTCTCAGACAGAGCCAAAGAAGCCAAAGACTTTTTGGTACAGCTACGCAACATGGTTCAACAAATCCAGGTATTGTGTTGACTCTAATAGTCATGAACAGAAGTAGAATATGAGCAGAGCCACTATGTGGCATTGAATTCTCTGAGCTTAGAATAAGGTAAAGGTAAAGGTAAAGGTTCCCCCGCACATGCGTGCTAGTCATTTCCGACTCTAGGGGCCGGTGCTCATCTCTGTTTCAAAGCCGAAGAGCCAGCGCTTCTCCGAGGACATCTCCGTGGCCATGTGGCCGGCATGACTAGACGCCAAAGGTGCATGGAGCGCTGTTACCTTCCCACCATAGTGGTCCCTATTTTTCTACTTGCATTTTTACGTGCTTTCGAACTGCTAGGTTGGCAGAAGCTGGGACGAGTAAAAGGCGCTCACTCTGTTATGCAGCACTCAGGATTCGACCCGCCAAACTGCCGACCTTCTGAATACACACAATCAAACAGCATAGCAAACCACAATTGATAACAGATTGGCAGTCCTCCTTCTTTTCAGAAATAACCCAAGCACATTTTTGATGACCAATTCTTCAGCAATACACCAAAGAATGGAGTGGGGGGTGTATTTGAGGGATGACTCATTGCATTTAGAGTGAAAAAGGGCTGATCTCACCCACCTCTCTGTCTCCTTGATGGGTAAATTGCACAAATAAGAATAGCTTTATTTCCCATGCAACCATGGTGGAGAGTCTAAACAGATGGAGAAGTGGAAAGTCTCTTGCAGTAGTGACTTTGTTCTAAATCCAGAATACGGAGACTAAAGCTGATTCTTGGTTAAATCTCTATTTTGGGTGATACATTAGACTGTGCATAAAATAAGCTAATAACATCCAGGCTGTAATTACAGATTGTGATCAAGGCATTCTGTTGTAATCATCTTGACCCCGGTCTAAATTTGGATTACAGGATAAGGCAAATTACAATATGGTATAATATGGGATGCAAACATGAGCAGTTTTGACTGACTGTCAGCCAGTAATAAAGATCAAGCTCTTTTGTATTAGATTGTGCATTCCATAATATTAGTAATAATGAGGATAAGGATGATGGTGATGTTACTATTAACAAATCATCATTTTATTGATTGTGTGTGTGTTTGTACCTGGATGTGTTTTCCCCTAAGAACAGTGTTTCCCAACCTCAATAACTTTAGGATGTGTGAACTTCAGCTCCCAGAATACCCAACCAGCATTGCAGACTGACATATTCTGGGACTTAGCAATAGCAATAACCCTTAGACTTATATACCACTTCACAGTGCTTTACAGCCCTCTCTAAACGGTTTAGGGAGTCAGCATATTGTCCCCAACGATTTGGGTCCTCATTTTACCAACCTCGGAAGGATGGAAGGCTGAGTCAACCTTGAGCTGGTCAGAATTGAACTCCTGGCAGTTGGCAGAATCAGTCTGCAATACTGCATTCTAACCACTGTGCCACCAGGGCTCAGTGTTGAAATTCACACAGCTTAAAGTGGCTAGGCATTTCAAGGAACATATTTGTCAGAATCTGAAGTTAGGTTTCGCTCCTTGGAATAATACTCTACTGCAGCGTTACTCAACCTCTGCAGTTTTAAGATATGTGGACTTCAATTCCCAGAATTCCCCAGCCAGCATGCCCTGGCTGAGAAAGACTGCTCTGTTGGAATAGTTGACTACCATCTATAAAATAGTAATATTTAACACACTGAAGTCAGTATACTTTATTCTCATCCTCCAAAAGTACTTCCATGTCTCTACAATCTGATAATCATACCTGTATTTGGCAGCTGATTTTTTTTTTCTAGCTAACCTGCACTGTATCAGAAATCACACTAAAAGTGATAATTTCCATTTGCTACACACAGAGGATGAATGGGTCCTTTTGGGTCCTGCATTCTCCCTCCGTGTGCCCTATTCCTTTAGCATCCCTTCTTAGTGCTTATTGGAAAAATATTGTAAACATAGCTTCTCTCCCACCTTCCACCCACTCTGGCTGTCATAACAGCAAATTACCAGGATTAAGATATTGGAAAACATGTCTAGCCACAAGAAAATGCCAATGTGCTGTCATTTTACCATGATAATTTGCAAGAGGTAGCAGAGGAATGTTATCTTTGGTGCTGGAAAGTTTCTTCTTATAATAATTGATTAGGTTTATTTATTCATGTATTGCAAATCACTCTCCAAATGCTCATAACAGCCTTGTTTCTACAACATGCTTAATCAAATCACCTACAAACTCAAACAAATCTTCTTAGTAGTAATTCTGTTAGTAGTAATTCCTCCTAACAGGGTCAAATACCATCACCTAGGACCGTGGTGGAGAACCTATGGCACGCATGCCACAGGTGGCACGCAGAGCCCTCTCTGTGGGCACACGGACCATCGCCCCTGTCCTAGGCCTTCAGCTGGGTTTTATAAAACCTTTTCACTTTAGGTCTTTTTGCCTTCACTTTAGGCAAAAAAAAATTCAATCAATCAATCAATCAATTTCAACTTCTCGCAGGGAAAAAATGTTCTCGCAAAGTTGGAATTGATTGATTGAACTTTTTAGTCCCACCCAGTCTGCCGTTACCACTGCAGCCACACCCACCCAATGGGCCACACCCATCCAATGGGCCACGCCCACCTGGCACCCGACAATACATAAGTGGTTTTTGGGTTGCAGTTTGGGCACTCGGTCTCTAAAAGGTTCGCCATCACTGACCTAGGAAGTACAAAATTCTAGGAAATGAACTCATTTAAGTGTGTTATGGGAAAGGGGTTAATGTAACTCAGGGGTCTTCAAACTTGGCCCTTTTATGACTTGTGGACTTCAATTCCCAGAATTCCTCAGACAGCGTGCCTGGCTGAGGAATTCTGGGAGTTGAAGTCCACAAGTCATAAAAGGGCCAAGTTTGAAGACCCCTGATGTAACTGAAAATGGGGACGGGATATTGGGAACTGACTCTTTGGAGTACTTTTTCACACTGTATTGTACTGTTGATCAGTTAGTAGTGAACACCAATTGGTTCTTAGTGTTCTCTCCATTAATCTCAACATTTCAAGCTCAGCCTAAGTGACAGTTGCAACAGTTCAGCTTCAATCCACTTTGTGGGAAATTGGGGAGGGGGGAATGGTGTCATGTGGAAGTCCCTTAAACTCTGGCTGGTCTACAGTTAGTCCTTGATTTAGGACTACAATTGTGACCAGAATTTCTGTTGCTAAGCAAGGCAAGAGGGTCACACCCAATTTTATTATCTTTTTTGCCACAGTTATTAAGTGAATCACTATAGTAATTAAATGAATCATGCAGTCATTAAGCAAATCCACCTTCTCCAATTGACTTTGCTTGTCAGAAGTTTACAAATGGTGATCTCATGATCCCAGGACACTGCAACCATTGTAAATTCATGTCGGTATTACATGACGATGGGGCTGCTGCCACAGTTCTAGGTGTGAGGATCAGTCGTAAGTCACTTTTCTCAGTGCATTATAATTTCAAATGGCCACTGAATGAATGGCTGTAACTTGAAAACTACTTGTCTACGGAGATTCTCAGTCATCCAGGTCATGGTTGCCCCAAGGTACTTTCCCAAAAGGCAACTGGACTGTCTTGTTTTTTTCACTTCTCATCTAAGAAGCTTCAGAATCAGAACTGAAGAGGCCTCTTGGATGAGAAGTGAAGTGTTTCAAGGGAAAAAAAACCATGGAAGTCCGGTTGCTTTTGGAAAAGCACCTTTGGGATTCCCAGGTGTATCCATGGAGGGGCCAATGATATCCAAATGGTTAGTACAAGTGTATGGTTGATATCTCACCCCTTTTTAGATGTATGAGATGTATCTAACACATATTAAAAGGGGGGGTTCAATTGCCTGATGATGCCCATAATTTTGAGATTGTTGGTACATTCCCTTCCCCATGACACCTTCTACCTTCTCCTTCCCATTCTCTACTTCTTCATGGAATTCTAGTTGTGGACCTAAAGCCAGGATAATTACTTGCAGTCTTCCCCAACTTGATATCTTCCAAAGTATTGGACTATCACTGCCATTAGCTGATGCTGGCTGGGAATAACAGGGCTGGCAGTTGGCAACATTGGAGAGTGCCAGAGTTGGGGGAAATTGCTCTGTTAAAATGAAAGTTTCAGGGAGAGAGGAATGCTGGGAAGGAGGAACAAAGGGAGACTCTTTGAAAGATCCAGCACAGTATAATTTCCTCATTGCCTCTCTGCCACCCCAACCCAATAACCCCAACGAAATAAGCTTGTTGCATTAATACTTTGCATTCTTTCAGGTGGAATCAGGCCTTCAGTCAGAATCAATTTGAATTTCGGTGACACAGATAATTTGTCTTGGCTCTTTAGGGATGCTGCCTCCTCCCTCCATCATTTTGAGTGAGCAGGCATCTAATCCATCAAGTCACATCAACTCTGTAGCCAAATCATTCCCTCTTTCCTTGTGGCTGCCTCCCCCATGAGCACACTGCTTCTTTATTCAGTTCAGTGGAGGCACATTCCTCCATGAGCTGCTTCCCCTGACCTTCCCTTTGTCCATGTGCCATGGGACTCATCCATTCTGAGATTTGTGATTTTTCCTTTAAGAGAGTGATCATTGCTAGGTAGAGACATAAAAGCTTCAGTCAGGGTTTTCAATTTCCAGGAATGTCTCAGGTTTTAGGAGAATTTCTATGCGAGCCAGATTAGAATAATAGGACTACCACTGGCTTGGAAGAACCAAATTCTGCTCAAATCAGAATTTTATCCTATGAACTTTCAGCCTGAGAATATGAATGTGCATTTGGACTCGGGAGACCAATATTCTGAACTTTCTTTTTGCAAACATTCTCAGAGACTCTTTGGACAACATCTGATTCTGCAAGGTTCTTTGGGAAAGGTTATTTTTAAAGTAAATATTATAAAGTGAAAAAACACACACCACTCTCTGTTTCGAATAGCAGCTTTTAAAACACTGTAAGATAGAAATGATAAACATGTACAGGTAGTCCTTGACCTATAGCAGTTTGTTTCGTGACCATTCAAAGTTAGAACTGCACTGAAAAAAGTGACTTGTGATTATTTTTCACACTTATGACTGTTGCAGCATCCCCGTGCTCACGGGATCAAAATTCAGACTCTTGGCAACTGACTCAATTTTATGACGGTTGCACTGACCCGGGGTCATGTGATCACCTTTTGCCACCTTCTGACTAGCAAAATCGATGGGGAAGCCAGATTCATTTAACAACCATGTCACTAATATAACAACTGCAGTGATTCACTTAACAACTGTTAAAAGATCGTAAAACGGGACAAAATTCACTTAACAAATGTCTCACTTAGGAACAGAAATTTTGGGCTCAATTGTGGTCACAAGTTGAGGACTACCTGTATATATGATTCAGTATCAGTTTATCAGTCTTCCCTATCTTGCCTCATGCTCCAAAGAAGCTTTAAAACCTTTATTTTACTCAAAAATGATTTTTATTTGGAAGTTACTTTCCCAAGTAAAAAAATATGGAGGTGTTTTGTTGACCAACTAGTGTCTGCAAAGATTATGGAAACTGTCTTCGTGATTAGGATGTCTTCTTTGGCAGCCACTGGTTGGTTCCATTTGCATGATATATTTAAATATATCATTTAAAAGCTGGTGTGTGAATTGAAAAACACAGTTATTTCTGAGCCAGGGAGTGAGTTTCATCTCCTCTCCCAAATCACCAGGTTAAGTTATAGGGTTGTCTATAATCCAGCCAAGGCCCATTGTTTAATTCCATTATTGAGGAATCAATAGTTCCATAACTCCATTATTATCCAACTTCTTCCATGTATTTTTGAAGATAGGCAGGCAGAGAGAAAGAGATAAGAGCTTAACTTGCTTTAAGCATTTATTTTTCCTTTCACCAACTCCCTTCACCACTAGCTTCCAAAACTTCTATAGGAATGAAGCCAAGACAGAGAAGAGGTGAGACTGAGTCCAAATATCATCAGCCCACGCTGATTGCGTATATATGTGTGTACCATACCAACACACGCATGCATGCATGAAGGAAATGACAATGGTTCCATCGCAACAAAGATGACTATAATATGATCAGAGCAGCCATCTCACTCTAGGACTGTCTAGCACCAATTAATTACCTGTAGATAGAGCTAGACTGAGCTTGCTGTGTGGTGCAAGAAATGCCCCTGCATTTACATAATGCACTGAAACAGCATTAATTCAACCTATTGTCTGGTTTCATGCAACACACTGAATCAGAAACCATCTAACTTAACCTGACACAGTATGTGAACCCAGCCGGAATGGCTCCTAGAAGAGCCCAGAGTATTTTAAAAAACAAAAACAAAAAACCCCGATGATGCTGAAAATCTCAAGAAGTTGTTGCAGGAAAGTGTGACATCAGTCTCTTGTGATGGCGAATCCAACAAGTCAGCCGCTTTTAGTCCTTCCCATTGCTTTGACTGATGAGTATTTTATTTGGGCTGCAGGAGAACAGCGTGGAGTTTGAAGCGTGCCTGGTTGCCCAGTGTGATGCGCTTATTGATGCTCTCAACAGACGGAAAGCCCAGCTGTTGTCACGGGTCAACAAAGAACATGAGCACAAATTGAAGGTTAGTCTGGGGTAATGAAATTTAAGCAATGAACTGTTCTTGGGTGGAAGTGATTGGTGGACATGGCTAGAAAAATGCCTGTGTCCATGTAAGGTGCCAGGTATGTTAAGCCAGGCACCCTGAGACACTGTTGCAGTGTAAGGGTGAATAAATCAGCTAGTCCTATTGAAAATGGCCAAGATATGCTGCTAAAGCTACTGGCTCAGTAGGAAACTTGACAAAAAAGGCCTTTGTTCTAACCTCTTTTCCAATAGGAATGATTGCTTCATTTCCTGTTCCTTGCATAAATATTTCCTTCCCTGCAGACATTTTATCCTCCTGAAGAAAAATCTATCTACTGATTGCTAAGAGTCTACACTGACTTGAAGGCACATAATCAATCAATCCATCAATCATTCAGACAGCATTTTGGGACTCATACATCATGCTAAGCCATGCTATATTTATTGGTAAAACTCAATTAGATGGTTTGCACAATACACTAAATCAAAGCCAAATAAATATACATGATGTCTTAGAGCAGCCACAAAGTTCAGAGAACACACTAAAGTACAAACTAGTCAGTCATAGCTTATGTGATGAATTTATGGTTATCTTCCATAGGCAGAAAATTATGATATTGAGAAAATATTGGTTCAATAGTTACTGTATTAGTAAACACATTGTATGCATCTACTATAGATGAGCGTTAGGTGTGCAGATAGGAATCTTTGGCATTAGGCTAGAAATATTGCAAGTAGTTACAGAATGTATGAGTGAACTGCAAACACAAATTTGCTTTTAGGGAAACTCAAACCAACCTCCTCACTAATCTCTAGGGTTGCATATGTTTCAAAATGATTGGAACAACTTCAAATCCATTTTTTAAAAGCCTGCCTTTTCTCACACTTCTGCATCAGGAATCTGTTTAATGTTACGTTTTTTTAAAAAAAGAAATGCACCTTTTTTCGAGTTTTGTTTAATGAATGGCAGAAAGATGCTACGTTCATCTTGTGCTTTCCAAAGGCTTCTTCCAAATCCTCTCTGAAGCGTGCAAAGCTATATTGATTTCCTCTTACTCCTTGGTTTAATGCTTTAGTTAGAGTGCCTTGGTCCAGCTTCACCCTGCCTCCCAGGTACCTCTGAATCCACCAGGGAAGAAGCGAGGATCCTTATAGCTATGCAGCACTCAGACTAATGTGGGAGCTGAAATGAATTAGTAGTGGGCGCATGAGTCCGTGTGAGGGAGGGCCAGAATATTTGCCATGGCAGCTGTTGCCATAGAGACTTCCTAGGATGGAGGGATGGAGGGAGGGATGACACTGTAGCTGCTAAGGACCAGCAACAGATAAACTCAGAGGAGTTAACCTGAAAGGGGAAGACAATCCGTTGGCCACAATGTATATTTGCTGTGAAAACATTATGACTCTCTTTGAGGTTTGTGGCTGCCTAAGTAAGAGAACTGATAGAAAGAGACTTGCTTGTGGAGAAACAAGGAGTTGCAAGATGTTTAATGGCAGATTGGAAGACCAGTAGGCAACTCTAGAAAGCTTCTCTGCATTGAGTCAGTGGTATTATAGTTCCCTCCCCCACCCAGCATTTAAAAAAGCACTGAGATCTTTTTCAGCCAGTTGACCCAGATGGCTTTTGTTCAACGGGGGGGGGGGGGGGGAATAACCAAGAGATTTCTGGGTCTCCTTTCTTTGCATGCAGAGACATTTCAGTCACATTATTTAGGATTCCTTAAATGTGTTTTTTTCCAAATTTTATTGATTTTTTTTAATATTACATTCACATATTTGAAAAGCAGCGTGGTGGCTGGGTAGTAGTAATTCAATTACATACAGATATCATTAGGACAGATTTCAGATTGCTGCCATAAACATTTCCTCTCTTTTCATATGTACTGTCTATTTGTGAATTTAAAGACAAGTTTTATCCTATCAATCACATAAAAAATAACTTCCTTACATATATCCATAGTTTTTAGTTTACACGTATTCTAGTCGTTTTAATATACAATCTTTTAGACAATCAGTGACCTAATAAATTTTTCAATTTAAATTTCCACTAACATTTAGATTTAACGTTTGATATTTATTATTCCCAAGATTTTTAATATACTCCCAATTCATCTATCACCATTCTTCACAAAATCTAATATTCAAAATACACATCTCGTTTACTTAACTTCTCACCATCTATGTCAACAAATTAAGGATACAATATAATATCCTTCCTTTTTGCTAATTTTCAGTTTTCAGTAGCAATCAAAATTTCTTTTTTATTTCAGTAATTAATACTTCCTCTCTTCCTCTTTGTATCTGCTATCTCTTGCTTAAACTGATAATTTTCGTTTTTAACGGTCCATATAGACCTAATTATTACTTTCAACAATAAGTTTTAGCTTATCTACATTATTCACCTTTACATGACCTTTATGCACAAATCAATATTCAAATTAGCTATTAGTATTTATACTGCTAAATTTTAATGATCAAAATTTTTTCTTTATCTCAGTTCATAACAATGTCTTGTGTTCAACATGCACATCTTATCTATTTAAGTACATTCTGTTTTAAATTTCAGTAAGATGGTCAAAACTCCATTCTTCTTGAGTCTTATTCTGGCTTTTTTCCTTTGCCAAATCATCTTCCATGCCCTTGTTTTTGGGTCATCAAACCAATCTCCTTGTAATATCATGTATTGATATTGGCAAAACCATCCGGTCGCCATTTTTTTGAGAGGACTTGTAGGTCTAGTGGGTCGTCTCTTTATTCTTCCATATCGACGTGGTTGTTCTGAATTGTTTGTCTTCGCATCCAACTGTTCTTTTTCTAGTTCAGTGATGGCGAATCTTTTACAGACCGAGTGCCCAAACTGCAGCCCAAAACCCATTGGGTGCCGGGGGCATGGCCCATTGGGTGGGTGTGGCCAATTGGGTGAGCATGGCTGCAGTGGTAACGGCAGACTGGGTGGGACTAAAAAGTTCAAACAATCAATTCCAAATTTGTGAGATCTTTTTTTTCCCCGCAAGAAGTTGAAATTGATTGATTCATTGAAGCTTTTTTTTTACCCACATGGCAGCAGAGGCCTAAAGTGAAAAAGTTTTATAAACCCAGCTGAAGGCCTAAGACTGGGGCAATGGTGTGCACGCCCACAGTGCGTGCCACCTGTAGCACATGTGCCATAGGTTCACCACCATGGCTCTAGTTCCTTCTGTGTTGTATAAGAAACCTTTTCCTTTTTCCAAGTTGTCAATATCTTTTCTGGATTTTCAAATATCAATATTTGTTGAATTGTAGATTCTTCCGTCATAGTAGTTTCATTTTTTCTATTGTATTTTGTATAGATGGTTCTTTAGTTGTGGTCAAAGTTTGGACTTTCATATCTGGGCTGTCATCTTGTTCCTTCTCATAGCCTCTTAGTATTTCATTGGTAGTGGTAAGAGTTTGAATTAGTGTTTTCAACATAGTGAGAGTTTGTTGATCTTCATCCATAAAGAAATTTTGTTCCTGGCCTTCTTCCACATTGGTATTTTAAACTAAAGGCTTTACACTTAAAAATCCAAGAGGGAGAATTTTTTTTCCTAGTTAGGGAACACAGAGCCTTTCACAGCTGTTGTTTCAGAGCTCTCAAGGTTATGTATCTTATCTGTTTCCCTGGGCAGTCAGCCAGGCCCCTTTTAAAGTTTCCCTTTGAGTCCCCAAGTTATCTTAATCTTTTTCAGTTTTCCTTTTTTTTTCATAAGAAGAAACCCAGATTTCCAACAGTAGTAAATAATGGAAAATAAGAAATAAAAAATCTTTCAGTCCACATGCTTCAAGAAATAAAGTTCCGATTGGGATTCAGTTACTTTTTAAACGTTTAAAATGCCCCTGGGTATTTAGTCACAGCTCTTTCTGGAGGGAGGGCTAAAGTCCCCCTTCCCTCACTGCAGAGGGAAAAGTGCTTAGCAGCTTAAGGAGGTACAGAAAGTACTTAGGGTGCAAAAGAGGTAGATCTCACCCAGTCTCTTCCATGCTGCTTTAAGAGTTGCCTGGTGGAAAATGTGACTTCGACTGTTCACAGCCTAGGGACGAGCCATAATGGATGGTCCTTTTGTCCACCAGTTTGGAGGGATCGCCAGATCTAATGGGAGAGTTGCGGCTCTCCCGCAATCCAGCGAGCGCCCCTCCTTGCTGGTCACCTCTTCAGAGCAACTTTCGGCCCTTTTCAGGGCCCCCCAGTGATGCGAAACTGGACGGGGGAGAGAGAGCACGTCTCCCAACCATCCATAGCAGTTGCATGGCAAACCAGAAGCCTAGGATTCCTTAAATGTATGTCCCTCGTTCCATCACTGGTTTTTATAGAGCAGTGTCAGAATTACAGAATAACATAGTTGGAAGGGATCTTGGAGGTCTTCTAGTCCAACCCCCTGCTCAAGCAGGACACCCTATACCACTTCAGACAAATGACTGGCCAGTCTCTTCTTAAAAGCCTCCAGTGATGGAGCACCCACAACTTCTGAAGACAAACTGTTCCACTGGCCCATGTTGCCCATGTTTATGTTCAAAAGGAAGAACATGAGTCACCCATATTCTTCCTTTTAAGCAGTATATAGGGGAAGGGTTAAGGTTAGACTTCTCTGGATGCATGGAAAGCATTAAATCATGGTTTACATGCTACAGAATCTGAGTTCCCACAACATGCAGGATTGTTAATTTGTGGTTTAGTGTGGGAATCCAGCCAGTGTTTTTATAATCTTAACTTATGTTTAACATGTTGTACAAACTGAGCCAATTGTGGTTTATTCAATAATCAGTGATAACAGTGTTCTGTGAGACAGCTTCTGCCTTCTCACAACATGTGAAGACAGACCAACATTTTTGCTGCCTTTAATGGCTCTTCTGCTGTGACATCTGAACCACTTATTAGCTGACCACAATATTAGTTCAGTGTGTTTGGCAAACACAGTCTATGTGGTTAATTTGTGGTTCAGTCTTTTGTGTGAATTCAGAAAATTAAATAAACATAAGTTTAATTAATTATTGGAAAGTGTCTTGTGTGAACATTGCCAGTGCATAAATTATGATATTCTATGGTTTAGTAGGTCTTACTCAGATCAGGGAAATTAGATGGGGTGGAATATTTCCCTGAGTCTAGTATAACAGGAAAGTGGGAGAAACAAACAGTTAATTCTGCAAAGCTGATAATGAGCTTTGTGGATTCTTAAATGCCTTGGATATAAATACTGAAGGAAAAACCATTAATTAACTCAACAATCACACATTGTCAATAAACATCAAGTCCCTCCCTTCGGTTCTTTATCCCCTTATTTCTTGCAAAATGAAGACTTATTTTGGCAATTAAATCTTTTCAAACTATTGTCAAAACTCAGGAGGTCAGTGATGTTCCCATTAACATTACTAAGGGCAAGACACGACTTCAGTACCACCTCAAGGTTTTTCTTTCCAAACGTTTTTGGGAACCCTTATTGGTTCTGAGCCTCTAGACAGCATTCTTTACATTTCTGCTTCTTTTGCATGCAGATAGGTCTTACCATTGTTATTTTTTTCTTTTTTACCGCTCCTTAATCGCTTTATTTGGGGTGGAGTCGGGACGAGTGAATGGAGATGAATGTTTACTGGCCGGATGCCCTTCCTGATGCCTATGTGGAGTTCATGCAGCAGATATTTTCTCTTTGTGCTCTGATAGAGAAATATCTGCCACTGCCTTGAATTGAACTCTCAACCTTCCAAGTGGGAGGCAAATGTCTTCACCTCTAGGCCACCACGTCATACCATTTATATATTGCCTTAATTTGATGATGATGATGATGATGATGATGATGATGATGATGATGATGATGAAGATGATGATGATGATAAAGTTGGAAGGGACCTTGGAGGTCATCTAGTCCAACCCCCTGCTCAGGCAGGAAACCCTATACCATTTCAGACAAATGGCTGTCCAGTCTCTTCTTTAAAACTTCCAGTGTTGGAGCATTCACTGCTTCTGGAAGCAGGTTGTTCCACTGGTTAATTGTTCTAACTGTCAGGAAGCTTCTCCTCATCTAGGTTGCTTCTCTCCTTGATTAGTTTCCATCCATTGCTTTTCTTGGTCTGGCACTAATATTTGACTTGATGATCAGGTGTAGCTAGCCTTTCAGATGGAAAGAAAATGGCTCTGGAGAGAAATTACAAAGGAGAACAAGACAAACTCCAATTATTTATCAACTCATTTTTCTTGCTCGCATACAGAGCTGTTTTTGGTCCTTCTGTGGGGAACTGGGTTTATGCCACAGCTTCCTCCTTCCACTTGTCAGGCAGAATCTTGTTCAGTGAAATTAGCTAGCAGGAAATTCAGTCATTAATCAATCTCCCTTGCAGCTCCATGCCCAAGACAGACATTTTGAAGATCACCTTAGGTCCACTTGCTTGTTAAGTGCTGAGATGAATTGCCAGGGAATGGAGAGAAATGAAGTAGAGGGTGGGGGGAGAGAGAGGCATTTAAAACTTTTAGCAGGCTGAGTTTGGCAGCTATGCAGAAGGACATTTGTTTGTGTCATTGATGTCTGTATTCTCCCAAAATGGCAAATTATGGTTTTCTTATTGAATAAAGCACAGTTGGATGAGTTTACCCAACAGGCTATCATACAATACATTTTACAAATCATGATGCCTGGGTTCACCAGTATGCTAAGCTATAAATAAATGAACTACATTAAACATGTTGTGGATGTGAGTCCCAATGTGTTAAGATTGCAACTCCCATACAGCGGCATCCATAGCAAACTGCAATGAGACCAAAATGATTCGCATGCAGTGGAATCTCACACGAATGTGGCAATTACAATGTGTTATTTGCCCTGTACAAGAACATAATTATGCACAAGTACATAATTTGTTACATTAGCATGATGTCATCATGCGTGTTTCATCATCCCTCTCCCCATTCCCATGTTCCCAGAATTCCCATGGTGGGGAATATGGTAATAGGCCTTGCTAAACAGCCCTCCAGTGCCTTGCATAATAAATTAGAACAATAAAAAGCATCATGCATAGTTTGGCACCAATTACGCAAATATATTGCCTGTGGTTTATAAGCACTATTTAGTTAGAGTATAGTTTTGGATGGCTTGGGACTTGTGTGTTTTTTTGTTTCCCTAAAATTGTGCACAATATACCCAAATTATTAATGCTGTATTGCTAGAGACAGAGGATTAAAGAAATGAGATGCCAGATAGCATAAGTACAATTCTTTAAGCAATTTAGAATGGCATCAACATTTAGAGCTAAGAGAGCATTTCTTTGTAGTAATGTAGAGATTTTGCAAAAATGTACACAACAGTAATTTACTTTCATATGCAGTTATATTGGTCTCAGGAAGTGGTAACATTTAGCTAACCTTGTTTGGGTTCCTATGTTAAATAGGATCTGACCTGGTCGGTAATTGGAGTGGGGATGGGGCTAAAAGGGAACTGGAGGGCTGTAGACTAGTCAGGGAGATTGGGGGAAAAAATCTGAAAATAAGCACTGATCAACTATTTCAATACTGTTGCCAAGAAAATTGCATAGTTATGTCCCTGTAGTTGCCAGGACTTGAATTCAACTCAAGAGTACATAGACATGTTGATTAGCCCTGTGGTCGGTGAAACAAAAATGGCTGGTATCATTCTGTTAATGCATTCAAATTGGCTGTGGCATTTGGCATTTATTTATTACAAGATTTATCACTTGCCTCTTGAGTAGCTTTATAATTTTAAAACAAAAGCCAATCAATAAAAAGTTGACAAGATGCAAGCCAATATCAAATAAACAAGATGTAAGCCAATATCAAATAAAAAGACATGAAAGCAGCATAAAAACCAATTTACAGAAAGTTATTTAATAGATTATGGAGGTAGAGGTATTTTCTGTAATGGAGCAAAAACAAGGGCAAACCTCTTCTCTGGGCAAATAATTCCAAAATTCAGGTGCCGTCACTGAAAATCGCCTCTTGCTGGTGGCTCACTTCCCTTCAGATGGCATCCGGACAGAGCTTCCCAAAAACTTTACATACAGACAGGCCGATGTTCAGACAGCAGACTTAACCTTGGCAGCCACTAATTTGGCCAGTTTTCCTTACTGGTAGTTCTTGCCGGCACATATCAAAAGACTAAAAGTCACCTGGTTGCAAACACAGGATCTATCCATAGCTCCTTCTGCATTGGCTGGGGAGGCAGCTGTGGGTGTGGCCAGGTTGCTGCAGCTAATTAATATTTGTGAGGGGTGGGTTCTGGGATGCCACTGGCATTGTTTTTTTTTTTCCTCTCCCTTTCTTGGAAAAGTAGCTAATGTGGATGTTGGAAATTATCCCACTTTAATTTAGTTGAGTCATGGTATTTGTGTGAGAGACCTGACAAGGAAAAGAAGTTTAATCCAAAATAAATTCAAGGCTGCTTAGGGGTAAGGCTGATTTCTCCTGCCCCACTTCTGATTAAATGACGATGTTTGCATAATGTGTGCACCTTAGGATGCAGTAATTTGAGTGACTTGGGTCTAAGAGTTTAAAAGTTTGATGGTCCTTTTTGTGTGACCCTTCATTGGGTGCACTTAACCCAGCCGAACAATTTCCATGCAGATTATCATTCACAGGAAAACAGTGACTTTGGCAACAGGCAAACCATCCAAAGGTCAACTTGCTATGCTTATAGCCTGGCCTAATTTATAGGTGATGACCTATAAAGCCCTAAATGGCTTGGGTCATTCCCTTCAAAAAAGGGGAAAAAATAGATCCAGGAAACTACAGACCTATCAGCCTGACCTCAATACCTGGGAAGATTCTGGAAAAGATAATCAAACAACAAATCAGCAAACACCTTGATGCAAACAAAGTCATCACTAAAAGTCAACATGGGTTTGTCAAAAACAGATCATGCCAGACAAATCTTATTACATTCTTTGACCAAGTGACAAAACTAGTGGACCAGAGGAATGCTGTAGATATAATTTACTTGGACTTCAGTAAGGCATTTGATAAAGTAGATCACAACCTACTACTTGATAAGATAGAAAAATGTGGGTTAGATAGCATTACCACCAGATGGATTCGTAGCTGGCTGACAGGCCGTACTCAGTGTGTGGTCCTCAATGGAACCGCATCTACATGGAAGGAAGTGTGTAGTGGGGTGCTCCAGGGCTCTGTTCTGGGCCCAGTGCTCTTCAATATCTTCATCAACGATTTGGATGGGATAGATGGGGAACTCATCAAATTTGCAGACGACACCAAGCTGGCAGGAATAGCCAATACTCCAGAAGATAGGCTTAAGATACAGAAGGATCTGGACAGACTCGAACACTGCACACTATCTAACAAAATGAAATTCATTGGTGAAAAAAGTAAGGTTCTACATTTAGGCAGGAAAAATCAAATGCATAGGTATAGTATAGGTGGTACCTTGCTCAATAGTAGTAACTGTGAGAGGGATCTCGGAGTCTTAGTAGACAATCACTTCAATATGAGCCAGCAGTGTGCTGCAGCTGCCAAAAAAGCCAACACAGTGCTAGGCTGCATTAACAGAGGGATAGAATCAAGATCAAGTGAAGTACTAATACCACTTTACAATGCTTTGGTAAGGTCACACCTGGAATACTGCATCCAGTTTTGGTCACCACGATGTAAAAAAGATGTCGAGACTCTAGAAAGGGTACAGAGAAGAGCAACAAAGATGATTAGGGGGCTGGAGGCTAAAACATATAGGGAACGGTTGCTGGAATTGGGTATGTGTAGTTTAATGAAGAGAAGGGTGAGGGGTGACATGATAGCAGTGTTCCAATATCTCAGGGGCTACCACAAAGAAGAGGGAGTCAAGCTATTCTCCAAAGCACCTGAAAGCAGGACAAGAAGCAACGGATGGAAACTAGTCAAGGAGAGAAGCAACCTAGAACTAAGGAGAAACTTCCTGACAGTTAGAACAATTAACCAGTGGAACAACCTGCCTCCAGAGGTGGTGAATGCTCCAACACTGGAGGTTTTTAAGAAGAGACTGGACAGCCATTTGCCTGAAATGGTATAAGGTTTCCTGCCTGAGCAGGGGGTTGGACTAGATGACCTCCAAGGTCCCTTCCAACTTTATTATTATTATTATTATTATTATTATTATTATTATTATTATTATTATTATTATTATTATTATTATTATTATTATTATCTGAGGGAACACCTGCTGCCAGCATCAAGCTCCCTTCGTCCTGTGTGCTCCCACAGGGAGGATCTTCTTAGGGTACCGCCGGTAAAAGATTGCCGGCGGATAACACCCAGGGGGAGGGCCTTCTCTGTGGGTGTGCCTGCCCTTTGGAATCAGCTGCCCGTAGAGCTTAGGACTGCCCCTGACCTTTGCTCATTCCGCTGGGACCTGAAGACTTGGCTCTTTGAGCTTTCTGGCCTGGACTGAGAGTACTAATTGGGGTTTTAATTGGATTTTAATTGGGGTTTTATATTTATTCAAGGTCTAAATGTAATTATTTTAACTGTTCTTAATTTTTGTAATTGTATTGTTATTTTAAAAAACCTTGTGAACCGCCCTGAGTCCTACGGGAGAAGGGCTGTATATAAGTCTAATAAAGATAAAGATAAAGACAGGGCTTTTTTTCTCATAGAACATTCAGAACAGAGTTCCGGCACCTTTTTTTTTTGGATGGAACCTTGTAGGATAGGCAAGGCGGGTTGTATGACATGTGTGAGTTCCGGCACATTTTTCTTTTACAAAAAAAACACTGGATAAAAATAATACAGTGATAAAATGCCCCCCCCCTCAAAAGACTGCACTGTTATTAGGGGAGTTTACTAGGCAGTAGATGGGCAGCTGTGTTTCTTTTTCGGAAAGTCAGCAGAGTATCGCTCTGGGCCAAGGCTATGGTTGCCTGGCACCTTATTTCTCCCAGAATGCTTATGTGCTTTGATTTAGGAGTCATTCTGGGAAAATGAAGATGGATGATGGCCACAGCTTTGGCCTCTGCTTTGCTTCACAGTATACTGCTCGCATCAATAAACATTTTTTAAAAAGATGATGGGAGATTTTTTTTTAAAAAAATTAGGTTTTCCATCTTTGGCATTTCTCCAATGAACACTAAGTGCCTGTTAATAATGGAAGAATTCCCTAATGCTGGTTCATCTGGCCCAGCTAGACTAAAAAATTTGTTCAGCCAGCATCATGCTAAGGCAGGGGTTGCTTAACCGTGCTCTGTTGCCTGGATGTCTTCACACGACACACTCAGTTTGGGGTTTCCATTATCATCAGATACAAGTTAAAAAGAAAGGGACGTGGTGGCTCAGTGGGTTAGGACGCTGAGCTTGTCGATCAGAAGGTCAGCAGTTTGGCGGGTCGAATCCCGAGTGCCGCGTAGCAGAGTGAGCGCCTGTTACTTGTCCCAGCTTCTGTCAACCTAGCAGTTCGAAAGCACGTAAAAATGCAAGTAGAAAAATAGGGACCACTCCGGTGGGAAGGTAACAGCGTTCCGTGCGCCTTTGGCGTCCAGTCATGCCGGCCACATGACCACAGAGACGTCCTCGGACAAGCGCTGGCTCTTCGGCTTTGAAATGGAGATGAGCACCGGCCCCTAGAGTCGGAAACGAGTAGCACGCATGTGCGGGGGAACCTTTACCTTTACAAGTTAAAAAAGCATATAGGTAATCCTGTAATTCGTTAAATATTTCCCTGAGATGCGTACATATGAGGCAATGTATAGCAGATGGTGATTCCTCCAATGGTATTCTGAAAATGTGAACTCTGACTAAACAAGGGAATAATGATGACGTTATCTGAGGAGAACAAGGAAGCTCAGCTTAAAGAACATAAGGAGATAATAGATTATTTCTTATCCTAAAGCATAGATATGATGTTACACTCCAGATCGCCTTTTCTTTCTAGAACAGCATTCTAAGAAGTCTGATGGTAAAAAAGAACATTTCTTCCATCTGTATTTCTAAGAGATCAGAGTAAAAGGAAAACGCAGTGAGTGCAGTGTATTTTGTATTTTGTTGGGCAACCAGTGTGGAAATCAGGATCAAAACCTGATCAGGACAGGACTTATCCAATGACATGCTTTTCGGATCAGATATGAAATAGAGCGGGGACTAAGTAAAAAAAGTCACTGTATTTTCCGTTTTTCCCCCAATTGAAATACTCAACGAGAAGCTATCACTGATTTTGTAGCTGGAAAATGATTTTTTTTTACACATTAAAATGGTTGTATACTATTAGAATCGCCAATCAGGAGATTTGATTGGGCTACCAGCCAAGTGGGTTATGCACATTGTGAGAATGGGGTCAGCGAAAAGCTGTGGCTAATCCGGAAAGGCTTAAAAATGTGACTTCCACATGTTCCTGAGCTTCATAATTGAAGATGTCACATGACTCCCTCTAGTGGTCAACTGTGGAATTAAATTACAATGCAGAATGCCATCCCAAATTGTAGCATCGCCAGTATAAGATGTAACTCCCTTGCCTTTTCTGATTTCAGAGCTAGGAGGAACGGTGATGTGAGCAAACTCCCACTAAGCCACACAGGAAAGGAAAAGGGATTGATGGGGTAGCTGACTTCCTTTCTTAAGTTGAGTTTGACCAGAACCCTTAGAGAATAAGAGTTGGAAAGGACCTTGGAGGTCTTCTAGTCCAATCCCCTCTTCCACTAAGCCATTGGACCTATTTAATATTTGGAATAGTTCCTATGGTTTCCTATTGCCATTATTTATTTAGCTGCTGAACAGCACAACTAGTGTTGGGGAAAGAACTTCTCCTGCATCTTCTCTACCCATTTTCTTTTAATCTAGTGAAAGAGTATTTGCTTGCAAACTTCTTAAAAGAGAATAGAATTTGGTAAAATTCTAGAGAAGTGTAGAAGAAGAAGAAGAAGAAGAAGAAGAAGAAGAAGAAGAAGAAGAAGAAGAAGAAGAAGAAGAAGAAGAAGAAGAAGAGGAGGAGGAGGAGGAGGAGGAGGAGGAGGAGGAGGAGGAGGAGGAGGAGGAGGAGGAGGAGAAGGAGGAGTGATTTGCCAAGCTATGATTTATTTAATCATTTTCGATGAAATTATCATTGGCCAGATTCACCCCATATGTTAAACCAAAGCCATATAAACACTGTTATGGCTTAGTAAGAATGCAGCCAATTTATTTGTTCCTCTGTTTATGGGAGAAGCAATTGTTAAAACAGAATCACTGACGTTTACGTTTACGTTTACGTTTTATTTAATTTATATACCGCCCTTCTCCCTGGGGACTCAGGGCGGTTCACAGGGCATATAAATAAAAATACAATACTATACAAAAGTTAAAACAGAGATTAAATCAATGCCCAATTAAAAAACAATAATACAATCTAAAATAACAATTTAAAACCCAGCTCCCCCATCAGGCCAGACCAACAGGATGATTAACCCCCTCTGTATGCCAGCAGGCTCCTGTCAAATTCCATCAGGATTGCACACTGTTGCCTCCAACCACGTTAGCAAATACTATGGCAAGTAGAAAAATAGGGACCACTACGGTGGGAAGGTAACAGCGTTCCATGCGCCTTTGGCGTCTTAGTCATGCCGGCCACATGACCACGGAGACGTCCTTGGACAAACGCTGGCTCTTCAGCTTTGAAATGGAGATGAGCACCGGCCCCTAGAGTCGGAAACGACTAGCACGCATGTGTGGGGGAACCTTTACCTTTACCTTATGGCTTGAGGAAGAGGTTGTGGTTTTGTGTAGGGCTAGAATTAAGCAGATAGCCTGGTGTTTGCCAGAATTAGAATTACACGCCCTTAAGGTTTCTTAGACTTTGAGGGACCCAGCAAAATCAGCCCAGGGGGCAACGAGGAATAAGTGATCCATTGCATTTCTGGCCAGAACACTCTCCCCACATTCTCCAGCCATAGCTCTTATCTGCCAAAGCATCTCTACCCGGTCTAAGCATTTTTATCATTTCTGTATTTTATTGCAGGTGGTACGTGATCAGATCTCTCACTGCACAGTAAAGCTGCGCCAGACCACAGGGCTGATGGAATACTGTCTGGAGGTCATCAAAGAGAATGACCCCAGTGGATTCTTGCAGGTGACTGCTTAATTTTCTTTTTTCTTTCCAGTTAGGGATGCATGGATTGGTTCTTCTCATGGCTTCACCCACTGTGAGCTGAGTAACATGTGGTGATGTTTCAGAAGGGCCCATTCCATGATGTCACAACAATTTCAGAAAAGAGCAACTAAGATGATCCAAGGCCTGGATCATATGAAGAACGGTTGCAGGACTTGGGTTTGGCTAGTCTAGAGAAAAGAAGCAATAAGGGTGACATGGCAGCAGTATTCCAGTATTTGAGGGGCTGCCACAAAGAAGAGGGGGTCAAATTATTCTCCAAAGCACCAGAGGGCAGGATAATAACAGTTGGAAACTGATCAAAGAGAGAAGCAACCTGGAATTAAGGAGAAATTTCCTAACAGTGAGGACAATTAACCAGTGGAACAGCTTGCCTTCAGACATTGTGGGTGTTTCATCACTCGAGGTTTTTAAGAAGAGAGTGGACAGCCACTTGTCTGAAATGGTATAGGGTCAGGGGTAGGCAACCTTGGCTCTTTTATGACTCGTGGACTTGCTGGCTCAGGAATTTTGGGAGTTGAAGTCCACGAGTCATAAAAGAGCCAAGGTTGCCTACCCCTGGTATAGGTTCTCCTGTTTGAGCAGGGGGCTAGACTAGAAGACTTCCAAGGTCCCTTCCAGCTCTATTCTATTCATATTTATTTATTTATTTATTCCATTAATTGGGGTACCTAACTGAGAACCTATATTCTCACTTAGCCTTAGGTGTAATCAGGAACATGCTGAAATTGAAAATGTGCTTTGTATTATCTATCGAGATTTATGATCCTCCCAAGCTGTTTTTCTCCCAGAAGCTTCTCCCAGAGAGCTATGTATAAATCTGACTATGGTGCACATTGTTTCTTGGATTTTCCTTCTCAACAGATTTCTGATGCGTTGATACGAAGAGTGCATTTGACTGAGGATCAGTGGGGGAAAGGGACACTCTCTCCAAGGATGACCACAGACTTCGACCTCAACCTTGATAGTGCCCCTTTGTTGCAGTCCATCCACCAACTCGACTTCATGCAAATGAAATGTAAATGTATTTATCTGTTTGCTTTCAAAGTTGCAATTGACTTAAAGTACTATCCAAAGCTATCTTAACAATCCATATAATCAAATATTAAAATACTGAAGGTTCTACAGCTGACATCAGCTCAGATTTAAATAGAGTGAAAGGGAGAATGAATTATGCCCTACACACCATTCTTGGCCTCATCCCACCTGTCTAATCTGGATTCCAGATCCAATGTTTGCCTATCAGTATCCTTCATTCAGTTCTCAGAAAGAAATTAAGCTGGCCCCAGGCCACCAGGGACACAATGGAGGGTGTATGGCCAATAGATGCGATTTTATAACTACGTGGGGAAAAAACCCGAATGACCAAAGATCTACATATATATATTTATATATATATATATTCCTGGCAATTACATGGGCAAGTTTTGGAAATTGTTTACCAGTGCCTTTTTCCTAGAGTGAAAGTGACTGACTGAAGTTCACCAAGTTAGCTTCCATGCTTAAGGCAGGACTAGAACTCAGGTCTTCTTACTTCTAATGCAATGGTTTAACCACTAGAGGAAACAAATCCTGTAATATATGAATAGGGCTTATGTAATAGATATATCAAGTCCACAACAGCTAGATGTTTCTCCTTCTAGGACGTCTCAGCTGTTGATGGTCAGAATAAAATAATTGAGTCTAACATTCCACAAGTGAGACTTCCTATTGCAAGGGGCAGAGCTAAGCCTGTGTGGGATTTTGGTTTTTACTCTTACTTGAGATGATTTAAGCCAAACTATTAGCTTACGTATCTTATTTCTTTGGAAAGCAATAAGAAATGTCATCATTATTTGAGATTTGCTCTCTTTAATGAACAAAAATAGATAAATAATTTGGGATATATTGCTGAATTTTAATGATAGAATTTTTGAAGACTAGAAAAAGGGGGTTGGGAACTTTTTTGACCCACAAGCTAAAAGTTGATTATTTTTAAATATATTAAGATTTCCCCCTTTATAACTGATCTTGGAATAAGATGGCAATGCTGTGACAACATCATTACAAGGAAATAGTCCCAGTCTTGCCTAACCTCAGGTTTCCTCTGGCAGCCTCCCTTCCAAATATTAACCAGGCCTGCCTGGAGTTTTTTTTTTTTTATCCATTAAGAAACTATTAAGAATGATTGTGAAAGCTTGGAGTTTGCAGGCTTTAACAGGATGTGCTTTCTACTATATGTCTTATACTGTTGGACACCTTTAGTGTAAACAACAGCTCAGAAATCTAGGAAGTGTCGCATTCATTAAAAACTATTTCATCTTCTCAGGATACTAAATGCACATATTTTTCTGCCAAGCTTCTCTGCTACAGTGTTGAGATACAAAGCTTTTACCACTCTGAATTCCATCTTTTTTTTTCTGACACAGAGCAAGGAAATACATTACTGGGATTTTTTTATTTGCCAATTCATGTTTCTCCATCCATACCCTCAATCACATTCTTTCTTTGATCTGATTCTTCCTGTGCTGCCTTTGCACCAGAGCACAATGAACCACAACAGGCAGGGCTGCCAAGTAAAGAAATGTTGAAAACTGTCTTCAAACATGCTTTCAATTAACAATCTAATAATAAAAAAACTTCTCTAAAAATTAGAAAATAAAAGTAGGCTTTCGCTTCTTTTCTTAGAATCAACAAACAGGTTTCATGAACTTTTTGAGGCTGTTAATTTTTAGATTTGCTCTCAGACTAAAACATTTTAGCTGGGTTGGCCTTTGAGCCCAAATTCTTTAGCTCACAACTTGCTGGCTCAAGGAAGTTAGCCTCTTTCTTAACTTCCAAGATAGCCTTCAGAATGAGATTATTTCATGGGTTAGCCTTGTTCAATAAAGGCGTTCCAAAAGACGATATATAGACAGAGCTGATGTTCTTCTGATGAAGTATTCTCATTGCATATCTTTGCTATTAAGTGAAATATTCTTGGATCTCTCCTCCAGGACCAAGCTAACTCTTGCAGAATCCAGAAGCCACAATTTGCATCTTGGCTGAAGGTAGAAGTCAGGGTTACACTAATTTCTGTTTAGCTTCCTCCCCAGTGCCGGCTCCACCAATCCTTCAACTGGAAGAATGTTGTACCCATAACAACAGTGCCACATTGTCATGGAAGCAGCCACCTCTATCCACAGTGCAGGTGGAAGGATACATCTTGGAACTGGATGATGGGAATGGTGGTCAGTTCAGGGTAAGCATTTAATAAAGAAAAGTGAGCTGAGTGTGGAAAGGAATTGGCTACCTGATGAACAAACCTGATCGAACAGTGCTTGAGCTGAAGCTATGTTTTTCAAACACGGCAATTTTTAAGATGTGGAGACTTCAACTCCCAGAATTCCCCAGCCAGCATCTGGGGTTAAGGTTCATACATCTTAAAGTTGCCAAGTTTGAAAAACACTGAGCTAGAGACTTGTGGGCTCATAGCCTACGTTCACAACTGCTATGCTACGAAAAATATGCGTGCAATAAGAGCCATTATTTTTTAGGTTAATTCTAAACAACTGTGGAACACATTTGTGATTAGCAAAAAATAGTCAGCATACATGGGTATAACCATCTGTTACTAAGGTTGCATGGGAGGAAGACTTTGTCACTTAGGGATTCAAAATTGGTAAGGAAAATCTACATTAACTGCAACCCCCAAATCCTGTAGGTGTGGCCTTCCAGAGCTCTTCCCAAAATTGCCAACAAATCATATTGTAAAATAATGTACTCCGCTTGGAGTATTTATATTACTTGTACTTTTGGATCCCCATCTTTGTATGGGTTCCATCACTTTTTTGGGGTGTAGCCTCTGGCATCACATTCATACTCCAAGTGTCACCTTTGACCTGGAAAAAATAGCTGACCTGTGATGTAGAAATCTAATTCAGCCTTCTGCTCACAGAGAGCTAGCAAGTTAGGGGAGGCTAGTTATTTCCAAATTTAAGAATGGCATATTGGGAAACGTGAGAAGTCTGGCTGCTATTTGGAAGAATTATTACCAGGCAGAGAAGTCAGAGCTTGACAAATTGGAAAAGAGGTAATCTGACCCACTACAAGGCAATTTTGTCTGTCTGGTGTTTAGGAGGTTTACGTTGGGAAGGAGACAATGTGTACTGTGGATGGTCTGCACTTCAACAGCACCTACAGTGCTCGGGTAAAAGCTTTCAACAAGACAGGGGTCAGCCCCTACAGCAAGACATTGGTCCTGCAGACTTCAGAGGGTAAGTTCTGATTGGAAAGCTTTTCGACGGAACAGAATATATGTAGCTCAGGGTTGAATGATCGAATCTTTGGTGCTCTCTGAGCTTGGTTTTTTGCTTGCAGACATTTCATTACCCAATTAGGTAACTTCATCAGTGCAAGTGCACCTGGGGTTTTTGAAAGAATTTTCTCATGGAGTATAACTTTTCGGTATGTGCACCTAAGGAAACAAGGAGATATTGCCCATCTTAGCACTGCCTGTTTAAACCACGTTTCTTATTCCATTTGCCAGGTTGGAGTCTCATTTCATCCAATCCCAGAATTAGCAGAGAAAGAATGAAAGTTGGTCAAGGGATACTTTTTTGCTCATTCTTAAGATAAACTGCAAAAGCACTTCGGGGAGGGGCTCATGAACTGGATATGCCAAAATTCATAGAGGGTTTGTGTCTGTACGTGTGTTTGTTTTAATTCTTGGACTTCTCTTTAACTTCTCCCTGGCCTTTCTTGTACCTTGGCAGCCTCTTGTGCCTTCGTTTCTACTTACATAATAATAATTTGGTTAATTGCTTGGTATTTGAATTATGAAACTCCATCAGAAAGCACAAAATATAATATAGAACAGTCTTTCCTAAGCTGGTGTCCTCCATATGTGTTAAATTAGGATAATATCTGTATAAAAACCTGTTGCACAAAGATTTATATTTCAAAATGTGGGCAAGTGTCAAACATAGAGCTTTTATAGGAAAAAAAGCAATGTGGGTTTCTTATTGTCAATCTCAACATTTTCTTGATATCTAGAAAAGAGAAGATGTATTGTGTAAGCCACCCAGAGTCTTCTGCATTATAACAGACCTAACAAATTAAATGAATATGTTAAATATAAAGTATTTTAACAGAGAGATGCTGAAGTATTTCAGTGTTGTTGAAGCAAATTATCATCTTTTCCTTCCATTGTTTAGCCATACAATCTCTTCCTATTTTATTACTTAGGAGACATTCCCAAATGTGAATTGTTAAAACATAAAATACTTTAAGGATTACTCTTTACTAAAACTAAACCTCATTTATATCTGTTCTAAATAATTTTTACAACTTTGAAACTATGTTGTCCCATTTTCTTCCAGAATAGGCTTAAGCCTTATTCTATAAACCAGGTACAGCATTTCCACATTATAAGACCCATTTCTCTTGCAGTCTGATAGTTGCTTTCCTAAGGACAGAGGACATGGTGCATCAATTAAATGTCAACAATATATTTACCACATGCTCTATTATTGGTCCATTTTCTCAGTTATTGATAGCACTGCTCTGTGGTTTTCACTCCCCTATCTTGTTCTAGCTTGGTTATAAATTGATAGGTGGGAAAATCTGTTTTGAAATAGACAGGGTCAGTGGCTTAAAAACAGGTAAGATGAACCTGGTAATATCAGCTGTTTCAGGACCTCAGACAGCTCCATGGCATGCAGACATTGCTCCAGTAGTGCTGTTTGTGAACTAATACTGTAACTGCTACAATCCTTCAAGTAAAGTGGTGACTAATTTACACAGGAGAGGATTGTGATATGTAGGCATGAACAATAAATGATTGCCACTGTGGCCACTTGCCTTTAAGTCTGGGCTTTTGTAGTGATTCAAGCTCCTTACAGAAAACTTTGTGATTTCCTGATAAGGTTTTTCCCCTCTATCTAACCTGGGAAATTGAGAAGGGTATCAGACAAGAAATGTCAGCCTGCAGCTATCAATAAATTGAACATGTGGGAATTCCTGATAACGAATGCTGAGCAGGAGAATACAAAGTATCTATCACAAACCTGGATTTTTTTTATTCAATTGTTTCGAGTTCTTGGACACTAGTGACTGTTTCCTTCCTTACTTGATCTGCTGTTTTGGACTGACCTGGTTCCACTCTGGTCATTTAAAGAACCCCACTCTTTCTATTGCTGCTGACATATTGGCTTGGTTAGGACATAGCACCCAGCCTTTTTTCTTTTTCTTTTGGTATAGTGTGTTGTGTGAATCCAGCCATTTTAGCTTATTGAATATACTATACTTAAAGCAAACTATGGCTTGGTGAGAATCCAGACATTCAGCGATGCAACTAACGTATCTTTAATACATTAGTTGCAATAACAAAAACTACTTATAGTTCTTTTTGAAGAAAAGTGGAAAACGAGTGTTGAACAACTTTTGGAGAAAAGAAATGGAAATTACAAAACCTAGGCTTTTTTTTAATAGAAATAGCAGGAACTGGAAAACCTACTAGAGATTTATATGGAAAGTAGTGGGAAAAAACTAGTTAACTTTGCTACCTCTTCTGCAACATTTTAATATAAAAAAAAATATAGTTAGTCCTCGATTTATAACTATTTGTTTAGCAATCATCTGAAATTACACCAGCACTGGAAAAAGGACTTAGGACCACTCATTGCACTTAGGACCACTGCAGCATCCCATGGTCATGTGATCAAATTTTGGGTGCTTGTCAATTGGCATTTATTTATGATGGTGGCAGTAAGCCTGGTCATATGATCACCATTTCTGATCTTCCCAGCCAGCTTCTGACAAATCAATGGGGGAAGCTGGATTTGCTTAATGACATAACAACTGCAGTGATTTGCTTAACAACAGTGGCAAAAAAGGCTGTAAAACCAATCACGACTCACTTAACAAGCACCTTGTTTAGCAACGGAAATTCTTGTTCCAATTGCGATCATCAGTTGAGGACTGCTTGTACATCAAGGTTAATAGGACGTGTGTGTGGAGAGTTCTCCTTCTCTTCATCTCTGCAGTTGCTCTGTAAGTACCCACTGGGGAGTTGGAATTTCTTCTTTTTTTTTTCTAGAATTGTAATCTTATTATTTAGAGCAGCAATCCCTCCTATCCCACTGCATTTATGCCAGTGGTAGTTGTGGTAGCTTGCTGGAAGTATGTCTATGTAATGGCATACCATTTTTTAACAGAGTTCTGACCTTGAGTTTGCCTTGATCTTACATTTAGACTCTGAACCTGAGGAGCAGGCCCTGACATTCCCAGTGCCTTTGGAAAGGCTGCCGCTGCGTAGATCAAGTCCTTTCTCTTCCACCCTTAACCTGCAAAACAGCTTTCCGGGGAGATCCTACTTTGAGCTAAGATCCTCGTCCCACCAAATGAGTTTGCACTCCTCTTTACAATCTCTGAATTCGGCCGGTGGGTGAGCCGAGCACGCTTAGCATTGCCTCATGAGCTGCGCTTCTGGGCATTTTTTTTGTTGTTGTTGTTTCAGGGTGTGGTTCTTCTTTTGTTGCTGTTTTGCTTTCGCTTTCCTTTTTGGATATTTTTTTTGAGGGGTTCCCCTCTTCCTGCCACCATCCTACCCATGACATCCACATGAAATGGGACCAAGTGTTCTATGTTGTCGGTGGCCTGCTGCTTTCCAACTGTGGAGAAGACTGATGATGTAGATGTGTGACATGTTTGTCTCTCTGTGACAAGGCTGTAGTACATTGAAATGCACTAGTGAGCAAGCAAGAAAAACCTCGCAGAACTAGTGCAATAGCTGCTTCTATCAGGCTGACTGTGTAAGCATGGATCTCTAGTTCACCATTTGTCTTCCATAGATTAAAGAAACTCCATTTTGCCACCCACTTTACCACACACACACACACACACACACACACACACACACACACGTGCAAATTAGCCAGGTGCAAATTACATTTAGAATATATATTGATTCCAAAATGTACATTAGGTGACTGTATTAGGCAAATTTGGAGGTGACCAAAAATGTTCCAGATTTCTATTTTGCAGCCCCAGAGTTAGCTTAATAAATATTTTAACCTAATAGGGATTTTGGCATTTTTCTTACGGCTGATAACCTTTCCTTTTCTTACTGCGTGGCTTAGATATACTAATGGATTTTAAGATAGCATTGAGATAAGATGATACAGGATTTATCGTTACTTAGTCATTCTCTTGATTTCTTGCACGGTTCCTCCTACCATATATAGGGTACCCATACATTTATTGTAAGTCACATGGATTGGAAATAGATACCGAGTTGCTCCTGTCTCCTTTTTTCTGTAGATATTGGTAGGCCCTATCTATGGGACATGTTTGAGAAGGTTGCCATTGGGAAAACTTTAGAAGAAGGGCAAGACTTGTTAACTTGGCTTTACTCAGAATCTGGAGTAGAAGAAAGATGTGGCTTTTATGTCTCCTCTGTTCCCACATGCCACGCCATGCCCCCACCCCCAAGAAGCCAATGAGAACCATTTATGGTTACAGCTGAAGTGCTGTCTAGTGGTGGGCATTAGATTATCTGCACAGACCTGATTCTCAAATTATTTTTATAAGTTGAAGGTTTCATGGGAGGATAGTTTTGGTAGAAATGCATCTGCTGTGTCCAGATAACCTATCTTGATACATTCCCAAAAGTACAAGTACAAATATTTTTTTAAGAACTATTTTTGGCGAAATGCTTGGAATATGCTTTTTCTCTCCCCTGTAAATGGTTGGGGTTGCTAATACAGTACTTTCAGAGGAACCAGATGGTAAGATCCAGTGAGATCAAGTGTGATCCACTTTTTATTGGTTAATTTCTGCTGAGTTTCTTTGCATCCAAAATAGTATTATGCATTGGGATGCAAATACATATGTGTTATTACACATACAAATTATTAAGCATTCAGTTATAGAGAAATCCATTCAACACTACTTTGAATCTATAAAAGAATCTTAGAAACAAAGACAATGTAAGCTTGGTAGGAAGAATTCACGTTATGTTCTTACCAGGGGGAAAAAAACTTCCTTTCTCTATTGCAATGGTTCCCCATAAGTGGTTCCCTGAAGGATATTACTGGCACTTTTTAAAATATGCCTGTTAAATGTAAACATGAATGAAATCAAAAGCATAGTTTGGTGATCAATATTCCCATTATACATATGAGTCACTAATTTGATCAAGACACCCACCATGTTCAGGATAAAGCCAGACTCTGACTTAGTGCTATGTCACAAGGCAATGATGGACTATTACAGAAACATTTATTTACTTTATTTTTTTATTTATCACATTTCTATATCATCCATCTCACCTAAGTGACTCACAGGTGTAGTAATAAACATGTAATCATAACTATGCTAAGCAATAATATAAAAACAGTAATTGGAAGTTACGATTTACATTTAATGTGTTGTATGAAATCAGTCAATTGTGAATTTTCCAATTTCTTATGGCATTGCAATTCACGGCAACAACCACAAAATGCTGGAGCAGACGTTTTTCCAAGATATGCCAGCTTCTCACTGGCCTTGGACAACATTCAGTAAAACAAGCCCTAATAACTCTGATTAAGATTTGATTAATTATAGGTGAGTACCTGGGATGGAGAGCTTAGCTGTCTTTTAAATTTTCCATGTGACAAACAGGAGGAACAGAGAGTGTTTGCACCAATGAACTTTCAGTCAGGCTATTTTTCAACATGATTTTAGTGTCCTTCAGGAAGGCCATTAGTTTTTGTTCTAAAATAAATTAATTGAATGGTCAGAAAGTATGAAGAGCATTTGAGGCACCTTCTTCCACTTCATACAGTTATCCTCTGCCATATATTTTAATTCCATTTATATTCCGCCCTTCTCCGAAGACTCAGGGCGGCTTACAAGCTTAGCAGTAGCCTTCATTCTATGTATATGCCTGCTTATTAGGGCTTTCACACACACCCCAAGCGGCATTATTACAAAGTCAGCTTATTGCCCCCAACAATCTGGGTCCTCATTTTACCTACCTCGGAAGGATGTTCTTGTCAATTTCACCCCAATTCTTTTTATATGGGCCCCTTTATATACCAGATGTCAATTGCAAGATGTTAATAAAGTTGAGGTTACTGTCACATACTTATCCCAAATTGGTAAATATTTCAAGGAGATATCAAGCCTGGCAGTGAATGGAGAGAAGTTCCCTGCAGATGGGCTCCAGCATGAATCCGAAAGCTAGGAAGACAAAATGTCTGGTCCCGGTGACTGACCCAGATTGGATCCTGCAACATTATCCTGGCACACATGCCAGTATATTCACCTTCGTTGGCTGAACTTGGAAAGAGTAATCAACTTACCATAGAACTAGGCAAAGGACTGTAATAAAAAGAGACAAAGGTAGAGTCATGCAATAACTCTTCTCAGCAGAGCTAGAAGAAAATCTACAATGCATTCATTGGGCCCAAACCAGCAGAAGGCCGCCCTCTTTTCCAGACTTTCTATGCAGAACTAACACCCTTCTTTTTTTAAAAAAATGCAGATCTTTCAAGCACAAAACCATGTATTCTGAAGTGTCAGCTGGACATTTTTTTTAGAAAGATACCTCTGTGGAAGCTAGATGTCCAGGATTCTCTCCAGTCCAAATCAAACTTGGCCATGAAAGGCAATGTCCAGCTTCTGGAGAAATCTAAAAGGGTCAATGAGGAATTCTTCAGGAATTGCTATATATCATATCCACAGCAAACAAAATGTGTCTAGAAAAATGGGAAAACATGAATTTAAATTGGGAATGAGATGAAGGCAGCCTAATCAGAATATGTTCTTTAAAAATATGTAGGAATCATACTGCAGCACCAAATCCTGTCGTTTATTTTCAATCTTTAGCAAGAGGTTGCCCAAGAAGGAAAGCAATTCTAGATATTGGCTCTGTGCTTTTGTCTGAAGTCATAACCTTCTGCTTGTTTCTGAGATGTGCAGCATTATTGGATTTTCCAGGGGTAAGCACGTAAAAATGCAAGTAGAAAAATAGGGACCACTACGGTGGGAAGGTAACATTGTTCCATGCGCCTTTGGCGTCTAGTCATGCCAGCCACATGACCACGGAGACGTCCTCAGACAAGCGCTGGCTCTTCGGCTTTGAAACGGAGATGAGCAGTGGCCCCTAGAGTTGGAAATGACTAGCACGCATCTGCAGGGGAACCTTTACCTTTTATAACCTTTTAAGCCAGCAGGCACATTTGGAATGTTCAGAATATATTGTAGGGTCTACAGCAGCTCTGGAGACGTGGGGGGTGCTTTCACACTCAATGACTGTCACAATGAGTGGAACCAGTCATAAAACAAGAAAGGTGGGTAGGACAGGAAACCTCGTGGGCCCTAAGGGAAGAGCGTGTGGACAAATTGGATTCACAATCATACTATTGAGGTTCCCAAGAAGCCATCAGTTCTTAATGTACTGTATGTACCGAGACTTAAGCAAGGTTGAGGTCCCTCTGTAGTTATGATTAGCTCTGCACAATAGCCAGTATCTTTTTTCTTTTTTCTTTTCTTTCTGGATTCTCCTGTATCACTAGCTTACCCCATTACTGGCATCTTCCTGACATTATCATCAATGAAGAATGTAGTTCTGACACATCTGTATATCTTCAAAGGAGGAATGATGTAGCATTTCAGTTGCTGGGCTACACCAGGGGTCACCACCTGGCCTTTGTTCTCTTTGTTATACTGTTTTCCCATTGTGCTTTTATGGGTTTTGCATCCCATTGCCTTGGCTTTCAGCATTTTCATACTTGAACGTTTTGATCTCTCGTCCAGTGTACAAAGTGTTAATGACTCTTTCTGTTTCATTGTATGTGGAATTTATATATTTTGCAGGAGTCTAATATTAATGTGGGCACAAAGTTTGGAGGGGATAGGGTGGGAGGGCCTCATTCCCAAACTGAAAACGTGTGCTTCTGTTTGTACTATTTACGGACAAAATGTACTGTATAATATATGAGTTCTCAATTTTCCAAGCTGGTAAAAGTTCATAATGATTTAAAAGGCCTTATGGGATCCTTATAAACAGGGCTGTGTGCATTTTCCATATTCATGTGCAAAATTCTACAGCCGCATCTCTAATCACACATTTATGCAAACTAAATTATGTGTACAATTGCTTACGTTATTGTACATTATTGTTTCCAAGTCTCGATGCTCAGGGGAAAAAAGTACATAAGAGTGATAGAGAAAAAGGTGGAACTCTTCCTAACTCTCTAATTGGAAAAGAAAATTAATGTGGGAGGGGGAGAAAGAGGAGGAAAGAAAAGCAGAAATTTCCAATACTGATATATTGAACTCCACTCTGTATTAAGAACATCTAACTCTGCCACTCATTCCATCAGTTCAGCATCTCATTCCATCCTAGGGACATGCCAGATGCTTTGGGGAAGCCTTACAAGCAAAGCTTCAGCCATTTGGTGCTCTCATTCTCTAGCAATTGATACTCTGAGGTACGCTGCACACTGAATGTGGAAATGTCATTTTAACATGGCTAAGAATTTCCACTGATCCATTCCATCTTCACTGAACTAACAAAGCACAACGTGAAGACCAATTGTCTCGATTTTGCTCTGACCCTTACTCACTTCCAAAGGCCAACTGGGAATCCTGGATGTCCTGGTTCATGTGCGACATCCATAGGCCACCTCCTACTCCTGTGCAGATAGCTCTGTTTTTACAGCAGATCTTCAGCCTTTGGAGCAAATCTGGCAATTTGCTTGTACAGCAAGTCCCAGGGTTAAGAATACCCCATTTTAAGGATAGACCCATAGATAAGAATGGCGTCTATTGTAGAAAAATTAGAGTTAAAAATACCCAATAATTCAAGTTAAATACACAGTGGTTAAAGTTCATTATTTACACAGTATTAAAAATAATGCTGTTCTGGCTTATATACACATCCGACTTAAGGACAGGCCTTGGGAATGGAACCCGTTCTTAAACTGGGGCTAGCTGATAAACGCAAGCACCCACTGTTGCCTGCGTCTGGTTGCAATTTCTTGGTGTCAGTGTGTGAAATGTAGTATCTCTTTATAGGTTTTGAGGCTCAGTCAGGACCTTTCTCCCAATTAGGCAAGTATATTTGTTCCACTTCAGTGGTGTGGCCTTTATTCTGGTCTCTTGTTTATCCAGCTTTCTTGTTTGTACAAAGATCTCCATTCAGTCTAAGACAATGTCTGTTCTGCTATAGTGTGTGACCGTTCTGAGACAAGGGTGTTACTGCAGAATATTCCATGGAGGGGATTTCAAAGTGAGAGAGACTTGGAAGACCACAAGGGTTAGTTTGTTGAAGAGAGAGCCGGCATTAGGCTCCAATGGATACACAACTTAGTTAATACTTTCCCTCATTTAGTTCAGTGCCCAAAATGTCATGCATGCTTCCTACATACATTCTATGTACATTCCTACACTCTCCTATAATATACTAATAAGTTCCTGAATCCCCTTTTGGTGTCAGAGCCTCTCAGGAAGAGAGGATTTAGATCCCTACAGATTTGAGGCTTTTCTACTGATTAGGTCATCTCTAAGTGAGATATTCAAAATAGTAGCTCAGAGTGGAGAGCACCAATCCAAACACACAGGTAGAGGGAAATGTATGGCACAAGGGCTGTGGAATTCTACACTGAAAAGCCAACACAATTAGCAAACAAAATGGGCTTCCAAAGGGAGCATAGGCAGGGCATTCCAAGTCTATGAGATGTAATCTGTGAAATGCATCTGTTTCATACTAAGTATGCAGACTGGAAGTTTATGTAGGGCTGGGGAAAAGTTGTGATCAGCTGTAACACACCAAGAAAAAGTAACATCTCAAGCCTCAAGAAGCCAGTGGCTTGCCATCAAGATTCAATAGCTCAAGGTTCCTTTCCAACACCTGACCCCACTTTTAGCCAATGAACATGGCTACAAATGGTGGACTTTTACCACCTATTGACTCAAAAGCAGTCCAGAAGGAATGACTGATTGAGTTATTCAACCAGGTTCCATGAACTTGGATTCAGCTATTGCAATAAAGAAGTTGAGGGCTGAATATTCTTTTTACGGAATCATATGGAAACTGAGGAATGTTCAATTCCCATTTGGTTCTGAAAGAGTTTTTGGAAAGGCAGGTGATCCAAACCAAAAAAAAAATCCATTCTGGTTTAGGTTGACTTGCTCATACCTTTCCCTTCCCATCTGTACAGCTATGTGGTCCTCATTGTTCCTTTTGTATAATTACATAAAGATTTTGTTATCCCCCAAGTGATGGAACAGCTCTGGAAGCAGAGCTAAGTAAGAGAGAAATGCAGTTAACCTCCATGTGTGAATATTGCAAAGATCATAATTGGAAGTTTTGATCTGTGTATAATTGCCAGTTTTACTTATCGTTTATTCTCCTTCATGCATTCCACTTGGAATGACAACAGTTGATATTAAAAAAATGGTAGCAGGTATGAGCTCTCTTGGGTGCATGGGGAACATGTGTGTGTACATGTGTGTATAGGCAAACTGCATTGATTGGCATTGACAGGATATATGTGTTTATCTTATATGTTTGTGGCATGACACCAAGAATTATGTTCCTCTTGTGTTGTAGACAAGGTGGTGTCTTTTCAAGTATGCAGGTGGAATATGCTAGGTAGCTACATAAAAGTTCCATAGGAAGGCAGTTATAAGGAGGAAAGGTGGCCAGGTGTGTTAAGATCTCTCTTAAGATTTCTCCTTTGTATTTCACTCTGATAACTACCTTCCTCTGCCTTCTCATTTTGCAATACATATCTCCAGTTCTGGCCCACTGATTGACATGCACGAAATAAATATATAGTAGCTGCAAATAAGGAAATTATATGAGATGTTTCTATATTGTTTGACAAGACATAGAAATTGCTTTAGGATATGGCATTTTCATTTCTGACATTTGCTTGGCTCATCACCATCTGAAGTCTTGTCAGATTTAAAATATTGATTGTCTTTCCTGGTGCCACTTAAAAAAGGCCTTTAAAATTTCAGAATAGAATAACAGTCAATATTTTTGCAAAGACTCGACCCTGAGTAAAATGGTGTTGTTTTTGTGCTTTTGCTCATTTTCTCACAAAATGCATGAAAGGCTGATTTATGAATTTACAAAGCCTGATTTAATTTGGTTATCTGCAATATAGTATATCCATGTGTTTGTGACCCTGTCTAAAACCATTAGCTGAATATTGGGCTAAATCTCCAGTTTAACAGTGGGGCCAATGTTAGAGAGGATGTGTTTGGGATGCATTTTAATCTAGATTCCTACACTGAGCAAGGGGTTGAACGCAGTGGCCTAAATGGCCCCTTCCAACTCTAAAATCCATAGATCAAATCCTACGAGGTTGATTATTATGCATGTTAGCTCCAGGAATGCTAGTTTTCTGCTGCTATGTAATATCCTTCACATGGTGAATGGTATAATGTCTGGCTACATTCTTGGTCTTCCATTTCATTTCAGCTCTTCTATTCACTAAGCCTTACTAGGGACGCGGTGGCTCAGTGGGTTAAGACGCTGAGCTTGTTGATCAGAAGGTCGGCAGTTTGGCGGGTCGAATCCCGAGTGCCGCGTAACAGAGTGAGCGCCTGTTACTCGTCCCAGCTTCTGCCCACCTAGCAGTTCGAAAGCACGTAAAAATGCAAGTAGAAAAATAGGGACCACTCCGGTGGGAAGGTAACAGCGTTCCGTGCGCCTTTGGCGTCTAGTCATGCCGGCCACATGACCACGGAGACGTCCTCAGACAAACGCTGGCTCTTCGGCTATGAAACGGAGATGAGCACCGGCCCCTAGAGTCGGAAACGACTAGCACGCATGTGCGGGGGAACCTTTACCTTTACCTTTATTCACTAAGCCTTAGGCTTTTTAGCAGAACTTTCTCCAAACAGACTACTGTTTCTCAACCTCAACAATTTTAAGATGGGTGGACTTCAACTCTTAGAATTCTGGGAGTCGAAGTCTGCATATCTTAAAGTTTCCAAGGTTGAAATAGAATAGACATTTTCCAACTTTCTTGCTTTTTAAGCCGACCCAGTTTGCCTCTGCCTCCCACATTTTGGATTTACTGCAGAAACACTCATCAAAACCCTCTGAATGCAGACCCAAATTCTTCCCCTGCATGACAGCATGCAATGCTTTGGGCGGCAACTGTATGTCTCTGCCTATCATCAGATTCACACTGATAACGGTTCCACGCTTGTGTGCATTGCAGTGGCTTGGTTTTCCTTTGACCCCAGCACTGCTCACTCCGACATCATCTTCTCGAATGACAACCTGACAGTTACCTGCAACAGTTATGACGACCGGGTCGTGTTGGGCAAAACTGGCTTCTCCAAGGGGCTCCACTACTGGGAGTTATCCATCGATCGCTATGACAACCACCCCGATCCAGCTTTTGGGGTTGCCCGAATGGATGTTCTCAAAGATGTCATGCTAGGGAAAGATGACAAGGCTTGGGCCATGTATGTGGATAATAACCGAAGCTGGTTCATGCATAACAACTCACATACCAACAGGTACCTCCCTCCAAATTGGTTCCATTGTTCTTGTTTTATCCATTTGGAATCTTTTTAATTAAACTATCTGGAGATGAGGGACTACATTGTCTTCCTAAAAAGCATGCAACATTTTATTATTGAGCAGGAGAGTCCATCACATGCTAGACCAAATTGTTCTAACCAGACTGAAGTCAACAGCTTTAGTGAATCAGGAGGAACTCTGTTCCCCAATCCACTTGATCCTTCCTGAATTGGGACATTCAAATTGGCATTTATAACATGTGACCTATAGTGAAAATGTTTCAGATCATTAGACAGTGTGCCAGAAGTTCCCCATCCTGAGGTAGAGGACAGAAAGGAAAGTAGTCTCCAATTCCAGGATTTTAAAGGGGAGCCAGGCTATCAGATCCAGAATCCATTCTGTGTGAAACGACCTTGATCTGACTTCCAAACCTTGGTGGTGAAGACTAAGGTATGCTCAGCCTGTTTTTATTTTCTTGAGCCAAAACTCCACTTGCAATAAAAATGCAACAAAGCTTATCCAACAGATAAGAGGTAATCTTTAAACAAAATTTTAGGCACTTAGCCCAGCAAAAGCTTGCTGGAATAAAATTGTCTTTCCTCATCTGATGAAAGATAGCTAGACTGGGGACAACCTAAACTCTATGAGATAAATAAGAATGTTTTAACTTTTCCCCCCACCCTTTTCCATATTTCTACCTTGGTGGGTAGATTGTCCCAGATGATTTTGTAAATGGATATATGAATCTTAAATATAATTTCCAGCCAGAATGATCTTCAGCTGATTTAGGACTGTAAATGTAATCACTAAAATTCTGAATTCAGTCTGAAGCAACACATAATATATCCCAACTAACATTTTACATTCTGGACCAAGAATCTGGACCAAAAGAGCCAAAAGACTCTTCAAAAACAGGCCCAGTTGGAGGCCATTGTACAATTTTGATGTAACTAAGGCATATATTACCACAATCAATTCTAACTTGCTCAGGTACAATAGCCACTGTTTAGAAGTTCACTGAACAAGCCAGTGCTGAATCCTGTTCCAGATTCTTCAGCCTACCTACAGTGTAGTCATTAGACCAAAAACATTGGATTGTCTCTTGGGCATCTAAGTAGATGGCATGTCTCTTTGTGGAGAATATATGTGTTCCTCTGCAAGTGGAACACATACATTTTCCACAAAAAGCCGTACCATCTAAAAGACCAACTTGGATTTGCTTGCAGGATGATCCCTCAAATGTCAACATGTAACAGTGGTCAAGAACATTGAACTAGGATGGGGAAAGTGGGTTTATATCTTAATTGGACCATAAATCTCATTGAAAAACTAGAGGCAATCATTATCTCTAAGTCTGACTTATCTCTCAGAACTGTTGTGAAAACTAAGTATACAGGTACCCATCTAACCTACCTTTAAGTTGGAAGAGGAGTAGTGTAAATTAAATAGATGCTAACTGGCATTTCTTTTCAAAAGGACTGAAGGAGGTATCACCAAAGGTGCCACTGTAGGCATATTGCTTGATTTGACCAGGAGGACCTTGACTTTCTCCATCAATGAAGATCAGCAAGGACCAGTGGCCTTTGAGAATCTGGAGGGCATATTCTTTCCTGCTGTCAGTCTCAACCGGAATGTGCAAGTAAGTATGGGTTGGGATCTGGCTGGTTGAGAAATGCCAGTTGGAAGTTGTGTCTTGATGTGTGATGTGGCAATGGGGGTAGACAGCTGTACAGAATGGCAGGAGTAAAATGCAGGGCTGAGGTAGATGACAAGGTATGCAAGAATGAATACTATAGTGGTGAGTTTATTATGAACAGTGCTATGAAGCTGCATCTAGCCGATATTCTCCCACAATATCTATTTACTATAAGCCACCTAATACCATGTAAAAGTGAGATAGGAGGTAATATACATTGAGCATTTAAATAAATAATAATTATTTGACAGGCAGTATGTTAGGGGCAATTAAAAAAACTAAATGGATGTAACATTTGTCTGTCTGGTGGCCAAAGAATTAAACTGAAAAAGTTAAACATTGGAAACTAGAAAAGAACGTGTGTAGTTCAGGATTAAACCATGGGTTCTTGATGCTCCTTGAGGTTGCTGATATTTGCTTGCCAACATTTCATTATCCAACTTGGGTAAATGTTGGCAAGCAAACAACCAAGTTCAGAAAACACCAGGAAACCTAAATATTGAAAATTAGAAGAAAAATTTCAATTGTGGGACTTATTGAAGCAAAGTTGAACTCTCAGACTATGTGATCTGATACTCAGAATCCATTTCTCTATCATTTAGGGCAGACATGTCAAACACAAGGCCCGGGGGCCAGATCCGGCCCGTGAAGTGGTTTCATGTGGCCCGCAAAGCCATCCTGGAAACAGTGAGGGAATGGCCCCCACTGCCTTGGCCCTGGCCCAGAGACCCTCCTTCTGCCAGAGACCATCAGATCTGTCCCACTCTTGCCCAGGCCCCCATAGGCACCCCTTGATGCGAACGATGTAGAGCTGGCCATGACCACCCAGTAGGCCATACACACTTTAGCCACACCCACCCAGGCCACACCCACCCAGCCCCCTGAGGGCAACCGCAATGCTGATGCGACCCTCCATGAAATTGAGTTTGACACCCCTGATTTAGGGTTAGGGCAAAAAATGTCCTAAATTAAAAAAAAAACATTAGTAAAGAGGGGGGGGAAATCACCTTAACTTTGCTTTTTGACAGTCGTCATTTGTTTTGCAGCAAAGGGTAAATTGTATGTGGGAATGTCCTCAAAAGACAGGAAGAAGAACCACAGGCCTAGACAAGGGGTCTCATAAATCAAATCTGAGTCCAAAAGAGGATCGGTGACAAAAGAGCCTTAAAAAGGATCCTCCTTTGTTCTCATGGAAGTAAATGTGAGGGGGACAGAGATAGGCTTTCAGACTTGCAAGATTCTGTTAGTGTAAACTTACAATAAAATTACTCCTGGTTGTGCTTCTTGTCTGGACTAATTCGGAAGGATAACGTTTATCTTGCAAGTCTGAAAGTACCTCTCCCGTCCCTCATTTTACTCTCCTGAAAACTAGAGAGGGTCCTTTTTCAGATACTTTCACCACTTCTCCTTTTTTGGTCTAAACTAGCAGGGGTGTCAAACTCTATTTCATTGAGGACCGCATCAGCATTGCGGTTGCCCTCAAGGGGCTGGGTGGGCGTGGCCTACTGGGTGGGTGTGGCTAAAGTGTGTATGGCCTACTGGGTGGGTGTGGCCAGCTCTACATCGTTCGCATCAAGGGTGCCTATGGGGGCCTGGGCAGGAGTGGGACAGATCTGAGGGTCTCTGGCAGGAGGAGGGTCTCTGGGCCAGGGCCAGAGACCCTCCCTCACTGTTTCCAGGATGGCTTCACGGGCCACATGAAACCACTTCGTGGGCCAGATCCGGCCCCCGGGCCTTGTGTTTGACATGTCTGGTCTAAAGCAGGGGTAGGCAACCTCGGCTCTTTTATGACTCATGGACTTCAACTCCCAGAATTCCAGAGTCAGCACAGCACAGCTGACTCAGGAATTCTGGGAGCTGAAGTCCATGAGTCATAAAAGAGCCGAGGTTGCCTACCCCTGGTCTAAAGTTTTATCAGGCCACTGTCTTGGTTGCAAGTTGTTCCTCCTGTCTCCCAAGGTCAGTCCCACAGATCATTACATAAAAACATTTACCAACCCTGAACAGGAAGCCATTGATTTTTCCCACACTGCTCTCAGTAGCCATTAAATTTTGTAGATTATTAAACTTCAGTGGAGCATTCTGGGGATGGGAATGGGGAAATTAATCTCCCAATAGATATCTGGGATTATTATCCTTCTAAATTCTTCTCAGAACAGTGCTTTTGCAAATCTCCCACCCAAATCCAACTCGAAACAGTGTTCCATAATAATATAAGTCAGGAAGCTTGGAGGAGTGGGGCGTAAGAAAGCAGAGAGCTCCATGCTGCAAATGGTAAATTTACTCCGGACCAAAATAGTCTCCACCCCTACAAATTCCATCTCTTTGTCCATTTTATTTCCTAGGGCACCATTCGGCTTAAGACTACTTTTTGCTTTTTTGTGGAATTAAAAAAACTCTCTACAGTTGTAACTATGCATAATCCAGTAAAGGGCTCACTTAAAAAAATATGGTCTTAATCTAGCCAAAGTTGGGCAGGATAAGAAAAATTTAAACATTAGTTTAGCTGGCTCCTTCAAAACCCATGGGGAGTTAAAGTGTCTTAGTTGTTTACATTTTGATATACAATTTAATATCTTCCCATTTAACTGTTATTTTTGTACCAAATTATTATCAATTTGTTGTATACTTGTGACAATGTTTGTTTTTTATGGATTTGAACACTGAGAGTTGGTTCTGCGAGCATAAAAACAAACAAACTAGCTAATTAAAAGTTGCTTTAAAATACCATCCAGGTTGCACACTCTCCAACTCTCCTTGGTTTCAGGTAACGCTTCACACTGGCTTGCCGGTCCCAGACTTCTACAATGCACGGGGATCCCTGCAGTAGAGAAGCCCCATGCCTTTTTCTCAGGACACAACAAGAGAGCTGCACTAACCTTCTTCAAGAATTGACCTCACAGGAGCAAGAAGGAGAATATCTGGTCATCTGGCAATTCCAGAGCAGCAAAAAACATTTTTTAAAAAAAAAAAAAGCAAAGGGGTAGAAACTAAATAAAATGAAGGACAAACCAGACTTTGCACCTCAACAAGGTGCAGCAATTAACCCCCCTCACCCCCTAGTTTCTCTAAATCCACATGCTGTGCGTGAGTTAGCTTTGCTATTTTTGCTTTTTTGGTTGATCACAAAATTCCTGGACAATCTGAGGTATAACTCTTTTTTCCAGTTTGGTTTCATTCTTGCCCGGGTTTTTCCTTTTCTTGAATGCGAATCAGGCATCGTGACATAAGCAGATGTGGTTGAACCACTTTGACTCCTAGAGAAGTGATGGTTGTGTTCCTATTGCTGTGGATTAAGTTCAAAAATGGCACGCCAAACATTTATACGACTTGATGGCTTGCAAGAATTGCTCTCTCTGCGTCCAACTAACTTTATTTCCACCTTCTCCTCCTTTGCAGCCTTTCTCAATGAAGAATATCATCAAAAAGTATCAGATCTGGATTGCCATGTAGTTGGTGTTGTAGGGACAAATAATAAAAAACATACCATAATGGAACCTCCACCCTTGTCATATTTGCATGCAATGTTGCAATGCAGTTGTGAAAGGGTGGAGTTTATATTGCGACACTACAGCAGGTATCTTGTTTTGGCATCTTCCTGGTTCCCGGAAGTTATGGAAGCCTCTCCAAATATCATCATGAAATCCTTCTGAGACAATTGTATAAGCAGATGCCATCAAACATAGTGGTCATGGGATCACAGAATTAAATAAGAATTTGGTTTTAAAAAATGGCCCAAACCTCACAAGATTGCCAAATCTCATGAGACCAATTTGGAGCAGGAATGCCCAAATTTATTAATTTTTTATTGGCTTCTTTAAAAATAAATGTACATTGGTAGCCATGGCAGGGATGACTTGTGTCTTCTGATGGACTATCACTCCTCCTGAGATTAAATATTGAGAATCTATATATAAACTCCTGTAGAATTACGTAATAGTTTTTAAAAGTCAGCGTTTCATTTTTCCAGTGGAAGCAAACAGAAAGAAGATCATATTATGTCCATAGAAATGGTAGGCAAGAACTTGTGTTGTAACAAAGAGAGCTCACAACATCCACACATTTACTAAAGGAATTTACTCTTCAATGTTAATTTATAGACCATTGTTTGGATCAGAACAATAGCCATTGCAGATCATCAGCAATGCAGAAAATGGGAAACTTAAGAGTTTTAATTTTAAACAACAGCAGGAACCTCTAGGGTACATGCAGTGAGACTGCCATGTTTGTTTCTTATTATAGCAACAACAATAGCAACAACATTTAGAGTTACATTACATTTTTTTTCTCTTGGATATCAAACTGGCTTATATAGGAATTCTTCTCTCACTTTATTTCCCATAAATAATAGGAGACAGGCTGAGCTGGGTACGTGGAAGATAAATGCAAAGTTGGCTCTAAATTTAAACCATGGTTGGTTTACCCAGTCAACCTTCTGAGATGGCAATTCCATCAGATACTCTTGATTCTCTTTTGTTCAAATAATCTAGTGCAGCTTTTTTTAAATTTTTCCTTCCAGTCTTGTTGAAAGCAAGGGAGATCTAAACAATCTAGGATGCTTAGTTTGTATCAGTTTTGTCATATGAAAGAGGTCCAAAGTCAGATTTTCCTATATCATCATCATCATCACCACCACCACCACAAAATAATGGAGCCAAATGCAATACACCCCAGCTATGTTGCAGAATCAACATCCTGCTAGAGAAAACAAGTGGGCGTCATCCATTATCTACTACCAAACCATCCAAGATGGTTCTACCTCTCCATGGCAAGCTAACAGGGAAAACAGATGATTCAGAGAAGTTCAGCATATGATTGTGTCTGAAGAGCCCTGCTGAGCCATCAGCCTAACCTAGACCAAATGTTGCCAATCTGCTGTGCTCCGTGGTAGTTGGGAAACATGCGGTCACATGCGGAAAACACCATTTTGGAGAACCCTGTCCAAGACTCAGACTCCTGCAGAGGCAGCTGGGATTCTGGATGCTGACCCTTGCTTTGAATTCCTGGATGGTTTGCAAAGCAACCAACTTATGGCTTCCAACAGATGTCACTTACCACTTTGGGAAGATACAAAGATACAACCCTTTTGCTACTGTTATTGTTCTTAAAGGGAAATTCCCTCATCATATAAACACAGAGCATTATTTCTTGACAATATTTCTAAATAAACTTTGGGGATGGGGGAAGTATCTCTTGAGGTGTTTTTCTGATTCTGTAAGCAAACTATTATATGGGTATGTCTTTCTCTTGATTGTACACTGGCACTTATCACGCGTCTTTTCTCCCAGACATAAACGTGAGCAGTTTGTTAGCCATTTTAGGTAACAGCATTTTTCCATAGCTATAGTGAAAGTGTTGCATCTATTTAAAAAAAGAAAAAAAAGAGGGCATGCTGTATCAGAATGAGCACATGTTTGTGGCTAATGTACGGAAAGGCAAAGATTTCTCCTTTGTGTGTTCTTCTTTTCAAGAAATGAACTCTGCCATGGTAACATTTCAAGATTCCTAGCTGTGAAACCAGGCCAATTCACGTTGGGTCATCAAAAGATACTCCATGACTTTGTTAATATTCTCCTTTATCTTGATCATTGCTTTATTTCCCTGTCTTGGCATTGTTAACATTTTGCAATTGTAATGCTGCAATCCTATGTTTCTGCTGGGTTAGAAGGAATGTTTTTTTGCAGTGGCCCATCATTCCAGAAGACCTACATTATGTCTGGCTATAGTGCAACATGGGAGAAATACTGGTGCATAATATAGATGGAGATCGGTGCACATTTAATTCATTAGCATGAAAAATTAGTTATGGCCTAGAAACTCGTACAGTTGTATGTATTCGTGGAACTTTGCTACTTTCTTTGGAAGATCTAGACCAGGGGTAGGCAACCTCGGCTCTTTTATGACTCATGGACTTCAACTCCCAGAAATCCTGAGCCAGCTGTGCTGGCTCAGGATTTCTGGGAGTTGAAGTCCATGAGTCATAAAAGAGCCGAGGTTGCCTACCCCTGATCTAGACGATTGCTAGGCAAAGAGAATAGTTTGTTATAAGATTATATCCAGTAATGAATAAGGTAGCAAGGCAGTAAGTAAATATCAGATAGTAGAAACTGGGAGATCTTGGAAACAGCTAAGATGCTGTTCCAGCAGAAGACAAAGTACAAATGAGCCCTGGTGTTTTGAAGGTGCAGATCTGAGTTCTCCTGACATCCCTCAACTTGGAGACAAGGACCTGAAAAGAGAGGGACTTCTTAAAACTTAGTAGTTTCATGGCAGTTAGAAATAGTTACAATTGTAAGGCTTGGTCTAGCTCAAAAAGAGATTGTGCTGCCCGTGTATGGGCTGTGGGTTTTAGAGTTTGACATCACTTTCATTGATATTTTGGTAGATGGTCCTTCACAGGTTGGGACTTCCACTGCTTCTACGCCAATGTATGTGGTCCATTTGGGGGATTCAGATTGGTGCTATTTTAGAGGACGTCACCTCTGAAAGTTATGCTTATCACTCTCTCACAATGGATCTTGCTCCCCATTTGAAGGTGACTAATTATTTAGGCCAGTGGTGGCAAACCTATGGCACGGGTGCCACAGGTGGCACGCAGAGCCCTCTCTGTGGGCACGCATGCCGTCGGCCCAGTCCTAGGACTTCAGCTGGGTTTTATAAAACCTTTTTGCTTTAGGCCTCCACCGCCATGTGCAAAAAAAAAGGTTCAATCAATCAATTTCAACTTCTCACAGGAAAAAAGAAGATCACACAAAGTTGGAATTGATTGATTGAACCTTTTAGTCCCACCCAGTCTGCCATTACCACCACAGCCACGCCCACCCAGTGGGCCACACCCAACCGGCACCCAACAATACATGTGGGTTTTGGGTTGCAGTTTGGGCACTTGGTCTCTAAAAGGTTCGCCATCACTGATATAGGCTGATTATGTACATAATCCATTCCCCACATTCATTCATTATGGTTGCTATCATTGTTTTTTTTTTCTCTAATCACAGACAGCATGCTGGACTCCATAGTGTTTGCTTTTAATTTAGTGACTCTCTCTCTCTCTCTCTCTCTCTCTCTCTCTCTCTCTCTCTCTCACACACACACACACACACACACACACACACACACACACACACAAAACAAAGCAACAAAAAAGACAGTTGTGTTTAACAGCGGAAATAGTTTTTTCCTTTACCACTGTATCACATCATAAATTATTAATGATTTTTTATTATTTTAATGAGGATGGAGATAAGCAAGAAGGAGCTGAAGAAAAAGCTAATGTGTAACATGACCACAAAAATAAAATAAAACTCTGAAACAAAACAAGAAAAGACATGTCTGTAAATAAGTTGCTGGTTCCCACCAAGAATTCCTTCCCTGTAGAATTCATCTTTCTCTGTGGTGATGGTATTCTTGATTTGTTTGCCTTGTTTATGTTTAATTAATTTATTCAATGGGTGCTATTTTGCATTCATATTGTTAGTTTTCTTTGCTGCAAAGGAGTCAGATTCCAGGATGACACATATCTCCTTATGGTTTTAAATTTATAAAGAGGCTTGGTGGCTGGGCCACTACAGCCCTGTTTTCCACAGACATCTGTTCTGCTTCCTTACAATGTTCCTGATGCTTAGAATAGATTCCTAGTAATGCATTACATGTCATTGGCAATTGTTAGCTCTAAACAGCTGCCCTCCAGGCCCATCGGGGTCCTATGTATTCTAATAAAAAGAATAGGTGGAGAACTACAAATTTCTGTGGTATTTTGAATATATATTTAAGGACGTTTGTGTGTATGTGCATGTGTGTGAGTGTGTGTTTGTGTGTGTATGTGGTGTTCATATTTGAACAAGAAAGCTATAAAAACACACCAGCGATATTCCCAGGGGTTAAAAAGTCAAGATGGTGGCCACAACTGCTCAACCCTTTCTCTTTTTTGTATACAGCAGAAAGAGGCAGAGACTAGAATGTGCAGTTACAGCCACCATCTTGCCTTTTTAAACCTCCTCTATGGACGCCCATATTGCTGAAATTAGATTGGAAGACCAGGCATATCCACGGATGCATCTAAATGGAGCTTATCCTCCCTAAAAAAGTTTAAATATGGAGACCTAGGAGTTAAAAGGAGTAAATCATGGAAAAGTCTTGCACTCACATCCTATAGCTTTGGTGCATTACATAGAATAACAAAAAAAATGAATATATGTTTACGTGAACTAACTGTTTTGTTTAGATTTATCTTGCTGGACTCACATTGAATCATAGTGTGATATGAATGAAGGTGTTCTGTCCCAGCCTACATACGTCTTTGTTACTTCACAAAGAAAAACCCTCTTTTAACAAGTAGGCTGGAAAACCAACCCCTTTTATTTGAGTTACAGACCTGATAATTGTTCCGAAAGCAAAACGGAGGAAACAGGAAATAGTTCAAAGGCAAAGCAAACAAAACATGAGCCCTTGAAAGTGGAATCCTTTGCAAACAGTTGCCTTCAGCAACCAGCACCACCCACACCTTCCCTTTTTATTATGCAGCCCCAAGGCGTGGCTTCTCAATGCCTTCTCCTCCTCCCCTGGAGCCGCCCCATTGCCTCCCTCTGTCCTGCTCCTGTAACCTGTCAGCGTTTGCAAGCATCTATAATGTCTTCCAGCTGTGCGTCCTCAAAGTCTGACTCAGCTTCCCAGCACATCTGAGTCTCATCCTGAGCACAAGTGGAGGGGCCAGGTTCTTCATCAGATTGTAAGTCTGGGGGCTCATCAGAGCCTTCCTCCAACTCTTATGGTTCCCCAGGCCCTTTCTCCTCCTCCTCCTCTGATTCCCCGGACTCAGCTGCCGGGATCACAGGCTGGCATGGAATCACAACAGAAGGTGAATATACACGTCCCAGAATAATGTTGCAGGATCCAATCTGGGTTGGTCACTGGGACCAGACATTTTGTGTTCCAAGCTTTCAGACTCATGCAGGAGCCCATCTTCGGGGAACTTCTCTCTAGCAGAGTGTGTGCTTCTGTGTAGTATTTATAGTGCCTGTGGTAAGTGGCTTTTTAGATGTTGATTGGGGTGTCTTGATGGCTGGCTTTTAAGTCATTGGCTGTCATTTGCTTCTGCTGTCCAACCTTCGACTTCTAAGTACCACTCAATAGTGGTAAATCAGCACTCCTGTTAACTGATGGGAGAGGGGGAGGGGGGGCTGTTTCCCAGGCTTCAATCACTTCCCTGACTGTTTTTGAGCCTGTTTGTCCAACAGCCTATCAAGTACTTAGAAGAACACACATTCAATTTTGTAGCTATGAAGATTGTGGTGATTGCCTGGAGAAGTTCCTGAAGTTTTCTTCGCAAGATTTCATACCTGTTTGCTAGGGCTGAGAGAAACTCAGCCCAAGGCTACTCAGCTGGCTTTGTGCCTGAGGCGGGACTAGTACTTACGCCTTTCTTGTTTCTAGCCTGAAGCCTTAACCCCTATGCCAAACTGGTTCTCCGCATGTACACTTTAGCTGTTGTGTGTTTACGTTTTCCCTGTGAGAACAGCCAGCGTCAAAATTTCATAAGAGCAGAATGGTTTTTTAAATTGGTAACATGAATAAGAAATAATATTTGGAGGCATTAATTGGCAATATGCAGTCTCATTCATTTCCGTGGTCAACATGAACCATTAAATGAAATGTAGGCTCAGGGGAAATCTATAGGTCACTTCATTAGGGACTAGGGTTTCCTACCTGAGCAGGGGGTTGGACTAGATGACCTCCAAGATCCCTTCCAACATTATTATTATTATTATTATTATTATTATTATTATTATTATTATTATTATTATTATTATTATTATTATTATTATTATTATTCCCTGGCCCCATGTCTGTTACTTTCCACAAGATGGCAGTGTAACCATGCTTTACTTACTAATTATTTTTATGTGTTCTGCAAAGAAAAGTTCCTTTCTTCCAAAGCTTTATGCCACTTTTATTGCATTCCACATAGAGCCTGGATTCACATTATCATTTAAAACCATGGTTTACTTAGCTTTGGTTTCTGGCATAAATTACAATGTGCTGAGTTTGCATTACATGCAACAAGAAAACCAATTAAATCATATTCTATATTGGTAAATTGCTTACAGCAAGAGTAGCAGATGAACATACATAGAATTTTGTCCAGAATTCATTTTGTTAGAAGCATTAATAATCTACTTAATGGTAAATATACTTAATGCTTTCATTTTCATAAAGTTTCTAACAATTCAGGGCATTCCTGCATAAGTACATATACTGTATTATAATAATAATAATAATAATAATAATAATAATAATAATAATAATAATAATAATAATAATAATAATAATAATAATAATAATAAAGTTGGAAGGGACCTTGGAGGTCATCTAGTCCAACCCCCTGCTCAGGCAGGAAACCCTATACCATTTCAGGCAAATGGCTGTCCAGTCTCTTCTTAAAAACCTCCAGTGTTGGAGCATTCACCATTTCTGGAGGCAGGTTGTTCCACTGGTTAATTGTTCTGTCAGGAAGTTTCTCCTTAGTTCTAGGTTGCTTCTCTCCTTGACTAGTTTCCATCCGTTGCTTCTTGTCCTGCTTTCAGGTGCTTTGGAGAATAGCTTGACTCCCTCTTCTTTGTGGCAGCCCCTGAGATATTGGAACACTGCTATCATGTCACCCCTCACCCTTCTCTTCATTAAACTACACATACCCAATTCCAGAAACCGTTCCCTATATGTTTTAGCCTCCAGCCACCTAATCATCTTTGTTGCTCTTCTCTGTACCCTTTCTAGAGTCTCGACATCTTTTTTACATCGTGGTGACCAAAACTGGATGCAGTATTCCAGGTGTGGCCTTACCAAAGCATTGTAAAATGGTATTAGTACTTCACTTGATCTTGATTCTATCCCTCTGTTAATGCAGCCCAGCACTTTGTTGGCTTTTTTGGCAGCTGCAGCACACTTCTGGCTCACATTGAAGTGATTGTCTACTAAGACTCCGAGATCCCGCTCACAGTTACTACTATACATACACATACATATACATGCACCCGCGCACACACACCCCACACACACACGTTGCACACCTGATCAGTCAAGGAATTCCAGCTGGCAGGATCCAGAAGAAAGGCCTTTTCTGCTGTGGCTCCTGCCTGCTGGAGCATTGTGCCCTTCACGTTGAGATCCACCCCACCCTCTTGGCCTTCTGTAAAGGCCTCAAAAATCTGACTGCCATTTGGCCCTGGGCCCTGACAGGCGCACATTCCACACTGGAAGTGTTTAATAACTAGGAAGAAATCCCCACCCCCATTGTACCTCGTTTTAACTTAAACTTTGTTCATTCTAATATTTATTTTACTGTTTTCTATCTTTGCTTTTATGATGTTACGCTTCCCAGAGTTACTTACAGTGAGATGGATGGCATATAAATGTAATAAATAACTACTCAAGTAGACGAACGCACCAGCAATGTTTTCAGAACCTGGTTATCTTACACCCAATTCTGTGAGCACCACCCAAAACACAGAGCTACCTTGTTTGCTTTCCTTTGAAGTGAACTGAGTATTTTGTAGCATCTTGTTTATTCACAAACATATTAAGTCATGTGTTTTTTTAGAAAAACTGCAAACCATGTCCTAAAACTGACTCATCTCGGAGTTTGCAGGGACAGTTAGTAACTAGAGCTCTCAAGCTCTTCTTTTTTCTCATCTGGTACTCAGCAGCTATCAAGATGTACCCCTATTAGAGCTATTAGCTCTGGCTTCTTATGGGTTTTGTGGTTTTTTTGTCTCCTACAGCCTTTCAAGCAGAGGGGACTGGCATTTTAAAGTACCAGGCCCAAGTAAAGAAGTTCATATTAATCTTCAAAGCTCAAGAGGTCTTCTCCTAGAACCAGTTAACCCATACACTACAGCTAGCTAGTACAGGCTCACTGCCCAATATAATCAATATTCCTTAAAAAAAATAATCAAATTCCATGATTTCGGTAATATAGTAGTATTCTCACATTTATCTTCAGAACATTTACCCAAACATTTACTTATGGAGTTAACAGTTCCTTGATCATATAGGTCAGTAATGGCGAACCTTTTAGAGACCGAGTGCCCAAACTCCAACCCAAAACCCACTTATGTATCGTCGGGTGCCAGGTGGGCATGGCCAATTGGGTGGGAATGGCCAATTGGGTGGGCATGGCCAATTGGGTAAGCGTGGCCCATTGGGTGGGCGTGGCTGCAGTGGTAACGGCAGACTGGGTGGGACTAAAAAGTTCAATCAATCAATTCCAACTTTGCGAGATTTTTTTTTCCCACGAGAAGTTGAAATTGAGTGATTGACCTTTTTTTTTTTTTTTTTTGCACACGCCGGTGGAAGCCTAAAGTGAAAAGGTTTTATAAAACCCAACTGGAGGTCTAGGACTCGAGCGATGGCGTGTGTGCCCACAGAGAAGGCTCTGTGTGCCACCTGTGGCACGCGTGCCATAGGTTCGCCACCACGGATATAGGTAGTCCTCAACTTATGACCACAGTTGAAACCAGGTTTCTTCCTAAGCAATGCAGTTATTCAGTGCGTAATGCCCGATTTTACCTTTTTTGTTGTGGTTGTTGAGAGAATCAGACGGTCATTAAGCAGATCCAGCTTCCCCCATTGATTTTGATTGTCAGAAGCCTCTGGGGGGGTAGCATATGGTGATCACATAATCCCAGGACACTGCAATCATTGCAGATACATGCCAGTTGCCAAGTAGCTACTTTTTGTCTCTCCACACTGGCTCAGGAATTCTGGAAGTTGAAGTCCATCGGATGTAGAAGTGCCATAGCTGCCCACCCCTGCTCCAGAGTAATTGCTGAAGTGAATGTTGTTTTCAACTTCCCAGAGTTTTGCTCCTCGTATTTACAGATGGCATCCATTCAAGTATGAACCAAGTCAGATCCAGTTTATTTTTGAAGTCTTCACAAAGTCAGCCAGATGATGCTACTCAGACTCTTCTTAGCAGGATTTCCTCTGGCAACTAATTAAACATTATGTTTATCTCATTATGAGATAACCAATTGTCACTATGTTCTTTTATTATTTCTACAGCCAACTATTATTAACAATTCTAAAGGATAAAGAGTATCTTGTAACACTTTAAAGAACACCAAAAAAAACCCCAACAACCCAGATGTGGTCTATAAAAGCTTTTCCCCTCAGTTTAATGACTCTTCAGACTTTGTTACATATTGTATTGGTTACATTTAACTGCAACTAAGTCCTCATTGACCCATATTTCTGCTTCTCCTGGCTTCTATATAGATACTGTCTTATCCCTTCATTAAACCTCACAAATCAGTTCTGTGCTCCACGATGCCATAATAATAATAATAATAATAATAATAATAATAATAATAATAATAATAATAATAATAATAATAATAATAATAATAATAATAATACAAAGAAGAAGAAGAAGAAGAAAAGAAGAAGAAGAAGAAGAAGAAGAAGAAGAAGAAGAAGAAGAAGAAGAAGAAGAAGAAGAAGAAGAAGAAGAAGAAGAAGAAGAAGAAGTTGGAAGGGACCTTGGAGGTCATCTAGTCCAACCCCCTGCTCAGGCAGGAAACCCTGTACCATTTCAGGCAAATGGCAGTCCAGTCTCTTCTTAAAAACTTCCAGTGTTGGAGCATTCACCACCTCTGGAGGCAGGTTGTTCCACTGGTTAATTGTTCTAACTGTCAGGAAGTTTCTCCTTAGTTCTAGGTTGCTTCTCTCCTTGACTAGTTTCCACCCATTGCTTCTTGTCCTGCTTTCAGGTGCTTTGGAGAATAGCTTGACTCCCTCTTCTTTGTGGCAGCCCCTGAGATATTGGAACACTGCTATCATGTCACTCCTCACCCTTCTCTTTGTTAAACTACACATACCCAATTCCAGCAACCGTTCCCATATGTTTTAGCCTCCAGTCCCCCAATCATCTTTGTTGCTCTTCTCTGTACCCTTTCTAGAATCTCAACATCTTTTTTACATCGTGGTGACCAAAACTGGATGCAGTATTCCAGGTGTGGCCTTACCAAGACATTGTAAAGTGGTATTAATACTTCACATGATCTTGATTCTATCCCTCTGTTAATGCAACCTAGCACTGCGTTGGCTTTTTTGGCAGCTGTAGTACACTGCTGCCTCATAGTTAAGTGATTGTCTACTAGGACTCCAAGAACCCTCTCACAGTTAATACTATTGAGCAAGGTACCACCTATGCTATACCTGTGCATTTGATTTTTTCCTGCCTAAATGTAGAACCTTACTTTTTTCACCATTGAATTTCATTTTATTAGATAGCGCGCAGTGTTTGAGTCTGTCCAGATCCTCCTGTATTTTAAGCCTATCTTCTGGAGTATTGGCTATTCCTGCCAGCTTGGTGTCGTCTGCAAATTTGATGAGTTCCCCATCTATCCCATCCAAATCGTTGATGAAGATGTTGAAGAGCAAAGGGCCCAGAACAGAGCCCTGGAGCACCCCACTACACACTTCCTTCCATGTAGATGCAGTTCCATTGAGGACCACACGCTGAGTACGGCCTGTCAGCCAGCTATGAATCCATCTGGTGGTGATGCTACCTAACCCACATTTTTCTATCTTATCAAGTAGTAGGTTGTGATCTACTTTATCAAATGCCTTACTGAAGTCCAAGTAAATTATATCTACAGCATTCCTCTGGTCCACTAATTTTGTCACTTGCTCAAAGAATGCAATAAGATTTGTCTGGCATGATCTGTTTTTGACAAACCCATGTTGGCTTTTAGTGATGACTTTGTTTGCATCAAGTTGTTCGCTGATTTGTTGTTTGATTATCTTTTCCAGAATCTTCCCAGGTGTTGAGGTCAGGCTGATAGGTCTGTAGTTTCCTGGATCTATTTTTTTTTCCTTTTTTGAAGATGGGAACTACATCAGCTGTCTTCCAGTCCTCTGGTAATTCCCCAGTGCTCCAGGATCTTTGAAAAATATAGTTCAGTGGTTCTGAGATCACGTCTGCCAGTTCCTTGAGAACTTTGGGGTGTAATCCATCTGGTCCTGGTGATTTGAAGTTGTCTAGGCTGGACAGGTGCTCACGTACAATTTTCTTGCCTATCTTAACTTGCGTTTCTATTCTGTTTTTTATGGTACTGGTTTGGTAGGTTGGACTGTTTTTTCCCTTTGTGTAAAGACAGATGCAAAAAACGAGTTAAATAGTTCTGCTCTCTCCCTGTTGCTTGTCACCTTCTTGCCATTTTCCCCCACTAATGGACCAATCATTTCTTTAACTTTTTTCTTGTTTTTTATATGTTGAAAGAAGCTTTTGTTATTTTTTACTTTGGTCGCAAGCCTTAGTTCATTTTGAGCCTCAGATTCCCTCACTTCATCTTTGCAGGCACAGGTTATTTGCTGATATTCTGCCTTAGTTATGTGCCCCTCTTTCCACTTCTTATACTTATTCCCAAAAGTAATGCATGAAATGAAATGGTCCTAAATCTTTGCTTTCCAGTTTCTTCTTACTACATTTACTGCATTTTGGTGTCAGAGAGAAAAGACAAAAAGGATGGGGGCATATCATGAATTTTATGAGGAGCATGACTATAATGCCAGACATTTATAGCTTTTAAAAAGTTATCAGAGAGATGTTATCATCCTGGTAAAGCCTATAGGTGGTCTTGTAAATAAATAAAAATTAATATTTTGCAACATTCCAGTTCCCCTTTTTAAAGTTTTTTATTTTTAGTTACTCTTTTAATGGCTTATTTTAAGGTCCTTGGGTCAGGATGCCTGGAAGGCAGGAATCTAGGCCAGCTTAATGCCAGTCCTACAGTCTTTCTTTAGAAGACAAGACCCAAAAAGCATAACCCACAAGCCACATATGCCTTCTTGCATTGCTTTCATGGTCCCAAGAGAGATTGTGCTTATTTGGGGGGGAACAAAGGATCCCAAAAGACTCTGACCCTATCCAATTTTGCAGTGGAGCCTTGCTGGATGTGCCAGGAAGATCTTAAAACAATCCTCTAGTCCAGGGATCCCCAACCCCCCGGTTCATGGGCCGACACCGGTCCGTGGGATGCCAGCAACCATTCCGTGTAAACAATCAAAGCCCCATCCGCAGGATGCAGGCAGTATGCAAAACCACACCCCTTCCAGTCCATGGAAAAACTGCTCTCCACAGAACCGGTCCCTGGGGCCCAAAAGGTTGGGGGCCACTGCTCTAGTCAACAGATGGTGAAAATCCCTGCCTAAAGGATTCCTATGGAGGTAAACTACTATACAGTATAAAGGTAATCCTCAATTTACAATCTCAATTGAGCCCAAAATTTATGTTGCTAAGTGAGACATTTGTTGAGTAGGTTTGCCCCATTTTACAGCTTTTCTTGCTACATTTGTTAAGTGAATCACAGCAGTTGTTAAATTAGTAATCTGGTTTCCCCATTGACTTTGTTCGTCAGAAGGGTGCAAAAGTTGATCACATGACCCCCCCAGACACTGCAACGGTCATGTGAGTCAGTTGTCAAGCCTCCGAATGCAAACCACATGACCATGTGGGGATGCTGTAAGCGTCATAAGTGTGAGAAATGGTCATAAGTCACTTTTTTTAGCGCCGTTCCTTTCAAACGGTCACTAAGCGAACTGTTACACAGGACTGCCTGTTTAAGTTTGGCCCGTTGAATTTCTTGGTGGCAAGTTAATAGTCCCTGAGGGAGGTGGTGGCTCAGTGGGTTAGGACCTGAGTTTGTCGATCAGAAGGTCGGCAGTTTGGCTGGTCGAATCCCGAGTGCCGCATAACAGAGTGAGCGCCTGTTACTTGTCCCAGCTTCTGCCAACCTAGCAGTTCGAAAGCACGTAAAAATGCAAGTAGAAAAATAGGGACCACTACGGTGGGAAGGTAACAGCATTCCTTGCGCCTTTGGCATCTAGTCATGCTGGCCACATGAACACGGAGACGTCCTCGGACAAGCGCTGGCTCTTCGGCTTTGAAACGGAGATGAGCACTGGCCCCTAGAGTTGGAAACTGACTAGCACGCATGTGCGGGGGAACCTTTACCTTTAATAGTCCCTGAGTCTCCCTTGATTGCTCCTCCCTTTCTCGCAACCTTTCTTTGCCCTTGAAAAACATCGCTCTGAAACGCTCCTGGCCAGCAGGGCTCGCTCCTGTCCTCTTATTACCCAGGGGCTACAATTACTCCCCCGGACGCCTTTTCCTTTCCAATTGCCTCTCCGGCTTCAGTTCTTCGGATTTCTGCCGTCACGTATTCTCCCGCTGCTCTTCCTACAGAAGATGGCAGGATGCTGCCAGTCCGCCCAGTTCGAGGAACCGCAATGCCTCCAAGCGGGTTCTGGAGCCTGGCCGAACCCAGAGGGCTGGGCGGGCTTCGGGCAGTCTCCGTGGCCCCGAATCCATCTCCCGCTTCCCTTACCAGCAGCCCAGCTCGCCACTCCAGCCCTCTTCCTTTCCTCACCCCACCCCGCGGGCAAGGAAACTTCCCCATCCAACGATGAGGAGGCGGTGCCAGCATCCGGACAGGCGTGGAACCTGACGAATGGCATTCTATAAAAAGAGGGCTTGGGTGTGCCCCTTTCCTGGAAGAAAACGACTTCGGCTAGCAGCTAGCTCAAGCTCGAAGAGAGGAAGGGGGAAAAAACAAGATTCCTCGTCCTAGGATCGAGAGCAGGTAAGAGTGGGTGTCTTTGCTCTGGAACACCAACCGGGCTCTGTGTTGGCCTGGCGTGGACTTTTGTCTTGCGTGGACAAGGTGCAGGCAGGGGGGATCTGGGGACACGCCCTGAGGCTCCTGGAACGCGGAAGGCTTCGGAGTAGTTACCTAGCATCGGAGCGCCGGAGGAAAGCGCTGCGAGATCTCTGGCGACGGGCAAGGGGAAGGCAGGGAAGAAGGGCCCTCTCGGCCCCTGAGACCAGCCCCCTTTCTCGCCCCGTAAATGGAAGAGGAAGGGAGGCTCTGACCGCTTTCTCACGCTGCCGCTTCCTCCAAGTCGGAAGTCGGCGAGTTAGGAAACTCGCTGCTCACAAGTGACACGTAAATACGACGTGCAGCGTTCACCCCTCCGCAGTAAGAAAATGAAAACGCTCTTCCGCAGTAGAAACTAGTCCGTAATGTGTTTGATTTTTGTTATGGATCAGAATGTGTGGCCTGAATCGTTGTGCTTTTCCAACTGGTGGTTTAGCTTGAGCATATCCACCAGGTTGTGGCCTATATAGCAGTTCGTGGTGAAATAAAGTATTGCTTTAGTGGCATTTGAGAATCCTGTCATAGTGTTTGGTCTAGGATTGGGGAGAAATGAGTTCAAAATTTCCACTTGCTTATGGGGTAGTTTCTTGGCCCACCAGATGTTATAGGTGCACTGTATAAAATTACAAGAAATTATGTGCAGCACCTTGATCTTCTGGAGGAGATATATATATATATATTGAGGTTTTGCCCTAGGACGGAGTCCACAGCATTTTTTTTACCAGTAAGAGGCTACAAATATTCCATACATCCTTGCTGGGAAATATATCTCATTGAACTTGGTGGAAGTGACTTTTCTAGCCAATTTTCTGAGTAAGCAAATGCCCTGAACCTTCAGTTAAGATGCCCAGTCTGCAAAGTTATGAAGAATCACAGTAAGGTTAAAACTATACAGACTTAGCATATTATGTGAATTTTCTAAGCCAGTCTTTCTCAACCCTGGTCATTTTAAGATGTGTGAATCTTAATGCTAGGCTGCCAGGGGAATACTGGGACTAAAAGGCCAGATATTTTAAAGTGACCAAGGTTGAAAAAATACTGCTTTGGTTTAGGCCTTTCAGTAGTCAGGTTAATCTTCTAATTGGATATAACTGGTGATATGGTTTATATGGCTGCAGTACCAATTGAATTTGGCAAAAAAATAAAATGTTATTTCTGAACATATGTACTTAGAAGGAGCATACTGTGCTTCTATGTTCCTTATGCAGGGGTGGTCGGAGGGGGGGCTGATCCATAAACTGGTCAAGCTAGCTTTAGTTTGAATTTTTCAAATCTAAATCATCTGCTGATTTTGTTGTATGCCATGTATCTGCAAATCGGCTTTTAAGCCGGGGTTTGTTTGTTTGTTTGCAGTTTTTACATTTTTAACAATTTTTGCCATTACTGTTCATGGTAGTTGGGGATGAAAGGAGTTGTAGTACAATATACGTGGAGGGCATCCAATTGAAAAAGGAAAATCTACAATTAAATAACGTACCCTCCTGGCTGAGATGCACTTTCAGTAAAATTTGAGTGTGCCTCTTGTGATGTTTATGCTGCAATAGTGTTGCCCCACACCAGACCACAAAATGAACGTATGTTACCAAAAGGACACTCGTAGCATTTTTTGGACTAACTTTTTTTTTCAAAGGCATAAACTTTGATGTATGAGAGTTCTGCACTCTCAAGCTTGATTTTGCTCTTAAAAGTTTCTTTTTCCCCAAGGGATATTGATGTCTGTAATGGAACATCTTAGCAGATGAAAATGCCCTGACATTTTATGCATTTAAATATGTTCTTCTGAGAAGGGATCCTTAACTTTCATGAAACTCTCAATGGAGTCCACGGCGCAAAAAAAGTTAAGAAGCCTTGATTTGGGGTGTTAACCTGTTTAATAGGTCCTTCCTGGGAACTGATCTACCTTTGTTGCATTATCGTTGTTGAAGTTGCATATATCAGATTTCACCTAAGAAAGTGTTAACACTTTCTAATTATATGGAAAATGTGGCACTTGTAATCTGCCACCTGTGTTTAACTTGCACTAGCATAACCACTTTGTCTTCCTCTCCCTCACTTTAATATATATATCTCTTATCAGTTTAGCCACTGTATGCTTCTGGTGAAATGTGATGCAGCTCACAATAGCTAATGCCTTTTAACAAAATATATTAATCTGAAAAAATGCCTTTTTCAGATTTCAGTTTTCCTTCTGATTATTGGCCATCACAGACTAACACGGATCTCTTCCTAGTAAGTTACACCCAGTTTAACATTTTAGTTTAAGTAATGGCTCTCCCTATGTAAGCTGTCTCTTGGTTTAATGCCAAAAAACAAAGAAATCAGACCTTTTCTCTGATCCTTTTCTGTAAGCAACAGACAGAAAATTATCCCACTATCTTAACTTCTCCCCAACCTGCTGTCTACTGGATATTCTGGACTATAACTTCCACCAACTGCAAAGATGATCTTGCTGGCTTGGCGTGCCAGGAGTTGCAGTTTGGGCAGCATTTACCCTTCCCTCTGACATTGCTCTTTTTTCTCCAAAATGGACAACTTGCTTCCGGATTGCACTACCTAAAGCTGCAACCAAGGACTCCTATAACATTGTTCCTCGATAGAAAGAAGAGAAACTGATATTGTTGTCCCAAACTGCTCGTTTTTTTTGTATGTATATAGTGTACATCCTGTCCTACAATCTCTCTCTAGTGTTATAACCAGAATTCAGGATTCTTTCTATTTTGGAGGAATAGACCTTTGGGGTGGATAGTTCTCTCTCTCTCTCTCTCTCTCTCTCTCTCTCTCTCTCTCTCTCTCTCTCTCTCTCTCTCTCTCTCTCACACACACACACACACACACACACACACACACACCTACCTCTTTGGAGAGAGGCTGTGATTCAGCTTTGGAGGCCTGCTTAAAGCTGAACACTGTTAGCATTAAACTCCTCCCTTCGAGCAGAACCTACAAGAGGAGGAGAGAAGCTGGCTGCAGGACCCGAGGTCAGTGCTCTGTTGGTGCTGAAAGCAGAACAGATTAAAATCTTCCTGCTCTTTTTCTCCAGATCACAGCCTTGGCAGCCATGTCTCGGCCCCTCACTGACCAGGAGAAGCGTAAACAGATCAGCATTCGTGGCATTGTTGGAGTGGAGAATGTGGCCGAGCTGAAAAAGGGCTTTAACCGACATCTACATTTTACCCTTGTCAAGGACCGCAATGTAGCCACCCCTCGTGACTACTACTTTGCCCTGGCCCACACTGTACGGGATCACCTGGTGGGCAGGTGGATCCGCACCCAGCAGTACTACTATGAAAAGGACCCCAAGGTGAGACATATAAAGTGAGAGAGATTGGGAAGCAAAAAATTCATTGGTTAGCATAAATGGTCAGGCATTTTATGTAAGTCTTCATTCAGCATGGAAAATGTTCTGTGGGACCATGTTCTGTGAGTGACAATATGAGTCCTCTCTGTTGACATTTAGAAGGAAGAAGAACCTTGACCCAAATCAATAAAATGAGATTTGAAAATGAGAGTTGGAGAAGGCAAATAAGCATTTTCCTTCCCAAGCTTTGGAAAGGAAAAAAGAGTTCTTCATACAAGACAGAATCAATAAATCAGTCATGTTTCAAACATCTAATGTCCACCAGATTAGAAGACTTTTAAAAGATAGTATTTTATTTTTTTAATCCCATTTATATCCCGCCCTTCTCCGAAGACTCAGGGCGGCTTACAATCTAAAGCACAAATCAATGTGCTTAGCAATAGCCTGGGGTCCCCTTAGTGTGGTGGGTTTACAACTGAAAATAGCTGTTGTGATTCAGGGTCAGCCTGTGGGTTCGGCAGTTGGGTCAGACGACTCAGAGGAGGGGGTGTTGAAGAGCTTGCTGAGGGGATTGGACAGCTTGATGAGAGCCCCCAGCAAGGCCCCTCTCATCTGGTCACGATGCAGACCCAGCTGTGTGAGCCTGACAGCGTGGATGAAGATGACCCACAGCTGGCCCTGTTCAAGGACGCCCGACGCAGGAGGCAGTCAGTCAGGAGTAAACAGAGGAAGGCTATGGGGCACCTCGGAAGGAGGCACAGAGAGGCCACACCCTGAACTGTATTTAAGGGGAATGTGTGGGAGGGTTGGTTTGCTGAAGGCAACCGCTTGGATTGTTCCTGCTTCTTAGCTTGTGTTTTATGGTTGGTGTCTTGTCTTGCTCTGTTTTATGTGAATAAATTTGGCAGGCGTATTCCAGCCTCTTGCCATTTGTAAAGGGGTTGTCCCTGCCTTCTCTGCAGGGCCGGTAGCAGGCTGGTACAGAACAATAGCTTGCAGCTTTGGCCCTATTGGCCAGGAATTCTGGGAGTTGCAGTTTCATCTCAACTGGGGTTGGGAGTGACTGCAAAGGCTGGTAACTAGAAAAAGACACACATTCAGAAACAGAATATGTTTGAATAGCTTTTTTTTTTCTTGAGAAGAACAAGCCATTTCTTGTGAATTTCTTAGAAGTACCTATCTGGCTAGTGTAAGTGCCTGTTTGTTTGTTTGCTTGTTTAATCATATTAAATGAACTCAGTCTGATTAAATGAGATTCCCATGTAGATAGAAATTCCTTATCTGTTTAGCTGATAGAGAACACGGTTACTCTAAGCTTTTTGTTTTCCTTCCTTGCCTAAGTGATCAAAGGAATTCATCCTTCAAAACAAAGAACGTGTTATTGTATTTTTTTACAAAAATGATAATATCACACACACGACATGGCATACCTAGAAGGAAAAAAATAAGGCAGGAATGTATCCTTTGTCATAATTTATTTATATATATGCCAGAAAAGGATGTTTCTGTAGCAGGAAGCAAATCTGCTGCTCCTTTTTCATCAGATTAAGTGTTGATGCCACTCTTTAGTGTAGGGCTTTTCAACCTTTTCACCCATTGTACCACTTTTAGGATATGGCAACATCCAAGTACCACCGGTCGCCTCGCAAGGTGTCAAAAACTTGATGACACCCCCCCAAAAAAAGGAAAAAAGTGATAAAGTACAGGTAGTCCTCGACTTACAACAGTTCGCTTAGTGACTGTTCAAAGTTACAATGGCACTGAAAAAAGTGCCCCCCAAAGCCACAGCTGAGCAAGACACCTGTCTGCCCACCCGGCGGCGCTCTTCCGCCTATCCGAGGTTTTCATTGTTGTGAGCATTTCTGTTGAGGACTGGTGAGGTGGGGGGTGTTTGGTTTTTATTCCCCCCATCTGCTGGGTAATTGCAGCAGGTTTTGGTCACTTCACATGACCCTGGGACACTGTGACCGTCATAAATATGACTCAGTTGCCAAGCATCTGAATGTAAATCACAAGACTCTGGAGATGCTGCAACATTCCAGCTGATTGGTGCTTCTTCTGGGCTCAGCAGAAGCACCAGGATCAGCACTGAGCTCCAGTTGGAGCCTGGCACTGATCCTGGCGCTTTCGTTGAGCCCTGACAGCCCTGCAGCTCCAGCCATCTCTCGCTCAGGCTTGTGCAGTGCTGCCACTGGTTCAGCTCATTCCCCTCCCCCACTACCACTTTTCTAGGATGGTCGCGTACCACCTGCCAGGTGCCAATGTACCACAGGTGGTATCCGTACCACTGGTTGAAAAGCCCTGCTTTAGTGAATGCAAGGAGAGCCAATGTACATACAATACAGCAGGGTATACATAGATAAACAGTGTATTTGAAACTGGCTTTAGCAAATTTACCCTCAGAATTAAAATGCAGATTTTGGACTGATTCCGTACTCTCCTAGTTCCTAATATACAACCAAACCATATACTGATAGTCATTCAGCAGGTTCTGGGTGGACTGAGGTCAAAAATTGTTAAGGCAAAAAAGGAGAGAAGTGTTGTGATTCAGGGTCAGCCTGTAGGTTCAGCAGTTGGGTCGGACGACTCAGAGGAGGAGGGGGATGTTGAAGATCTTGCTGAGGGGGTTGAAGATCTTGCTGATGATAGCCCTCAGGCAGGCCCCTCCCACTTGGTCACCATGGAGACCCAGCTGTGTGAGCCTGACAGTGTGGATGAAGTTGACCCACAGCTGGCCCTGTTCAAGGACGCCCGACGCAGGAGGCAGTCAAGTAGGAGTAAACAGAGGAAGGCAATGGGGCTTCTCGGAAGGAGGCAGAGAGAAGCCACGCCCTGAACTCTTTATAAGGGGAATGTGTGGGGAGGGCTGGTTTGCTGAAAGCAACCGCTCGGATAGTGTTTCAAAGCTCCTGTATCTTGGTTCGTGTCTTGTTTGTTTTTGTAGTAATAAATTTGGCAGACGTAATTCCAGCCTCTTGCCGTTTGTAAAGGGGTTGCCTTTTCTGCAGGGCCGGCAGCAGGCTGGTACAGAACAAGAAGGTGAGATTATATCACGTACTGTGTGGAACTAAGATTGTTTTGAGGAGGAGAGTTCACCTTGGTTTTATGGGGAGGTTAAGTTCATGGCATCCGGTCCTCTCAATTCCTGGCAAATAGATGGGGAAGAAATGGAGGTAGTGACAGATTTTATTTTCCTGGGCTCCAAGATCACTGCAAATGGGGACTGCAGCCAAGAAATTAAAAGACGCTTGCTCCTCGGGAGGAAAGCCATGGCAAATCTAGACAGCACACTAAAAAGCAGAGACATCACCCTGCCAACAAAAGTGCGTATAGTCAGGGCTATGGTCTACCCAGTTGCAATGTATGGCAGTGAAAGCTGGACCATAAGAAAGGCTGAGCGCCAAAGAATTGAAGCCTTTGAACTATGGTGCTGGAGAAGACTCCTGCGAGTCCCTTGGACTGCAAGGCGATCAAACCGGTCAGTCCTAGAGGAGATCAACCCTGAATGCTCTTTAGAAGGCCAGATCATGAAGTTGGAACTCAAATACTTTGGCCACCTAATGAGAAGGAAGGACTCGCTGGAGAAGAGCCTAATGCCGGGAAAGATTGAGGACAATAGAAGAAGGGGATGACAGAGAATGAGGTGGCTGGATGGAGTGACTGAAGCAGTAGGCGTGAGCCTAAATGGACTCCAGAAGATGGTGGAGGACAGGAAGGCCTGGAGGAACGTTGTCCATGGGGTCACGATGGGTCGGACATGACTTCGCAACTACACAACAACAACAAGTTCCTTATTTTATTTCAAAATCTATATTGGGGGATGCAAAGGGCTCGTCCTTGTCTTTCATCTGTCATCTTTGAACTGAATCTTCAGGACACCTACACATTTAAGAAAATTAAGTTTGATCAAACCACATATTTTTAAAAGGCCTGGCCTAGCTATTTACTTCAGTTAAGCCAACCAAATCCATAACAGCAAGATTACTGTTGAGTATTTGGCTCCTGAGAGGGTTTTTTTTTTAAAAAAAATATGTTTGCTTACTAAACTGAAAAAGGAAAGCTAACGCTAAGGAAATACTTTTGGAGTGCTACACACAGGGCTGGCAATGAATGAAGTACCTTTGGGTTTGCTAGGCTAATCCTTGAAAGTGATGTAGAATCATCTGGGCCAAAGGTGAGTTTGAGCCAATTTCACAATCGTAATTGTCAAGTGAATCTGTGTCCTTTCTAAATAAAGTCCAGCATTCTTTGTACCCATCCTGGGGGAAAAAAGCAAGTCCTCAAGTGGACCGTAGAAATTCTGAAATACACCCAGGAGAATAACAAGCCATCCTGTACTGTCTTACTGATCTAGCCCACTGCTAACTATTGTGCTCCAATATCAATGGTTCTGCAGAGCTTCTGGATGAGAAGACTACATACTCCCCATAATCTGTTACCTGAACCTCTCCAGGGCTTCTTGCGGACCTTGAAAGCTGCAACCCTCGGAGACTCCAGAGATTATTAGATAATTATTGTGTGTAATAGTTAATACAACAAAGGAGGGAATCGTGGCTGTAATCGTATTAACTAGATTGCATATTGCTTACATTGAATTGCAATTCAAACATTGTCCCAGCCCTATAGACTATTGTTTTTAGAAAAGACACCCCCCCCCCCCAGCATGCTCCTCAGGAGCTGAGTGAAACTTAGAAACTTGGCCTCTGAAGAGGTTTTGCACCCTGAAATGGGTCCTGAGATGCTCTGCGTCCCTTTGACTTAAACTCTTTGGGCTTCCATTGATTGAGATCATTCGAAGGCATTGTTTCATTGGCGGGTTTTTTGTTTTGTTTTGTTTGTTGAAGGACCTTCCCTTTAGGTTCCTCCAAATGTGGACAGGTTGCAATCATGGAATCAGGAGTCCCAGGCTGAGTGAGATTTTATTATATACTCTTGTTGTTTTTTCTCCCAGAGAATCTACTACCTTTCCTTGGAATTTTACATGGGCCGGACCTTGCAAAACACCATGATCAACCTAGGACTACAGAATGCCTGTGATGAGGCAATTTATCAGGTAAAGAAAGAAAGCTGCCAGTCATGTCCTTCTGAAGGTGCCATGCACCCTCTCTCTGATAAATCACCTATTCTGCAATCTGTCTAGTTGAGATGTAGATGTGATTGTGTTCCAGTTTTCACTAGATTATAGTCTAGCTGGAAGACATGAAGAAGTAAAATTTTCTTGAGCACCCTGGATCAACCAACACTTTCCTGATGTATTTGATCTGCATCTTAATTCTCTTAATTCCCAGGCAGGAATAGAAGTAATATAGATAGAATATAGAAATTGTTATAAGAATAGAATATAGGATAAAAGTAATAGGAAGCACTCACCTATAGATTTGTTAAGCTTGTCGATCAGAAGGTCGGCAGTTTGGCGGGTCGAATCCCAAGTGCCGCATAACAGAGTAAGCGCCTGTTACTCGTCCCAGCTTCTGCCAACTTAGCAGTTCGAAAGCACGTAAAAATGCAAGTAGAAAAATAGGGACCACTAAAGTGGGAAGGTATCAGCGTTCCGTGCGCCGTTGGCATCTAGTCATGCCAGCCACATGACCACGGAGATGTCCTTGGACAAGCGCTGGCTCTTCGGCTTTGAAACGGAGATGAGCACCGGCCCCTAGAGTCGGAAACGACTAGCACGCATGTGCGGGGGAACCTTTACCTTTACCTTTTTATCACAAAATAAAACATCTTCCCATGTTTTATCCTATAACATCTTATAGGAGGTATAAAGAATCCACCAAGGAGCCAGTGGCTTTATGTATCTCTTGGTTATGAGTTAATATAATTGGCTGTGTTTTAAAAAAGAACCCGTGATGAGTACCTATGAGATTCATGCCAACTCACATGTGACATTTTCAGTTGATGGTGGATCTGCTATCATCTCTTGCTAGGGATCTTGCTGGCTAGGGCTGATTTCGGTTGAACTTCAATAATGTCTTCTCCATAGTTTTCCCCATTTATGATCTAATCTTTCCTGCATTGGAATTGTGTTTTCAAAATCCTCTACCACATCTGGATTCCACTAGTCGCAGGAAATGCAATCATGCTGGGCATTAAAGTTTAATTCTGAGCAAATGCTGCTCTTATTTGTATCACTTACGTAACTTGGAGCCTCTCTTTAATAGTTGTAAGGCAGGGTTAGGCATCCTGTTTCCTCAGGCTGTGGAGGCTTCTAGATCCTCTTTTTGTGGCCCTTGTTTCCCACCAGCCATGATTACTGAAAACTGCTAGCAAAACATCCTGTCATTTTCACTTGGGGAACAAATGAGAAATCCAATGTGAATTCTAGAATGGGCATACCCATGGGCAGTTAAAACAAAAACAATGCTCCTTTCAGTTCTCTAAAATATTACTCTTCAAAAAATATTCCTCAACCTCCCCAAAATGTTAGGTGTAAATCTGGCCATCAGAATATTACCCATCTCTGCTCTAAAAGGTATAATGTTTTCTGTGAACTTGTATGTGAGAATGTTTTTAATAACAGCTTTGTTAGAATGCTTGCTGTGTAGTACCTAACATTCCACATGAAAGAAATCTAAACAGGCTTGCTGCCTTTTTCTTTATACCTTCATGCCTTGTTCACAGCAAATCAGTTATGAGAACTTGTCTTGGTCACCAAATAGCCAAAGAGGTTTCTGTGGTTTATAGAGTATTTCTGCAATGAGGCCTTCCTGGAAAACGATTGCTTTCTCTTTAAATTGAGGGTAAATGAACTCCATTTTCTCTAAGTGGCAACCTTTCCTAGCTCACATAGGGCAATATATGTTGCAAATTGGCACCATGCTATGGTTCTTCTTTTATGATAAACCTAATTAATTCTGAGCACTGCTTTAGATTTTGCAGATATCCTCATTCTTTGTAGATCTGTTGAAGAATTAAATCCAGTCTACATTTCATTTTTTTTCCTGTTTGAATGCACTCCAGAGTGACTCCATTATTAGTAATGAACCACTATGTGAAGCAATGATCAGAAGGAAAGTTTGGAAATATGCAAGTGATAAATGCAATTGAGTTAAATTGCCGTGTGGAATTTTGACTAATCCACAATAAAACTACATTTCTCTAACAAGCATTTTCCCATTTTAATCCTAGCCAACTGTGGTGAATTCTTTCAGAACCCCTGTGCAGATCTCCGATGGTTCTGAACCTGATGCTATGAAAATTGAGCAAGCTAGGAGAACCTTAATGGCAAAAGCCTTTCTCTTCTTTATTTTATTTTTCCTTATCAAATTTTGAAACTGTATTTATAGTAGTATAAAGGTAAAGGTAAAGGTTTCCCCGCACATGGGTGCTAGTTGTTTCCAACTCTAGGGGCCAGTGCTCATCTCCATTTCAAAGCCGAAGAGCCAGCGCTTGTCCGAGGACGTCTCTGTGGTTATGTGGCCGGTATGACTAGACACCAAAGGCGCACAGAACGCTGTTACCTTCCCACTGTAGTGGTCCCTATTTTTCTACTTGCATTTTTACGTGCTTTCGAACTGCTAGGTTGGCAGAAGCTGGGACGAGTAACAGGCGCTCACTCTGTTACGCGGCACTCGGGATTCGATCCGCCAAACTGCCGACCTTCTGATCGACAAGCTCAGCATCCTAACCCACTGAGCCACCGTGTCCCCAATAGTAGTGTAGTGTATAGTATATATAATATTTATAATAGCTCTTACAGCTCTCTCTGACTTTTAACACCGAAGCACAATTTTGAGTGGATTTAATTTGTCTCTTTGTGGTTCTTTAGCTAGGGCTGGACATAGAAGAGCTGGAAGAGATTGAAGAAGATGCTGGTCTAGGCAATGGAGGTCTTGGCAGGCTAGCAGGTAAGCAGTCATTGCATAAACATACATACCGTACATTGTACATAATCATTGCTAGGATGTAGCAATGGTCCATTGACAACCTGTCCCTACTCTTGCTCTTCCTTTAAATTAAGATTGTAGCAGGGATAGACAGGCAAGCCATTGGGGGGGTTTCCTGACTCCCATGATGCATTTATGATAAGCTTCTTCTCTACTTGCCATCCAAATTTGGAAATAGTTTGAGCAATTGTAATGCTTTTGGAAAGAAGGGCTAAAATGTGTAATGATCTCTCTCTCTCTTTCTCAGATTTGTCTTGGCCCTGCCCTTTTACCTTGTTTTAGCCCTCTTTTCTGAGTAGCACCTAGCATGCGGCTTAGGCAAAATGTTGCCATCCAGGTGTGCCTTCCCTCAATCCTGGTTTCAAATTTTTAATAATGCAGTGAAAAGTGTGTATGGTGGAAGATTCCAACTTCTTGCCCTTCAGCTTGTGCTGGGGACATTTCTCTCAGCACTGAAACTTTTCCATCCCCCAAAATCGCTTCTTATTTCTCCCCACTCCCATTAGATCTTCCTAGAACCTCTCCCTAAATCCTTGGTTGAATGTTGAGGTGTTGAGGTGTGGCGGATGCTGCCAAGGAGCTGAGCCCAATTTTGTTTCCCTTCAATAGCCTGCTTCCTTGATTCAATGGCCACCCTTGGGCTTGCAGCCTACGGTTATGGAATACGCTACGAGTATGGCATTTTCAATCAGAAGATCAGAGAAGGATGGCAGGTAACTACGAAGCCTTAAACACTTGGAGGTGCTTCCCATCCAACATTATCACTTCAAGGACTGGACAAGAAAACTAACGTATGACACGTGAAGATTACAGAAATGCATATTTTCCTGAGCCCTTTTATTCTTGTTGGTTTTTAATCCTGCTTTTATTATTTTTGTAAATAACTCAAGGCAGCAAGCATACCTAATACTCCTTCCTCCTCCTGTTTTTCCCACAGCAACAACCCTGTGAGGTATGTTGGGCTGAGAGAAGGATTGGCCCAAAGCCACCACCCGGCTTTCATGCCTAATGCAGGACTAGGTCTCCAAGATGATTTTATGTATTTTTTATTAATCAAATTTATATAGCTGCCAATCTCACCAAAATGACTCTGGGTGCCACATAACAATTAGATAAAAACAATATGTGTAAAAACAATATAAAATATAAAAATCCATATTAATCGTAAAAACCAAAGATGCAAACCATAGACGAAGGGAGGATAAAAATGGCCATTTCAACAATGATAAAATCTTAAACAAGAATTTTGTTTATAAGCAGGAAAATACGTGCAAGGGCTTCACACCTAAGTCAATGAAATAATTCTGTTCTGTTGCATGAAGTGTTCTATGTGGTATAGTCTTAAGGTTCAGGACTTTCCAAAATCAAAGTATTCAAGATGCCTATATGAACAGAAACATGGGGGCATTGAATGCAGTTGCACCCATCTAGAGCAGGGGTGTCAAACTCAATTTCATTGAGGGCCACGTCAGCATTGCAGTTGCCCTCAAGGGGGCGGGTGGGTATGGCCAGGGTGGGCGTGGCCTACTGGGTGGGCGTGGCCTACTGGGTGGGCGTTGCTAGAGTGCGTATGGCCTACTGGGTGGGCCTGGCCAGCTCTACATCGTTGGCATCAAGGGTGCCTATGGGGGCCTGGGCAGGAGTGGGACAGATCTGAGGGTCTCTGGCAGAAGGAGGGTCTCTGGGCCAAGGCCAAGGCAGTGGGGGCCATTCCCTCACTGTTTCTAGGATGGCTTCATGGGCCACATGAAACCACTTCACGGGCCAGATCCGGGCCCCGGGCCTTGTGTTTGACATGTCTGATCTAGAGGATCAAAGATCTAATTAAGAACTGCAGGTTAATAAGACTGCAGTTTATTAAGGAATAAATTGTACTAGTTGAAATCCTGGAATATCCAGTCGTTAACATCCTTCAGGAATATTAAAAATACCTTTGTTTTGTTAATGCAATAGTTTTAAAATGTCAACATGTTGGAATGAAGTTGTAATTTTAATCTAAGTGTCCTTTGATAGCACAGTATTTTTATTATCTGTTGCTGTATTTGGTTATATCTTGGCTTTGTATTATAAGACCTCATTCCAACATGTTGACATTTTATAACTGTTACATTAACAAAACAAAGGTATATAGGTTATATACCTTTTAACCTATATATATATATATATATAGGTTAAAAATGCCAAGTGCCATCATACTGCAGCCAAATTCATTTCCTGCTCTACTCAATATTCTTTTAAGGAATATCTTTATTCTAAGAGCTATGTAGAAAAGAGTGAACGTTTACACTAAAGTCTGAATTCCTGGATTGTGCAAATAAGAGAGGGAAACCTGTAAATGGTTAGATTTGTGCTCTGTCTTTCTTTCAAAGGCTTCTAGGGAGTGTGTTAAGATAATGATTAACAAAAACCAATCTGACATGTAGATCACTGGGGTTTAGGTGAAAGGATTACAACATGGCATGCATTGGCTAATTCTTGATTTCAGTGCAACAGCTTGCTTCAGGTGACAGACAGGAAGTTCTGTTGGATCATTGATGTACAATAGTGCAAAGGGAAAATAAAATTATCTGTTCTTGAGCAAGGAGAGGAGAATTCTATTTTCTCAACTTTGTACATTGATAGTCAGCTGATGAGTGTCAATTAGCTGTTGAGGAGAGTTTTTGAAAAAGCCAGTGATTGAAATGGGAGATTTGTGCTTTCCATATACAAGTTCCATCCCTGATCATGTCAATGAAATTATTTGGCTGCAAATTATCTAGAAGACAAAGACCAATGGGCTTATTTCTTCTTGTCCTGCATAGCTTGAAGTATCTTTCTAATGCTTGGCCTCTTGTCATTGCAGGTGGAAGAAGCTGATGATTGGCTAAGACATGGAAACCCCTGGGAGAAGGCTCGGCCAGAGTACATGCTTCCTATTCATTTTTATGGAAGAGTAGAGCATACACAGACGGGTGTGAGATGGGTTGATACTCAGGTAATGTCCCTTGGAGAAGGGAAGCACATTTCAGTCAGGTTAGTTGTGGGGTGGGAGAGTTTTAAATGTTCTCTGCAACCATCAAGCTTAATTGTGGGAACTTAAGCAGATAATTCCTACCAAGCGAGTCTAACATGCAGCCATCTTGTAGAGGAGAATCATGCCTGGTGGCCCAAATTCTTTGTGTAAATAAGATTTAATATCTAAATGCATCACAAAATCTAAGTAGGGGAAGACTTTGTTTCAGATTAAAATCCATATATACCCCTTTTGTTTTCATTAAAATGCTTAAGTAGCTTAGAACAGTGGTCCCCATTCTTTTTGGTGCTCAGGACCGGGTTTGTGGAAGACAATTTTTGTGTATAGGCATGAGCAGTAAATCTTCTGAACTGACATGTGATCCTATTTTTTGCACAAGGCAGGAACCACTGAATGTTATAATATTCTAATGTTAGAATAACATTCCATTTTAAACCCAATATAACTGGGGCAATCTCTGTCTTTAGGTTGTTTTGGCTTTGCCCTATGATACTCCTATTCCTGGTTATATGAACAACACAGTTAATACAATGAGACTGTGGTCTGCTCGAGCACCCAACGACTTTAATCTCCGTGACTGTAAGTATTGTCAATGATTTCTCATTCTTTGGCTGGAGGAAATGTTGGGGAAATTGCTGTCTTCAGGTGTAGGCAGACCTAGTTTTGCAAGCCACCAAGGCCCACTCTGACCACACTGCCAAAGTTTGAAGGTAGTTTCCTCACTGGAAACAACAAGAGAAGAATGGAAGAGCTCATATCTGCAGCATTTAGTGTAAAAACAAATACTTTGGATGGTTATTTTGTATTTTGAAAGGATTTTCCATTGACCTTCATGCTTTCATTATGGGCCTATTCATAGTGGCCTTCCTTAAGGACTGAACCTTGGCAATGACAGAACTGAAGATTATAGCCCATAATAATTTACTATAACAAAATAGGGCTTTTTTTAACCTAGTCACTAGGTAAAAGTGTGTGGCAGTAGTTCCTAGTGTGATCAACAGTTCTCAAACCCAAATACAGATTGGAGAGTTTCAGGGATTTGAGCTAGGATACAGCATTTTTCTGACCTGCAGATAGCTGTGAAAAACAGAATTCTAACTGAGTTCCTCTTCTGCAAACTAGTATATTGTCAGACTAATAATGGGAAAAGATCTATTTTTCTCCTCTCTTGTCAGGGTTTTTTCTTTCCTAAGGAGAGTAGAGGCTATTTTCTGCCTTTAGCAATGTTGCTATGAAACAACTAGAGACATGGAAGCTTGGGAGAGAAGAGAACACCGCTGGAACAAGGGATCGGTCCTCCTCATCTGGCTGAACTACAGTTCCGAGCAGCCGCTGCACAGAGTCAAATGCTGGGAATTGGTATTTAACAACGATTGGAGGCCCACGGCTCTCTCCATCTTGCCTTAAATGCAATAGGAGGAGTAGCTGCTCCTTGCAGTGTCCTTAGGAAAGATCTCCCAAGCATTTTCTTGGGGTCTAGGGATTCATGAAGAAAGCTGGAGATACTAAATAAAGAGAGAAATAAATAGATAAATCAAGGAAGCAGAGATGCTTAGGAAATTGATAGCGCTTGGGGCAAAGGAAGGTCTAATAAAGTATTTCCCAACCTTAGCTATTTTCAGACGTGTGGACTTCATCTCCCAGAATATCCCTGCCAGGAATGCTGGGTGGGGTATTCTGGGAGTGGAAGTTCACACATCTTAAAATGGCTGAAGATGGAAAACACTGGTCTAGTCTATTAGCTCAGCATCAGGAAGAGAGGGAAGAGACACTCTCTTCCATTTCCTTCCTCTGATATATTAACACTTCTGGTTAGGGAAGACTGAAAAGAAACGAGCAGGCTTCCCCAGCCTGGACATCCAAATTTCCATTCTGTATGACCAATGGCTAGAAGTTCTGGAAGTTGTCATCCCAACATAACTCAAGAACACCAGATTGAGAAGAGCTGGGATAAAGGACTTCTTTTGAGGAGCTGGAAGGAAACTTAATACTTCACACCAGCAAATTTACTCTTTAAGCGCTAAGCAAATATCTTGTTTTCGAAAGAAGAAGCCCTGCACATTCCTAATATAATTCTGCGCTAAGTAGACAGGAAAAAAGTTGGTTTTTTTTTTCAACTCTCCATTCTCCCCTCCCACTGATACTGAACAGCCGTGCATGTTTTATTTCAACCTCCCTGTGCAGTTAATGTTGGTGATTACATCCAAGCCGTGCTGGACAGAAACTTGGCAGAGAACATCTCCCGCGTCCTCTATCCAAATGATAACGTAAGTTCCAAGCACTGTGAAGTTTTGCCTGCTGGTGGGAGGGAATGAAAGGCTGTGGCCAGTTTACTTCTTAAGTGAGCACCCTGCTGATCATTCAGAACCAAACATGGTGGCAAGTTGCCTCTTTTTGTGCATGTTGCAGAGCTGATTGCCTAAGTCAGTGGTGGTGAACCTATGACACATGTGCCAGAGGCGGCACTCAGAGCGCTCTCTGTGGGCATGCGTACTATTGCCCCAGCCCTGCCTCCCCCTGCGGCTCCCTCCTCACCAGCAGTCCCCCCAGAGGAGAGTTGCCCCCGGGCATGGCCCGCGCGGAGCAGCTTAGCCAATGACATGGCACTGGGCAGCAGGGACAAGACTCTGCCCCCATGCCCCATGGTGTGCAGATGATGCTGCGGGGCATGGGCAGAGGGCATGGCCACCATGGCACTGCAGGGCCATCTGGGCGATTAACGGCGGGCCGTGGAGGTGGTAGGTGGCCCTGTGGTCGGGGGATGGAGCAGGGGCGATGGGGACAGAGTAGTGGGGGGCACAGAGGGGACTGGCAGGGCGGTTTTTGGGCACTCGGTGTCTAAAAGGTTCCCCATCACTGGCCTAAGTCATCAAGCCCATAACCAACTAACACAGGGCCTGGGAGAACAACCAGGATTAAACAGTTTATGAAAGGTCAGAAGGTTAGGAACAGTCTGAATATCCAGGGGGATATAATTCCAGAGAGCAGGAGACAACCCTGTAAAGAAATGCTTCCTAGGCCCCACCAGATGACACTGCTTAATAGGATACAAAGCAACCCTGATCAGATGAGCAGAAACATATGGAGACAGGTGGTCCATCCAGTAGCCAGGCTAATGTGCACATTTGTATGGGGGTTTATAAATGATAATCAGCACCTTGAATTGCCCCAGAAGCCAACTGGCAAATCATGTACTCGTGAAGCAATGGTGTCATGTGCATATACTGTGACACACCCGTCAGAGCCCACCCCACTGCATTCTGGATCAGTTGTAGCTTCTGAGTGGTCTTCAAGGGCAGCCCTTATGGTAAACCAATCAAGAAGTGACCAAGGCATGAGTGACTGTCTCCCAGTCCAGGAATGGGCACACTTGATACACTTGATAAACCCACACAGAGATCCTCCTGTCCACAATTATCATCTGCTTTTTGACCCAAGGGACCACACATACAACCTAATTGTTCATCTATCTCACATGCATAATGCTGCTCCATTGATAATGAAATATGGAGGGTCCAGAAGACAAACAAAGGCATCTGTTCCTCTTGGGATTAAGCCTGAGCCTGCCCCTCTCCATCCACACCACCACCACCTCCAGGCATTGGGTCAGGACAGCATCATTTGGTGGTCCTGGGGTCAAGTTGTATAATTGGGTAGCATCAGCATATAAGATGATTTCTGACTCCAGACTGATGGATCAACAACTTTCATGTAGAAATTGAACACTCGTTAGAGGAAGTGTTGCAGTACTTCCCCTAACAAACCCACAATGTAGTCACAGTTTATCTCACTATGTAGAGAGGAAGTTGAAACAGAGAGGGACTTATGCAAAATTACCAGTTACATTCAATTACATTCATAAGGGACCTATAACAATTTATACTAAAAAGCATAAAATTCCTTGTAAAGTAAAGCTGAAATCTCTGACATATATCAACTCTGTGAATTTTTCCACTGATTAGCCTATTTTGCACACAGACTCTGCTGTTAACCACTAGAAAATGTCCTAATTTCTGATTATTAACCTGGCATTCCTTTCTCCAATACTGAGAATTTAAATTAAAATAATGTAATCCAACAACTGAAAGAAGCTCTCTTTGACAGGGTAGCACGGAGAGCACTTGCCTATAAAGTCACCAAGACATGACTGAATAATTAACACAGCAACATTTCTGACTCAGATGCTGTATCGGGGTTTGCTGCATTCTCCCAGTCTATGCAGTATTTCAGGCTAATTAAATGAAGTTACTGCAGGTGTAACAGCATGGAGAGGTCCAACCAATGGGCTGTCTGTGCCAGCCTTCCAGCTCCCCCAAAGGACTAATCAGAGGTCTCCAGGAAGATGCCAAGAAGGGCAGGAAGGCCATAGCACACTTAACACAGTTGCCTTCTAGCCCTGGCATTTTGAGATTTAGAACATTTCTATTGTTCCCATAATAACAAAGAGCCACTGATTGACCTCCCTCTTTTCCTATAATTTATCTAACTCTTTTCTTAAGTCATTAGTGGTAGTTCTTCACTTACGATGATATTGGAACTGGAATTTCAGTTGCTAAGCGATGCGGTTGTCAAGTGAGGCATCATGTGACCAGGCCCAATTTTGTGATAATTTTGACTGCAGTCATTAAGTGAACCACACAGTTAAGCAAATCCAGATTCCCCAGTTGACTGTCAAAAAACAACTGGGAAGGTTGCAAAGTGAGATCAGAGGACTGCAGGATGCTGCAACTAGTCGTAAAAGCGAGCTCGTTACCAAGCACCTGTATTGCAGTCATGTGACCACCGGGTTGCACGAACTTCCTAAGTGCGAGGACAAGGTTGTAAATATTTTTTTCTGAGGTTGTTGTAACTTTGAATTATTGTTAAATGAACTGTTGTGAGTCGAGGACTACCTGCACCTCATTTTGAAAATTGAAAGTCTTAAGAGAAATGAGATGATACTGGCGGGATATCAGAGTTGGCATCTATTGTGTGATCCGTGGGTCAGAATACATCAGAGGGACAAATACACCAATCAACCTCTCCCAATTTTTGTGTACAGCTGTATGATGATGTATGACTGTAATATCCCAAAGATGTTTTTTTCACGAGGCATAGATATATGACTGTAATAAAGATTTGATTTGTTTATAGCTGGCCAAAGGCTCACAATGGGATGAAGGGGACAACCTCATGCTGGCTCACTGCAAGGGAGGGGCAAATTACTGGAATCAAACAGATAATGCCACCTTTTCTTCAAGCCTCTCCTTGTCCTTGTAGCTAAAACTAAATCTGTGGGTTTTGACTATACCCAAACTGCTTTTCTTATCTGCTTATATAATGTCATAGATGCCTTGGGGACCAGGGCTTATACGTGGCCATTTAAGAAAATGTAGCCTACAGTCAGGTATTTATTTACCATTATAAACGTTTACCATTAATGTACTTTGATCCTCCTCAGACTCACTTTGCATTTTTCTTACCAAGCTGACATTCTTGCTTCATCTGGTAGTTTTTTGAAGGCAAGGAGCTGCGTCTGAAGCAGGAATACTTTGTGGTAGCTGCCACCTTACAAGACATCATCCGACGGTACAAAGCCTCCAAGTTTGGGACTACTGAAAGTGTCCGGACTGCTTTTGATTCATTCCCAGACCAGGTCATTGCTTTTGGGGTGATATATCTGGGGGTGCGAGGTATTGGGCTGAGACATGTCATAACTGGCAGGCAAAATGTGGTTGTGAAGGGGGATGCCATCTTGGATGTAGAAAACCAGTGGGATGAAGTCAGGAAAATATTAGATTAGGACAGTGGTTCCCAACCTTTTCTGCACCCCGCACCCCTGGAACGCTTCTGATATATTCTCGCACCTCTTACAAAAGTTCAAAATAACAGCAACAAATTATGCAGATACACTATAATTTGGAAAACCCAAGTTTTTACATCCCCTGGAATATCGTCTCGCACCCTCGGGATACGAGCACCCCTGGTTGGGAAACCCTGGGCTAGAATCAGGCAGACCCATGATCATTTTTTTATTTTTTTTTATTTTAATTCCATTTATATCCCGCCCTTCTCCGAAGACTCAGGGCGGCTTTACAAACTTAGCAGTAGCCTTCATTCTATGTATATGCCTGCTTATTAGGGCTTTCACACACCCCAAGCGGCATTATTACAAAGTCAGCTTATTGCCCCCAACAATCTGGGTCCTCATTTTACCTACCTCGGGAGGATGGAAGGCTGAGTCAACCTTGAGCCTGGTGGGATGCGAACCTGCACTAATTGCAGGCAGCTGGTGTTACTTAAGGAGGCATTAGCCCACTGCTCCACCAAGGCTCATAGCTAGGGTCAGTCTCAGAAGCTCATTGGGTGATGTTGATCAGACACTTGTTGACCCACTCACTTTCACGGTTTGAGGATAAAATTGGAGATGGGAATGTTAAGTGGGCTATCTTAAGTTCTAGAGGAAAGGCACGATGTCAATCAAATAATAAAACAAAGGCAAATTGAGAATAAGTTGACTACTTATGCAGTTCAACCAGGACTCTTGCTCAATACGATCTTCTTCTGGGAGATGTGTAATAGTAATAATGGCATGCAATCATATAAAGTCCATTGCTCTCCCTAGCTTGATTTAAGTTTTAGCTCCTTAACGTCTTGCAATTATCCAGCAGACGGATAGATTTGAATCCATTTTTCTGCTTAAACTTTTCCCTCTGGATTTTTAACATATTTCTTTTCCTGGTTTTCAATAGGTTGCAATCCAGCTGAATGATACACATCCGTCAATGGCTATTCCTGAGTTGATGCGTGTGTTTTTGGATATAGAGAAGCTGCCCTGGTCCAAGGTTGGGATCACTTTTCTGTTTCAGCTCTCTTTCTAGGGTTTGCAAGACTCACTTCACTTCACTTCACCTTCACTCTGTTTTCCAGAGCCTTCATTTCTTTCAGCCTCTTGCCTAATTCTGAAGCCATGGCTTCAAGTCTTCTTTTGCTTCCCATTTTTCGTTTTCAGACAAACAAGTTGGTTTACAAAATATGCTGAAACCTAAAAAAAAAAATCAGTTGTTGTGCAATGCCCAAACAAATAAATTGCTTAATTTGATGACTTGGTTCATGCAACATGTTAAAACCTCATTTTGGCCTAGTCTAGTATATTGTGTAAACAGAATCATACAGTCATTGTCTTAGATCTCAAAATTTGGGAAATAGTGATATTAGGGGTACTAATAACCTCAGGTTTGCCTCAAGAGTATAATCTTATAATAACAGTTCCATGGTGATAAGGGCTATTGAAAGCAATAGCCTTTCAGGCTGCATTCAGCTCCAACATAACTTCAAAGATTGTTGTCAAAATCTCCAGGCTGCTTACAATCATAAAAGCAACAAGATGAAACATTAAAACAGTAAATGTTTGTACTAAAATTGATTTAAAAACTACAAAAAGGAAGGAAGATGCATATGGGGAGGAGGCAGGGTATTAGTCCATTAATTACTAATTAATTAGTCCATTAATAAGTTTTAATTAAATTTAGATGTAAACTAATTTAAATTTGATCTTTGATTTGGCCCAACTTTCAATTTGGTGGGAATGTGGCACCCTAAAACGACTTAAGGGTAAGGGTAACCTTCATCCTAGAAGAGGGGTAGGCAACCTCGGCGCCGGCTCAGGAATTCTGGGAGTTGAAGTCCATGAGTCATAAAAGAGCCGAGGTTGCCTACCCCTGTCCTAGAAGGTATGTACCTCTGCTAGAAAGGGTTCCTTTATGGCAGACATGTCAAATACAAGGCCCGGGGGCCAGATCTGGCCCGCCAAGTGGTTTCATGTGGCCCCCAAAGCCATTCTGGAAACAGTGAGGGAATGGTTCCCGCTGCATTGGCCCTGGCCCAGAGACCCTTCTTCTGCGAGAGACCGCCAGATCTGTCCCACTCCTGCCCAGGCCCCCATAGGCACCCTTGATGCCAATGATGTAGAGCTGGCCATGCCCACCCAGTAGGCCATATGCACACCAGCTGCACCCACCCAGTAGGCCATGCCCCCCCGGCCCCCCCGAGGGCAACCACAATGCTGATGCGGCCCTCAATGAAATTGAGTTTGACACCCCTGCCTGTTCACACTAGCTCCACCTGCTGGGCATTGTTGGCAAGGCATCAGTTGCTGCCACATACAGTAGTCCATTGTATTTCCCTACTTTGCACATCTAGATGTATTAGAACTGCAATTGCTAGTTAAACGTGTGTCATAGAACACAGTCCTTATTACTTGTGTTCTAGGGAAAAGCCAAAAAATGTTGGACACTCTCTTTGGATGAGTTAAAGTTTTATAGTGGTATGGTAAAATTTCTGAGTTGAGCTTGACTCTTAATGATTTCAGGGACATGGGCACTAATTTTTTTGGAAGCGATTTTCCAATGGCACCCTATAAAATATATTTGTATTTATATAATTATTTTGAATTTGATTCCGAAAATGCTTCAGAGGGTGCAAGGGAATGAGCATAACACATGCCTCCAACTACTTAAAGCAAAAGCGTCACTTCTTAAGATCATGTGGTTGCCCTCTGCCTTTTCCAGAGGGATTATTTAATGTGGTTGGGATTAACATTCTCCTATGGGGAAGTTTATGACTGTGTGGCCCTAGCTGAGCAACCTTTTCCTATTATAAGTGATGAGGAGCAAGCAGCAAGCCAACTTGTAGTTCACCAAACTCAATCAATTTGTTCGCATACTCAGACTATAAGAATTGAAGCTCATCCAAAGAAGTCTAGCCAGACATGGGACTGAATATTTCTAAAGTATTGTCATGATGAATTTGATTTTACCCTCCAAGGTGTCTAGCCTATATATCACAGTGTCTACTGGGGACTGTATGTGATCTTGACCAAGGTCAGATCTCAAAATGGCCTGAACCACTTGAGGAACTCTATTGCGTGACACTGAGAAAACACATTGGTGGAGGGGAAATACTACTTTTTGCCTCCTTCACCTCTACAAAGTAGGTGTTGATAATACATAATATGCTCTTTGTCAGGCTCCAAAAAACAAAGATGCCAAACTAAAGCAAACCACTAAATTATACTCCGAGAAATCCTTGGGAGGAGCTGTCTTGACTCTCTTCCTCCCAGACAATCTAAACTTTGCAGTTTCTTGTACCTCTGGAATGCAACCCCCTCCCTCCTCTTCTAATTAACTCCTAGCTTTCATTATTACTCTCACCTGAAATCAGAAATGCCGTAGAGGTACCGTTTGGGTGTTTTTATTGTTTGGACTGTTTTATAGACTTGTAAGGCTCCCGGAGTCACTTGACTGAGATAAGGGGTGGGGGGGGGGCTATAGAAATCCAATGAATAAATAAATAATATTTAGACTTCTTAAGGCAATTGATAAAGTTGACCATAGCCACTTTCATGATAAAATGGAATGGAATACTTTGGAATGGATGGTCTTGCTACCAGATGGATTTTGCAATTGGTCGAACCATATGGATCTATGTCTACATTCAACCAGGTGTGTAATGAGGTATCCCAAGGTTCTGCCTTGGACTTAGTGTTGTTCAACATTATCAATATGATTTAAGCAAGAAGATAGAAGGGATGCTTATCAGATTTGCATATAACCAAAAGCTGGGAGGGTTGGCTGACACTCCAGAAGACAGGCTGTGGGTGCAGAAGAGTATTGATATCTAATAATATGCGCAGTTCTCAATAGTGAGAAAGGTAATGTAAGATTTCTGCATTTTAGTAAGAAAACTATATGCTCAGATACAAAGTAGGCAGTACGTGGCTTAGCAGTGGTAGTTGGGAGAGGATAAATTGTTTTTCTCAGTTTCCCTTTACTGTCTTTCTCTTCAAAAACACAAGGCCTGGGATATCACCACAAGGACCTTTGCTTACACAAACCACACAGTTCTCCCCGAAGCTCTTGAGCGTTGGCCAGTTGAGCTGGTGGAGAAGCTGCTTCCAAGGCACTTGCAGATTATCTATGAAATCAATCAGAGGCATTTGGATGTAAGTAGGGTTTTATTAAACATTCTCTGACAGCTGTTTTATTTTCTGGATGAATTTTTAAAAAGACAATTTGATAAAAACTCACTCTTCCCCCTCCCCCAAAGGCCCTTTTAAAGCTGGAAAAGTTGCATTATGCTTTTGATTCAGTCAAGAAATCTTTGTTCAGGTAGCCATATTGAGATGGGGGAAAAAATGTTACATAACATTTGGTTTTAAAATGTGGTTAGTCCAAGGATCCTTTCTTGCAAAAAATCTAAACTGAATTGAATAGTTGGAAATGCACTTGAACGGGATTAACTGATGTTGCTTTTCATCTTCACACACACTCAGAAAGTCAGAGCCCGGTTTCCCACGGATGTTGACCGTCTCAGGCGGATGTCCTTGATTGAAGAAGAAGGGGTCAAGCGTATTAACATGGCCCACCTCTGCATTGTGGGCTCTCACGCAGTGAATGGAGTTGCAAAGATTCACTCAGATATTGTCAAATCTCAAGTGTGAGTAGTGATGTGTATTTTGTTTGCATACAGCAACCGGGGACAATTTCCTTTCACTTTTGCCAACAGAAAAGTTTTAATTTTATTTAGACTTCTGAATGTTCTACTATGGGATCAATTTTAAAGTTTAAGGCTGAACTCTGGGTGCCACTGAGTTTGTGCTAATATATAATTTTGTCTGTTGCTATTATTGCTTCGATAATTTTCTGCCCTCCCAAACTTTGTGTTCTATAATTAAATTCTTGACAGTTGCCATATGCATCTTTTGGTGAAAGACTGCAGGACAAATTTCCCCAAAATTATTTCAACTCTAGTACTTTGAAACCTTCGTTTTCAATTTACTTCAGAGTTTGCAGGGAGTGCCCCAATTAAACACCCACATTAATAATTTTAGGTTTTTATGCTAAATATTAAGATTCAGATGTGGGCCACTTTTGTTCTTCTGTGATGAACTGGCTATTCTCATTCAACATACTTTACATAGTTACTGAATTAACCCATTTTCAGAGTACCTACAATACACCGAATCATGTGTCAATTAAGGTTAAAACTAAGACTCTGTGCAGGGACTGCCATTAAATCTGCTAGTTCTTTAAATCAGGGCTTTTCAACCAATGGTACGGGTACCACTTGTGGTACATTGGCACCTGGCAGGTGGTACGCGACCATCCTAGAAAAGTGGTAGCGGGGGAGGGGAATAAGCTGAACCGGTGGCAGCACTGCACAAGCCTGAGCGAGAGATGGCTGGAGCTGCAGGGCTGTCAGGGCTCACTGGAAGTACCAGGATCAGCGCCAGGCTCCAGCTGAAGCTCGGTGCTGATCCTGGCACTTCTGCTGAGCCCAGAAGAAGCGCCGATCAGCTGGAATGTTGCACCATCTCCAGGGTCTTGTGATTTACATTCAGATGCTTGGCAACTGATTCATATTTATGATGGTCACAGTGTCCGAGGGTCATGTGAAGTGATCAAAACCTGCTGCAACCACCCAGCAGATGGGGGGGGGCGGAATAAAAACCAAACACCCACCCCCCACCCCCGCTGCCAATCCTCAATAGAAATGCTCACAACAATGAAAACCTTGGACAGGAGGAAGAGTGCTGCCAGGCAGGTAGGCAGATGTCTTGCTCGGCTGTGGCTCGGGGGGGGCACTTTTTCCAGTGCCATTGTAACTTCAAACAGTCACTAAGCAAATTGTTGTAAGTCGAGGACTCCCTGTACTTCATCACTTTTTTCCTTCTTTTTTTTTTGGTCATCAAGTTTTTGACACCTTGTTAGGTGACTGGTGATACTCAGATGTTGCCATACCCTAAAAGTGGTACAATAGGTGAAAAGGTTGAAATGCCCTGCTTTAAATGACCTAATTAATAAACTCAATTTCATTGAGGGCCGCATCAGCATTGCGGTTGCCCTCAGGGGGCCGCGTGGGTGTGGCCTGGGTGGGCGTGGCCTACTGGGTGGGCGTGGCTAAAGTGCGTATGGCCTACTGGGTGGGCGTGGCCAGCTCTACATCATTCGCATCAAGGGGTGCCTATGGGGGCCTGGGCAGGAGTGAGACAGATCTGAGGGTCTCTGGCAGAAGGAGGGTCTCTGGGCTGGGGCCAAGGCAGTGGGGGCTGTTCCCTCTGTTTCCAGGATGGCTTCGCGGGCCACATGAAACCACTTCACGGGCCGGATCTGGCCCCCGGGCCTTGTGTTTGACATGTCTGTAATAAGACCATGTGAACATAAACCTTATGTGAGCAATGAATCATCAATACAGCAATGGTTTGTGAAATAATTTTGTACTACGTATAACCTCAATACATAAAAAACGTATGCTGTTGCTTTCAGCCTTGTGGGCTTCCATTTATTTATGCAAAAATTAAGTGTATAAAAATGTGTAGGGTAATTTTGCCATTAGTATTAACTGAACATTTAAAACATTGGATGGCAAATGTTTTCTGTCACATCTGTTTAACTAGTAAATCTTGAAGATGTTCCATTAATATACTTTCTTGTTTTTTTGTTCAGGTTCAAGGACTTTGCTGAGTTGGAGCCAGAAAAGTTTCAGAATAAAACAAATGGGATCACTCCTCGTCGCTGGCTCCTGCTTTGCAACCCAGGACTTGCAGAATTAATTGCAGAGGTGAAAAAAAAAACCTGCTCAGTTGTTCTGCTTAGCAAAACAATTATTGTAATAATTTGTGTGTGCTTTTTTATAAATTTTATTTTTTAAAAAATAAATAGTTCCTGATGTATAATCAGGCAGTTTCCATCTCCTTTCAAAGCTATGAAAACACTTTGTAAGTAGGATCTCTACTCATCTACTATCATTCTGATTGGATAGTCTTTGTAGGCCTTGGTAGCATTTCACAACCTGCAGAACCTATTGAATAATAAAAAGAAAGATGGTTGGTGTATTGTAGGCCATGGAAGAATGTCTGTGGAGTCCTTGGTGCTCATTGAGCTTAGTAGCTTTTTGCAGTCATTTCATTATCCAACTAGGTAATATCATCCTCCATCATCCAGGTATTGATAATGTTACCCATTGGGTAATGAAATGTCTGCAAACACACAGTTAACCTCAGAGAGAGTGAAGGACTTCACAGTTCAGCCCTGAGCCACATGTATATTCTCCTTCATAGGAATGCTATCTCAATCCAATATTTTTGAGAGGTCAATATAGCAATAACATTTAGATTTATATACAGCTTTACAGTGCTTTAACAGCCCTCTCTTAAGTGGTTTGCATAGTTAGCATATTGGCCCCAGGAATCTGGGTCCTCATTTTTACCGACCTCGGAAATATGGAAGGCTGAGTCAGTCTTGAGCCGGTGAGAATTGAACTGTCAGTCAGCAGAAGTAGCCTGCAGTATTGCATTCTAATCACTACACCACCATGGCTCTTATGCTTAGATTCATTAGGTACCACAACGAGTAGGTACCACAACGAGTATCCATTGGGAATGACAATGGAATGACTGGATTCTTAAAGGGTTCTGTCTTTTGAGATGATGCACATGTGAAATCTCTTTCTTCTTTGTATAGAAAATAGGAGAGGAATATGTGAAAGATTTGAGTCAGCTAACAAAGCTACATCGGTTTGTAAATGATGATGTTTTCATCAGAGAGGTGGCCAAAGTCAAGCAGGTAAGGGGAATTTCTCCCTTTTTAAGAATTTTCTATCTCTAAATTGCTTTATAGATAATCCTTCATTGCATTTTGTTGTATCTGGCAAATACAGGAAGATTCAAGCGACAAATTCAGTTCATCATCATTCATTTTATTATACCAGCACCAGGTTAGGCTAAAACAGATAACTTGTTCAAAGTGATGTAAGAGCTCTGTGCTTAAGTAGATACCTGAAGCCAGGTCTCTGGGAATTATCATATACAGAGGGAATTAGAAGGTAGATGTAACTTCCCATCGTCCTGTGCGCTCCCACAGGGAGGGCCTTCTCAGGGTACCGCCGGTTAAGGAATGCCGGCGGGTTATTCCCAGGGGAAGAGCGTTTTCTGTGGGCGCGCCCGCCCTATGGAACCAACTTCCCACGGAACTTAGGACTGCCCCCGACCTTCGTTTATTTCACCGGGACCTGAAAACTTGGCTCTTCGAGCTGTCTGGCCCAGACTGAGGGGTTTTAATTTTTAATTGGGTTTTAGTTTTAAATTTTGGGGACTTGAATTAATTGTTTTAACTGATTTTAATTTTTGTATGTTATGCTTTTAATTTTCCCTGTAAACCATCCTGAGTCCTACGGGAATAGGGCGGTATATAAATTTTATAAAATAAATAAATAAATTGATTGTTACTTGGTAGGAAATCTGGAGAGTATCAGCTTTTGGAAGACTGCAATACAATAAGAATTTCAGAAAAGCTTAAAGGCCATTTAAGAGGCACTGTTGAGCAAATGTGCCACATTTCTTGCTTTCTGCTTACCAGACAGAATACAAACCTCAGGGAAGACTCCTATTTCTACAAAGTCCAACATATATTCTATCAAAGGATGTTGGTATGGGCAGGCTACACCAACCTACATATACACAAACAAGAAAATAGTTGCTGAGTAAGATCCTGAGTTCTCCACAGGTGAAGTACAAGTGACTATGGGGCTTAGAGCCCAGTGGCTACATGGGAGGAAGCAGTTTTTAGTGGACCAGTGGAAGGCCAACAGTTCACCAAACTCCCAAAACGATTCCTGCATGCAACCTAGAATGTCTATATAGGACGTTTTACTCCATTTTCCTGGGGAAAACATTATGCTCAAGCTATAACTGCTTCATCTTGCTTCAACAGTGGTCTGGTTACAAGATGGAAGTAGTGTTTCAAGGACATGTCCTTAGCTAAAAGTAAATAAATCGTGTTTTTGCTGATGCAAGAAAGTTGTGTAGATGAGCACTATGTTATCAGGCTTCCTTTGGGGAAGGACAGTAGAAGAACTTCTTCCATTGCCAATCTAGTTGATCTTTGCAAGTAGAATTGAACACCTAGGGCAAAAGGTTTTTGGCTGGCTCTATCTTCTTTCCATTTGGTTATAAAAGTATCCTATCAAAAGAGTGGCCATACCTTCCTTTCTCTTCACAGGAAAACAAAGTCAAATTTGCCCAATATCTGGAGCAGGTATATAAAGTGAAGATCAACCCAGCTTCCATGTTTGACGTGCAAGTCAAGAGAATTCATGAATACAAGCGGCAGCTCATGAATTGCCTACATGTGATTACCATGTACAACCGTGAGTAAAATTGAGTCTAGCCGAGCAAACGGAGCATTCTTATGGCTTGTTTGCTTGCATAAATATAACTGCACTACATTTAAAATAGAATCAAATTATAAACAAAAATATTGAATGATTTTTAAAGGATTAAAGTTACCACCAGTCCTCACAACTGACATAGCATCCCCATGGTCATGTGGATCCACATTCAGCTGCTTGGCAACCGGCATAGATTTACAGCTTCCCAGGGTCACATGATTTGCCATTTGTGATCTTCCCAGCCAACTTTTGATAAGCAAAGTCAATGAGGGAAGCTGGATTCCCTTATTAACCAAATGATTTACTTCACAACTTCAGTGATTCACTTAACAACCATGGCAATAAAGACTGTAAAATCAGGCGTGACTCACTTGACAATCACCTTACTGAACAATGGAAATTCTGATGTCAATTGTGGTCATAGGTTGAGGACCACCTGGTATTAACATTCTTTAGTTAAAAATAAATGGGAATGTTGCATTTCGTATAGAAAAGAGTCAGTGTTAGACTGGCTGTTCCCACGTAGATTTCCAAGCCTTCACAGAAAAAAAACTCTGGGTGATTTCAATTGCGTCCTTTATCTGGAAATATTCTTCTCACTTAGAAATATGACATAGTGGCAGAGGAGCTGGAAGAATATGGGGCCATCCAAGCCAGGCCAGTTTGCCTTCTGCTCAATGGGTGTTTTGTGGTTTGACCAAGTGCTTTATGAAAATCACTCGACATCAACCGTCCTACTCGGGTCATCCAGTAAAGAAGCACTCCTGCCCCATTGCTTTCACCAAGAGTATATTTTACTAAGCCAAAGTGGTTACAGAAGTAGCAAAGCTGGATCTGGCATTTTCACATGCAAACTGCACGATTAGCTTTCCCTTTTCCCTGGCTATTCGCCTGTTATCAACCAATGGCCAATTGGGTGCCTTCATATTGATTGGGTAAGGGACCCTCTTGTTTATGGCTTTCCAGCTCTGTGTTCTGATGGGTGACCTTGGGTTGGCTGGTGTCTCTCACACCTCGGTCTGGCATGGCTTGGTTCCCATCCCCCCATGATTCCTCCCTACATTCCAATCTCTTCTCCCTCCCCCCATTACTGAAGTCAGGCTATCAGCTTACAATGTGAGGTTAGCAGAATGGCAGCCATGACACTTGGAGAAAATGTTCATAACATTATCTGAGAATTCCAAAGATGTCCATCAGCACCCTCAAAGTTGGAGATCTCTTGGCAAGAAAAGGAAGCCAAATTGGCTGCAGTCATTCTTTCTTGAATAAGAAAGAGCAGAGCTGGCATGATGGGCCTAAAAGAAAGCAACTCCAGGGGGCGGAGCCAACTGTCAGAGCGGGCGGCTGTGTGAACGGAGCTCTCTCCTCGCACAACCTCTCACCCAGTGTTCGCGGGGGCTTTTCGGAGCTTCAGGAGGTCCTGTAGGGACATCCGAAGTTGCAGGCAGCCCGGAGAACCTTCATGAGCGGCAGTTCGTGTTGAAGATCCGGAGAAAGTCTGATGCGAGCGAACCGGGGAGAAGGAGGCCAGTAATGGCCGACATGAAGATCTGACAGAGGGACGGAGCTAGCACGTAAGCAGCGGGACAACGGTAGAGCGGAGCTGACGGAGAGTGTATCCGAATATTAAATAGGAAGCGCTTGTGAAAGAGGTACTGGTTCGAAGTGGGAGCCTCACGGAGAGGGAATAAGCGGCGATAGAAGTCTTGAGGGAGGCGTTTGGCAAAAACAGCAAGGGAAAGAAAGCCGAAGACTATATGACTGTATTCTAGCTGGAAAAAAGCTACAACAAGTCAAAGTCTGAGCTTTGGAGCCTTAGAGACTGAACTCTGGATTGTCGGGCGTGGAAAGCGATCAGCTTGGTCTAGTCTGGTCTATCCTGGTAAATTTTGAATTTGTGAACTTTTGAAACTTTTGAAATTCTACTCTACTTGTCACGGGCGGCCATTTGATATAGCAATTTAGTAACTGGAGGTTTGTTTAGTGGGACACCTACTGGTCTTTGACAGCAGAGGAAGACGGAAAAGGTGCCAATTTCTGCGCCGGAAACGGGGGGGGGGGGAAAGAAGAAGAACGTGACTTTGATTATATTCATACTATAGAATTTTATTATATAAATTGCTTAGTTGGTAATAAGTATCTGGTGGTAACTGTTTTATATATCTTTTGTCATAGAGTTAAAAGGTTTATATAAGACTCAGGGTATTATACATTGATAAAACGCTGTTAAAATTGGGGAAACATGACAAGTATCTCGGGAGCAACTAAGCCTAGCGCTGGCAAAAAGGCAGCAGCACAGGGACAGGGGATGGCCTCAAGTCCCTCCAATCAGAAATCTATAGAGGATATGCTGCAAAGGGAAAGATCTAACTCGAATTCCTTTAAAGATTTACATGCCCTTTTGCAAAACCTACACGAGGCAATGGCCAAAAACCACGAGGAGATGAAGAGAGAAATAGGCCAAATAAGAAACGACACTGGTGAATTAAAGGGGAAAGTCCAAGCGATAGATGATAAATTTGAAGGGATTCAACAGCAATTAGTCAAAAATGAACAAAGACTTCAAGATATGGAAGCTAGAATGGAAAAAGAGGAAAAGAGAGTAGATGATTTAAATGAAACACTCCTTCAGGCTAATAAGGAATTAGAAACAACAGTCATTTTTCTGGAAGCAGAAAAGGCTGCTCATTATCTACGCTTCCAGAACGTTCAAGAAAAAAGAGGGGAAGATCTGTTGGTCATGATGGCAGAACTGATGGCAAAGGCACTCGGTGTAGGGAAGGAGGAAATGCTGGCGGAAATTGATGAAACATACAGGGTCCAAACTAATTATGCGAGAAGGCACAACCTCCCAAAAGAAGTACATGTAAGGTTAGTTAAAAAATCAATTCGGGATGAGCTTCTGCATAGATCTAGAGAGGAACCATTAGAATTTCGGGGCCAACCAATCACCATCCTTAAACAGATACCTAAAAGGATGAGGGATCTGAGACGCGGCTATCAATTCTTAACATCCAAACTAATAAGAGAAAATGTAAACTTTAGATGGCTAACTCCAGAGGGTATTCTTGTTACGTGGCAGGATAGAAGGCATAGACTGGACACGATAGAGAAGGCAGAAGATTTTTACAAACGCCACTTCCATAGCCAAGAGGAAGTAGATTTAGAAGATCAAGATGGAAGGGAGGTAAGAGAAAGAGATACAATACGTGTGGCAATGGATGGGAAGATCTTAGCTACAGAGGATAGAAGGAACAAATCCGGTGAGTTAACAGAGAAACATGGAACTAGAGACAAGGAAGAGAGAGAGCCCCGAATCACGAGATCCACAAAAACCAGAAATAAGTAAGATGAAGGGAGGTGAGTGTAGTATTATGTCTGTGAATATTAATGGATTGAATTCGCCAGTGAAAAGGCGGAAATTTTTTAATAGGCTTATTCACCAACAATTGGATATCGTGGCAATACAAGAAGTCCATATAAAGGAACAACAAAAATATTTGTTAGTACAACCAAGAATAGGGAACCTATTCGTTTCCTTAGACCGACACAAGAAAAAGAGAGGAGTGGCACTATATGTAAACCCAAAATTGACTGCAAAACTAATTTATAACGATAAAGAGGGTAGAATACTGATAGTCGAGGTTATAATAAATCACAGGAAGGTCATGATGGTAGAGATATATGCCCCAAACCATAACCAAGAACAATTTTTCAAAACACTTCACAATAAGATATGTAGCATTGATTATGAGGAGATTTGTTTAATAGGAGATTTTAATGCTATCCTAGATATAAATTTGGATTATATGGGAAAGACGCTTAGGAAAAAGAAGAGAAGAACTCTACCGAGATCTTTTCTTAACTTGGCTGAGGAACTAAATATCCAAGATGTCTGGAGGGAAAGAAATCGTAAGGCTAGACAATATACATATTACTCCAACCGACATAACTCATGGTCTAGAATAGACATGGTGTGGATGACGAAAGAAATTAGTTCAGAAATAGATGAGGTACATATAGCGACAGGTACTTGGGCAGATCACAATCCTATTAAACTTATCTGGAAAGGTTCCAAAAAAATATCCAGATGGACGCTTCAAAGAGCAATTTTAAAAGAAGACGAATTCAAATCTAAGATGGAGAGAGAACTAAGTTTTTTCTTTAAGGAAAATAAAGCTATAGACACCTCAGTACAAAACAATTGGGATACAGCTAAGGCTGTGATGAGAGGGGTAGCGAGGGCATATATGGTATATAAAAATAAGGGGAAAAGACAACAACGGGAAAGATTAGAAGAGGAATATAAGAGCTTAGAAGTTACACTCCAACAAGATCCACAAAAAGAGAATATCAAGCAATCTATGGATCTGATTAAACACAAACTTAACATTCTAGACAAAGAGAAATTGGCACAACAATTGAGAAACACGAAACAAAATTTTTTTGAAAATGCAAATAAACCGGGCCGGTGGCTCGCATACAAATTGGGAAAACAAAAGGGGAAAAACTGGATTCACGAACTACGAGATGAGGAAGGGAGAATATTCCACCAGGAGGAAAAAAAAAAAATTATAGCCCAGGAATTTTATGAACGTTTATATAAAGAAGATAGCCAGGCAAGTGTGGAGAAAATGGAGGAATATTTTCAAAGAGCCAAACTACCTAAGGTCACAGAAGATACCAGAAATATGTTAAACGAGGAAATTCGACTATCTGAGGTGATAAAAGCTATTAATGCACAAAAGAATAATAAAGCATCGGGACCCGACGGTCTTCCATCAGAGATTTATAAAGAATTACAAAATATCCTAGCTCAACCCCTAGTGGAGGTATTTAACGCAGTATTAGAAGGCGCAAGGACGCCTAAATCTTGGCTAGAGGCAAACATAACCCTTATTCCGAAAGATAACACAGACCATACATTAATCCAAAATTACAGACCCATATCACTTCTTAACTCGGACTACAAGATATTTACATCAATTATAGCGGAACGATTGAAACGATTTCTGAATGATTTCATACACGCAGATCAAAATGGTTTTCTCGCTAAGAGACACACTAAGCACAACATTAGAATAATATTAGATACATTGGAGTACTATGAATTACATAGCGAACAACAGATGGCATTACTTTTCTTAGACGCCCAAAAGGCATTTGACAATGTTAAATGGTCTTTTTTGTGCCAACAGCTTAGCTTTATGAATATGGGTGAAAAATTTATAAATATAATTAGGGCAATTTATGACAATCAGGAAGCAAAAATAATTATTAATGGGGAAGCATCTAGCAAGTTTCAAATTCAAAAGGGAACACGGCAAGGCTGCCCCTTATCACCGTTGCTGTTTATATTGACTCTTGAAGTATTAACGAGAACTATAAGAAATGACCCAAAGATAAAAGGATTAACCATTAAAAAGGAAACCTTTAAATTGCAAGCTTTCGCGGACGATCTAGTTTTTATTATGGAGGATCCATGTCAGACGGGACCAAAGCTATTGGAAGAATTATCTAAATATGGTGAGGTTGCCGGACTGCGAATAAATAGAAATAAGACCAAGATGATTGTTAAAAATATGACCAATAAACAAAAAGGTAATCTGGCCGAAATCACGGATATAGAAATAGTCAAGAAAATAAAATATTTAGGGATTAACATTACGGCTAGATGCACTTCACTCAAAAAGGATAATTATGATAGTGTAGTGAATCAAATAAAAGGTGACCTGGAAAGATGGGGAAACCTAAAACTCTCATTATTGGGAAGAATCGCTGTCATTAAGATGAATATTCTGCCTAAAATCCTGTTTCTGTTTCAGAATATCCCAATTCAACTCGACTCTAAATTTTTTTGAAATTTGGATAAATTATCACTAAATTTTATTTGGCAGGGGAAAAAACCAAGAATTAAATTGAAATATTTACAAGACACGAAGGAAAATGGGGGTTTTGGATTGCCAGACTGGGAATTATATTACCACGCCGCGGCCCTGAGCTGGATTAGAGAATGGGTAATCTTGAGAAATAGAAGACTATTAACTTTAGAGGGTCACGATTTGCAATATGGCTGGCATGCTTTCCTATGGACGGAGAAACAAGGTCTTTTCTCGCATTTTCAAAGACACCGGATCAGGCAAGCGCTACTCAATACTTGGAAAAAAATTAGATCTCACAATTACACCAAAATACCGGTCTGGCTATCCACCCTTGAAGCGATAGTTTACCCAAATCTGTTTGATTTGGGTAACATAATCTCATACAAGGATATTCTGAATGAGGAGGGGGAATTGAAACTTAGGAATGAACTAGAATTACAAGGTATAAAACTCGATTGGTGGGCCTACTTACAAATCCAATCGAGATTTAGGAAGGATAAAAATGAATGGGGGATATATACCTCTGAAACAGCATTGGACAAAATATTATTGGGACCGGACTCTAAACAAATAAGGAATTTTTATAAATTACTTTTGGGATATAAGCTGTTTGAAGAGCAAGTGAAAGACCCCATGTTGATCTGGGCTAACAATTTAGGACATAACATCGACCTAGATACTTGGCAAACAATTTGGGATAGGAATAAAAGGATAACACTGGCCTCATCATATAAAGAAAATTTATTTAAAATGTTTTACCGATGGCATCTCCCCCCAGCCCGCTTAGCAAAAATGTACACAACAGTATCTCCCAAATGTTGGAAGTGTTCTGAAGAGATAGGCACATACTTCCACACGTGGTGGTCTTGCAGTAAAACACAAAAATTTTGGAGAATGATTTGGATTTGGCTGAAAGAAATATTGAAACAAGATCTGGAGTTTAGTCCAGAACTTTTCTTGTTGGGAATCACGAAAGAGAAATATCCTAAAGATGTGCTATACTTAACGATCCATATTATCACAGCAGCTAGAATATCATTTGCGCAAAAATGGAAAAAGAATGAGATCCCAGGACAAAAAGAGGTTATTAGGAAAATTTGGGATTGCGCTGAAATGGACAGATTAACTTTGGAATTAAAGAATAAAGATCAATCAGACTATTATAGAATTTGGAACAAATTGTATCTTTGGATGGATAAAAAGAAAGGTCTCTATTAGGTTTTACAGACTAGCTCACTGTTTTAAATATTGTGGTATTTCACCGATTTGTAATCTAAGTGTATTTAAGTGTATTTTTGATGTACATATATACATGTATATATATATATATTTAAACATTGTAGACAAAAAGGTTTGTCAGCTCGCTGGTACTGTGTCCAATGTTTTTAAATAATAAATTTAATAAAAAAAAAAAAAAAAAAAAAAGAAAGCAACTCCAGGGAAGTAAAGAGAGATGAGGGGTGGAAGAGGCAAGGAAGATTACTTTATGCCTGGACAGAAATCAAGCTTGGGGTCTCTTGTCTTTCTCCTTTGCAGGCATTAAACGGGATCCAACAAAGCCCTTTGTGCCCAGGACTGTGATAATAGGTGGAAAAGTGAGTGATGAATTTGAGGTTTAAGATTCATCTTTTGGGTGTTCTGCAAAGCAAATTGTAACATTGCTGGAAATGTCATTTTCTGCCTCTATCCTGAACTCTCATTACTAATCCATGTTTAATTATGCAAATAGGTAGTATTAAGGGAGTCTGTCTTGTTTTCTCACTAGCTTAAATGTTTGTGCGTGTGTGCATGCGCGTGCATGTGCATGCGTTTATGTACATATATAGAGTCTAAAGTAGATATGGATGAATCTTATTAAAAAGTAGATTATCCAGGCACCTTTAGAGTTATGCCTTTTAGCTTGCTTCTTATGGAAATGTTTGCCATTGCCTTCTAAGATTTTTTTTAAAAATCCTAATCGAGCCTACAGCCCTGAAATTTCCTGATATTTTCTTATTGAACTCCTAACTAGATTCACATCCATTTAACATTTAAAGGGCAGTGAAGATGGCAAGAATCTCTGTCTCTCTCTCTGTCTCTCTCTCTCTCACTCTCAGTGAAAGTTATTCCCCCTTAAATGTATGCAGCTTTTAATATCCCATTTTCCCCTGCCCTCCACCATGAAAAATCCCATGCATTTTAGCTCACTTTTTCCAAATGGTGCTTTCTAGATGCATTGGAGTTATGCAACTGTCCAAATTCTTTCAGGCTGTTTGGGAATTCTGGGTGTAGTCCCATTTCTTTTGAAAGCATAGCAGATTGTGTAAGGCTGCTCTAACAGTTTCTTAGATGCTGGTCAGGACATGCTAGCTTGATTATGTTGGTTTTCTGCAGCTTCTGCAGATTTTATTCAGTTGGGAGTGGAATTCAAAGTCATGACCATCATAATCTCAACTCCTTACTGCTGCATTGCTTTCTTTCTTCTAGGCTGCTCCTGGGTATCATATGGCTAAAATGATAATAAAGCTGATCACTTCTGTAGGCCATGCAGTAAACAATGATCCTGGGGTTGGAAGCAAGCTGAAGGTCATCTTTCTGGAGAATTACAGAGTCTCACTGGCTGAAAAAGGTAATACAATCCATCTTGAGATAGCAGGCTGTGAAATGTAGAAAAGAGAGCAGTTTGATGACCAGTAGCCATGCTGTGCCTAAAGAACTAATGAATAGACCAGTTTCAGATTTGATTCCAAAAGCGGCTTCAGAGCATTGAATATAGGACCCATCTGCAGCTTTTTCAAGCATCTTTAACATTTCCTATGAATGTGTGGCTGCCATGCAATCTAGGAATAATGCAGCTGCTTTAAAGAGTTTTGGAGAAATGCTCCTTTTATGCCGCTGTGAACTCTAGAATAGCTCTTTGGAAATGAATCTGTAGTGCTTCACAGCACAATACCATCTACACAAAAAAGTAATCAGCACACTGAAAAGTACCAAGGTTTTCAGAATTGAGGTGGTGAGGGGAGACAATATATTTAATGAGCTCAGAATGTAGAGAATAGAATGGAATGTTCAGTTGGACTCTTTAAAGTCCTTGAACAAAGAATTAAACGGTGCTGTTGTGGTATTCATCCAATGATGGATTAGGAAGTGTCCTGGATGCGTAGGTTTTGAATTTGAATGACTCCTGGGATTTTATACATCCTGTATATATACTCTATTTAATATAAACAACAAGAACAACAAGAAGAACAAATATTTCCTAACTCTTACACTGAACCTCCTCCAGATCACAACATTCATGGGAGCAGGTTTTTGGAAACATAAAGTCCCACCTCGAAGCAATTCAAAGTGTTTCCAGACATGGCTTTCCAGACACAGTAGTGTCTTTCAAGACCAGATCATTCCCAGAACACCTTAAATCATTTGCGGTTTATAGTTTATAGTTTATAGTTTATAGTTTATTTGATTTATATACCGCCCTTCTCCTTGGTGGGACTCAGGGCGGTTCACAGGGCATACATAAGAAACACTATACAAAAATTAAAAAGAATTAAATCCATGCCCAATTAAAAACAGAAGTACAGATTAAAAACAATTAAAAGCCCATAATCCCCCATCAGGCCAGACCAGCTAATTCGAACAGATGGGTCTTCAGGCCCCGACGGAAAGTTCGAAGGTCTGGTGCCATCCGGAGCTCCACCGGCAATTGATTCCATAAAGCCGGAGCCCCCACAGAGAAGGCCCTCCCCCTGGGGGCCACCAGTCGACATTCCCTGACTGGCGGCACCCTGAGGAGGCCCTCTCTGTGGGAACGCACAGGGCGGAGGGGAGTCGATGCCGGCAGCAGGTGGTCCCTGAGGTAACCCGGACCCATGCCATGTAGGGCCTTAAAGATCGTAACCAACACCTTGAACCTCACCCGAAAGACAACTGGTAACCAATGCAGCTCGCGGAGCAAAGGTGTAACATGGGAGTACCGGGAAACTCCCAAGACAACTCTCGCGGCCGCATTCTGTACCAGTTGGAGCCTCCGAGTGGTCTTCAAGGGAAGCCCCATGTAGAGAGCATTACAGTAGTCAAGGCGAGAGGTCACGAGCGCATGAGTGACTGTACACAGGGCATCCCGGTTCAGATAGGGCCGCAACTGGCGCACCAGGCGAACCTGGGCGAAAGCCCCCCTAGTCACGGCCACTATATGCTCTTCCAAAGTAAGCCGTGAATCTAGAAGGACTCCCAAGTTGCGAGCCCTATCCACGGGGGGTAAGAGCTCACCCCCCATAGAAAGAGATGGAACATTTGGAATGTCCCGGGATGCCGGAATGCACAGCCACTCAGTCTTGTCGGGGTTGAGCTGAAGTCTGTTCCTCCCCATCCAGACCCGAACCGCCTCCAGGCAACGGGACATCACGGCGAGGGCATCACTGGGGTGGTTTGGGGTCGAAAAGAAAAGTTGGGTATCATCGGCATACTGATGATACCCAACTCCAAAACCACGAATGATCTCACCCAGCGGTTTCATATAGATGTTGAACAGGAGAGGCGAGAGAACCGACCCCTGAGGAACTCCACAAACGAGAGACCTAGGGGCCGATCTCTGCCCCCCTGCCAACACCGACTCCGAGCGTCCCAGGAGATAGGAGGAGAACCACTGAAGAACTGTGCCTCCCACTCCCAATCCCCTGAGACGCCGCAGCAAGATACCATGGTCGATGGTATCGAAAGCCGCTGAGAGGTCTAATAGGACTAGGACAGAGGAATGTCCCCTATCCCGCGCCCTCCAGAGATCATTCACCAGAGCGACCAATGCCGTCTCCGTGCTGTACCCGGGCCTGAAACCCGATTGGTAGGGGTCCAGATAATCCGCTTCATCCAGGACCAGAGGGAGCTGATGCGCCACCACACTCTCAACAACCTTCGCAAGAAAGCGAAGGTTGGAGACTGGACGAAAGTTGTTCAAAACGGCTGGGTCCAGGGCAGGCTTCTTGAGGAGAGGTCTCACCACCGCCTCCTTCAAGACGGTGGGGAAATAACCCTCACTCAAAGAAGCAGATATAACCGCCTGGAGCCAGCCTCGTGTCCTCTCCCTAGCTGCATAAACCAGCCAGGAAGGGCACGGGTCCAACAAACATGTGGAGGAGCTCAGCCTCCCCATAATCCTGTCCACTTCATCAGGGGTCACAGAATCAAACTCTTCCCAGATAACATTGACAAGACCGCCCGTGTCCTGATCGCCTGACTCTGCCCAGCTGGAGTCCAAACCGGTCCGAATCCGAGCGATTTTATCCGACAGATGATGACTAAATTCCTCGGCACGACCTTGCAAGGGATCCTCCCTCACCTCCTGATTGAGAAGTGAGCGAGTCACCCTAAACAAGGCGGCCGGGCGATTATCTGCGGACGCGATGAGGGTGGAGAAGTAATTACACCTCGCCACCCTCATCGCTGCGAGATAAGACCTAATATAGGTTCTTAACCGCAACCGGTCGGGTTCGGATCGGCTAGACCTCCAGCAGCTCTCTAGGCCCCGTTTCCGGCGCTTCATCTCCCGGAGCTCCGCGGAAAACCATGGAGCTCGCTGGGATCTGCGCCGGGTCAGGGGCCGCAAGGGTACAACCCGGTCAAGTGCCTCAGTGGCTGCCCTTCCCCAGGCTTCCACTAAGGCATCAGCCGAGCTGTGAGCAGTGGAGGCAGGTGGGGACCCCAGCGCCGCTTGGAATCTATCAGGATCCATTAAGCGTCTGGGGCGGTACCATCTAATTGGCTCCGTACCCCCACGGCGGGGGGTGGCAAAGCGGAAGACCAGCCGCAGGAGATGATGATCGGTCCATGACAGGGGCATAATAAATGGAGAGCCCCCACCTAGATCATCCAACCACCGTCTAGATAAAAAAATCAGGTCAAGGGTGTGGCCTCCCTCATGAGTTGGCTCTGAAATTACTTGCGTCAGGTCCATGGCCGCCATGGAAGCCATGAACTCCCGAGCTAGCTCAGATGAACCTCCCAGGGATGGTAGATTGAAGTCTCCCAAAACTATAAGTTTGGGAAACTCAACCACCAAACCCGAGAGGATATCGAGCAGCTCGGGCAGGGCTGCCGCTGTGAGACTAGGCGAAATGTACACCAGCAGCAAGCCCAACTGCGCCCCAGGACCAAATCTCATGAAGAGAGACTCACACCCGACTATCTGAGAAACGGTGGCCTCCCGCGGACATAAGGTCTCCCTAATGGTAACCGCCACTCCCCCACCCCTACCTTGAGCTCGTGGCCGGTGTAGCACCCGGAAACCTGGTGGGCAGAGGTCAACCAAAGGGACCCCACCCTCTGGGCCCAACCAAGTCTCCGTGATGCAAGCCAGGTCCGCATGCTCACCCTCAACTAAATCCCTAACGAGGGGAGCTTTATTAACCACGGACCTGGCATTCAGGTACACCAGCCGGAGCTCAGGAGGCTGCACATCCCCGCTCCCGGGACCTCGGGGAAGAACCAGAGGGTCGGAGCACCTCACCGCTTGAAGACAGCGGAGATGGCCCTCCCGGTAACGATATGGCCCCCTGTCTATCCGCCTGCTGCCTTTCCCCGTCGTGGGAATTGGTAGACCCACGACCCGCTCAAGAGCCCCAGATGTAACCACAACCCGCTCCCCCCGAACGCCGTCAGACCCAGGCCTGGCCTGCAACAAAGTTGTTTGGCTACCCCCCACCGCCAGACAACCACTACCCCCCACCCCCCTCCCCAACCCCCTAAAAAATTTAGCTAAAAAATTAACCAGGGGCCTCTTATTAGGTTTATATCGAGAGCCCCTGGCCTTTCCCGGCCATCTCTCAGGGTCCCAACAATTGGGCCCCTCATCGAGATTAGGGAAAGAAAAGAAGGCGGGACGCACCCAGGAGAGGGGGGCACCCCTGAGGGCGAGCAAGTCCGTGTCGGAATATTGATGCATCCAGTCAGCAAGTCCAGAGAGGGCAGTCCAATGATTGAAACCAACAGGAGGATCAAAGGAAAGGAGTGGGACATTTGGGCCATCCACCAACCACTGCCACTTGATTGGATGCTCCCAGAGGCATACCACAACCCGTCCTCACACAACGGGACGCGAGTCTGCCTCCGGGGATGGTCCAAAATGCCCACCCTGGGTGGGGCAGCACCCACAGAGCTCCCACCTCTATGGGGCTGCCGATGTAAAACAGGCCACTCTCCCACTGTGGCCTGTACCCAGGTCCGTCCCAGTCCAAAGGGGAAAGAAGGAGGCAAATGGAAAGTTAATAAATAAGATAATAAATAAGTGAATAAATAAGTTGGCAGTCCGTTGTATCGCCATCGTTGTCACAAAAGTCGTTGCTGCTGCCATCATCTCAAGCAGCCAAAAACCAACGGATCGCTGTCGCCATGGTCGTCCTCTCCACCGCCCAAAGCAGCCCGAGGACGCCGCCGCCATCGCCACTTCCATCGTCAGCAATAACTCAGAACCCGCACAAAGGGCAGCCCTATCAGTAAAATAACAAGCAGCTGTCTTCTCCGCCGCCAAACGGCCCGAAGACGCCGCAGCCGCCAACAAACGGCACAAGCAGGTCCAACAATAAAATGTCTCCACCGCCGCCGCCGCCATTGCCACTGCTGCTGCTGCCGCCGCCGCCAGAATAATCTGCGAGCTTCTCATACAGGCTCTCCTCCCCTCTCACGGAAGCGCCGATCAGCTGGGGCTCTGAAGACGCCGCGAGCTCCATGGACGCCGAGAACGCCGCCGAAAACGGCCGAAAGTCGTCCGAAGCAGCAGCGCCGACCCGACAGCCCAGGACAGATGTAAACGCCCCCGCTGCCGACCGCAGCCTCCTAGGAGAGGTCCGGAGACACCAGGGCAGCAGGGACCGGCTAGCCGAAAAAGCCGAACCCAGCAGCGCCGCGGGAGACAAACAGGCGAGGGAAAAGCGACGCGCAGATGGAACAGGCCAACAGCCGAACTGCCTCCTCATTTGCCTCGTAATTCATTTCGTGGATCAAAATCCACATCCCCTACTCAGCGGGCCCAAAAAGACCCCCTGAGGGACTCCAAAAGGACGCCCCCATAGCCGGAGCTCACGGAGCTCAGCCTGACACGTCCGCCATCTTCAAAAAACTTTTATTTGTCCTGTTAAAATTAAGGTTGTTAAGTTCTGATGGTCATAAAGGTTTATAGGATTTACTTCCAGAATCTTCTAGACCCCTTCAGTTAGTTGAAGGAGAGCAAAATACTCTGGCTTTATCTCTTTTACTTGTATTACATAATTATTCGTAATAGCAATTTGTCTTCTTTTTTTACTATTTCATAACAAAGGTCTCAATTAGGCCCCATAAATGAGATTTTAAGGGGGATACAAATAGACAAGCCTACCTAGTTGTTAAATCTGGCATTGAAATGTAACATTTTTTCAAGATGCTGAATAATAACCTCTTATGAACAGAAACATCTCTGCTTCCTTAGATTTTTTTTCCAAACTAATGGGCAGGAGCCTGTTACCCACCACTAGAAATTTTGTCTTTTTGCTGGGCTTAGTTCAAAAAGTGCACAAATCAGTAACAGGGAGTCAGCCTTGCTACATTGCCAACCAGTTGCAATGCAAACGAGAGGAAAAGGAATGCCCAGATACTAAGATAATATTTTCTTGGCAGTGATCCCTGCTGCAGATTTATCAGAGCAGATTTCGACAGCTGGCACTGAAGCCTCAGGCACTGGCAACATGAAATTCATGCTCAATGGGGCTCTGACCATCGGGACCATGGATGGTGCCAATGTAGAAATGGCAGAAGAAGCTGGAGAAGAGAATCTTTTCATTTTTGGCATGAGAGTGCCAGATGTGGCCGAGTTGGACCAGAGAGGGTAAGACTGGTTAGCAACTCAACTGGGGCACAAGTGGGTGTAGGAAAAATCCTCAATTGTCTGAAGTGAAATTCACTTCCAAAACTTGAATGGAGGAGGAAGGGACAGAGTAGAATAATGGTGTTTGTGTGACCTCACATTTTAATGGCATAAGATTTAGCACTATTGAGTGCTATGAATTTATATTTCTGGGGTGAAAAAATGTATGGGGCTCTATTCATACCTTATTAAGGCACCTAGGCCTGGAGATAGGATGTTCTCTTAAACTTCCCACTTCCTACAGTCATTTTTTTTTGTCTGTGTGCTAATGTCATATTAAAAAGGGGGAATGGGTGGAATCAGCCAAAATGCTGAAATAGATATTGAGTTATATTTTTCATGGATTAATTACTTTGAATGAAAAACATCTGAGCATGTCAAATAATAAACCCTCGTTCTGTGGATCCCATCTGTTATGGAACTACATTTGGCGGGTCTCAAGAGGCGGGCCTTTTCTGCCCTAGTGCCCACCTTGTAGAATCTTCTCTTCCTGGAAGTGAGGTTAGCTCCATCCCTGTTAACGTTCTGCTAGTCCTTCAAGAACTGGTTGTCATCTGCTTGGGGATCACAGGGGAGCTGTGAGAGCTTGTGATGGCTCCCTTACCGTGATTAACATTATCTTCTCCTATTCTTTTCCTTTTAATATATTTTTAGAAATGAATGTTTTTATATATGTATTGTTTTAATTAAGTGTTGTATGCCATCCAATGTTGCTTTTTTGCGAGATGGGCAGCCATACAAATTTGATCAATCAATACCATAAATAAAACATCTTTTGGATTCAGTGCCATTGTGCATGTCACCTCCACTCTCTGGACACCTTTCCTGGTTTGCTCTCAAGGTGAATATTCTGTGGCACCTGTTGCTCATCTAACAGTGATGGCTCCACCTTCTTCCACCAGGTACCATGCTCAGGAATATTATGACAAGCTTCCTGAATTGAAGCAAGCTATAGATCAGATCAAAAGCGGTTTCTTTTCACCACAACAACCTGACCTGTTCAAAGATTTGGTCAACATGTTGTTCCACCATGACCGGTGAGTAAAGATGCCTCACAGATTTGTTTTTTAAATGACCATATGTCCCCTTATCACTTGTCAGACAAACATTTGAGTCCTATTAAGGTCAGTTAACATTAAGGTCAATTTTCTTTGGTCTATTATGTAATTTAAAAGCACCAAGAAACTTAAATCCATTATGAAGTTTTTCCCTTAAATCATTTTGTCATGCCAATGAAATTCAGGGTTGAGTTGTAGAGTGGTGGTATATGCATACAATCACAGTTTTAATGTTTGGGATCACCGATTGTTAAAAAAAAAATGTGTTACTCCCCACCCAAGTGGAGACTTGACAAAGGATTTTTGCAGTATCCTCTATTCTTGGACAAGGTTTTGGACTATATTAAGATTAAATGTCCTTATGGGCCAGTAAACCAATTCTAAATTTTGGGAACATACTTTTGGCTTGCCTACAGATTAAATGATATGGAGGTTATTTGTTATCATAGAGTACCCAATTATCAGAAACAGACTGGTGTGGTTGTTCCCCACTATTCTCCCGTGCCTTCATGGATGCTTATTACAAGATATGTTAAAATTTATTGTTCTGGACCCTTCTGGAATACAGTATTTCTATTCTGATTTAACAATTCTATGTATGGTCTGGCAGTTTCCCAGAATCTAACCCTCTGAACAAGAATTAATTTGTGGTGTTCTAAAGACAGTGTTTTCGGAATAATGAATTCAAGACTAATCAATGGTCTAAATCTAGAAATCTAAAACTCAGATTGCCTTTAAAACATTTCACACGTTTTGGTTTTCTTTTGGGTAGGTTTAAAGTGTTTGCAGACTATGAAGCTTATGTCAAGTGCCAAGACAGTGTCAGTCAACTCTACATGGTAAGCTGGGTGTGGAGAAATTTCTGTGTAGGACACAAACTAATGACCTGTTACTAATTTGTGTCCAAATCTAGAACGTTTACAATGTTTACTGTATAAGCATCTGAATGAATAATCAAAGTGCAAATCTCCAGTGTTCTGTCCTGTGTGTGTCTCTGACTGGACAAATTAACTACCTTATCTACAAATCTCCAGTGTTCTGTCTTGTGTGTGTGTGTCTGACCGAACAAATTAACTACCTTATCTACAATGAATTTCTACAACACACATACCCAGTTAAATTAACCATGTTTACTGGACCAAATTTTCTGAGTTTGCATGACATACTGGACTAACCACTAACTGAAATTGATGGATTAACAAAAACTAGAGTAAAAGTTATTTGTGTATCATGCCAAGCTACTCAGAACTTTTTTTTCCCAATCCATCTGCTTAGCAAGTTTGCTGGATGTGATCAATTTTATTCACTACAGTGACTAAATTTGTTTGCTTTTAAGTCTTTCTATAACTCAAATTGTATTGCTCTATAATTAGCGACCAGGATTCTACAAGTGAACAAATAACTAAAATAACTAAGCAGCTTTTACAGCCCAGAGTGCTGTAAAGTGCTATGAGGCAGTATATAAGCCTAAAATGCTATTGCTACTTTAAAATAGAACAGCATAAAATTATAGCTACGTCATTAAGATGATCAGAGTACGTCTAATTTTAAAGACAGTAGGACACTATATAGTACATTCAAGGAAATGAAAGCATTACTGATCTGATAAAAATTAACTATGCATAAAATAAACCAATTGTTTGGGTACTTCACTAGATAGGAATTATAAAATGGGCCCTTAAGTCTTTTTAGGAAGGTGCAGTATAACAAGACGTGTGGAATGTAGTCCAGAGTTGCAGGAGGAAAGGGCTGTTTTCCCAGGGAACAGAGAGACCGCATAGCTTGAAATCTTTAGTATGAAAGGTGGATACCGCCCCTCCCCCATCAGCAGTGCACAGGGTGTATCCTCATACAGATGTCATTGAGCCTTTGCACTAATTTAACCTTTTTCCATCCAAAATTAATAATTGGCCATATTTTTATGCATTCTTGAAGGACAGCAAAAATGGGGTGGGCTTACCGACAGGCTGTTATTTGCCCATTCCTAATCTAACATGTATTGCTTGTTAGGAGTTTGAGGTGAATTATAGTGTGTGTATATATAGGGACGCGGTGTGTTAGGACGCTGAGCTTGTCAATCAGAAGGTCGGCAGTTTGGCGGGTCGAATCCCAAGTGCCGCGTAACAGAGTGAGCGCCTGTTACTCGTCCCAGCTTCTGCCAACCCTAGCAGTTCGAAAGCACATAAAAATGCAAGTAGAAGAATAGGGACCACTCCGGTGGGAAGGTAACAGCGTTCCGTGCGCCTTTGGTGTCTAGTCATGCCGGCCACATTCACCACGGAGATGTCCTCGGACAAGCGCTGGCTCTTCGGCTTTGAAACGGAGATGAGCACCGGCCCCTAGAATCGGAAACGACTAGCACACATGTGTGGGGGAACCTTTACCTTTTTTACTATAGTGTTTCATGCAGGGCTGGGCCATGTTTGATTGTCATGCGAGAGCCAAGTTCACATAAGCTCTTTCTTACAGAACACCAAAGAATGGACCAAACTGGTCATCAGGAACATTGCAGCCTCTGGGAAGTTTTCCAGTGACAGGACCATCAAAGAATACGCCCGTGATATCTGGAATGTGGAACCTTCTGACCTCAAGATCCCACCACCCAATGTACCTCGCGATGTTGCTGATGAGATGCTGGCCAATGACTCAGCTGAAAAGTTGCGTGTGTGAATCCGAGCAGTCCTGCAAGGCTTAACTCCACATGTATAATGCACAGTACACCCTACACTGGGGAAAGCATGCATAGATTTAACAAGTAATGGTAATAAAGTGGCCTCTTTTCTTCTGCTTACAAGCACTGAGCGCAGTTGGAGTATCTTATGCATTGTCTACATTTATCTGTTCTCTCCCTTCCCTTCTTTGGGAACTCTGTAAATTGTTCCAAATTTTTTTGCTCTGATTCATTCTATTTCACCTGATGGCTCCTAAGTGTGCCGGACCATTTCTCTGTCATGTTAGCCAATATGATCTTTGGCCATGCTAGACAGTAGTCCCAGCACAACTAGAGAGTACTAGCTTGAAGTAGGCCACCCTACTTCAGTTCAAAGGCCACATTTTACTAATTTATAGTAGATGTTATAAAAAATGCCATTAGTGAGACCAAATATTCTATTTTGCTCAGTCGTGTTTTAAAGAAAATGAAAGGGGTTGTCCAAGATGTATATTCATGAAACGAACTATTAGCAGAAAAAATACATTTTAAGAAAGGACAGCGTTAACACAGAATTTGTACTTTTTTGTATAGAATCTGGATTACATGTTCTTCTTTCAAGGGGTGAGCATGTGCTCCTACTTAGCAATGATAGTTATTTGAAGTATTCTGAATACCTTGTGCTTTTCAGCAGGTATTAATGACAGCATTGGACCTTTAAGGAAAATATGCTGAGACAAAAAAGATGTTCTGCTGAAATAAGGCTTATAGCACCCAAGATGAGGTGCATTTATATAAAAAGAAGAAATCTTTGCTAGACTCAAAAGCTCCTGTATTTTTGCCCAGTAATGTTCTGTAATGTACACCTGCAAATTTCACCTGATAAAATAAACTGAAATCCACTTTTTTTATCTTCCAACTGTTCATTATTTTAATATCCGTGGCAAGAACAGATGTCTCCTTGATGTTGCTGTTAAGTCACTGTCTACTTGATTGCTGATCCTACGTAATGCTCTTGAGGAAGTCTCTGTTATGGAAAACACAGAAAGAATTTATGTTCTTTGGATTTGGTGCTATATAAAATCAATCTCCTGCTCAAATTGTCTGATTCACTTGGCCAGGTTTGGGTAGGATATTTTATGCAGAAAAATTATGAAATTATGTACAAATTGTGGCAGCAGAAACTTTACACATGCATCCTTCAACACAATATCCTGCCTTTCTGCAGATAGGGAACTTAAGGCAGCTAGAAGGTAAGAATGAAATATTAAGCAATTAGAAACCATAAAAAAAACAGTAATATATCTGAATATCATCTTTTAAGCCCTGGTGATGCAGTGGTTAAAGTGCAGTATTGAGGGCAAACTCTGCCCACAGCTTGGAATTCAATCCTGAAGGGGCTCAAGGTTGACTTCTGAGATTAGTAAAATGAGTGCCCAGATTGTACTCTACAGATTGTAGATTGCTTCTACACTGTAAAGTAGAGAATGCCATACGTAAAGCATTATAGGCCGGTATATAAGTTTAAGTGCTATTGCTATTGCTTTTTAAACAGGGGCTAGAAAAATAAATAGCCCACTGACCACTCAGTGGTAGTCATCTGAACTTTTCCATTCATTGAAATTCATCATCCCCAACCCCTTCACAGCAGTACAGTATGTAGCAATAACAACTGGCCAGTTTGAGCCTGCATGGGACAGAAGTATTGCATGATAAATTTTCAGCCACTGCTGCTGGAACCCCTTTCCAAAATGACATCTCTCTTGAAATCTCAGAAGCACAAACAAATCGACTTGATTAAGCTACTCTTAACTGGGTAAGAAGAAAATGTACATTTTGCCATTAAAAATGGATTTTCTGTACTATGGCCTAGGCCAGGGGTAGGCAACCTTGGCTCTTTTATGACTCGTGGACTTCAACACCCAACTGGCTCAGGGAGTTGGAAGTCCACGAGTCATAAAAGAGCCAAGGTTGCCTACCCCTGGCCTAGTGTATATAAAAAACGTGAAATTTATATAACATGAAGCCATAATGTGGTTGCTTGGATTTTCACGTAATATATTCCATGAATTCTGTCCTTTGGGTTTATTCAATAAACCCTGGTAAGCAAATCATGGCTTAATACAAATACAATCACACGTGTAGTGTATTGGGTTGGCCTGTATTCTGTGTCCTCTATTTCAAGCCACAGAAGCATCAAAAGAGAAAACTTATTTTCACAGAAGTCTTAACAGTAGCATAAACCTGGCTCAGTGTGCTTACTTGAGAATGGAAGCGACCTCAGGATGAGAGGAGATGTGGTCGTGCCCCAAACCCATGGAAGGCGGGAAGGAAAGAAACTTGACATTGTCTTTCTTCTCAGAGGCACTGCGTGTGATCTCAAAGAGCTGTGCGTGTAGAAAAAGGGAAGTCAGAATGAATCTCCAGATGGACTGTACTGCTGAACAACTGTTTTTTTCCCCCCGTTAAGAATGGAATTAAATATAGGTTGTCCTTGACTTATGACCTCAATTGATGCTAAAATTTCTGTTGCTAAGCAAAGATGGTGAATTTTGCCCCATTTTATAACCTTTCTTGCCACGGTTGTTTCAGGTGAATCACTGCAGTTGTTAAGTTAGTAACACAGTTGTTAAGTAAATCTGGCTTCCCCATTGACTTTGCTTGTCAGAAAGTTGCAAAAGGTGATCACGGGACTCCGTGATGCTGCAACCGTCATAAATACATGCCAACTGGCAACCCTCCAAATTATGATCACGTCACTGTGGGGATGTTACAACAGTCATAAGTGTAAGATATGGTCATTAAGTCACTTTTTTCAGTGCCACTGTAACTTTGAATGGTCACTAAGCGAATGTTTGTAAGTCAAAGACTACCTGTACGATTTGGGCTCCACCAGTTCCCAAGCTCCCACCCTTGGCCAAGTTGCTGGGAGCTACTAGTTGTGGTGGTTTACTAGGCTCTGCAAGTCCCCAACGTGATAACTCTACCCTCTCACACCTTTCATGACAATTACACAGCATCACTCAGAGAACAAAAGTGAGTACTGAAATTACAGCTGCTACCTACAAAGAAAATGGGTCATCCACTTTTGTTCGAGGCTGGGAGAAGGGTTCACAAGATTATCCCACCTTAAAATAAAACTATATTGATGATGCATGTTGCAAAAATACAATTCACAATTAGCAGTAAAACAAGACCTGTTAATATATGCAGTGACTTTCCAGTTGTGTAGCTTATTTCTACAGAAAGAGTGATCTCTACATTTTTTTGTATATTATCTCTTTATATGTACACTTTTAAAAGTGTAATTCACTGCAGTTACTGTTCAGTTACCTTTCTTCCATGTTGTACAGGTATAATCTTGTCATCTTCTGAATGCAAGATCAAAATAGGACTAGATAACACTTTGACACTATGGACAAGAAAAACAACATTTTAGCTCAATTCAGCTATTTTTGGATATCTTCATCCTGCTTTTCAATCAAACATTGTCTTCCAAGTAGTTGAGTAACATTTCTAACCATTAATGAAACCTTAAGTGATTGTGGGCTTTCATCCTTTGATTCCTGGCAAAGTATCCCATGAAGTCATAGGACTACTTAGCTCTTCCACTCCAAAGATGGAGAGAGATCCACCTTTATAAGATCTAATAAAGGAGAATATTTGTAGCTCAGGGTCCTTGGTGCTCTCTGACGTTGGTTGTTTTTCCTGCAGACATTTCATTACTCAAACTAAGTAACATCATCAGTGCTACCAGTTTCCTAAGTTGAGTAATGAAACGTCTGCAAGGAAACAACCAAACTCAAGAGAGCACCAAAGACTTCTCACCCTTGTAGGAGATCTTAACTTAGGAAAAGACTTCAGTAATCTTTAAAAAAATTTAAAAGTCACTCATTTTTCTTTCTACAATAGTACAACATATTTGTAGTTGTGCCTTCAGTAACCCGTTACTCTGAATTTCCCATCTTTCCTGAATACTTTTCCCTTCCCAGACAGTGGATTTCAAATCACTGGTCAAGCTTATCTCCCATCTGAATTCATCAAAAGCTATCTGACTCTTCTCTATTCTTCCTCTCCTGAATATCACAAATGTTGTACATCAGGTAAACAGGACCAGCAGGCAAATTTATTTATTTATTTATTTATTTATTATTGGGACTTATATGCCACCCTATCTCCCGAAGGACTCAGGGCGGCTAACAACAATAACATACAATAAATACAGAAGTTAAGATAAAATTAAAATTAAAGGCCTCTGTACAATAAATTAAAATTAAAATAAATTAAAAAATAGTGTTAAAAAATTAAAAACATAATTAAAATCCCTGTCAGTCCAGGTCAGCCAGGAGGAAAAGGAGTGTTTTGAGGCCGCGGCGAAAGGACTGGAGATCTGGGGCCATCCGAAGCTCATGGGGAAGCTGGTTCCACAGGGCTGGCGCTCCCACAGAGAAGGCCCTCCCCCTGGGGGTCGCCAGCGGACATTGTCTAGCCATGCCTTCAGATGCTACCTTATTCAACCAAGAGTGTCTGCAGGATCTTGTTGCTTTTGTCATACTGATGAAAGCACTGAGGTGGCATCATATCACAACATGTCCCTCTTTTGGACAAGTGTGTAATATCTCTGCATGCATAGAGAAGGGGCAGGGCTGGCATAGGAACACTTGTCAATCCGTCCCTCCGTGCAAATGCCACTGGATCTACCATTTTGAAAGAAGCAAACCAAGCCTATCATTTGATTGCAACATAAAGTCAATTCTCAGAATAATAAAGGGCAACTTATTCTAGAACCTGATATCATAATTTGGGACTGTGTAACTCTGAACTCACTTTTCATCATTCAGAAAGAACATGTCAGCTCGGGCCATGGTGTCCAAAATGAAATATTCAAAGCCAGGAAACTTGTGGTAGATCTGGTAAAAGAAAACAAAAAAAAGATATTTTCCATTCCTGAAAACTCCTTTGTCAATAAGAAATATCTTGATTTAGTTATTTATTTACAATGATTATGAGCCACTTCAGTGAAACTGACTCTGAGCAGCATGCAATTCCCATCTTCACAGATTCAGATGAAAAGCAAAATTAAACATATAATTGAACAAAAAAAATGAAAGTACCAGAGCGATCCAATCTAGAAGTAAGGAGAATTTTTTTGACAGTGAGAACAATTAATTAATGGAATGGTATAGGGTTTCCTGCCTTAGGCATGGGGTTGGACTAGAAGACCTCTGAGGTCCCTTCCACCCCTAGGATTTTTTGTTGTATATGGGCATATCAAAGCATTCACATAACTACTTGAATTACTGCATTCTGGAGTAGCTATATCTTCCCAATGCTCTTCAATTGCAAACCCATGTAGAGTGCATTCCAACAAGAGGTGATTAAGACATAAGTTTTAATCTCCCACTCCAAGGGACATTGTAACAGGAACAGAAGGTGGAGGTATGTGAAAGGCTTCTTGGCCAATGCTGCCACCTGCTCAAACAGCAGCTGTGAGTACAGGAGGACCCTCAAATTATGGTCCAGGTCTATGTAAGGAATGCAAAGAACTAAAGATGGAATCTCTCCAGATTGAAATGGTTTATGAATGCAGAGCCATTCTACTGTATCCTGATAAAATTAAGCCTCCACTTGTTCTTCCTCAACCAGACCCTAACAACCTCCCGTACATCAACACTTGGCTGATCTGAGAAGTAAAGAAATAAGGTTGATATCATGTCAGTAGATGACCTCATTCAGCTCAAGCAACACTGGAATAGTCTGATTCCCCCATGCCAGTTTTGCCAGAGATCAACTACCAAGTGTGATCAATGTGGTCTCTATGCCAAAACCAGATCTGAAACCTGATTGAAATAGGTCTGTACAGGTGAAACTCAAAAAATTAGAATATCGTGCAAAAGTTCATTTATTTCAGTAATGCAACTTAAAAGGGGAAACTAATATATGAGATAGACTCATTACATGCAAAGCAAGATAGTTCAAGCCATGATTTGTCATAATTGTGATGATTATGGCTTACAGCTCATAAAAACCCCAAATCCACAATCTCAGAAAATTAGAATATTGTGAAAAGGTGCAATATTCTAGGCTTATCAGCTAATTAAGCCATAACACCTGCAAAGGGTTCCTGAGCCTTTAAATGGTCTCTCAGTCTGGTTCAGTAGGAATCATAATCATGGGGAAGACTGCTGACCTGACAGTTGTGCAGAAAACCATCATTGACACCCTCCATAAGGAGGGAAAGCCTCAAAAGGTAATTGCAAAAGTTGGATGTTCCCAAAGTGCTGTATCAAAGCACATTAATAGAAAGTTATGTGGAAGGAAAAAGTGTGGAACAAAAAGGTGCACAAGCAGCAGGGATGACCGCAGCCTGGAGAGGATTGTCAGGAAAAGGCCATTCAAAAGTGTTGGGGACTTTCACAAGGAGTGGACTGAGGCTGGAGTCAGTGCATCAAGAGCCACCACACACAGACGGATCCTGGACATGGCCTTCAAATGTCGTATTCCTCTTGTCAAGCCGCTCCTGAACAACAAACGTCAGAAGCGTCTTACCTGGGCTAAAGACAAACAGACCTGGTCTGTTGCTCAGTGGTCCAAAGTCCTCTTTTCTGATGAGAGCAACTTTTGCATCTCATTTGGAAACCAAGGACCCAGAGTCTGGAGGAAGAATGGAGAGGCACACACTGCAAGATGCTTGAAGTCCAGTGTGAAGTTTCCACAGTCTGTGTTGATCTGGGGAGCCATGTCATCTGCTGGTGTTGGTCCACTGTGCTTCGTTAAGTCCAGGGTCAATGCAGCCGTCTACCAGGAGATTTTGGAGCACTTCGTGCTTCTTTCCACAGACGAGCTTTACGGGGATGCTGACTTCATTTTCCAGCAGGACTTGGCACCTGCCCACACTGCCCAAAGCACCAAAACCTGGTTCAATGGCCGTGGGATTACTGTGCTTGATTGGCCAGCAAACTCGCCTGACCTGAACCCCATAGAGAATCTATGGGGCATTGCCAAGAGAAAGATGAGAGACATGAGACCGAACAATGCAGAAGAGCTGAAGGCCGCTATTGAAGCATCCTGGTCTTCCATAACACCTCAGCAATGCCACAGGCTGATAGCTTCCATGCCACGCCGTATTGAGGCAATAATTGCTGCAAAAGGGGCCCAAACCAAGTACTGAATACATATGCATGCTTATACTTTTCAGAGGTCTGATATTGTTCTATGTACACTCCTTGTTTTATTGATTGCATGTAATATTCTAATTTTCTGAGATTGTGGATTTGGGGTTTTCATGAGCTGTAAGCCATAATCATCACAATTATGACAAATCACGGCGTGAACTATCTTGCTTTGCATGTAATGAGTCTATCTCATATATTAGTTTCCCCTTTTAAGTTGCATTACTGAAATAAATGAACTTTTGCACGATATTCTAATTTTTCGAGTTTCACCTGTATAACCTGTTTCGTCCAGGGCTCTCTGCAGCTGCAACCCCCACTGTTTTCTCAACAATTTTCCCCAAAAAGAAAAGGTAGGAGGCTGATAATAATCTGCACTGAGCAATGGTTTCTTGAGGACAAGATTCAAGGTGCTGGTGATGACCTATAAAGCCCTGAATGGCTTGGGTCCGCGATATCTGAGGGAACACCTGCTGCCAGCATCAAGCTCCCTTCGTCCAGTGCACTCCCACAGGGAGGGTCTTCTCAGGGTGCTGCCGGTAAAAGACTGTCGGCGGATAACACCCAGGGGAAGGGCCTTCTCTGTGGGTGCGCCTGCCCTCTGGAACCAGCTGCCCGTGGAGCTCAGGACTGCCCCCGACCTTTGCACATTTCTCTGGGACCTGAAGACCTGGCTCTTTGAGCTCTCCGGCCCAGGCTGAGAATTTTTAACTGGGTTTTTTTTAATTTTAGGGATAATTTGATCTTTTTTAATTTGTTTTTAACTTTTGTACTGGTTGTTTTAAATACCCTGTAAACCGCCCTGAGTCCTTCGGGAAAGGGCGGTATATAAATCTAATAAAATAAAATAAAAAAATAAAATAAGATGCAGCCTTCCCTCACTCAAGGATATGCTGTTATCACATATATGCTGAAAACCTGGTACCTATTTTGTTCTTAATAATAAAAGTAAGACTATTAACAGAGAAATATATATTATTCTTCCTGTCAGGAATCCTTTTTCTTTTGCTAATTGTGTTTCATACAATATGGAAGATCCTTGGAACATAAATGTGACCTTCTAATAGCTGCTGAACTACAATTCCCAGCATTCTTCATTGCTATACAGTCTACGGCAGGTCAGAGTTTTTGTTCAGCAATATCTGAAATGACTCAGTTCCTTTTCCTTCTTCTAGTTGTGTTCTGATATCTGTTTTCTCTTCTGCATGAACACATAAATCCAGATTGCATAACACATAAATCCAGTCCCCTAGGTGGACCCAACTGCAGGAGTTCTCACAGTTCAAGTGAGCCAGGCACATATTTTCACCACAGCTTGGCATGCTGCTACATAAAGAATGTATATATGGAACTAAAAATAAGAGTGCCAAGACTTACTGTTACTATTGGGATGGTGGCAGCTGCATCCCGGATGGAGGTATAAGCAGCCTCCAGGATGATTGCATCCACTAAGATACCTTCTAGAGGGAAAAAAGAGGATTATATCAGGAAAACAAAAACCAGTGGAGAGAAACCAAAGAGGAGCAGGTTGTTTTCTGAGACTAAGGCCCTCATCCTGAAAAACAATTGCGAGAACCAGAGAAACAAGACACACTGGTGTAGCAGAGACAAAAGTACATCAAAGCCTCAAGGCTAAATATACAATCCACAATTCCCAACATCAGTTTAAAGAAGCAGGATTAAGGGAGAAGGCCAATTAATCATCCAACACAATCCTATCAGGAGCTGAGTTTTATTACAAGCTATTTTCTTCTTACCCACAGTTTTCTTGAAAAATTAAATTAAATTTAAGTTCTAGGACAATTATTTGAGATAAGGTAAAGATAAATGTTCCCCTGCACATGCGTGCTAGTCATTTCCAACTCTAGGGGCTGGTGCTCATCTCCGTTTCAAAGCCGAAGAGCCAGCACTTGTCTGAGGACATCTCCGTGGTCATGTGGCCGGCATGACTAGACGCCAAAGGTGCACGGAATGCTGTTACCTTCCCACCGTAGTGGTCCCTATTTTTCTACTTGCATTTTTACGTGCTTTCGAACTGCTAGGTTGGCAGAAGCTGGGACAAGTAACAGGCGCTCACTCTGCTACGCAGCAATCGGGATTCGACCCGCCAAACTGCCGATCTTCTGATCGACAAGCTCAGTGTCCTAACCCACTGAGCCATCGCATCCCTTAGACATATATTACAGGGTTTTTTTTAAAAAAAATTCTCCTTTATATTGGCAAAAAAGGTGTCCTTGGGATACAGTAAAAAGTGTCAAGAGTCCTTGGGCTTATAAGGCTATTAAAGAGTCAGTTTGAGCTAGTGATTAAGTGACGAAGTTAGAAACCAAGAGACCGTGAGTTCTAGTTCTGCCTTAACCATCAAAGCCAGTTGTTGACCTTGGGCCAGTCACTTTTTCTCAGATCTACTCACTTCACAGGGTTATTGTTTATGGGGAAAACAGAAGGTGGAAGGTGTATTAGATATGTTCGCGGCCTTGACATTTGTAAAAATAAAAAAGTCAGGATTCAAGTAAATAAGTTGCATTCCCCTGCAATAGACTCATTCCCAAGCCAATTTTGCAGAGGAAATTTTTTTGAGATTGGCCCCGTTAAGCACCTGGGATTTACCATGATGCACTTGGAGGGGAGGTATAGGTTACCTACAATTATGTAGGTAACCTATACCATTTTGACTTAGCTGAGAGAGACTGGAGAAGAAGCTACAAGGAACTGGAAAGTGAACATTAAAGTAGGAAAGAATATTATATTTTACAGATTCTTAACAGCTTTCTGACAACTCAATCATAACAGATGGATAGCAGAGGATAATTTCTAGATCAGTGTTTTTCAAACTTGTCAACTTTAAGAAGTGTGGACTTCAATTCCCAGAATTCTCCAGCCAGCTACTGCATGCCTATCAGGGTCAGTGTTCCAGATGTCTAATATTTAATATGTTCCTCCTTCCCTCTGCATCTACTTTTATTACCAGTTTTTACCACATTTCCAATATGCTCTTTGTGTAAACCACTGTTTTTCAAACTTGATGTGGACTTCAACTCCCAGAAGTTGAAGGGAGTTGGTCCATACATCTGAAAGTTGACAAGTTTGAAAACTGTTCTAGGTCACACAGACTATGCAAAAACAGACAGAATCTTCCACAACAATTCAATGAGAAATGTTACTTTCTCCATTCATATAATAGTTACCTTGTTCTTTCAGCTTTCTGGCAGTATTAGTAGCAATTCTACAAGGAAAGAAGAAATTGTGAGGATACAAAAAGTCTTAACCTATCTATTCTGAAGTAAGTCTCATCTATGTTGTTTGTTTTGGCATAAATTAGGGAAGAGTTACTGCCTTAAGCTACATCATAAACCACTGGTTCTCAACCTGGGGTCTGCAGACCCTGGGGGGCCACAATGTCATCAGAGGGGGTCTGCAAAGGCTTGAATAAATGTTATGATTTAAATGCTGAGTTAAGGCTTGGTGGTCCATGGCCACAAAAGGTATTTAAAGGGGTTCTGTGGTGAAGAAAAGGTTGAGAACTACTGGCCTAACAATTACGAACTTCTTTCATGACTGCCACAAATGCCCCTTCTCAAACCCATTGAAAGCTTCTGAAATCTGTGGTCTTAGTACATTTTAGCTAATTAAGCATTTTAGACTTCAAAAAGATTAATTTTATTTTAAAATACTACTGAGGTCGAAGTTCAGCAGGTTTTCTACTGCTGATCCATCGCTTATATATTCCTTTCAAGTCTTCTTGACTTTGATAATGTTATAGTGCCTTTGTTTGTAAAAAAATAAATAAAAATAAGAATTTATAAAGAACATGCACTCACACACACCAATGTCCAAAATATAGTCATCAATTTTCAAGCTATCAGATCAAAAGAAACATTTTCTCTTGCTCTGAAGGTCAAAATAACAACCTACCCAGTGCCCAGCGAGTGTCCCCAGAAGATGATCATGCTATTTCCACTCCGTGCTTTTACCCAGTTGTAAAGGAAGAGAACATCTGTTGTAAAGCCTTTTTCACTAGGTTTACCAGTAGAGTCGGCATAGCCTTGGAGAAATCATCAGGCAAATTAGACAGAAATATACTGAACACCTAGAAATCAACTTTGCATTGAAACGTACCTCTGTAGTCTACAGTCAAGACATGGAAGCCACCATCACTCATTGCCTGCGTTAAAAGTTAGAGAAATTTGAAACAGAAATAACTTTCTAAAAGGGAGAAAGTCATTTCACAAAACCCTACCACTAGGACACGTCAACCTTCAAGGCAATCAGACTAGGAAGCCAGTGTCATGTAGGCCAGTACTAGTTTTTTGATAAAGTTATACAAATAATCCTCAACTTATGACCACAAATGAGCCCAAAATTTCTCTTGCTAAACAACAGTTTTGCCCCATTTTACTACCTTTCTTGCCACATTTCTTAAGCTATTCACTGCGGTCGTTAAGTAACACAGCTGTAAATTGAATCTGGCTTCCCTATTAACTTTGCTGGTCAGAAGGTTGCAAATGTGATCACATGACCCCGGGACACTGCAACTGTCATAAATAGGAAAAGTTGCCAAGCACCCAAATTTTGATCACATGACCATGGGGATGCTGCCATGGTGGCTAAGTGTAAAAAACTGTCATAAAATACTTTTTTGGTACCATTGTAACTTCACTAAATGAACTGTTGCAAGTCAAGGATTACCTGTAGCAACAGAATCTTGAAGCACAGAATGTGCTTCCCCCCTCCCTCCCTTTATCTTTATGAAAAGGAGGAAGAGTCTTCCCAAAGACATTTACTCAGGTTACATTCCAACCCACTTGTGTACCTTTGATCTAACCACTACCTATTGTCATCTATACATAATTCAGTTGGGTTGGGCTAGGTAGGATTGGAATTATCCACCCTGCTATTTAGAAGAAAGCCTGTGGTTTACAACTGTGTGTACTATATAAACCAGCGGTCCCCAACCTTTGAAGTAGTGAGCTGAGGATAGGATGAAGGCAATGAGAATATGCCATACAAAAATAGTTACCAGGACATAGTTGTGCTGGGGTTTAAGGCAACACAAGGATGAGCCCCATGTAAGCTACAGTCTATAAACCACTTTTAAAAGATTTGCATCAGTAGCCATATCATAGCTGGACAATCCAGACATCTGTTGGGTTCTTAGTATTCTCTGCTGATGTTGTTTTCCTGCAGATGTTAGCAAGTTGGGTAACATTATCAATATAAGGGGGAGTGGAGTTTGCTGATTATTTATATACAGCAGCTTGCCTGGCTAGTCTTGGCTTGTTTATATGTTGGTTGCTAAAGAGGATGTGTTCTGGGCTATTAGTTTTCATCCCTGATTTTTTTTATTCTACTTTTTAAATGTATGTAGATGGAGTTTAGCCCTATGTGTTAGTTGATGGCTGATCTGTTAGAACATATTTATTTAAATAATTTGTATAGCTATCCATCTCATAGGCAGTGACTCTGAATAGCAGACAGAGGATTAAACTAAAAAAACAGGTAACATGCAAAATAATGGGCCCAAATACTGATAAAAGCGATAGAAATGATAATAATAATAAGACATAGCCCAAGGTCTAATCACATCCCATTTTCTATCAATAAATAAAGAAATCCAACATAACACCGTGCTTCCAGGAATGTGTTCTTTCAATTTTTTACCTGTCTGTTCTACATAGTGGCTGTTATAATCTTTACAGTGTTATAATCTTTACGTTTCTTCTTCTTTGGTTATTGGATCTTTGGGTTTGCTTAAGAAGTTTCAGAAGGTTTTCTTTTATTTTCTTTGTAAACCAACAAGTAATAGTAGTCTGCTGGCTGTCTCAGAAATGTTTCTGATATAGAGCAGTTATACTTTCCATCGTAAGTATCCCTGAACATCAATGAGCAGTCTAAAGAAAATTCACCTTGTCCTCTGACTGCCCATTGTTGTTCTTGGATGTTTAAAATGAAAAGGATACCTCTCCCAATACACAGTCAATTTCAAACTGGGAAACTGTTGACAATTTACTTCAAGCCATACCCAAAAATTCTAGGGAATCCAATTTATTATAATTATTTTAAATTTATTATAGCTGTCCACTCCAATGACTTTAGGCAGCTTACAAATACAAATACTAAAAATCATTAGAAACATTTAACATTATAGGCAGCCCAGATAAAATCAAATTATTCAGACAACCACTAGATGACACTAAAGAGACAAAGGATTTTTGCACCTCTTTGCTGCCACCTACTGGCCAATGTCATATGGGAGGACTAGGCATTGAAATGCTATACACAGCATTGGATATGCTCAAATGAGTATTTGTAATAGAAAGAACAACAGAGTTTTGAAGAGACTATAACATGTTAATGTCGTGCAGTTCAAAAATAGCAATAAAAGTATCTGTATCTGCAGATTAAGCAACAGGAAGATCAAGGTCCATAATTAGTTTAACTGCTAAGAATAAGACCCTCAGTCCTAGGGAGTGAAAAGGAATGCACAGAACAGGTAGATAAAATGGAAGTGGTTTCAAACAGCATTAGGATATCAAGAAAAGTATTATTTCTGCCCATAAGGCTGGCACATTCACTAATAAGCTGCTAGTCAATCCCAGAATAAAAAGACAAGCATAGGCATGGATCTGTGAAAACAAAGGCACTGCAACCCAGGCAGAAATTTTACTAATCACGGATTTTTTTTAATACATACCTTTATGAAATTAACTCGGTGACTTGTTGCCCTGGAAGAGAGTTCAGAAATTAGCTACCACAAAATACCTAAGGAAGAAGGATACTGTAGCTGCCCACTTCACTACTTCCAGAAGCATCTAGTTAACGCTTATGGTCATGAGGAAACTGGTCTAGGTGGGTATTTGGTCTGATTCAGCAACCAAGCTCTTTGGGTGTTCTTTGACAGCCTTCCATCAATAGGGTGCCTCCAGTTGTCTTGGCTTCCAGTGTAGCCATTCAACCTAACAAATATGGGAATGAAGGTGTAATAAAACTGGAGGGCATCAGACTGTACAAGTTTGATATCCTCAAAATATTCCTTGGTTTTATTTTAAAATTCTTATTTCGTGAATGGTTCTTGAAGGGAAAAAGCGAAGAAATGTGTTATTTTGTTCCATAACGACAGGTATTTTAATGTAAGGAATGGGTTAGAAAATCTTGCATTGATGGTGTTCCCTAGGCTGATCTAAAAAAAAACACCCTGAAAGAACAAAATCAAACTCCAACATCAAGACAAGAACTAAAAAAATGTAGACAACAGCTGGAATTGGTGAAAGGACAACTATAGATGGTACTGATTGACTGGCATCTGTAATGTCATCAACCTATTTCTCCCCACATCTATACAGTGGTTTTTAAATTATTTTTTACTTCGGTTTTTAATGTTGTTTAGCTATAAGGGAAAGGAAGAATATGTATATGAACAAGCATTCCCAGCTGTTTCAAAAGAACAAATCCAGTGGAGGAGAATGTAATAATGGGAACTCAACTCTTGTTTGCAATAGAAAGAGAATCTTCTACAACTCCCCTTTAAATTCTCCTTTGTTTTCTCTTGGATGCAAGCTATGAAGTTTCTCTACTTTCTATTTCCAGCTGGAAAATTTGATAGGATATTCTTGTCACTAAACATGCATTTAAGTAATATTAAAGCATATCATAAATAAAACACAGTAATTAAACAATGGAAAGACGTCATTAAAAGGACTAATAAAAATTCCAGACTTTTACAAAAAAAAGAACTAAATCTGCAAAACTAATTCAGACTGACTATTTGCAAAAATGAGCAGGTGTTATGAGCACCTTTGCTAAGACAGACAAGGTTCTTTGTTTGCCAACGTAGATTATGAAAACCTCTCCAAGATAAAGGACGACAAACCATCTCTTTCCTCTTCTTTTACTTTTAAAATGTCAATCAGACACCTTCTTATGCAAAAAGAGGCCTCTGGGTATTCACATCTTGCTGGATGGCAAACCCGGGTGTGTTATCCAGACTGTAGCTAGCTTGTGCCTGCATTCTTGCAAAAGAAGTTGGAACAATGCTTGGAGAGGGAGAAGTTTTGCTCAGTCCTCCTCCAGACAATAAAAGCCCTGATGAGCACAATTCCAGCTTCTTCTGAATGACTGTAAATGCCAAATCCTGGCTGTCACTATACCCAGGATAATCATTTAAAATGCAAAAGGAACCAAATACATTATTAGCCTTGCACAAGACCTCAGATTTCACAAGAATTTTGCCACTGAAATCACTGCTCAACTCCTCCAAAGCTTTTCTTGCTTAATCCTAGGGAAAATACAAATGCTGAAAGAAAATGAACAGTATATTGAATATTATATGGAAGCAGGGAGATTCTGGGGAGGGAAGGATGGGTCCTTCCTATCTGTTTTCTTCACTTAGAACCAGGCCTTAATCTTTCCTACACCATTCCAGCCATGTATACCTTTGCCAGTTTTCCTGCCTCTGGACTCCTGCATTCTACCAGATGCTGAAATTCTTGCTACTTCATATGTTTCAACAGAGTGGTACTGAGTTCTTGCTTTTAATTATGATTATGTGATGGGCGAGGGGAAGCCCCAATGCTTCCAAATCAATGAACACATTCCGGCATCATGTCACAGACACTCTCGCAAAATGGAGCTTATGGTGGTGGCTCATAAAGTATTCACTATCAGCAGACAAATAGATAAAGTAGCTGTCCATTACCTTCTCAACTACCTCTGGCTTTTCACTAAGTACAGAAATCCACTTCTAAACAGGGCCCTGGGCTATAGCCCTCAATTTGTTTACTTTCTAATAACATCTCTATATATAACCCAGAAACTTTCTTGGAAAGAAAGATTATACCTTTCTTTGAAGTCCAAAAGTCATTAAAGGGACTGGTTTGAAGACCCCTGCTCTACAGAATGCTGGGTTTCCATCAAACTATTTCAGGAATCTTAGTCTATTGTTTGGTATCTTCCAGAGGTCACAAACAAGCAACTAAATTTCATTTTTAATGTGTTCCATTGTGCCCACAGTAAAAAATGACAATAAAGGTTATCTGCCTGCCTGCCTGCCTGCCTGCCTGCCTGCCTGCCTGCCTATCTATCTATCTATCTATCTATCTATCTATCTATCTATCTATCTATCTATCTATCAAAAAGGTCAAAATGTTTTTTCCCCAACCTGGTTCCAAGCACATGAAAACTAAACCCTAGAATTTGGATAGCTATTATTCCAAATTCATTCTAGGCTAGGGTGTAGTCTTCATGTGCAAGCTACAACAGACAGCTGCCATATCATAAAGTCTGAGAAATCCTACAATATAGATTAAAATGGCATATTTATTTCTTGAGCAACTCTAACACTAATATAACTCTTAATAAAATTATTCTTTAAATAAAACTCTAGCATTGATGAAATTATTAGCATTAGTCACAGGGGAGTCATATTGTTGACCGCCGGGGGGAAAATGGAAAAAGAAAATAGTTCCACTAAAACTGGAGCCAACAACTGCTATGGAATTAAAGCCAATGAGCAGATGGGCTCTTTGAAATTCTTCTCTGGACAAGAAAAGGACTTGGGATCACTCACAAGTGTTCCAGAGAATTGTTCCTCACAAGGAGACTGCAAAATATTTATTTATTTATTTATTTATTTATTTATTTATTTATTTATTTATTTATTTATTTATTTATTTATTTTATTAAATTTATATACCGCCCTTTCCCGAAGGACTCAGGGCGGTTTACAGGGCATTTAAAACAACCAATACAAAAGTTAAAAACAAATTTAAAAAGATTAAATCATCCCTAGAATTAAAAACCCCAGTTAAAAATTCTCAGCCTGGGCCGGAGAGCTCGAAGAGCCAGGTTTTCAGGTCCCGGCGAAATGTGCGAAGGTCGGGGGCAGTCCTAAGCTCCATGGGCAGCTGGTTCCAGAGGGCAGGCGCACCCACAGAGAAGGCCCTTCCCCTGGGTGTTATCCGCCGACAATCTTTTATCGGCGGCACCCTGAGAAGACCCTCCCTGTGGGAGCTCACTGGATGAAGGGAGCTTCATGCCGGCAGCAGGTGTTCCCTCAGATATCCCGGGCCCAAGCCATTCAGGGCTTTATAGATCATCACCAGCACCTTGAATCTCACCCGGAGGGCAACCGGAAGCCAATGCAGCTCGCGGAGTAGAGGTGTTACATGGGAGTATCGGGAAACCCCCATCACAACTCGCGCGGCTGCATTCTGCACCAGTTGAAGCCTCCGAGTGGTCCTCAAGGGCAGCCCCATGTAGAGAGCGTTGCAGTAGTCTAGACGGGAGGTCATGAGCACATGAGTGACTGTGCGTAGGGCATCCCGGTCCAGATAGGGTCGCAACTGGCGCACCAGGCGAACCTGGGCAAAAGCCCCCCTGTTCACGGCTCCTATATGATCTTCAAAATTGAGCCGTGAATCCAGGAGGACGCCCAAGTTGCGAGCCCTATCAACGGGGGGTAACACCTCACCCCCCATCGTTAAAGGTGGAATAATCTGGTTAACCCGAGATGCCAATACGCACAGCCACTCAGTCTTCAGGAGATTTAGTTTTCTAGTCTAAGAGATAAGGGAATGCCATTTCCACCTAAACCATGGTTGGAGTGTTTATGGACAAAGGATTCGCCTACTTTTTTTTCTAATCACTTTTGGAAATTGCTTGTTGATTGCTTTTCAGATATTAGGAACCTATAGATTGGCAGGTAGTTTTCCTTCAATCCTTAGTGAAAGAAGTTTCAAATAGAAGGACTTTTAAAAAAATATTTTTTTGCAAAAAGGTAATTTTAGAAATGCACTAAGGATCCAGATGGACTTGAAATTAATTACAATAATCATTCCCATTCAAAACAACAAATGCTGTTTGATAGGATGGAACAAAGAAAAAATGAAAAGAAATTATATTCTAGGATATTATTTGAAGGGATTAGAAAACAAGATTTCAAAAGTAAAAGGAATATAAAGTTAGTTTATTTGATCAAGATTAAAATAGATAGGTTATATCTTGTAACCCTTAATGGTCTTTTGAGAGTGTCTTGGTTATTTTTTTACGAGGTCCCACTCGTCATCTTCAGACTGGTGTCTTCAGCTTCATGCTTGTGTGAGCAAAGTGTGATCGGAGCTGCCGTCTCTCTATAAATATTGGTGAGGTTGTGTGTGGTGCTGGCTTTGTTGCTGTAAGCGGGTTGGTTGGCTGTGTTGTTACATCCTGATTGGATGATGGAGTTATTGTTTGCAGCTTAGTCGGCTGTTTTGTAACATCCTGTGTGGATGATGGGCTGTGTGATGACATCCTGAGCTCTAGTGTACTGATATCCTGAGTTCTGGGCTGCAACATCCTGGGTGGTTGGCTGTGTCACAACACATACCGAGCTTTAGTATTGTAACCCACTGAGTTCTGGAGGTTCAGGATGTAATGTCCTGAGCAGAAGGCTGGGGTGTAACATCCCAGGCTCTGGTTTGGCTTTGAGTTTGCAGTCTGGCTTTGTTTTCATGGCGTGTGTCGGTTTGCTTTGTGTGGGGGTTGGGAGGGGGTGCAACAGCTGGAGATGCCGCCGTGGTTTGGCTTCTGGATGGTGGTTGCAGTTCGCCCAGAACTCAGGATATCACTACACTAGAGCTCAGGATGTCATCACACAGCCCATCATCCAAGTCATTACAACACAAAAGACTAATGGGCACACAGCCAACACCTCAGCCAAACAGGATGTTAGAAAACAGCCGACTAAGCTGCAAACAATAACTCCATCATCCAATCAGGATGTAACAACACAGCCAACCAACCCACTTACAGCAACAAAGCCAGCACCACACACAACCCCACCAATATTTATAGAGAGACGGCAGCTCCAATCACGCTTTGCTCGCACAAGCACGAAGCTGAAGACACCAGCCTGAAGATGACGAGTGGGACCTTGTCGAAACGTCGCCAAGACACTCTCAATCTTACACGGGAAAAGTCCCGAATACGCCAAGACCTACACACCTGTACCCGTGAAAATCTATGAAAACATATACATACACACATACACACACACACGCACACGCGCGCGCACACACACACACACACACACACACACACACACACACACACACACACACACATATATATATATATATATATATATATATATATATATATATATATATATATATATATGTAATGTTTTAAATGTTTGTTAAGCATTCAGAATACACTTGCTTAGTCCCAGACACGGGACAAATCTTATTTCCTGTTTCAGCCTAGCCCAAGGACATCTACAGGCAGTAGCCACAGCAGTGGCAGCTCATATTTGTGTAAATTAGCAAGCCAAAAAATTTACACACACACACACACACATATATATAATTATTTCCCTTTTTTTCTCCGTTTTCTGTTTTTGTTTTTTTTTTCTCTGTGCTTTTAGGGTTTTATTGAATTATTTTTTATCTTTTTAACTGTAATGTTTAATAAAACTACTACAAAAAAGGAAAATCATACTGCTTAATTTATCATTTTATGGGATCTCTGTGTTGCAAATTAAGAACACTGGCAACTAACAGTAGAAAAATTCAGTTCATAATAAAGGACGTGTGAAGTCCTTGCTTCTCAGTCTGGCAGAGACCTGAAGCCAGTTTCTCCCTCCCTGGATTGCCACCCCAACATAGATCACATAGGATAATTTCGGGATTAATGTTTCTGCTGAGAGTACGAAATTCACCTGGTACCCCCGTTGCCGTGGAGATAGATGATGATGGGGTTATCATCTGCGAGGGCCTCTTCATACCAGCTGAAGTCTTTTCCTTCAGCTTCCTTCCGTCTGTTTTCTGCTAGAGTATACCTAAGACAGGAAGCCAACAGGTCAGACAGGCCTCTTTTTAGTCCTCCAAGGTAGGCCAGACAAGCCTACCTCAGAAGTACTACGGTAACTTTATGTTTAAGGTTACATTAACAGAATCTTGCAAGACTGAAAATATTTCTCCCCTTCTTTCCTTTTACTCTCCAGAAAACTAGGGAGGATTCCCTTCTGTAATGTTTCCCATGCCTTCCTTCCTCCTGCAGCTGAGATTATCTTTTACATACTGGTTGTCCAAAGGAGGTAAGCTACCATTGTCCAAATTACTTAATGAGCCAGGTCACTGAATTAACTGAAGTAGCCAAGATGTTTATTTTAAAAAAGAATTAAGATTCATACATGCATCAACAGAAACAACGCAAAAATGGAAGAACACTGATCCAGCTTCTCTACTAAGGGTATCACAGGAGATGTCAAAAAGATCAATGTGGCAACTTCACTCATGCAATCAAAGATGCTTTTGTGCATGCATAAAAGAACAGGGATCAATTGTACAGTTGTGGCCACCATCTTGTCTTTGTTTACTCTTCCATGGATGCCCCACATTGCTACTTTGAAGTAGAATGGAACAACTCACTGAGGCCAACTCACCCCAGGCAACTCACCATAGCCAATTTGCCGTAGCCAATTCGCCCCAGCCAACTCGCTGCGGGACAATTCAAGAGAGGAAAAGTGAATTGCAATGGGCCTTTTCTCACTTTAGGTTCGAACCCTCTCACGCTGGAAGTCCTCGAGGCTGGGTGAGCTGCAACTCATTTGTCCCTCTTTGAGTTATCCTGCTTTGAATTGTCCTGCAGCACGTTGGCTGGGCGAGTCTGCTGGACCGTGTTGTCCTGGAACAGGGGTAGGGAACCTTGGCTCTTTTCAGACTTGTGGACTTCAATACCCAGAATTCCTGAACCAACCATGCTGACTCAGGAATTCTCGGAGTTGAAGAGCCAAGGTTCCTACCCCTGTCGTAGACCCATTTGAAGTACGGTCCCTTAGCCACAGATCTGATCTCAAGTGAGCCTGACCACAGGAACTCCAGGTTGGACCTATATAATCTATGCCACAGAGGCTAATGGAGCCAAGTAATTACTCACCAAATGCCAAAAGTGATTCCTGGTTCAGAGGTAAGATAGAAGTTTTGAGTGTTCTTTACAAATACCTCAGGCTTATTATAATCTACTCCAAAAGGGTAAGCCACTGCAAAAGAAAATAACGAAGTTTGCTTTCTGTAAAATCAGTTGACCTCCCCTCCCATTTCCAGCCCCCTATGCCATGACAAAAACTCTGAAAACGTCAAAAACTTAAAGTTGCTTTAACTGAGTTTTTTCCCCTGCACCCACAGAATGCTGGGGGTTAATAATATTGTGATGGACAGAACCACAGGTTCTTCAGAGGGAATGATCTACAGCAAGGGTGTCAAACTGCCGGCCCATGGGCCGGATGCATCATAGCAAAAACGCGCTTACCCCATTGCCGGCAATGGGGAAAAAAGTCATGATACATCACAAAACATCACATGACATTGCAAGTTTGACACCCCTGATCTACAGTTATCCAACCTTGATTCTGGTGAAATTTTGAACCAAGGACTAGCAATATTTTCATGAGTCAAGCACTGTTGTGTGATTCTGTTTAAGAGTATGGGCACCAAATTTCTTGAAAATGTATTTAAAGGGGCCAAGTTCTCCCATGAGATCAACAAATCTTATGTCAGATTTATGACCTCATACCTGGAAGAAAGGCACAATCACAAAGGATCCTGTGTTTTGCAATAAGATGAGAGCTTGGCCATTTCTTCTTTTAAATTTACGTTTATTTAAATGGATATAATCTGAAGCACCCCTTCATGGATTACTGCCTTGTCGTGCTGAAGGGGCTTGCGTAATTCAATGAAGCTATGAGCTATGCTGTGCCAGGCCACCCAAGACGGACAGGTCATAGCAGAAAGTTCTGACAAAACGTGATCCACTGGAGAAGGACATGGCAACCCACTCCAGTATCTTTGCCATGAAAACCCCATGGATAGTATAAAAAGGCAAAAAGATATGATGCTGAAAGATGAGCCCCTCCGGTTGGAAGGTATCCAATATGCTATTGGGGAAGAGCAGAGGACTAGTACTAGTAGCACCAGAAAGAATGAAGCGACTGGGCCAAAGCCGAAAGGACGCTCAGCTGTGGATGTATCTGGTGGTGAAAGGAAAGTCCAACGCTGTAAAGATTTTTTTCCATAGGAAGCTGGACGTAGTCAAACAAGAGATGACAAGACTAAACATTAACATCTTAGGTATCAGCGAACTAAAATGGACAGGAATGGATGAATTTAATTCAGATGACCATCAGGTATACTACTGTGGGCAAGAATCCCTCTGAAGAAATGGAATAGCCTTCATAGTCAATAAAAGAGTAGGAAAAACAATACTAGGATACAATCCCCAAAATGACAGAATGATCTCAGTTCAAATCCAAGACAAACCATTCAGTATTACAGTAGTCCAAGTCTATGCCCCAACAACCAGTGCTGAAGAGGATGACATTGACCAGTTGCATGAAGCCCTACAGCACCTCAAAGAACTAACACTAAAAAATGATGTCCTTATCATCATGGGGGATTGGAATGCTAAAGTAGGAAGCCAAAAGACAACCGGAATAACAGGCAAGTTTGGCCTTGGAGTACAAAATGAAGCAGGGCACAGGCTGACAGAATTTTGTGAAGAGAATACGATGGTCATAGCAAACACTCTTTTTCAACAACCCAAGAGATGGCTCTATACATGGACATCACCAGACGGTCAACACAGAAATCAGATTGACTATGTGCTCTGCAGCCAAAGATGGAGAAGCTCTATACAGTCAGTAAAAACAAGACCAGGAGCTGACTGTGGATCAGACCATGAGCTTCTCATTGTAAAATTTAGGCTTAAACTGAAGAAAGTAGGAAAAAGCACTAGGCCACTCAGGTATGAACTAAATCATATCCCTGATGAATAAACAGTAGTGGTGACAAATAGATTTAAGGAATTAGATCTGATAGACAGAGTGCCTGAAGAACTATGGATGGAGGTTCACAACATTGTACAAGAGGTAGCAACTAAAACCATCCCAAAGAAAAAGAAATGCAAGAAAGCAAAATGGCTGTCTGAGAAAGGGAGGGAAGCAACTAGCTGAGGAAAGGAGGGAAGCAAAAGGCAAGGGAGAAAAAGAAAAATACACCCAAATGAATGCAGAATTCCAGACAATAGCTAGAAGAGATAAGAATGCCTTCTTAAATGAATAGTGCAAAGAAATAGAAGAAAACAATAGAATAGGGAGGACCAGAGATCTCTTCAAGAAAATTGGAGAGATGAAGTGAACGTTTCATGCAAAAATGGGCATGATAAAAGACCAAAATGGCAGGGACCTAACAGAGGCAGAAGAGATTGAGAAGAGATGGCAAAATTACACAGAACTATACAAGAATGAGCTTAACATCTCTGATAACCATGATGAAGTGGGCACTGACCTCGAGCCAGACATTCTAGAATGTGAAGTGAAGTGGGCCTTAGGAAAGCTGAGCAACAACAAAGCTAGTGGAGGTGACAGTATTCCAGCTGAGGTATTCAACATCTTAAAAGACGATGCAGTAAAAGTGCTACACTCAATTTGCCAGCAAATTTGGAAACTCAACAGTGACCACAGGATTGGAAAAGATCAGTTTACATTTCAAGTCCAAAGAAAGGCAGTGCCAAAGAATGTTCAAACTATTGCACCATTGCACTCATTTCTCATGCTAGTAAAGTTATGCTTAAAATCCTACAAGCTAGACTCCAGCAGTATGTGGATCGAGAACTACCAGAAGTACAGATAAGATTTCGAAGAGGAACTAGAGATCAAATTGCCAACATACGCTGGATCATGGAAAAAGCTAGGGAGTTCCAGAAAAACGTCTACTTCTGTTTCATTGACTGTGCTAAAGCCTTTGATTGTGTGGATCACAACAAACTGTGGCAAGTTCTTAAAGAGATGGGAGTACCAGACCAACTTATTTGTCTCTTGAGAAACCTATATGTGGGTCAAGAAGCAACACTGAGAACTGGACACGGAACCACTGATTGGTTCAAAATTGGGAAAGGAGTCTGGCAAGACTGTACACTGTCACCCTGCCTATTTAACTTATATGCAGAGCACATCATGAGAAAGGCAGGGCTAGATGAATCAAAAATTGGAATTAAGATTGCTGGGAGAAATATCAACAACCTAAGATATGCAGATGATACCACTCTAATGGCAGAAAGTGAAGTGGAACTAAAGAGCCTCTGGTTGCGGGTGAAGGAGAGTGCAAAACTTGGGTTGAAACTTAACATTAAGAAAACCAAGATCATGGCATCCGGCCCTCTCAATTCCTGGCAAATAGATGGGGAAGAAATGGAGGTAGTGACAAATTTTATTTTCCTGGGCTCCAAGATCACCGCAGATGGGGACTGCAGCCAAGAAATTAAAAGACGTTTGCCCCTGGGGAGAATGAGGTGGCTGGATGGAGTCACTGAAACAGTATAGAGGACAGGAAGCCCTGGAGGAATGTTGCCCATGGGGTCGCAATGGGTTGGACATGACTTTGCAACTAACAACAACAATCTGAAGCAGTCCCCAGTTTTGGAAAATCAGTATATCTATCACCTGGAAACCAGTGATAAACATCTTAAAATCCCTGCAATTATTATTAGGTTAGTACGATAAATGCTGTTTTTAAAACAGAAGAGAGCATTAAAAATATCAAGGGGAGCACTTTCCTTTATCTACAGCTGTGGCCTACTTCCCCATTCAGGTGGAGTATATTTAGAAATTAATACTATGCAATTGTTAACAATTTATCAATGTTTATTTAAACAAGCCTCTTTTAACTATTAGCATGACTTTGGAGACAGCTTGTTTGGCATCACAGTTAAAAGCAGGAAAGTTACAACTGGAAGTTCCAGTCTTGGCTTAAGCATAAAATCAGCTGAATACCTTCGCCAACCGCTTCTCAGTTACCAAGAAACCTGCATGAACTTGTCCACATATCTGCCAGAATCAAGATTGATTCAAATGAAGAAAACAGCATTTAAATATATATATTCATTTGAATCAGCCTTGATTTTGGCAGATATGTGGACGTGTGTGTGTGTGTGTGTGTGTGTGTGTGTATTTCCTTAATTTGATTACACAGGAAAAAAGAGAGAAAAGAGAGAACTTGGAGTGAAATATAATACTGTAATCATTCTTCATTAAAATGTTTACGCAAAAAAGTATATTCATTACTTTAACAACATGGTAATTTAGAAACCTTAGGGACACTATTAAAATTGATCTTCTGCAACAATATTTTGAATGGATTTCTTGAGGAAGATGTACATCCACCCTGTATTTGAGTTACAATTGCATTATCTGACATTTTCAATAAAGATTAACAAGTCAATTTGGTAAAAACAAAGATATTTTGAGTGGTTTCCAACAAGTCCTTAATTAATAATTTATCTGCGAATGACTACCTGCATACAGGAAGAAAATACTTCCATTTTCATTTGAGATAGATGGATAAAACAATAGGAATACTTACAAAAATTGAGATATACAAATTTTCTCATTATTGAAGGGAATAGTCGAACACTCAGTGGTACAGAGACATATACAATAAATAAATACAGTAACACCGCCATGACTATAGAGATATAATTCAGAAGTTCCCTAGAGAAAAAAAAGATGGAATGAGATTTAATGTATTGCTAATTATAATAATAATTATATTGTTTACAGAGATAATCCAATGACAAATGGCTAATACTTGTGAAGGTTGCAGGTAATCCTTGACTTACGACTATAATTGAGCCCAAAATTTCCATTGCTAAGCAAGGCAGTTGTTAAGTGAGTTCCACTCCACTGTACAACCTTTTTGCCAGAGTCACTAAGTGAATCCAGGTTCCCCCATTGTCTTTGCCTGTCAGGAGCCAGCTGGGAAGGTCACAAATGGTGATAACAGGATCCTAGGATACGGCCACTGTCATAAGTACGTGCCAATTGCAAAGTTCCCAAATTCTGATCACCCCATCATGGAGATGCTGCAACAGTCATTAAGTGTGAAAATTGGTCATAAATCACTTTTTGCAGGGCTGTTGTAGCTTCAGTCACTACACAAATGGTTGTAAGTCGAGAACTACCTATATATATTACCTCCAACATTAGAAGCAGTGACTTTTTCAATTTAAGTACTGGGAAACCTAAAGAAGAGAGACAACTGATTGAGCAGAAGGACTGCACTACCGGTACAGGGTAGTCCTCAGCTTAGGAACCCATAGCTTAACGACTGTATTTACAACAGCCCCCTCCCCAAAGTTACTTAGGACTCAGTTTTGACGTTTTGATGGCTGGGCTCTCCCTGCAGTGCCATAATTGTATTTTGGATGCTAAGCCACTGGCTACAATTATCACTGCCTGCAATAAGGCATTTGATAAAGTACACCACAACCTACTACTTGATAAGATAGAAAAATGTGGGTTAGATAGCATCACCACCAGATGGATTCGGAGCTGGCTGACAGGCCGTACTCAGCGTGTGGTCCTCAATGGAACTGCATCTACAATACATGGAGGGAAGTGTGTAGCGGGGTGCCCCAGGGCTCTGTTCTGGGCCCAGTGCACTTCAACATCTTCATCAATGATTTGGATGAGGGCATAGATGGGGAACTCCTCAGATTTGCAGACAACACCAAGCTGGCTGGAATAGCCAACACTCCAGAAGATAGGCTTAAGATACAGGAGGATCTTGACAGACTTGAACATTGGGCGCTATCTTACAAAATGAAATTCAATGGTGAATAAAGTAAGGTTCTACATTTAGGCAAGAAAAACCAAATGCACAGATATAGTATGTAGGTGGTACCTTTCTCAATATTAGAAACTGTGAATGGGATCTCGGAGTCCTAGTGAACAATCACTTAAATATGAGCCAGCAGTGTGCTGCAGCTGCCAAAAAAGCCAAGATAGGGCTAGGCTGCATTAACAGAGGGATAGAATCAAGATCATGTGAAGTTCTAATACCACTTTACAATGCCTTGGTAAGGCCACACTTGGAATACTGCATCCAATTTTGGTCACCACGATGAAAAAAGATGTTGAGAGTCTAGAAAAAGTGCACAGAAGAGCAACAAAGATGATTAGGGGATTGGAGGCTAAAACATATAAAGAAAGGTTGCTGGAATTGGGTATGGCTAGTCTAAAGAAAAGAAGGACTAGGGGTGACATGATAGCAGTGTTCCAATATCAGAGTTGATTTGTGGGTTGCCACAAAGAAGAGGAGAACAACCTATTTTCCAAGGCATCTGAAGGCAGGACAAGAAGTAATGAATGGAAGGTAATCAAGGAGAGAAGCAACCTAGAACTAAGGAGAAACTTCCTGACAGAACAATTAATCAGTGGAACAACCTGCTTTTAAGAAGAGACTGGATAACCATTTGCCTGAAATGGTTTAGGTTTCCTGCCTGAGCAGGAGGTTGGACTAGAAGACTTCCAAGGTCCCTTCCAACTTTATTATTGTTATTGTTAATCATCATTGCACAGTCAGCCAGATGTTCATACTGGATTTGACATTTTTGTCTACCTATCAAGTCCTTACCAAGAACCTGGTAGATGTGGATGTTTGATGGTATTACAGATATCGTCGCAGGATGGAAGCAGCTCCTACTAAGGCTGCCTTTTGCAATTGACTAATGGCGAATTTGTCAATGCCAATGGTGTTCAAGTGGTGCTCCAGTTGTTTTGGGATTTGCACCCAAGGTGCCTATTACTATACTACCCTCGCTTGCCTTTGCCACAGTCGTTCTATTTCTATTTATAGGTCTTTGTATTTTGTTATCTCTTTTTCTTCTATTCTGCTGTCTCAGGCACTGCCACGTCCGTTGTCTAGATGACTACTTCTTCTTCTTCTTCTTCTTCTTCTTCTTCTTCTTCTTCTTCTTCTTCTTCTTCTTCTTCTTCTTCTTCTTCTTCTTATTATTATTATTATTATTATTATTATTATTATTATTATTATTATTATTATTATTATCCCACCATCACATGACCGTGAATTATGTTTGTGCTGAAAAACTGGCATTTGTTCTGGCAAAAAGCAATCACTGTGAACAATGGGTTAGCTTAACAACCGTCTTACTTGCTTAACAGCCTCAGTGGTCACTTTACAACTGCAGCGTTTGCTTAACAGCATTTGCTGCAAAAAGGTCATAAAATAGACTGTGGTCATGTGATGACCCACTTAATGACTGCACAATTCACAAAGGTAATTCCAGGCTCAATTAAGGTCGTAAGTCAAGGACTACCTGCACATGGCTTTTGGACTGGCACAATATAAAATGGGGAGAGCTATGGTTCCTCAAATGTTAGGCAATTGGTCTCATTGTCACCAATTGTGAGCCTTGAAATCTAGGCCAATGGCTATTGGACTTGGTTATTTTCAGCCACGTTACTTCTTGTGGTTCAAAATTACAATTTCTGCCATACAAAATTTCCACCCCAAGGCAAACTGAAACTTACAAGACAACACTGGAACTGCAGAAAGTTCTTCAGCTTCCAGTTGAAGGTTTTCATCATGAAACTAATTATCCAGATTTTGGTACAATGATATGTATTAGTGACAATGGTGTCTATGCAAAATCCAGCTAATAGAGCATTTTTAAAAGGATACTCGAGTCCATATTAAAAGGATGCTCCAAAAAAATACCTTAACGTATCTAGGCAATATGTGTACAATGTAGGCATCATTATCAGTGTCATCATCTTCATTCTACATCAGCTAGAATCTGTTGTTTTCCATCTGATCTTTCAAACACTATTTCCATGGATCATACATAGTGATTACAGCCTGGTTTACATAACTGTCTAAGCAATGAGTGACATACTTCACTCAAATTTAGTATGTTATTTCAACCCAATTATATGTGGTTTATATAATAAGCATGGTTAAACAAACTTTGGTCTACTATAAGAAGTAAACCAAATCTAAATAGGGCAACCCTGTCGAGCTCAGGAAATCAGGAATCCAGGAAGTTCAAATGAATGTATAGGTTTATTGCAGGATCCAATCGGGGTCAGTCACTGGGATCAGAGGTTTAGTCTTTTGAGCTTTTGGAATCATCCTGGGCCCATCCTCAGGGAATTTATCTCTGGCAGACATTCTGTTCTGGACTTGTCAATAAAAGAACTTAATCTGGGTGCCTCAACTTATGGCCATAGAGACTTACAACTCATTGGGTTGTAAATCAAGAATTACCTACACACAAACATAAACACACACAAATAAGAATAAGAATCTCTGAACTCTGGAACTTGTACTCGGGTAGAAAAATGAATAATAGGTTCTTGAATTCCGAATCTTGGCCAATAGTATCTCTAATGTTAACACAAATAACAAGGGCGATAACGGACACCCTTGCCTTGTGCCCTTCTCAATATTACATACTGCTGTCAAGCTATTGTTAACTATGATTCGGGCAGTTTGTTTTTGATATAATGCCCTAATCGGCTGTAAAAAATTTTCCCCAAAATCCATTTTATCTAAAACTTTCAACAAAAATTGCCAATTCAATTGATCAAAAGCCTTTTCAGCATCTAAAAAGATTAGCGCTGCAGAGATCTGGTTGTGCCTTTCCAAAAACTCTAACACATCAACTATATGTCTCACATTATTTTTCATTTGCCTACCACTAATAAACCCCGTTTGATCCCCATGAATCACCTGTTGCAGGACCCTCATCAGTCTATTAGCCAAGACCTTAGCAAATATCTTATAGTCTGTATTTAAAAGCGATATCGGTCTGTAATTTTTAACTTGAGTAGCATCCTGGTCTTCCTTCGGAATCAAAGAAATAAAAGCTGTTCTCCAAGACGGGGGCACCTCTCCCCCCCTCTGGATTGTCTGGAACAGTTCCTTTAACGGTTTTATCATCTCTAATTGCAAGTTTTTATAATAGGCCGCAGTCAAGCCATCAGTACCTGGTGCTTTATCCACCTTCAGTTCCTTAATAGCTGTAAAAATTTCTTCTTCTGTAATCAGTTGATTAATCCCCTCTTTTTGTACTTGCGTAAGAATCGGAATGCTAGCATTCTCCAAATATATATCAATATCTTTTATATTAATTTCCTCCTTAGTATATAATTTCGAATAAAAATCCACAAAAGCATCCTTAATAAGATTCTGTTGAAACAGAATAATAATAGGTTCTTAACTATGTCAAAAAAAATTATATTCTTGAAAACCTGTTTCCTTAGCAGAGCAGGGAAAAAGCTTGTTCAAAAATGCAACTCCAGTTGGACTTCTGGGAAAGAAGTGGCGAACTGAAGACAGCTCCATTAAAAGTAGAGTACCGTATTTTCCCGCGTATAAGACAACTGGGCGTATAAGACGACCCCCAACTTTTGAGAAGATTTTCAAGATTTTTCGTCTTATACGCCGGAAAATACTTACATGCCAGTTGCCAAGTGTCCAACACAAGCCCGATTCAGACCCATCTGATGCAGATGGTACAAAGCCCTGCCAGTTCCCGCCCGACGCCGGATGGCTCTGCCGGTGCCGCCTCAAAAGGGAAGGGCATGAGGCACCTGCCACAGCTCCCCGAGGACTCCTTAGCAGCTGGGGAGTGCGCGCGTGCGCAGGACTGCCCTGCCGGCTCCCGCCCGACGCCGGACGGCTCCGCCAGTGCCGCCTTGAGAGGGAAGGGCTTGAGGTGCCTGCCACGGCTCCCCAGGCACTCCTTAGCAGCCAGGGAGCGTGCGCGTGCGCAGGACTGCCCTGCCGGCTCCCACCCGACGCCGGACGGCTCCGCCGGTGCGGCCTCGAGAGGGAAGGACGTGAGGCGCCTGCCACGGCTCCCCGAGGACTCCTTAGCAGCCAGGGAGCGCACACGTGTGCAGGACTGCCCTGCCGGCTCCCGCCTGACGCCAGCCTGCCCTGCTTCCTCCACAGTGAGAGGGCAGGGCGTGCCTTCCCGGGCTCGTCGACTTGCAGCCACGCTGGAGTCGAAAGGGGCTTTTCCTTCCACCCACCCTTTGGAATAAACGCAAAAGCTCCCGGGGTCTGGCGTTTGCAAGGGGGAGGGGAAGGGGCTTAAAGGCTCTTGGGGGTGGGAAGGGAGAGTCACGTTGGAGGGGGGACTGGACTAAGGAGGCTTGAAGTTGCTTTGCAAGAACGGGGGCGCTCAATTGATTTATGTACTATTTTCCGGCGTATAAGACGACTGGGCGTATAAGACGACCCCCCAACTTTTGAGAAGATTTTCATGGGTTAAAAAGTCATCTTATACGCCGGAAAATACAGTAGTCAAAGAGAGTGGGATGAAGAGCCAGCGATCAGCTGTTCATAATTCTTCTCTAAACAAGAGAGATCTTGAGATTGTGTATTCCAGACATTTACTCCTTTTGAAAGAGATTGTAAGACAAACGGTCTCCAGCAAGTTACAAGCTTTGGGAAATAAGGTGATGAAGATGATGCAGCCAACCTGTGCTCAAAACGTGATCAACAAACACCCTTAAGGATATTGGGTTTGCATATTTCCTTTTTAAATCACTTTTGTATTTGAAAAGCTTGTTAATTGCTTTTCAGATATTAGGAACCTCTGGATCACAAGTTCTTTTATAGCACCAGGTAAGTTCATGTAAATTTAAGTTCTAGGACAATTATTTGAGATAAGGTAAAGGTAAACGTTCCCCTGCACATGCGTGCTAGTCGTTTCCAACTCTAGGGGCCGGTGCTCATCTCCGTTTCAAAGCCGAAGAGCCAGCGCTTGTCCGAGGACGTCTCTGTGGTCATGTGGCCAGCATGACTAGATGCCAAAGGCTCACGGAACGCTGTTACCTTCCCACCGTAGAGGTCCCTATTTTTCTACTTGCATTTTTACGTGCTTTCGAACTGCTAGGTTGGCAGAAGCTGGGACGAGTAACAGGCGCTCACTCTGTTACGTGGCACTCGGGATTCGACCCGTCAAACTGCCGACCTTCTGATCGACAAGGTCAGCATCCTAACCCACTGAGCCATCACATTCCTATTTATTTAAGATAAAGATTGTTAAAAGTAAAAGGAAGAAATACAAAGCTGGTTTATTTGACCAAGGTTAAAATAGGTATAATATATCTGTTAACCCTTAATGGACTTTTGCTGACCAGAACTGAACAAGGCTTTAAGGATCTATTTATAGATAAGAGATGAAACATGGGAAGATTATTTGTTGTAGAAGATATTAAGTTACTATAACGACTTATACATGTGATGAAGGGGGAAGTCATTTCTTTATATATATATTTACTATATTCTTACTTTTGTGTTTTTCTTTCTTTCTGCACTTTATATTTACTTCTTTTTATTGTTTTAGTGTGTTTTGTATTAATTGTAATTTTTAATTGTAATATTTAATAAAATTTACTAAAGGAAAAATGCAACACTAGTTTTAGGACATGGCAATTTTCTAAGAATAGATTTTTTTTCCAGTTACATTTATTCCACAGTAATATTTCTACTTAATTTTGTTAACATTGGTTCTCCCTCTGCAGCACAGAAGACTTTCATAAGACTATGACAAGCAGAAGAGATTAATGTGATTAAGGAATCATCTTAATCCTAATCTCCCCATACAGCTAATAAGTCACTAATTGCAGTCCACTACTGTTACATCTATCTTGTTTCTTAGGAAGATATAACTAACTGTTCAGCTGATGACCTAGATACACTAAAATTCTGTGGAGCTCTTGGTGCTTTCTGAGCTTGACTGTTTGCTTACTACGTATCTTCCATTACTCAACTAGGTAACATCATCAGTGTGAGTATGGGATTTGCTTCTCATTTGTGGAGTTCCTCAGGGGTCGGTTCTCTCGCCCCTCCTGTTCAACATCTATATGAAGCCGCTGGGTGAGATCATTCGTGGTTTCAGAGTGGGGTATCATCAGCACGCTGATGATACCCAACTTTTTCTTTCCACCCCGAACCAACCCAGCGATGCCCTCGCCGTGATGTCCCGTTGCCTGGAGGCGGTCCAGGTCTGGATGGGGAGAAACAGGCTTCGTCTCAATCCCGCCAAGACTGAGTGGCTGTGCATATCGGCATCTCGGGTTAACCAGACTATTCCATCTCTAACGATGGGGGGGTGAGGTGTTACCCCCCCGTTGATAGGGCTCGCAACTTGGCCGTCCTCCTGGATTCACGACTCAATTTTGAAGACCATATAGGAGCCGTGACCAGGGGGGCTTTTGCCCAGGTTCACCTGGTGCGCCACTTGCAACCCTATCTGGACCGAGATGCCCTACGCACAGTCACTCATGCGCTCGTGACCTCCCGTTTAGACTACTGCGACGCTCTCTACATGGGGCTGCCCTTGAGGACCACTCAGAGGCTTCAGCTGGTGCAGAATGCGGCCACGTGAGTTGTGATGGGGGTTTCCCGATACTCCCATGTAACACCTCTACTCCGCGAGCTGCATTGGCTCCTGGTTGCCCTCCAGGTGAGATTCAAGGTGCTGGTGATGACCTATAAAGCCCTAAATGGCTTGGGTCCAGGATATAAAATAAAAATAAATAAATATCTGAGGGAACACCTGCTGCCGGCATCAAGCTCCCTTCGTCCAGTGCGCTCCCACAGGGAGGGTCTTCTCAGGGTGCCACTGATAAGAGATTGCCGGCAGACGACATCCAGGGATAGGGCCTTCTCAGTGGGTGTGCCTGCCCTTTGGAACCAGCTGCCAGTGGAGCTTAGGACTGCCCCTGACCTCCGTTCATTCCGCCGGGACCTGAAGACCTGGCTCTTAGAGCTCTCTGGCCCAGGCTGAGAATTTTAATTTTAGTTTTAATTTTAATTTTAACTGGGGTTTTACTTATGCAGGGACGAATATAATTTTTTAATCTGTTTTTAACTTTTGTATTTTTGTTTTTAATCACCCTGTAAACCGCCCTGAGTCCTTTGGGAAAGGGCGGTATATAAATGTAATAAAATAAAATAAATAAATATACAGTAGCTTGCCCTGCCTATATTGATGGGGGCATGGTCTTCTCCTTGGTAGTTCCTTGATCAAGATAATAATATGCAATATTATAATATGCAATATGTTCCGAATATGTATGCTTTGCACCATGTCCTAATTAAAAGAATAAGTCAAGATAAGATAACCCTATTTTTCCAATCTTCTGGAATCTGATAACCAGACTAAGCTAGAAAATAAAAATGGGGAGGTCAGGGGGAAAAAGGGAATCCTATAAAAGAATGCATAAGTACTCTGCACAGTCTCAGGGGCCCTAAATTACTAATGGAATGTGGATTAGAACCTAGGCAGGGGCATCTGTAATTGGGATGGAGGGAATATGTCAACAATGTGAAAACAGCTGACACAAATGGACAGTCAAAACCCCAACAATTGCATGTGTGTAAAGGAGGCTTTATTGATTCAACTGACACACAACCCTGTGGGCACTCCTGGGCCTAAGACTAACTTCACACTCTAATTTAGTGGTTCTTAAACTTGGTTTAATCTGGGTTTATGGCAGAGGTAATGGAGCAATTGGCAATTGTGAGTCCTCTTTGGGACTGCCCATTGCTGAGACATGGTCATACTGACATTGAGACCAAGAAAATTGGATTAAGCAGCACTACCGGTATAATCTCCACTCACACGTGCTGAAAAGAGTCAAACTGGATGCAATGATAAGGAGAAGGGGATTTTTTCTATAAAATGGCAACTCTAGGGATCTTAGGCTCCCTCACTGTGGTGTGACATAAGGGAGTCAGGCTTTTGCCTGGAGGAAAGGTGTAAGCCAACATTCCCAAGGAGATGAAAAGATGAAGAGATTTATCTGATCAGGTTCAACATCCCTAAAGAATTGGGATCACACCTACAGACTGGGAAGGGAACAATTTGTGAGCCATGCCAACAGAGGAAGAACAGATGGCACTCCAGCAGGGAAATCCTTTGTCTGGTTGCCAGGCTGGGTTGCTTCAGTTGAAAAATTTACATACTGATACACTTCAGGCTGTTTTCATTCAACCACCCTAGTATAATCATTGTTCTGATCACCTTTGACTTGCCAAAATACTCTAAACGGATTTTCTTAATTATTCAAAGCAGCTTTAAATGCCTGCGTCAAAATGGATGAGTGTCTTAATATGGGCAGTGCCTGCATTATCAGAACTCTCATCTCAGCACACCTGAAAAGCTATCATTGGACATGCCTCACATATTTTCAAATCTGCCCAGCCTGCATTCTGCAAAGTTTCTATTCCAACTAAACATATGAAGAACCAAATCCTGGTAAATAAGGTGGTTATCAAATATCAAATATGTTAAACTATAGTTTGTTTTAACATACATTGTTGAACAATACACAGTTGAGTAAATTTCTAAAATGAACTAAAATGTGAGGGGAAATAAATCATACATTAATCTACACACTACATTTATATAATATGCGATGGTAATTAAAATGAGTTAAGACTGAAAGAAAAAGTTCTGCTTTTTAAAATTTTCTGTTCCCAAAAACATCCAGTAGATGCCAGGTATCTCAATCTTGACTACTTTTAAGATATGTGGACTTCAGCTCCCATATTTCCCCATGCTGACTGGTGAATTCTGGGAACTGAAATCCATACATCTTACAAGTTGCCAAAGTTTAGGAAACCCTGTTTTGGAGGACCAACAGTTGCTAAATTTGAGACTATCATCTATTCTATTTTCCATCTTGGAAGATGTGTTTGAGCACAGTAGTAAAACAGTTGGATTTTAGTGAGAGGTATTGCCTAGGTTTAAATGACACACATGACCAGGCTACTGAAATATCCCATTTATGGAATATATTGGATCATAAACTAATCAAATGAGCTGGATTTCATCCACGAACTAACCAGCTCTGATTATGTTAGAATCCACCAGATTCTGCCAAAGTCAACTCAATACATTGTATATATAATAACTTAAGGGCACAGAAAAGGCAGTGGTGCATTTTGGGCACTTTATGTACTTCAAATGATTATCACAACAGCTCACTTAGGCCAGAGATAATGGAGGTGGAAACCTCTTCCAAGACTTAAAAAGTTCACCAGATTGCCTCGACTCAGCTTCCACTACTCAGCCCATTTCACTAGGCTAGTATAAGGGATACAAAAGGATGCCTTCCATTTACACTAATGTGGAATCAGGCTGAGATTTGGAGTAGTATGCAAAGTCCCCCATGCCAGCCTCTTGGAGTACCCCGGGACTGAGCGTCAGGAGCGCGTTTCGATCCGTTTCCACCTCCCTTTACCTATCGCGCACAAGGGCGGCTCATGCGCCCGTTCTTAAATTTTATCCATTCGAAAACCGGGTTGGGATTTAATTCTGAGAAAAAGCTCAGCTCGCCTTCTCCTCCGCCCGCCCTTTCTCCGCGCGACCGACCGATGAAATGGAAAGCCAAAGGAGCAGATTGTCCAGCGACGCGGAGGCGAGACGGCCGGACGCAAAGAGCAATCTCAAGAGACCGGCACCGGAGGCAGTGACCCCGGCTCCCATCGCTCTCCGGACCTTGCAGCAGCGCCTTACCCGTCAGACATCTCGAAGGAAGCGGCGTGGCCCACGGCAGCCGAGGCGAGCGAACCACTTTTCTTGACACCCGAGAGGTAGCGCGGATACCCGGCACCTACGCACCTCGCCGCTTCATATTCTGCTGCTAAGGAAGAAACCAGCAACTCTCCGCCTTCAGGATGGGGCGGATTGGAGCTGGAGTCCGCCGAGGCCGCCCAATCGACGGATGGGCGGCCAAGCCTTGAAGAACGAGCTCACCTGCAGCCTCCGCAGAGCCGGCACGGGAGGTTACGCCCTCAACGAGGGTTGAATGGTGGGAGGCGGGGCCGGTCGCTCGAAGCCACGCCCAGGGCGCACAAAAACTGGAGCCGAGTTTCTTCCCTTTCTCAGTCATTTTTGCATTTGTTATACCGGATGTGGTGGCGGTTGGGGGGGGGGGAACTAGCAATATGACGATGATGAGGCGCTGTTTAAAAAAACGTGTATAAGTGCATGTACACGCAAATATAATTTATCCGTGGGCTCCTGCAACATCCAAAATTATAAAAAAGTAGCTGCTACTGATTTTTTAAGTGACCTCTGCTTAGGCAGAACCGGTAGCTTCCGTTTGAGTTGCCTGATTAGACTTTTAACGGTATCTTAAATTTAAGGCCAGTGACCTTACACTGTGTTAGTTAACAAATTACAAAATCCACGTCGTTTGTCCCTCAGCTGTTTTAAGGAGATGATCACATCCACAAATGTGCTATGAGAGAATATAAAGATCAGGAGAAGAAAGGTCTATAGGATATGTTGCCCAAGACCCCAAGGCTGAGAGTGCCACTGTCCCATATGTTTAATGCTTAAAATATTCCCCCTTCCTCTTAAATCTACTTTTATTACAGGCTTTGGCAGCATTTATATCAAGCAGTTGCAATTTTTATCTTTGTGTAAATCAATGTGTGTTTTTTTTAATCTTGAGAACTTTAAGATGTATGGACTTCAACTCCAGAATTCCTGGGGAATCCTCCTGCCTTATGCTGGCCAGGGATTTCCAGGAGCTAACGTCCACACATCTTAAAATTGCCAAGGTTGAAAAGCACTGGTATAAACCTTTTCGTAAATTTTGAACTGAAATGGGATACAAATGAGATATATTCTTTATCAGCACAACAATCATATCTGTCATTGCAACAGATCATCCTGGGAATCCTTCCTCCACATTAACTTATACCTTATACTTTTCTGGGTGCTGGTACATCATCAAGGATATTAAATGAGTTACTGAGAGACTGGCAGGCAGTGATAAGTTTGCATGTTGTGAATTGCAACATGATTTCTGCCATTTGCAGCAAGAGGCAATGTAGCAACACTGAGTTTATAGCAGGTGACTCTAGTACTTAGGCCTGTTCCAGCATGGAGTTATCCTTTTAGGGCTTGTCATCTCATGAAACCTTTTTCTCAAAGTCAGCTCTAAGTTCTGATCTGGAAGATGTAATCAGAAAGAATGTGCCTTGTCAGGATGAGAAACCTATATACAAAGTTGGACTTTGAAGAAGCCCAATAAGAAGGCTGTTTCATCCTTTTGAATTTTAGTGTTGGAGAAGAAGGACAACCAGTAACAAGGCAGATGAACTCTGTTATAGCAGTGATGGGAATTGGAACACTGATGGGGACGGATTGTAATAGATAAAATCTTTCCATTAAATTAACTAACTTATGACATGAACTTACGCACTTATTCATAGCATGGGCCTGAAATTTCAGCTGTTACCAAACTACAAGTCCCAGAATGCTTCACCCTTAAGTTGCCAACTAGTGCTAGTGAGTGCATAAGGGCCACACATTCTCCATCCATCCCTGACTTACGCCAGTCAGAATTTAGTTTTACAGTTAAATGATCACCATACTGCTCCCATATTATCACTAGATTGGTTCTGATAGATGAAACCCATCAAAAGAACTTCAAGGCAAGAATTCTTCCTCAAAGAACATTTTATTCAGGAAACAAAGTATCGGCATTACATAGTTGAACCCAAAACTAAATTCCCTTCCCCCAGATACAAAGTAACAAATTGTAATTCCCACCCCCATGAAGCAGTCATTAATTTAGTTTTACAGTTAATGATCACCATACTGCTCCCATATTATCACTAGATTGCATCCATGGATCTTCAGAATATTTCTCAAAAACTAAATGTCACGGTTCTGATAGATGAAACCCATCAAAAGAACTTCAAGGCAAGAATTCTTCCTCAAAGAACATTTTATTCAGGAAACAAAGTATCGGCATTACATAGTTGAACCCAAAACTAAATTCCCTTCCCCCAGATACAAAGTAGCAAATTGTAATTCCCACCCCCATGAAGCAGTCATTAATCACATTCTCCAATTAGCCTAAAGCATGGGCTTTCTCCCCAGCTCCTAAGCCTGCCAAAATGTTATCAGTTTGTATCCTTGAGATCCCAGGAGCAGCATTATTATTATGGCTAGCTGAACTCAAGCATTCATCCCAACCCCACTTCTACACCTGATTTCTAAGTAGACGAAAAAGCATGTTAAAAGCATAGCAAAAATGGCTGCAATTTCCATCAGTTGTCAGAGCGGCAGCATCCATTTTTACAGTGTTGACACCATGAAGTAAAATAATAAATCACAAAAGTGAAAAATACCTTCAAATCTCACAAGACTGTCCAATCTTCTAATAGCTGTTTTCTCACATGTTTTCACATGAGTTTTCAAATGATGCACTTGGGAGATCTGGTGATATTTTTGCGTTGATTTTTGTTAAATGATTTAAATTTTTATTTTCCTTTTTAATCATAGGTGACTAAGCCAACATACAAAATTACATGCTAGCAAAGTAAAGTTGCAGATCCCAGCTCCAGAAGATCAGCCTTCTGCTGAAGAGAAAAATATCCTGCTGCTTCACCACAAAGCAGGCAAGTGTTGAAAACCTCATTCACTTTGGCACTTGACATCCCATAATAATAATATTCCATTTGTCATGGGCATAATATTAAGAGCCTTATTACTTTACATGGTTGGAGGCATTGTCAGCTGCATAAAATGTATACAGCCTGGAGATGCACATCATGGCACGTGGCCTATAATTTTTTTTAAAAAAGACGTAAATATATACTGAGGCTTCCTGTGCCTTACCTGAGCTAAATACTTATTGTAGTTGCTCACCAGCTGTCATCCACTAGCAATCATTAATTTCTAAAGTATTCTTTTAGCTGCCTTCTCACGAGTCACTGTAACTAAGTTGTTAGAATTTGACTTAATCATAATTTGACAATCTTTGAGGGCACACAAGCATATTTTTAGATAGAGGGTGGCTTCAAAAGTCTCCTCGTCAGAAAAGTGGAAGCAAGGGGTCCTGATGCAGAGCAACACCTTTTGGAGGTAACCCTTTTTTCAATTCTTTCTTTTATGTGCTGACTTTATTAATCTATATCTAATCTATCTTTATTTGTCTGTCTGTCTGTCCGTCTGTCTATCTCTGTCCGTCCGTCCGTCTATCTATCTATCTATCTATCTATCTATCTATCTATCTATCTATCTATCATCTATCTACCTACCTACCTACCTACCTGTCTATTTGTATCCCAGGTTTATTATTTTTTCAAAAAAGACTCTCATTTGGACACACCCAGAAAAAAGAAAGAGAAAACACAAATTAGCACTGTGAAGGAGTTGAAACAACTGAATGCAAGTTGGGCATTTTTTTTAAAATTACATTTATATCCCGCCCTTCTCCGAAGACTCAGGGCGGCTTACAATCTAAGGCACAAATCAATGCTTCAACCACAAGATCAGACATATCCCTTTTTAAATGGACTGCATATTAAAAAGGGAATAGGGCTTCAGTTGGATAGCCATGGCTGCTACTGATTTTTTTTTACATTCTCCTCATCCCCAACACACATGTGGAGGTGTATTTGAATAATAAAAAGCTTTTGAAAATAAGCCAAGCATCCTTTCTGGTCTCTGGAAGTAGGTCGCTCACCTCTGATGTGGCAAAAAGAAATTCCACACCAATATATTCTGTCCTCAGCCCTGGAGCAGAGATGATGCTTATCCCATTTTTTTCCTAGTATACATTTTCTTTGTGCATTTCATTATATTGTCTCAGCTGAAGTGTGGTATTTATCACCCCATTAAATGGACTGGATGTGCCCACCAAAAAGGGTGGAGATCAAAACACCTCCTCACCAGAAATCAACAACCAGTTTAAAGGAGATTAATACGAAGATTAATACTAGACAGGGCTTTTCAACCAGTGGTATGGGTACCACCTGTGGTACATTGGCACCTAGCAGGTGGTACGGGGCCATCCTAGAAAAGTGGTAATGGGGGAGGGGAATGAGCTGAACCAGTGGCAGCACTGCACAAGCTTGAGCGAGACAAGTCTGGAGCTGCAGGGCTGTCAAGGCACAGCAGAAGCACCAGGATCAGTGCTTCTTCGGGGCTGTCAGGGCTGAGTGGAAGCGCCAGGATCAGTGCCAGGCTCCAGCTGGAGCTCAACACTGATCCTGGCATGTCTGCTGAGCCCAGAAGAAGTGCTGATCAGCTGGAATGTTGCAGAATCTCCAGGGTCTTGTGATTTACATTCAAATGCTTGGCAATTGATTCATATTTATGATGGTCACAGTGTCCCAGGGTCATGTGAAGTGACCCAAACCTGCTGCAACCACCCAGCAGATGGGGGGGGGGGATAAACACTAAACACCCCACCCCCTGCTGCCAATCCTCAACAGAAATGCTCACAACAATGAAAACCTTGGACAGGAGGAAGAGTGCTGCCAGGCAGGTAGGCAGATGTCTTGCTCGGCTGTGGCTCGGGGGGGGGCACTTTTTCCAGTGCCATTGTAACTTCAAACAGTTACTAAGTGACCTGTTGTAAGTCGAGGACTACCTGTACTTCATCACTTTTTTCCTTTTTTTTTTTGATCAAGTTTTTGACACCTTGCTAGGTGACTGGTGGTACTCGGATGTTGCCATATCCTAAAAGTGGTACAATGGGTGAGAAGGTTGAAAAGCCCTGTACTAGACCATCAATCAAGAAGCAAACAATACCCCTATCAAGGAACTATACATTCAAAAAAACAAGCTTCATTTTGAAATTAAATATAATGATGATGATGATGATGATGATGATGATGATGATGATGATGATGTTGGAAGGGACCTTGGAGGTCATCTAGTCCAACCCCCTGCTAAGGCAGGAAACCCTATACCATTTCAGACAAATGACTGTCCAGTCTCTTCTTAAAAACTTCCAGTGTTGGAGCATTCACCACTTTTGGAGGCAGGTTGTTCCACTGGTTAGTTGTTCTAACTGTCAGGAAGTTTCTCTTTAGTTCTAGGGTGCTTTTCTCCTTGACGAGTTTCCATCTGTGGCTTCTTGTCCTATCAGTAAACAGCAGCTTAATTAAGGAACCACCAAGAATATTCCCACCAATTGTGACAGGTAAGCCACTGTTCATTTATTTGTACCCCACCTTTCTTATTTTTACAAATAACTCAAGGCGGGAAACATATTCACCCCATCATCTTCCTCCTATTTTCTCCACAACAACCCTTTGAGATGGATTGGGCTGAGAAAGAGTGATGGGCCCAAAGTCATTCAGCTGGCTTTAATGGCTAAGGTAGGACTTCAGCTTACATCGCCTGCTTTCTAGCCTGCTGTCTTAACCACTACTAGATCAAATTGGCTCCAGTAGATAAAAAGAGAGGAAATCCCACTCCCTTCTAGCACTGATGAGGTTAGCTAGTTTGGTAATAAAATGCCTGCAAGAAAACAACCAAACTCAGAGAGCACCAAAGACCCACAGTTCAAGCTACAAATGCTCTCTTCCATCAAAAGCCAGGAAATGTAGTGATTAAGGCATCAAACTAGAAACTGGAGACTATGAGTTCTAGTCCCATCTTAGATAAAAAGCTAGCTGGGTGACCTTGGGCTAATAATAATCATTTCCTCTTAGCCCAGAGAAATAGGAATGGCGCACCACTTCTGAAAATCCTTACCAAGAAAACATCAGTCCTTCATTCAGTCACCAGAGGTCAACACTGACTCAACAATGACGCAGGCAAAAAGATCCTCTAGGGAAAAAGTACTCTTACCGCCCCAACTATCAGGAAGTAAAAGGGAGCTGAAGCAGGGAGGAGCTGCTTTACAGTGGCAGTGGCAAAATTCGGAGAGTTCCCCAAGAGAGATCTGGCTGGCACCAGACATGAATACATTGCGAAGGATATTGAAATCAGAGCCTCTTTTGTTTTACATATTCTTGTTTTGTTCTTTGACTTATGATATTTTTGTTTTATGTTTTAAAACATGTAGCAGATGCTTTGAATTTATTTTCTATGAGATCGGTTGCCAAAAGCTGAATTGTGGCGAGGTCAACACGTAAGGAGTAAATAAGCAAAGCTCTGTAAGAAGGTAGGGATCATAGCAGTAAGGATGCTATATTGCTCATGAAGATGAGGGCCAATTATTCATGGATTAGGGCCCATTGGCTTTGCAAGCTCCTTTGTTTACTAGTTAATTCTGCAGTTAATTACACCATCAGCTGTGCATGTTTTTACTCACTAGAGGGATTAAATCACTTCAATACAAGCTGAACAGAACAGAAAATAGCCTCTCTTTCAAAGACTTTATTTCAAAATAAGGAGCAATTGTATTGCCAAATTGTAAGAAATAAAATGCTCTCCAAAATGATGACAGCTGATGTCTAACAAAAAAGAAACGGTTATTGCCACTGATGCAGAGAGGAACAATATGCTCTGTGTGTGTGTGTGTGTGTGTGTGTGTGTGACATTGTTCTGGTGGCCCGCAGGCCAGATGGCTCATGTGCAGGCCATACCCACCATGACTCTGCAAAGGCAGAAATGTTGTGATATGTCACGATATGTCATGTGATGTGATCAAGTTTGACACCCATGCTCTACTCTAAGGCAATGGGATTGTATTTCAGAATAACTGAGTTGGAAGGGACCTTGGAGGTCTTCTACTCCAACCCCCTGCTCAAGTAGGAGACTCTGTACCATTTCAGACAAATGGCTGTCCAATCTCTTCTCAAAAACCTCAAGTGATTTCAATACAAGTGAATACAGGTCAACTCAAAACCATTCATTTAACAGTTCAGAATGATGATGGTGCTGAAAAAAAATAATTTACAACCTGCGCTACGAGTTGTCATCTGATTGCAATCTGGGCACTTGGCAACCAGCTCACATTTATGATGGCTGCAGCGTTCTCTGTTTATGTGGTTGTGATTTGCAACCTTCCCAGCTACGTTCTCACAAGCAAAGTCAATGGATGAAGCCAGATTTATTTGGCAACCATGGTAAAAATGGTCATAAAGTTAAGTCTGGTTATGTGATGACTTTCTTAATAACCATCCTTAACCATTCTTAATAACTGTCCTCGGCCCAGTTCCTGCCAACCTAGCAATTTGAAAGTATACAATATGCAAGTAGATAAATAGGTACCACTTAAGTGGGTCGGTAACAGCGCTCTGTGATGTCCTGCTGTTCACATGACCACAGAAATGGCTCAATGGCCTTGAAACAGAGATGAGCAACGCTCCCTGTAGTCGGCAACAACTAGCAGAGTAAAATCCTCAGGAACTCCTTTACCTTTTACCTCTTTCTCTTTCCGTCCTCTTCCAGTATAGCTGCCTTTCCTCTTCGTTCATTTCCATCTTGCGTTTCTCTTCTTTTGTTGTTCTGGTGTTTCTGCTGAAAAGCAGACAGGGAAGATGTGTGTGTACTTGTGTGTGAGACTGATTGGTACATGCAAATAGAGAAAAATCACTTAATTTTATAAATGGGATAGCTTATTTACAGCCAATTAATTTTAATCATAAATATTTGCTCAAGCATTATTGCCATTAGACTGTGCTTTCCAGAACACATGTTTACAAAGGAGAAGAAAGTGTTCAGAAGTGGTTTCATCTGAAATTGGGCAGCCGTAAGCTGAAGATGAAAGGAACCTGTTCAAAGGACAGTGAGCTTTGGGATATACATTCAGTAACAAATAGCTGAATTTGAATTTCATTGCTGTTTTTTTCTTTGATTAGCTACCTTACCAGTGAAAACAGGATAGATACAAATCCTGGAAAGAATGACATGGGTTCAGGAAAATAAAGACAAGTGATTTAATTTGCTCAATGGTTAGAGAGTGTCCCCAGCCTGAGTCTATTTGTATGCCAGGGAACTTGGATAATGATGGCAAGAATAACAAAAAATAACACCATCAGTTTTAACACCAAGTCAGTGTTGCCCCTTGGCAACCCCTTAGATTAGTCCCTGCTCTTTTTGGGGGGGGGGAACTGGCTTGCCCTTGGCTTTTCCCCCCTAAAGCTGAGAGAGAGTGAGTAGCCCAAAGTAGTCCTGAAGCTAGCTTCCTGAATTCCTATGAACAGCTAAACTCTCTCAGCCCTAGGAAGACGGTAATGGCAAACCAATTCTGAAACCTTATCAAAAAAACTGCAGGGACTTATCGACATAGTTGCCAGGAGTCAACAATAACACATGCACACATCCTCAAAGACTGATTTCATCCTGTTGTGCCATCTGCTGAAGGTAATTCTAGTATTATGACTTTAAATCAACATCTTGACCGGTTGAAAATCAGTGTTCAAACAGTGGGGCCGGCAAGAGGATTTAAATATCCATTTATTTAGGTTTCTGCATTCACCTGGTTTACCCATTTTGCGAGCTATGCTGAGAATAATGGAACCTATTCAACAAGATAGTGCTGAACTACGACTTTAAGCATCCTACCCTTGTTGGTGATGGTCAATGCCTCACATTCCATACTGTCCTCTGAAATAGGCTCTTCTCTACAGGAGACATTCCTGGTTAGTTGGGCTCTTCCCAATTCAGTGGAAGATAACAACTCCTGATGTCAAAGGATGGGGGCAGAGAGTGTGGGGAGCAAATGGAATGAATGTATTAACCTCCTCGCTCAGCCCCCTTTCCCAGGTCTTCACTTGTTATGCTTCACATCATCCTGGATCTTTCTGGCATACGGTTCCCACAGGTTGCTCTGCTGTCTTTATTTTCCATTACCAACACCACAGCCACCGAAATGTGCCTCCGTGCATTTTCTCTTCTCATCTGCCCATGTGTAGTAAGCCTAATGAGCATCCCCTAGAGCTGAAAAACAGAATATCAGGTGCCTCTTGGGGGGGGGTCATAGTGTGTTCAGCAAAACACACAGCTGCTGGCTCTAAAAACACAGAGCATAATGTGAGGTGTAATATAGCAGTGGGCTTAAGATTTAAAATAAAAAGGTATCTAGACTGTTAGCATTTGGCTTGCCACAAGGACAGAATCTATGCTGGAATCCTTTCCATATAGTGAGCCACCCTACCCCACCCCAGCAGTGAGAATTGTCCAAAATTCAATTTAGAAAAATGCAGATCTTTGAAAGACACATGCAAAGCCTCCCCCTCCCGAAGATGAATAGCAAAACAATGCAACCTCTTTACTTCTGAGACAAACCACAACATCTCTTTATTCTGATGAAAAGAATCGTAGCACCACCATAGTGCTAAGCTCTTCAATAAGTTGAAGCCAAGGTGCCTTAACACTAGGCACAAAACATAACATTCACTCAGTAGACACAGGTAAGGAATGTCCTTTGCAACTAGGGGAGAAGGAAGAGGTATCCAAAATAAGTTGGGTTCTGGACCACCTACTGAAGTGCAGATGCATATTCTGCATATTGCTAGACAGGGGTGTCTGTAAGGCATGGACAAAAGAGTCAAGATGGTAGTTATGATGGCCCAATCACAGGTCCCCCCCCATTTGATATATTGTTAGGTATTTTGGAGACAGGATATGTCAGGCCCAAGCCCATAGATGGGACAGTGAAATCAAATCAAGTCCAATCCTTTATTTGCTTACATCTAATGGACAGAAAGGGACGCGGTGGCTCAGTGGGTTAAGACGCTGAGCTTGTCAATCGGAAGGTCGGCAGTTTGGCGGGTTGAATCCCGAGTGCCGCGTAACAGCGTGAGCGCCTGTTACTCGTCCCAGCTTCTGCCAACCTAGCAGTTCGAAAGCACATAAAAATGCAAGTAGAAAAATAGGGACCTCTACGGTGGGAAGGTAACAGCGTTCCGTGCGCCTTTGGCGTCTAGTCATGCCGGCCACATGACCACAGAGATGTCCTCGGACAAGCGCTGGCTCTTCGGCTTTGAAACGGAGATGAGCACCGGCCCCTAGAGTTGGAAACAACTAGCACACATGTGCGGGGGAACCTTTACCTTTACCTTTACCTTTAATGGACAGAATCTTCCCAAGCTAAAGCTGTAACCATCTAACATACTAGGTGTATCCTAAGAGATTTTAGTCGGGGATACACTGAGCTCTTCCCTCCTTCCCCATCCAGCTCGGAACTACACAGTCGCTTAACACAGGCCTCTCTCTGGGGAAGCTCTGGGTTGCCAGAAGTCTCTTCTGCTGCTCCTCTAGGTGCACATCCCATCACAGGTCAGGAGATCTTGTCTATCTGCTAACACTGACAGCTGCAAAACATTTCCCTTTGTTTGGGGGCATTTATTATACCCTTTCTTGCCCACTGCCCCTTGGGTGAAACAGAAAACTTAATAGCAATAGGACTTAGACTTATATATTGCTTCCTTGTGCTTTAAAGCCCTCTCTAAGCAGTTTACAGAGTCAGCCTATTGTCCCCCCCAACAATCTGGTTCCTCATTTTACTGCCCTTGGAAGGATGGAAGGCTGAGTCAACCTTGAGCCAGTGAGGATTGAACTCCTGGCTGTGGGTAGAGTTAGCCTGCAGTACTGGATTCTAACCACTGCACCACCAAGGATCTTAATGCCTAATTCAGGGGTAGGCAACCTCGGCTCTTTTATGACTCACGGACTTCAACTCCTAGAATTCCTGAGCCAGCCGGCTCAGGAATTCTGACAGTTGAAGTCCATGAGTCATAAAAGAGCTGAGGTTGCCTACCCCTGGCCTAACCCCTGGGAGGATTCTATTTTAATTCTATTTTAATTCTTTCTAGTCAGTACTACAAAGCCCATAAGAAGCTCCTGGCCTGAAGCTCCCTGCTATGATAAATAAAGCACTCTTTCCTCTGACAGTGCTCTATGGAACCAAGTTTGCGATATGAATATTATCTCACTTCCCCTCCACACAAGAAAGAAACAAACCCTATTAAGCCTAGCAGTGCTGAAAAGGGAAGCTGGCAAAAAAAAAGCTGTCAGTGACAACCCTCCCACCCACCCAGTTCTGTTTGGGCTACTGAGCTACCGGATTACTAAAACCCAAGCCACTAGGTAGCAAAGGGAAAAAATCCTTTACTGTCATCTAGTGGTCATTTGTATCTTTGCAGCCCAGGTACAGCAGCCTGGGACAAGGGGCAAAGAGGTTAAATTGGCATTTCGTTTTAAATCCTTAAGTACAGAAGATAGGAAAAGAGGTAAGACAAGAGTTCCCACCAATGAAAAAAATGAAAAAGCTGCATTTTAAGCAATAGTCTAGCTTTGCAGCAACGTGCTGTACCTGAATCAGAAATAATAACCCCACTCTCCAGTGTTGCAGTTATCACTGGCAACATAACAGTCTGGGGTTGTTTTCAAACTGATGTGGAACCTTCACATGGTAGGATAGAGATATTCATGGGTTATGTTAGGGTTTTACTTATATAAAGTTCCACTCTGGATAGCCACACAATGTGAGGGTCCAAACAGCTCTATACTCCTCTGAGATCACCAGTGAGAAGGATTTGCTTTATGAAAGATTGCAAACTGCCACCTGGCAGGAAGCCCACAAAAGTTTCTATCACAGCTTGCTAATCCCTTTGGAAATTCAAGGGAGGCTGAGTGTTTTTCATTAAAAGGTCTTAAAATTTGAGGGGGGGGGAAAGAAAAACTGTTTCTTTAAATGGGGATTACAGAATTCTCTCTTCATACAGGCACTTCAACAAGCACTGCTGTCATACAAACCTCCATCCAATCAGAATCTTCCCTTTACTTTCAAAAAAACACCACCACTAATCAGCAGCGGTCATTGTAAGCACCCATCCTGCTCTTGAAGTTGGCGCCATATCAAAAATGTCGGAAGCTGCAGCTGTGCGGAGATGAAATTGGCCTTGTGCACAAAACAATCACACTGAGCATTGCATGCTCTGACCTAGCTTTGACTTCAAGCAGAAATGTAAAGAAATCTTAATTATCTAAGATTACTACATCCAGTTTACAGAATTTCAGAATATCGCTAGATAGCAGCAAACATTTTAAAAACCTATTTTTTGCCATCTGATGGACATCCATACTTTTTCAGCCTTCTAGCCTTATAATTATCTCCATGGGCTCTTGTTGATTCAGTCATTAACTTTGCACAAGCTCTCCTGAGAATGACTGAAATACTGCTGTAGGGAACAAACCCCTATTTTGCTGCATCTTTCTCCCCATTTCCCCACAGTTTAGAATTTTCAGAAGAACAGTCCTGCAAACCTTAAAGGGATTTCAAAGCCGTCTAAACATCAGTCTTGGACAATCTCGCAAAAGCCACAAGGGTTGGATGTAGTTAGTACTTGGCCTGTAGACCAATAGGAAATCTGAGATTTATTTATTTATTTATTTATTTATTATTTAAACTTATATACCGCCCTTCTCCCGTAGGACCCAGGGCGGTTCACAAGGCAATTAAGACAATATAACAATACAAAAGTTAATAACAAATTAAAATAAATTAAATTATCCTTGATTAAATCTAAAACCCTTAACTCTAATTAAAAACCCCAATTACAATAGGTTAAAAATTAAAAGTTCTCAGTCCTGGCCGGAAAGCTCAAAGACCCAGGTCTTCAGGTCCCGGCGGAACGAACGAAAATCTGGGGCAGTCCTGAGCTCTACAGGTAACTGGTTCCAGAGGGCAGGCGCGCCCACAAAGAAGGCCCTCCCCTGGGTGTCGCCCTCCAGCAATCCTTTGCCGACGGCACCCTGAGAAGGCCGTCCCTGTGGGAGCGCACAGGACGAAGGGAACTTGATGCCGGCAGCAGGTGTTCCCTCAGATATCCCGGACCCATGCCATTTAGGGCTTTATAGGTCATCACCAGCACCTTGAATCTCACCCGGAGGGCAACCGGAAGCCAATGCAGCTCGCGGAGCAGAGGTGTTATGTGGGAGTATCGGGGAGCCCCCATCACAACTCGCGCGGCTGCATTCTGCACCAGTTGAAGCCTCCGAGTGGTCCTCAAGGGCAGCCCCATGTAGAGAGCGTTACAGTAGTCTAACCGGGAGGTCACGAGCGCATGAGTGACTGTGCACAAGGCATCTCGGTCCAGATAGGGCCGCAACTGGCGCACCAGGCGAACCTGGGCAAAAGGCCCCCTGGTCACGGCTCCTATATGATCTTCAAAACTGAGCCGCAAATCCAGGAGGACACCCAAGTTGTGAGCCCTATCTGCAGATCACATTGGTTGTTGATGAACCTACTAGGAGTTCAGCTCAACTCAGCTCAAGTGAGTCTTCACTTACTATTTAAAAATGGTGGGTAAAGTGTCTTTTCTTCCATTACTGATTATTCCTTTTGAAGAACTCTTAGTACATTTCCACCAATATCAGCATTCTTCCAGAACATAAAGATGTTCTTCAGAGAACATCTTTAAATGTTTCCTGAAAAGAGGTCAGGAGCCAGAGAAGCCTTCCGACTTCCTCTTCTTGTTGTTGCTCTTTGCTGAGTCATAGAGGAGAAGTAGGTGACGAAGCAGAGAGCCCAGAAGGTTGAGACTGGGGCTTGCAGATTTTTGTTTTCCAGATGTTACATCTATCCATTACTCCTCCTGCCTTCAGGTGCTTTGGAGAATAGATTGACACCCCCCCCCCTCTTTCTTAGTGGCAGCCCTTTAGATATTAGAACACTGCTATCATGTCCCCCCTTGTCCTTCTCTTCATTAGACATACCCAGTTCCTACAACCGTTCCCTATATGTTTTAGCCTCCAGTCCCCTAATCATCTTTGTTGCTCTTCTCTGTACTCTTTCTAGACGTCTCAACATCTTTTTTATATCATGGTGACCAAAACTAAATTTAGCTTCATGTGAGCCCAGGCTGTACATTTATTTATTTTTTTTGGCTCCCTTGCAAACAACTAAGTGCCATTACAGTACAGAAGGCACAATTTGTGGTTGGCAGCCCCAGCTGACTTTCTGATGTTCTGTTCTGATGTTTGCAGATCATCCATCTAACAATGCTGTGACATCACTGAAGGGATATACCTGATTAACCCCCCCCCTTTTTTTACTTATAACATTAGTTTTAAAGGTAGGGAAGGAAACAGTGCCCATGTTGGATACATGATATCTGGGAATTTTGCCACTTAAAGTATCTTATAATACTCTATGCTAATCTGAAATTACAGAAAAGTCTTTCATCCAGCTTTGTAAAATTGGGTTTTGAACAATATCCGTACTTGTTTGTTTGGGAAGTTGGTGAATCTCAGCATCCGTAACTGACAAATCTCAAATCACACCATCCTTTTCTAAACATTCACAAAGAAAGAATAATATTCAGCAAAGGCTGGACGTTTGCCGTGAATGTCAACCTGCTGAAACAGCAGGTGCTTTTCTGATTTCCTTCTGTTCTTTTAATGTCAGATACAGCTTACTTGCTTTGACCTCATATCTTGTATTTGCTCTCTTGCTGGGCTGCAAGGAGATGCCGAACAAGAATAGAGAAATGAATGTAAAATGTCATGAATTTAAGACAGGGAAATGAAGTCTTTCATGTCACGGAATGAATGAATGAATTAGATATGCAAATGAAAGCACATAATGGCAGCTGTATTATTTCCACATACTGAGCCCTCTTTTGTATCAGAAGAATTCATTAAATAAACAAAATTAACTGGATTCACAATGCCCACAACAAAAAATGATGCATCTAACCCAGGGAGTTCCCAACCAGGGGTGCGAGATAATATTCCAGGGGGTGCAAAAACTTGGGTTTTCAAAATTATAGTGTATATGCATAATTCGTTGCTGTTATTTTGAACTTTTGTAAGGGGTGCGAGAATATGTCAGAAGCGTTCTAGGGGTGCGGGGTATAGAAAAGGTTGGGAGCCACTGATCTAACCACACACTTCACGGGTTCTTTCTTACAACATGCCAAGTAGAGGCATGGGGGATACAAAAGCACAATCGTGTAAAGTCACATCTGCAGCTAAAAAAAAAGGAGTAGTTACAGCCACCATCTTATTTTTTTTTATACCCCCTACTCCATATATGCATCTGCTTAGAGTGCTGCAGAAATGATGTTTTAGCTGACAATTGGTGTTATCCTTGGTGAATGTTTTGTGGTTCAGTAGATTGTGTGAACTACCTGTACTGCAAACCCAGAGTACACAGTGAGCCCTAGGAAATGAGTTAATTTAATGTCTAAGGGAAGCATTGTTGCATGAACTTTCCTGCTGTTTTACAAATCACAGCACACTATACTTTGTGTATTCAATCATCCTTTCCGCTGTTGTCCCTTACGTTCCCATTTAATCAATAAAGGAGGATATTTTAGTTTAGGGTTGAAAAGAGGGACTGCTTGGTGCTCTCTGAGCTTGGTTGTTTTCTTGCAGATGTTTCATTACCCAAACTAGGTAACATCATCAGTGCTAGTTTGGGTTATGAAACATCTGCAAGAAAGCCACAAAGCTCAGAGAGAACCCAGGATCCCCTCATTCCCATTTAATGCCCACCACTTGCCAGTCTGAACACTGGGCCAGTCAGCCTCCATCTGGACTGAGACTTGTTTGTGGGCTGCCTAGCAGGAATCTGGCTAGTAAATTTAATAGTCTGGGCATATACACTTAATAGATAGATAGATAGATAGATAGATAGATAGATAGATAGATAGATAGATAGATAGATAGATAGATAGATACTGTAGATAGATAGATAGAGAGGGGGGATCAAGAACTATTATGCTGGAGTAAGTGGAACAAAGTGCTGGTTCTTACCTATAAAGCCCTACATGGCTTAGGCCCAGGATATTTACAGGACCTTCTGCTGCCGGGAACGACTTCCCATCGCCCAGTGCGCTCACACAGAGAGGGTCTCCTCAGGGTGCCGTCAGCCAGACAATGTCGGCTGGTGACCCCCAGGGGGAGGGCCTTCTCTGTTGGGGCGCCTGCCCTTTGGAATCAGCTCCCCCGAGAACTTCGGATGGCCCCAGATCACCGGTCCTTTCGTCGCGACCTAAAGACATACCTTTTCCAACTGGCCAACCTGGACTGAAGACGGGGGTTTTAATCTTGTTTTAATTTTTATTGGTTTTTAGTGGGGCTTTGTAAATTTAATCTCTTTTAATATTTGTATTTATTGTTTTATTGTTGTTTTATTGTTGTTAGCCGCCCTGAGTCCTTCGGGAGATAGGGCGGCATATAAGTCCCATAATTAAATTAAATTAAATTAAATTAAATTAAATTAAATTAAATTAAATTAAATTAAATTAAATTAAATTAAATTAAATTATTAAATTAAATTAAATTAAATTAAATTAAATTAAACTTTGCTCAGATTCAGTAGGGTAGCCATTATGTTCATCCTGAACCTCCTGGAAGGTCTCTACACAGATTTATGTTGCTCTGTGTCAAACACCACGCAACAGTGAATCTTCCCATCTATATTAATCTTTATTTTAAACCACCCATTAGCTGAACACCTCTTTTTAATGATCTGTTCTACAATAAAACCCACTAAAACGTAATCTAAATAAAAACATATACAGTACAATTAAATCAAATTCAAAATAAACACTCCATATAAACTAGGAAACTGCCAGGCAGTCATTCAGAAGCTAAGAACTATAATATAATTCAATTCAAAATTCTTGGATTCCCCCCCCCCCCAAGTCTGCACCTTACACTGACATGATGCTAACAGGGGCACCAGTCCAGCCCCACTGGGGAGGGAATTCAAAAAAAGTCTATGGGGGCAGCACAGAAAAAGTTATTCTGGCCAGTACAAGTAGCCTTTGACTTACAACCACAATTGATCCCAAATTTTCTGTTGCTAAGCGAGACATTTGTTAAGTGAATTTTGCCCTGTTTTACAAACTTTCTTGCCAGAGTTATTAAGTGAATCACTGCAATGTTAAGTTAGTATCATGGTTAAGTGAACCTGGCTTCCCCATTGATCACACGGCCCTGGGACACAGCAATGGTCATAAATACGGGTCAGCTGCCAAGCATCTGAATTTTGATCAGGCGACCACAGGGATGATCCAATGGCCGTAAGTATGGAAAACGGTCCCAAGTCACTTTTTTTCATTGCTGTGGTAACTTTGAACAAATGGTCACTAAACGAATTGCTGTAAGTCGAGGACTATCTGTACCTGTTCTCTATGACAGTGTTTCCCAACCTTAGGAACTTGAAGATGCGTGGACTTCAACTCCCAGAATTCCCCAGCCAGGTTGGGAAACGCTGCTCTATGAAATGGGAAAGGCCATTTATCCACGCGGTGGAGAACAGGAGCTATATAGCAGCGTTTCCCAACCTTAGGAACTTGAAGATGCGTGGACTTCAACTCCCAGAATTCCCCAGCCAGCTATGCTGGCTGGGGAATTCTGGGAGTTGAAGTCCACGCATCTTCAAGTTCCTAAGGTTGGGAAACGCTGGAATAGAGTGACAAGAGGTAGAACATGCGTGCCTTCAGTTTGGGGTGGCTTTCTTCTTCGGTCCCACCCCTTCCTGCTTGTATTTGAAAGAGAAAAGTGTATAGTCGGTAAGAGGCACGCTATAGTGATCTAAAATGAAAATTCTGAAATCTACTCAGGCATTGGTTAAGACCAGACAAATATGTACAAACTGCTGCTCCGTGTATGTGTGAAATATATGTATATTAACTTTATATTAAAAATCACAGATCCAGAATATATTTTAAAATGTGTAGGGGTATATATATGCTGGCTGGGGAATTCTGGGAGTTGAAGTCCACGCATCTTCAAGTTCCTAAGGTTGGGAAACGCTGCTATATAGGAAGCATCGATTGAGGAGCGAAGGTTGCTCCTCTCCTCATTTGGCTTGCTGGCGCGAAGCTGCGCCTGCGAAGGGAGGTCTCCGGCCCCGGCTCTCCTCCTCCTCCTCCTCCTCCTCCCGGGCGTTCCCAGCGCGCAAGCCCGCCCTCCCCTCGTCCTTTCTCGGCCTGCTTCTGTGCTTTCTCCCTTCCCCGTCGCCCAGTTCCGCCTCGATCGTCCAGAGCCGCCCGTGCGCCGGCGAGCTTCGGGGGGGGGGGGCAGCGGGCAGGCGAGCGATGCCGCCGTGATCGCTGGACGGTTCGCGGAGCCCCGAGGCTGGTAAGGCCGGCTCCGTTTGGCACCAGGGTGGGTTTGCGTAATTGCGCGCGGTGGCCTCTCGCCTTCCCGGGTAACTGGGAAACGTTAGCCGAGGGCGAGGTGCGAAGCGACCCCTACAGGGGGGTCGGGGGTACTGTGGGAGGGAAAAGCCAAGCGGGAGCCCCGAGGGAAGAAGGCGAGAGGAGAGAGATCCGGGCGGCAAGTGGGCAAGTGCCCCCTTCCCCGCTACGCTCGGTCAGGGTATGCGAGTCGTTGGAAGGCAGAGAAGGCTGCCCTGATGGATGAGGGGCGGGGAGGGGGGGGGCAGAAGGAGTTGGTGCGGGAGGGGGATCGGCCGGAGGGGGGGGGGAAAGGAAGAAACGGTGTGAATGCAAAGTGGCTGTGGGAGAGGGGAGGGAAGCCAGAGAGATGCACCCCCAAGGGGGGGGGGCTCTATCCACCAATCTTTTCCCGCACTGTGGCGTGCTGGCTGGGGAGGATGGGGAGGGATGTAGTCCAATATATCTCGAGAGTAGCTGGTAGGAACACATCCGTGTAACTAGTTGGGCGAAGGGCTGGCTGCGTAGGAGAAGTGGGGGTGCATTTCTAAACTAAGGCGAGGAATTAGCCAAAGCTGGGGGGAAAGCGACCGTGCCAGAGAGAGAGAGTGAGTAACGGGAGAGCCCGGCAATAACGGGAGGTGAGAGTCGGGCAAACGGTCCGTCTAGTTCAGCGTTTCCCAACCTTAGGAACTTGAAGATGCGTGGACTTCAACTCCCAGAATTCCCCAGCCAGCATATGCTGGCTGGGGAATTCTGGGAGTTGAAGTCCACGCATCTTCAAGTTCCTAAGGTTGGGAAACGCTGGTCTAGTTCAGGGGTCTTCAAACTTGGCCCTTTTATGACTTGTGGACTTCAACTCCCAGAATTCCTCAGCCAGCTATGCTGGCTGGGGAATTCTGGGAGTTGAAGTCCACGCATCTTCAAGTTCCTAAGGTTGGGAAACGCTGGTCTAGTTCAGGGGTCTTCAAACTTGGCCCTTTTATGACTTGTGGACTTCAACTCCCAGAATTCCTCAGCCAGCTTTGCTGGCTGGGGAATTCTGGGAGTTGAAGTCCACGCATCTTCAAGTTCCTAAGGTTGGGAAACGCTGGTCTAGTTCAGGGGTCTTCAAACTTGGCCCTTTAATGACTTGTGGACTTCAACTCCCAGAATTCCTCAGCCAGCTTTGCTGGCTGAGGAATTCTGGGAGTTGAAGTCCACAAGTCATAAAAGGGCCAAGTTTGAAGACCCCTGGTCTAGTTAGTAGACTTTGGGCTGGGAAAGAGATTCAAGGTGCGCCGGAGAAGCTACTCCCGGCTACGGAGGGCGATTCGAGCGAAGGAGCCGAGATTCTGCGCCCGGCGCGGATTTGTCAGGTGGATGTGAAGGCAGCGTTCACGTGTGGATGGGAGGGGAGGAAAGGGGGGGGGGAGCTGACTACCCGAGGGAGGGATCCAGACGGAGGAGAGGAAAATCGGAGGCGGCTCACCTCTGCCCCCCTCTGGGGCCGCCCCTTAGAGATGCTAATATCCTTCCAGTCTTCCCACCCACCCCCACCCCGCACCGCCCAAGACCCCAGCCCCGAGACGGAGGGGCTGCAACAAAAGCCTCGTCTTCGGGGTCCTGGCAGGATTGCTGAAAGCGGCGGCGACAAGCAGCAGCAGCTGCGGCGGGAAGGGTGACGTGTGGTTCCCGAGGCAGGTGAGATTTCGAGGTTGGGGCAAACAGGTAGAGGTTTCCGGGACGCAGCTTTGGAGGAGCCGGCGCTTCGTTCCCACGGCACTTAGAACTAAGTCCCGTTGAAAGGGAACCCCCGTCTCCTCAAACATCATCTCCGGAAGCTTTCTGTTAAGATCCCTGGCCGTGTTCCCACTTTGAAGGTGCTGCATCTTTCTTTCTCCAGCACTCATCCTCACTTCCTCTTTTAAGCCCACCTGTCTCCTCAAAAAAAAAAAAAACAACAACTGATGGTAAACACTCTTTCTCTCCCCCCCCCTTTCGTTTTCCTTTTGACTTGGACAATGGAGAAAAGGAGGGGGGACTACTAGGTTTCATTGTTTGTCTACTGCGCGCTGCTGTCATCTCTTGTAGCTATAAAGAAGTAATATTATTGGGAGTGGAGACTGTAGCAAAAGGATTGTTTAGTAAAAGCTTTGGTTTTTTTTTTTTTGTTCCTTCAGATTTGCTTTTCCTTAGAAAAGTTTAATGCCTCTTTGTGTTTGTGACTCTGTGGGAAAGACGGGCAACTTCAAATGCAGGGGTGCCTACTACAGGGCTTTAGAACTGCAACTGATCCTTCCCTTTCAAAGCTTGCTCAGGCTTGCTCTTTAAGTAACTTCAGAGGAAGCCTTTGTGATTGGGCAGATGGAGAAGACGGATCTTCCAAGCTAGGTAGCAAAGTTTCTGTCTTCAAGGAAAAAGAGGATCAAATCAACTTTGAAAGAATAGAACTCCTGTTTTCATGGCTTAATATAATCTCTTCCCTCCTTCATCCCCAATACTCTGATTTCTTTCAATTTTTTTCATGCTTGGAGCAAAGAAAAGCATAAGCAGCATCTTTCTCAGAACAGATAAAGAGGAGGAAAAAAGTCTATAAGGTAATGTGTCCCTACAAGTCATTTACTAGCGAACCTAATCACGGGTTACTCAGCTAATGTAATTTTTTTGGGGGGGGGGTTGCCGTACATTAAGAAACTAATGTAATGGGCTGAGTTCACACAATATATTGGGCTAAAATTTGCCTGGCTAATTGGTGTTTCAGTGATTGAGTTCTTCTAATGTAGTAGATAAAATAAAATAAAAATGGATCATTTGGGATCCAGCGGTTTTAGTATTGTGTGTAAATGAAACCCTCAGATTAAGCCAAGGTTTGTCACAGCACAGCACAGCACAAATACTTCATTCACATTTAATACGGTGTATGCATGACCTGAATGCATCCTTTGTGTGTGTGAATGTGCTTTATTGACTATATGAGCTTGTTCCTTGACATCTTTAAACATTTGGGTCAGCTTTGCTAAATGCTGAGAAAAATATTGCAACTTTCCAAGTTCTCAGAATCTCCATGTTTGAAGCAAACTCTCCCATAGGCTGAAGAACAAAAGATTATTCAGAATTACAATATGGAAACTCTGATAATCATGTAATTGTTATTCCTGGACACAAATGGGAGCTTGTGGAACAAGGACGGTTCCCCACTGCTTCTCTCTCTCTCTCTCCCTCTCTCTTCCCCCCCCCCCTCCAGATCACCTTTTGAAAGTAGGGGAGGGTTTTTGGTTTTTTTTAGTTTTTTGAGGTTTTCGTCTCATGAGAGTTGGATGAGTTAATTGCTCCATAGTTTCCTTCTCTAATTTCCATTCACATTTCACAGAATAAAAACTGGTGGGTGTGGGGGTTCCCCCTTTTACTTATTAATGGAAAGGTTTATTATGGAAAGACCCCATTACAGTGAAGACACTTAAAAATTCACAGTGTTCAAGTCTGTTTCAGGGCTATTATCATAAATTTCTAAGGCTTTTGAGGCAACTTTTATCTTTGGCTGAGCTTTTCAGGAACTCGGCCTGGTTAATCAACCCTTTTTTCTTTGCAAATGCAAAAGAGGGTTTTAAAATTATTGGAAATACGGCCTGACCTGAATTAGTGGGAGGGGGACCGTGGAGATGGCAGTGATAAATGTTCAAATGCCTGGCACTGGGTGGTGGGAATGATTGCTCTGCTGAGCAAATGAGGACAGTTATCAGCTGTAAAACTGATTTTCTTGGTGACCCTTGAAGTGGCTTGTGACATGATTGACTGCCATCATGGGTGCTGCGTGCTTCTTTGTGTTCTAACCTCCCCTTAGAAATTTTTTTTCCTATGTTGCTCTGCTGAGGCTTCTTCAAGCAATTTGTGTTCAATTTATGAGGCAAGTGATATTGTAAAATAGCTGATAAGTTGACCCAATGTGGAAATGGTTGGGAAACAAAATTACATTTTGTCTGAATTATTCTCCTGTGCTCATCTTTTATTATCTACTTGGTGGATATTTAGAAGCAACTTTTCTTTACAATACATATTGAATTGTTTTATGATTTATCCAACATGATTTACGAAATAAACAACAGTGTGTTCTTAGTGAGATACATAAGCTCAACCGTTGCTTCTGTAAGAGACTGTAATTTGTGGCCTAAGCTTGTACGTTATTAGAGGAGCATTGAAATGTTAGTAGTAGCATTTAAAGCTAGTCAAGCACATTTTAGCTCAGGATTAGTAGAGTTAACCTTGGATGTAAATGTTATGTGCAGCAGGGCTTTTTTCCTCATAGAACGCTCAGAACGGAGTTCCGGTACCTTTTTTTGGATGGAACCTTGCAGGGTAGGCAAGGCGGGTTGTATGACATGTGTGAGTTCCGGCACCTTTTTCTTTTACAAAAAAAGCACTGATGTGCATCCAGATCAATACAGGTGAGAACTGCTTAGTTCAAAGCAGAACAAGTTCTACCATTCCTTCTCACTCTCTCTCTCTCTCTCTCCCTCCCACCCACCCCCACCCCAATATTGGAAGATCATTTCAGTTCCCTTCTGCCTGATTCTTCTTTTCTGGTTTACTTGAGATTATCTAGCTTTGGGTCCTGTACTAAAAGGTATAAAATGATTCATTCATAAGCCAGATTGGTTAGCCATAGTTTATTGAAGAAACTGGTGGCTGGACAATCCAAGCATGTGAAGCCAAAACCCATATACCATTTATAATTTACTTTGTAAGTTACAAAGTACAACTGAAAATTAAGTTTTCCTTCATTTTTAGGAACACCCTGAAAATAGGCATAAAACAATTAAAACAACTATATCCCCCACCCTCAAAGTGGAACATCCTCCCCAATTTCTGCTACATGCATAATTATATCCATTCCTTCTGTGGTCCATAAATCCTCAGTGATGGTTCTTGGTCACCAAAATATGTTCTCTTGTGCTTCGCATTTTACGTAAACACTGTTAAGTAAACTCTAATGTTGTACACTGCATTAACTCATCCAACTGCTGGGTTCATGTCATACAATATGCCATGGTTTCAAATGCAAATGGAAAGTCTTATGCAACATGCTAAAGCAAACCAGCCATATGTTGGCTCATTTCAATGTATGAACCCAGTTAGAATCTGACTTTCTAATCAAGGAGACAAAGCCTAGTTTCCTAGGGTGAATATAAATATCTTCCTGGTAACCACCCTGAAGTAGTCTTTGTTCTCTCTTTAATCCAGGCTGTTAGGATTGTGCAATACTTCAGATTAAAATACCCAAAAGTGCTTTGAAAGGTAAAGGATGCTAATATAAATCTGTCCTGCCATTCATTAAACTAAGTACATCTTTTTCTGAGATTAAGGGGACACATTTGCTTTAAGAAGTTGAGGACAAGTACAGTGGTTGTACAGCTTCCTCTGAAACATCTGTTGAACTTGAAGTACTACTTGGCCCATCTGGCTGTTGCAAATTACTAATATGTAGACATATCACTAGAAGGGTTAATAGAAACATGGGTGGCTCACCATAGACTAACTGTTCCTTATTCAGTGCCTTCCTCATGTATGACCGAAGTGGCAAGAGGTGATGGGACTTCAAATCCAAGCTATTGGGGTAGAGCAGGGGCCTCCAAATTTGGCAACTTTACAACTTGCGGACTTGAACTCTCAGAATTCCTCAGTCAGCAAGTGGCAACTTGGCAACCTTATGACTGTGAAATTGAAGTCCACAAATCACAAAATTGCCAAGTTTGGAGAGCCCTGAGGTAGAAGGACCAATCCACTGGGGGAGGCTGTCTGCACCAGAAGCATTCTTGTGGCTCTGCCCTCTTTCACAATCTAGTGTCTGAACTGCTGGAAGCAACTGTTACAAAGTTCTGCTGGTGAAAATCAGATACCTGATGGTTGGGAATTGCCTGACTTCCTGACAATTAATCACACCTGCAGCCAGCAACACAATAGCTGAGAGCAGTGGGAAACCACTGAATGATTTTCCTGTCTTGGAATTGCTAACTAGGGTTCATTTTCATCGGCACCCTGTAGAAATTGCTTCATGAGTTTTGGCAGAGCAAGCCCACTTTCATGGATGGACGATGGCAGGAGAGCTAGTTCAGCACCACAGTGATTCTATGGGTGAGATATCTGGGGTACCCTTTTTCCCCCAGGATCTAATGGGAGACTGGGAGCAGGAGGCCAAACCTTCCCAGCTTTAAAGGGCCAGCACCCTCTTTTCTATGTGCTTTGGAAAGGGCCTCAAGGGTTGAAGTGAGAGGAAGCTACTTTCAATACCTTCTGATTCTGATCTTCTCTCCAGGACGACAAAGCAGATAAAATGGAAAATTTAGTTTGTCTTAGCATGAGAGGGATGTTGAAAGAGGATATGAAAAATCACGCTGCTGAAATATCTTTATTGTAACACTGAATCTCTGAATTCAGGAGTTCTAGAGGTCCCGCAAAAGAGGGTGCTGCGGAGTGGATTTCATGCAAGCTATTGTCCTTTGCTTTATCCAAATCTGAAGTGAAGGGTTAAGCTTGGAGAAATCAGCTTAGTGCCCTTCCAGTTAATTTGCTAGCTTTTCACAGATAAGATTTTGATGTCTTTGAGGAAGAAGCATTTTCAAACCATGTTTGTGTTTGCACATATACACACTCCTGGTTGAGTGAATATATATGCAAAGTCCCAGTTTATATTTCTCCAGATAGGTGGCTTTTTAATTGAAGCTACGGGCTTACAATATTGTGGCAACCTAAAATGGCTGCCATGTTGGATTGTTTGTGAAGCAGATGTTTCAACAAACACTAATCCTCAGATCTAGCAACCAATTAGTTCCTTTGGATGGTGACATGGGCAGCATATAAATTTAATAAACAGAATGGTTCAGGTGGCAATTTGGGCTTCTTCAAATGTCATAAAAATGTACCTTGTTGAAAAGCTTTACGGAATGGGTTCATATGTGTAAAATAGAAATAAAATATATGTGCTGGCTAATTGAGATGGGTGGCTATAATAAATTGAAATGCACAGAATAATTGAGGTGGGGAGTTGAACATATTTTGTAAACAGAACTGATATTCCATACATCTGGAAAGTCTCCAAATAGGAACAAAAATATTTTGAAGGATAAAAATAGTGACGGAGCTTGGCAACATACCAGAAGCTGGTGCAAAATCTGTTGGGAGGATTTGCTTGTGTTGTTCTTGCACATCTGTCAGGAAAATATGCAACCATGGATGCCAGGAGCTTTCTGGGAAGTTGAAGATTCTAGGGTTGGGATGAAATTGCAAAGTGCTTGGATGATGAATGGGGCTTTGCCTTGCAGGTGGAATTTTAAGAGAACCCTTAAGATTCTTAGTTTTAATCCTAAAATAGGCTTAATTAGTATTTACACTGCTGTTTCCTACCTCAAAATGGCAGGAAACTGCTGCTGATTGTCACTAATCATAAATACAGGAAAATACAGGGAAAGGGTCTTGAGTTGTTTACTTACTTGGGTACTGGGAAACTGTTTAGTATGTGATTTATTTCCAAATAATGATGCCCAGATTTGGTGAAGATGTATTTTTTATCCCTTTTAAGAAGTTTGGGGATATTTTGATTCACATATATGTAGTTCCTCATCACTTCTGTTCAGGTCTGTTGCTGGGACAGCTGTCTGCTCCTGCGATGTTCCAGGTATTTAAAAGGCTTTCATGTTCCTTTGAACGGAAGCAGAATTCTCTGCATCTCTTCCTCCTGTTTGCAGACTTATAAGTAAATGTTGATTTAAAGTAAGCTAATTCTATTGTTGTTAGTTTCTGGAACTACAACTCAGTCACCTACCTCTTTGTGAGCTTTGGTTGGAACCTTCAAGTTTCCAGTGGATTTGATGTTTATACTTTAATAAGCATTTCTCATGGTCCTAACAGTTGCTACTTTGTTTTGTCTTCTCTTTCCTTGCTGAATTAAGACTGGAAAGAAATCTGGCTCATCTAGAACTGCCTTTCCTAATCCAGCATCCTTCAGATGAGTTGGTCAGCGTTTCCAGCCTTACCCAACCTTTTGCCTGTTGATGGAAATGTAGACCAACCATTTGAAGGACACTTAATTAAGGAAGACTATTCTGAGTGTGGGACGCGGTGGCTCAGTGGGTTAGGACGCTGAACTTGTCGATCGGAAGGTCGGCAGTTTGGCGGGTCGAATCCCGAGTGCCGCGTAGCAGAGTGAGCGCCTGTTACTCGTCCCAGCTTCTGCCAACCTAGCAGTTCGAAAGCACGTAAAAATGCAATTAGAAAAATAGGGACCACTACGGTGGGAAGGTAACAGCGTTCCGTGCGCCTTTGGCGTCTAGTCATGCCGGCCACATGACCACGGAGACATCCTCAGACAAGCGCTGGCTCTTCGGCTTTGAAACGGAGATGAGCACCGCCCCCTAGAGTCGGAACGACGACTAGCACGCATGTGCGTGCGGGGGAACCTTTACCTTTACCTTTACCTTATTCTGAGTGTATAATTTTTGTCTTCACTCTTAACTCAGGAATTTAATGGAGAAAGAAGAAAAAGTATTTTAAAATAATAGAGGAGTGATTTGATAGCTAAACGTGACTCCAGTTTTATATGTGTTTGCCTGAATGGGTGAGCTTGGCTAATGAATAAATGCTCAGATGCGTAAACTAGAGTGTATACACAGCACTTTCACCTCCTAGGTTGTTCTATAGTATCTGAGCCTAGTGTTTTACACTGTGACTAGTAGCAACCTCCAGGAGTTGTGGCAGTGAATTCCCCACCCCCCATCCCACCATTTCTCTGCTATCTAGAATCATTTTAAAGTTAGGACTTTGCAAATGCCAGAAATTGTTTCACTATATCTAAGCTTGATATAGTGCATGATTTTTGTCTGTTTTCCTTGAAAAAATCTGCAGGATCGCCCAGTAATCTAGTAGAGAGAGAAACAGATCAAGAGATTTGCTCAGTTTGCAAACATTGCAAGTCCCAACTCTGTGCCACTTTGAGTGATTTGAAACTGGTTAGCCAATGCCACTCCTATTGCTATATTTTGCAGAATGGCCTTTTAGAGTTGGGAAGACTTTATTTCTTTGTGAAGAAATGTATCACTTCTTATTTTCTCTTCAGGAAACCTGATGTCTTTTGCTAAAATCTACATGGAACATAAGTCAGGGAGCATATGACTTCTCTAGGCCAAGGGGCCAGGGGGCTGCACTTCAGTAAAGGCAAAACACACACATACACACACATGTTTGTGTATGTGCACGTGTGTGTGTGTGTGCATGTGTAAATATATACCAATACATAATTGAATACCTTGTGTCTTTCCTTCTTTTCACATTCTGTCATATTAGAAAGATTATATTTCCATTATAGGTCCCAAGGGCTTTGGAAGCAATATCTAAGTCTTCGAAAGACCATGTGTAATCCCAGTGCCTAATTTAAGGGTAAGAGGAGTTGCAGGACAGCTGATACCAGGAACTTGTTTGGCAAACTTATCTAGCTAAGCATTTTGTTCCAAGTTCTCCTATGTTTTGAGATGCTTGTAAGCTTTTGTTTTGCTTTGTTTGAATTTTGAGCTTGGGCATCCAAGTTATGCAAGGGTGGATGACTGAATGGAGGCTGTGAGACTTACTTTGGTGGCAATGATGGGTAAGGGGATCTGTTGACATAAACCAGAGGTCTCCAAATTTGGAACTTTAAGACTTGTGGAGGAATTCTGAGGGTACATGGTGGAAGTGCTGGCTTAGAAACCAGGAGACTATGACTTCTAGTTCTTCTTTAGGCATGAAAGCCTAAACTGGCTCTTGTATGTATCTTTGTATGTATCTTTGCATATAGCTCCCTCACAAACTTGGGTTGTTAATGTTGAGCTGGAAAAAACTGTTGAGACTACAAGGTGTGTAATGAACATCCTGAACCATAGAGAGGAGGGAGCAAAATCTATAACAGTGTTTCTCAAACTTGGCCACTTTAAGATGTACAGCTGGCTGGGGAATTCTGGGAGCTGAAGTCCACATATCTTAAAATTGCCAAGTTTGAAAAGTAGTCATCTATAATCCGAACTGTTTTTCTTCTTTTTAGGAGCATTGTTTTCCAAATGGACTCTTAAACTTTCTGGACTGGTAAATTTATTGTGAATTCTGAGTACCTGTTGTGAGTCTACTCATAGGGGCCATGACTAGTCACAAACCATGTCCATTATCACAAGGAATGTGTACTTATCTCTACATCCAGGTTCCTTTTTTTTCCTGGGCACATGGGCACACTTTCAAGCAAGTTGTAACAGTCCCCCCACCACCACCCCATTGAAATATCTTTGAGTTTCTTGTGCCCAGGAAGTTTCTTAGAGATAAGCTGAGAGAGGAAGGTGGCACCTTGCATCACACTATACCAGCTTCCCATTTATTACTTTTATGTAAAAAAACAACGTATACCTTCAAAAGGTTGTGTGAGATTAGGAACATGCCAGTGTCAAAAAAGGATGTGCAGCTTGCTGTAGTCTTCTGGCTTACAGGGCTAAAGAGTGGGATAAAGAGTTAGGAATAGAGCTTGTGTTCAAATTTTGACTGTGATGGTATGGCTGTAGGCATAAATAGCTTGACACATAAAATAGAAGTAAGAGTCCGCTTCATATCAGCTGTGAATCTCTGCTGAAAGTTAAGCTTCATGCAGGAAGTGCAGGTGTGTTATTATAAAAAAAATGAATGCCTAGTTTATTGTGTGCGGGAGGGAGTTGTGCTATGATCTGCGACTAGAACACTGAATAACTTGCCAATTCCCTGGACAACCTCTCCAAGGAAGAATAAGCAGTTGCTAGGAGACAGACCAATCTTTGCATGTCACCAGGACACTCACAGGGCTTTTAGGCTGTTGTTTAATGTGCACTGTAAACTTGAGGCAGGCTTTACAACTATCAGAATTTAGACTGCTTTCCTAATCTGGGAGTGTGATCTTGCCTCAGTCATTCCAAATTGTCCCTAGTAGTTACCCTTAAAACACTTTTCCTTTTTCCCCCATTGCTGCTTATTTATTGGGTATAAATGACCATTCTTCAATGCACTCAGGTGGCCTTGCATAAGATGATTTTTTTTTAATCCCATTTATATCCCACCCTTCTCCGAAGATTCAGGGTGGCTTACAATTTAAGCACAAACCAATGTGCTTAGCAATAGCCTTCATTCTATGTATATGCCTGCTTATTAGGGCTTGCGCCCCCCCCCCCCATGAGGCATTATTACAAAGTCAGCTTATTGCCCCCAACAATCTGGGTCCTCATTTTACCTACCTTGGAAGAATGGAAGGCTGAGTCAACCTTGAGCCTGGTGGGATGCGAACCTGCACTAATTGCAGGCAGCTGGTGTTACTTAAGGAGGCATTAGCCCACTGCTCCACCAAGGCTCCATCCCTCAATTTTATTCCATCCCTCAATTTTATTTACTAAAAAAAGAAAATCTCTAGCAGCATTTTGTGGATATTGCCCATATCTGCTCTGTTGGGTTCTGAAGTCCCTGGTCTCTGATGTAACATACAGAGCAATTTGTCTATATAAACTCTAAAAGAAATCCCTCAAGAAGTGCTGTTGGAATAGTTTATCAGAAATCTGAGCGATGGATGTGCATTACCAGAGTAGGATTTAAATCTTTATATAAAGCAAGGATAACTTTTATTGTCTGGAAAGGGAACAGATCTGATCAAACCTGAATCAGTTGCTTCCTCCCATCAGTTATCAGGCCTTACATAGTTTGGGGCCAGGTTATTTGAGGCACCGCCTCTCCCCTGTTACATCCACCCAGCCCACCAGGACAGGAAGGCAGGGCATGTTGCAGATTCCATTGATTAGGGATGGTCATCTGGCGGGTGACCATCAAAAGGACCTCCTTGGTGGTGTCTCCTTTATGGAACATCATTCCTCCTGAAGTACGTTTGGTGTCCACCCTGTTGCTTTTCTGGTTTTGTCAGCAGTCCTGGGGACCACAAATTGAGATGGATCAAGTGGCTGATTTGATTGTGTTGTTGATGCCATGGGAAGGTGTGTGTGGGAGGGGGGATGGGTTTTTATTATATGTCAGATTTTTAAATTTTGTAGGCTGCCCAGAATCATCTACGTGTGAATTGGGGGTTATCTAAATTTGTTTAATAAATAAATAAAATGATAAATGATAAAGTTCCTTGCTTACAGGATTGCGCTAAAAAGATTAAATACGAGTACACTTTCTGAATATAATTTCCCCATGACTAAGGTACCGTACTCATGAAACTCTGTAAGCTGGCTTTGCACATTGCACTTATTTATTAACAGAATAACAAAATAACAGAGTTGGAAGGGATCTTGAAGTTCTTCTATCTAGTCCAACCCCCTGCTCAGGCAGAAAACCCTACACCATTTCAGACAAATGGTTGTCCAATCTCTTCTTTAAAACTTCTAGTGTTGGAGCACCTACAGCTTCTGGAGGCAAGTCGTTCCACTAATTGTTCTAACTTTCTCCTTAGTTCTAAGTTGCTTCTCTTCTTGATTAGTTTCCATCCATTGCTTCTTATCCTGCCTTCAGATGCTTTGGAGAATAGTTTGACTTTCTCTTCTTTGTGGCAAAACCCTTAGATATTGGAATAGTGTTATCATGTCACCACCTAGTCCTTCTCTTCATTAAACTAGACCAGGGGTGTCAAACTGCCAGCCCACAGACCAGATGTGTCATGGCGAAACCGCACCCACCCCATTGCCAGCAAAGGAACTATCTCCCAAAGCATTTACCTTGACTTGGGTCTATTTGTTCCTGTAAATTTGTTTTTCTTTTTCCTGCTATGACAAAGCATTACTTCAAACACCTAGGGACTCCACGAGATGCAAGGGGATGGTTTCTCCCTGCTTACCTCAGCTAATGCTCTTTAGAGGAACTAAAGAGATCACTTGCTGGATGAATGGCTGAAGCTACTGTCTAAGGAAGGAGATTGTTTACACAGAGAAGTTCCCAAGTGCACTGTGTGTATGCTTGAAGAAACTAATAGGAGCATTCTACACCACTCTAGTAATGGGAATTCGAAGAGCATGTTATTACCGTATAGCCTTGTATACAAGTGGAATATTCATGTGTAGCAAAGAGGCTTGCATGTGGCCTCTTCCTGTGCATTGGTCCTGGGGTGCACCTTGATTTACTGAGGGGTTCTGGGAGATGAAGTGCCAAAAGAGAGGCCTGGGGTACTATTGGATGAAGACTCTAACTGGACGGTTGAAATCCCATATTAGGGATTACCTTGTGGCAACAAAGGTAGCAGAATGTCAGTATTTCTCCACCCTTATTGCATCCACTGATAGCCATCCAGCAACTCTGTTTTGGATAACCTGTATAGAGCACGGGTGTCGAACTTGTGACGTCACATGATGTGTCGTGATGTATCATGACTTTTTTCCTATTGCCAGCAATGGGGTGGGCGCGGTTTTGGCATGACGGATCCGGCCTGTGGGTTGGCAGTTTGAGACCCCTGCTATAGACTAGAGCATGGGTATAAAATGTATCGTGACTTTTTTTGCATTGCCAGAGCTGGGGTGGGAACGGCTCCCATATGATGCAACCGGCCCACAGGACGGCAATTTGAGACCCCTGGTATAGAATAAGGAGGGCTCCTTGGAACATCTATCAGGCCTCTGTATGGACTATTCAGGCTATCTGATGGGTAAAGTTGCTCAGATTCACTCTGACATGGACTCTTAACTGAGCAGAACAGGCTGAGGTGCCTGGGACATGGTCCGGAAGTGTAATTTGGGATACGTTTGAGCTGGTGACTCCCAAGAAAGGACAAATCCTGACATTTTGTAATTTTTTTTCTCTAATTGTTTTTCCTCAGTTGTAGCATCACCAGGAATAGCAATATCAATGAACTAGACTTTCTTCTTTTCAATTAATGTTATCCCAGGCATGTTATGAACAAAAGTTGTCTTCCGGGTGAGATTCAAGGTTTTGGTAATGGTTTTCAAGGCCCTACGTGGCATGGGTCCGGAGTACCTCGGGGATCACCTGCTGCCGGTGTCAACTTCCCTCCGCCCTGTGCGTTCCCACAGAGAGGGCCTCCTCAGGGTGCCACCGGTCAGAGAATGTCGGAGAATGTGCCCTGTTCACCGCCTTGAGTCCTTTGGGAGAAGGGCGGTATACAAATATAATAAACCTAAACCTAAACCTAAAAGGCCTGTCTATTTGGATCTTAAAGTTGCATAAGTTCTTTTTTTATTGAAAAGTTTTACAGTACATTTTATTTATAAGAAAACAAAACAAAACCCCTCCCAACCCCCTCCCCTCTTCCCAACCCTCCCCAACACCTCCCTCCCTCCCCCTCCCCCCTCCCCGACTTCCCAGAGCTAAATACAAGGTATAAAAGTAGAAACAATCATAATCTAACATATGCAAACAACAATAAACTATTAAATCTATCGCACTTTAACTCTTATAAAATGACTACAAGCAATATAAATATCATATCAATACTTATTCAAATGCTAAATGAAACTTTTTACTCCCATATTTATTCTGGATGTAATCAATCCATTTTTTCCACTCCACAATATATCTCTGTTGCGAATGGTCTTTCAAATACGCTGAGATCTTTGCCATTTCCGCCAGGTTGGAAACTTTTAAAGTCCATTCTTCTATAGTCGGCAGTTCTTCCTTCTTCCAATATTGCCCTACTAAAAGTCTTGCTGCCGTAATTAAATTCAACATCAACTTAGTGTCCACAACGGTAGTATCTGTGATAATACCCAATAAAAACATTTGCGGACAAAACTTTATCCTTTTCTTAAATATCTTCTGCATATTCCACCAAATTTTAATCCAAAATGCTTTAACCTTCTTACAGGTCCACCATATATGAAAATACATAAGTTGCATAAGTTCTTAACTTGCTCATTTTCTGAAACTTTCTCAATTTGATGGTCTCAGTAGTTTTTACTAATTCAGATCCAAACCTCTGGCAAAGTTTCCATTGAATAATTCTGGTAATTTGGTCCTTTCACTGCTTGTAGTCAGTTGGTGAAATTTTGCTGCAGTCATGGATCAAATGGTCAATTATTTTGATCCTTTTTACTACAAAGCCAACAAATTTGCTGTTGCTTGTTACATCTTTAATTTTTGCCTTCATGCAATTAATTAGCAAAGCTTGTTCTTAAGCCACTAAAAGAAAGCCTATCTTAATCAACTCCACATGGGTTTTTTGTAACATCTTTTCCTCCCATATCTTTCAGCTATTCACCATGTATTAGCTTGTTCTTCCAAATAATCAGTTTTAAATTGTTTCTTTTCTATATTCAACCTTCATCTTTGTTGTTTTCAAGAAAGCTGTCAGCAAGGATTCTGGGCTTTTCTTAAAAGCCATGCTTTTCTTTCTTCACAGTTTGTTTCAGCTGTAGAATCCTGTATTAAGTAATTCTGGATCTTTATGATTAGAGTAAGATAAGTAAGGTAAAGGTAAAGGTTCCCCCGCACATGCGTGCTAGTCGTTTCCGACTCTAGGGGCCGGTGCTCATCTCCGTTTCAAAGCTGAAGAGCCAGCGCTTGTCTGAGGATGTCTCCGTGGTCATGTGGCCGGCATGACTAGACGCCAAAGGCGCACAGAATGCTGTTACCTTCCCACCGTAGTGGTCCCTCTTTTTCTACTTGCATTTTTACGTGCTTTCGAACTGCTAGGTTGGCAGAAGCTGGGACAAGTAACAGGCGCTCACTCTGTTACGCGGCACTCGGGATTCGACCCGCCAAACTGCTGACCTTCTGATCGACAAGCTCAGCGTCCTAACCCACTGAGCCACCATGTCCCTTTAATTATACTGCCTACTCTGCCTTAATTAATGGGATCGTTTGTATATTTTGGGTGAATTTCTGTATCTGTAATTGATGCTAATGTTTTAACCAAGAGTAGTTAACATGAAATACTGTTTTCCAAGATTTCATCACTAACCAGTTTAGGATGGTAGAAGATAAAGATTCTCGTATATCTTTGTTTTATCTTTTGTGAAAGTCAAGTCATTTAATTTGTTTCAGCAAACACTGAGAATGATTAAACAGCAACTTTCCTTGTACTATCTCTTAAATAGGGGTGCACAGAATGCACTGATTTATTGTATCAAGTGTCTTGTTCCCTTTCTATTGTATCATACTTCATTACATAGACTTGGCCTTTATTTATTCTTCATTTCACAATATTGTGGTCTCTATAGCTTAGGTATTGGACTGTGTCAAATGCACTTGTGCAGTAGCAAATCAGAAGGCAATCACAAACTATTTCTGTTCTGTTGCTAAGATAATATCCTGGTTATGTCCTTGAAACCATCAGCAGCTGAGCTCAATTCAAAGGTGACTTGCCTGGAACTAAATAATAGCAAACAGATACTTTTAGGAAGTCTATTAGCAATTGTCAAGGCAGCCTACAGACCACTTCTTTGTTCCTAACACTAAAATATATTTGTTGTGAATATATGGAGCCCCACCACTCTTCTGTTTCTACCTCTGTCGAGTCTTACTATGTATTTATTGATATACGCTGCACAAGGCCATCTCCTATAAGCAATGCAGCTAATAGTCAAACTTCTTGGCTGTTACACCTAATACTCTTCTCCTCTTCCATGGATTTGTGAAAGCCAGCTTTCTCATAGACTACGTCTTCTTTATAAGTTGAGATTTTAACTTCCATTATTCCTAACATATATGGCCAATGGGGACAATGGAGGGCACTGAGATGGGCACAAGCACGAAACTGAAGATACCAGCCTGAAGATGACGAGTGGGACCTCGTCGAAACGTCGCCAAGACACCCTCAATCCTATACCGGAAAAGACCTGAATACGCCAAGACCTACATATATATACTCTCTCTCTCTCTCTCTCTCTCTCTCTCTCTCTGTGTGTGTGTGTGTGTGTGTATATATGTGTGTGTGTGTGTGTGTGTTTTCTGAGGTTTTCGCGGGTGTTTGTATGTGGATCTTTGGTCATTTGGGTTTTTTCCCGCGTAGAGTTGAAGGTGTGGGAGCAACGTTTCGACGGAATCCCATCCGTCATCATCAGGCTGGTGGCTTCAGCTTCCTTCTTCTGGCACCACCACAAACACGAAGCCGAACAAAAGCAGCACAACTCACCAGCTCAGGTCTAAGGCTGGCTGCTGAGACCAGCCCATCCACTCAAAACACACCCCCACCCAATCAGAACACACCCACCATTCAAAACACACTCCCACCCAATCAGAACACACTTAATCCCCCACCCAATCAGAGCACACCTCCACCCACAGAACACACCCCCTCTGGCAGGTTAAAAAAGAGGAACAAACAGCCACTACCACATGCTTCTCCCAGAAGAAGGAAGCTGAAGCCACCAGCCTGATGATGACGGATGGGATTCCTCAATTCTGCATTTGTGCAACCATTGCTGCTTGCATCTGTTTGGAATGGTGTGCCAGCCCATTTGATTGCATGCCTGGAGATCTGTAATTATGAAAGGGGAAAGTGCCCCATCTCCCCTTTCCATGCCTATCATAATAAAGCCGTCTAATTCCCTCTTTGTCTTTCCCAAGAATCTTTTTGTTTGCTTTTCCCAAAACAGAGGTATAAAATCTAGAGTCAGAGTGCCATTGGCTCTTCCTTACGATTCCCTGTCTGTAACACAGCCAAGCATGCATCTGTGTATTGGCACATGTTCACATACAGCCCTATCTAATCAGCTCTTTCTTAACCTTGGGCCATAGCAGCTGATTTCCAATAGATTAGAGTATCCTACCCAATTGTCCTTTCTGACCAGTAGTGGCCTTTCAACCTTTTTTCCATGGCTCTGTTTCTTAGTATTTAAATTTTTATTAGTTTATCAAAATTTAAAATACAAAGAGAAATAAACATAAAGTAAGGGAGAAAAAAAAGAAAAAGGAAAAAGTGCAGGGTAAAATGGAAAAAAGAAAGAAAAGCGTTGACTTCCGACTCTTTTTAACACAATAGAATAAAGTAATGAAGTTATAACCATTTCTGTAACAATAAACCTACAGAACCAACAAAACTCAAAGTCAAAGTTTTATCTCCTTAAAAGTTTTTGTCCTTAAAAATTCATGTTTTTAAATGTTTTTGTCTAGTAATAGCTCCTTTATTGTAGCAAGAATTTGACAGCTCAAAAGAGTGATCAGACTGTTCATATTTGACAGGAGTTCAGTTGTAGTATTAGGCCAGAACACCTTTATTACATGGTGTTAAAGTCTCCCCCAAGAATCCATATCCAAAATTCAGCAACAAACCCCTAATTGCAGTAATACTTTTTCCTTCTTTAAAAAAAAGTTTTAAAAGCGTGACATTTCTGAATGGCTTAATGCAGGGCTTTTCAACCAGTGGTACAGGTACCACCTGTGGTACATCAGCACCTGGAAGTTGGTACGCGCCCATCCTAGAAAAGTGGTAGCGAGGGAGGGGAATGAGCTGAACTGGTGGCAGCACCGCAAAAGCCTGAGCAAGAGACAGCGGGAGCTGCAGGGCTGTCAGGGCTCAGCAAAAGTGCTTCTTCAGTGCTTCTTCGGGGCTGTCAGGGCTCAGTGGAAGCACCAGGATCAGCACCAGGATCCAGCTGGAGCTCGCCGCTGATCCTGGTGCTTCTGAGCCCAGAAGAAGCGCCGATCAGCTGGAATGTTGCAGCATCTCCAGGGTCTTGTGATTTACATTCAGATGCTTGACAACTGATTCATATTTATGATGGTCACAGTGTCCCAGGGTCATGTGAAGTGACCCAAACCTGCTGCAATCACCCAGCAGACGGGGGAATAAAAATCAAACACCCCCCACCCCACCCCCGCTGCCAATCCTCAACAGAAATGCTCACAACAATGAAAACCTCAGACAGGAGGAAGAGCACGGGCGGGCAGGCAGGGGTCTTGCTCGGCTGTGGCTTGGGGGGCACTTTTTTCAGCGCCATTGTAACCTCAGTCACTAAGCAACCTGTTGTAAGTTGAGGACTACCTGTACTTCATCACTTTTTTCCTTTTTGGGGGGGGGTCATCAAGTTTTTGACACCTTGCTAGGCAACTGGTGGTACTCGGATGTTGCCCTATCCTAAAAGTGGTACGATGGGTGAAAAGGTTGAAAAGCCCTGGCTTAATGTCCCTAATTTATTTTTTAAAAATTGACTTCCGGGTGGCAAGGCTTCGTCGATGGCGGTCATTTTTGACCGTCAGCCCCGCTGTTCCATTTAAACCGTGAAAACAGCGATGATCAGCTGTTTCGCGGTTTGGGAATCCCCCCTTCAGAAGAAGAGGGGGGGTGAGTATTCAGGTAAGAGGTAGAGCTCCCCTAGATCCCCAGAACTTAATCTGGGGATTGAAGGTTGAGAGCTCCCTCGGAGCCTGAATTAACTCCAGACTCGGGACTCTTCTGTTTCAAGGCTTTGAAACAGAACAGGACGCTGCAACCATCCCTGCTTTCAACATTGTACTTTGGATTACTTGGACGCAGGCAGAGCTGAGTGGGAGAATACAGAAACAGCACGTATATGATCTTTAACTCCGGTTCAACTTAAAAGAAGGGTAGGAAGATGGCGACGGAATAACTTCTGAGAGAAAGCGTGAAGTACAAAAGAATAAGGAAAATAAAATAAAAGCAAGGGGGAAGACAGAAAGTTTTTTTTTAAAAAGTTGTAAAATACTTTGTTTAAAACATTTGAAGTTGGCTTAAAGGTGATTAAATAGTTTTTTGGATTAAAATTTGGTGGAATATGCAGAAGATATTTAAGATAAAGATAAGGTTTACCCTACAGTTATTCTTATTGGGTATTATTACTGATTGTACTATTATTTAATTTAATTTTAATTTTAATAATATTTCTATACCACCCTTCTCCCGAAGGACTCAGGGCGGTGAACAGGGCAAGAATAAAAATACAAAATTACAAAAGTTAAAACAAGATTAAATAAATGCCCATATTAAAATACATCTTAAAAACCCAGTAAAAACAATAACAACCCCCCCCCAATCCCCTCATCAGGCCAGGCCAGCTTGTTCAAAAAAGTATGTTTTTAGCTCGCGGCGAAAGGAGCGAAGGTCGGGCGCCGTCCGGAGCTCAACCGGTAGCTGATTCCATAGCTTCGGGGCGCCCACAGAGAAGGATCTCCCCCTGGGGGCCACCAGTCGGCATTCTCTGACCGGTGGCACCCTGAGGAGGCCCTCTCTGTGGGAACGCACAGGGCGGAGGGAAGTCGATGCCGGCAGCAGGTGCTCCCTAAGGTACTCCGGACCCCTGCCATGTAGGGCTTTGAACACCATTACTAGTACCTTGAATCTCACCCGGAAGGCAACTGGCAACCAATGCAGCTCACGGAGCAAAGGTGTAACGTGGGAGTATCGGGAGACTCCCAACACAACTCTCGCGGCTGCATTCTGTACCAGTTGGAGCTTCCGTGTGGTCCTCAAGGGCAGCCCCATGTAGAGAGCGTTGCAGTAGTCTAGTCGAGAGGTCACGAGCTCATGAGTGACCGTGCATAGATCATCCCGGCTTAGATAGGGCCGCAACTGGCGCACCAGGCGAACCTGGGCGAAAGCCCCCCTAGTCACAGCTCCTATGTGGTCTTCCAGGGTGAGCCGTGAATCTAGGAGGACTCCCAAGTTGCGAGCCCTATCTACGGGGGGTAATAGTTCACCCCCCATAGCAAGAGGTGGAATGTCCGAATAAACCCGGGATGAAGGTATGCAAAGCCACTCAGTCTTGTCGGGGTTGAGTTGAAGTCTGTTCCTCCCCATCCAGACCCGAACCGCCTCCAGGCAACGGGACATCACGTTGAGGGCATCACTGGGGTGGTTTGGGGTCGAAAAGAAAAGCAGGGTATCATCAGCATACTGATGATACCCAACTCCAAAACCACGAATGATCTCACCCAGCGGTTTCATATATATGTTGAACAGGAGAGGCGAGAGGACCGACCCCTGAGGAACTCCACAAACGAGAGACCTCGCGGTTGACCTCTGCCCTCCTGCCAACACCGACTGCGAACGTCCCTGGAGATAGGAGGAGAACCACTGTAAGACTGTGCCTCCCACTCCCAATCCCCTGAGACGCCGCAGCAAGATACCATGGTCGATGGTATCGAAAGCCGCTGAGAGGTCTAATACAGACATGTCAAACACAAGGCCCGGGGGCCGGATCCGGCCCGCGAAGTGGTTTCATGCGGCCCGCGAAGCCATCCTGGAAACAGTGAGGGAACAGCCCCCACTGCCTTGGCCCTGGCCCAGAGACCCTCCTCCTGCCAGAGACCCTCAGATCTGTCCCACTCCCGCCCAGGCCCCCATAGGCACCCTTGATGCGAACGATGTAGAGCTGGCCACGCCCACCCAGTAGGCCATATACACTCTAGCCACGCCCACCCAGTAGGCCACGCCCACCCTGGCCATACCCACCCGGCCCCCTGAGGGCAACCGCAATGCTGATGCGGCCCTCAGTGAAATTGAGTTTGACACCCCTGGTCTAATACGACCAGAACAGAGGAATGCCCCCAGTCCCGAGCCCTCCAGAGATCATTTACCAGCGCGACCAATGCTGTCTCCGTGCTGTGCCCGGGCCTGAAACCCGATTGGTACGGGTCTAGATAATCCGCTTCATCCAGGACCAGAGGGAGCTGATGTGCCACCACACTCTCAACAACCTTCGCAAGAAAGCGAAGGTTGGAGACAGGACGAAAGTTGTTCAATACAGCTGGGTCCAAGGCTGGGTCCAAGGCAGGCTTCTTGAGGAGAGGCCTTACCACCGCCTCTGTGATGTTGAATTTAATAACGGCAGCAAGACTTTTGGTTTTGCAATATTGCAAGAAGGAGGAACTGCCTACTATAGAAGAGTGGACTTTAAAAGTTTCAAACTTGGCAGAAATGGCAAAAATTTCAGCATACCTGAAAGAACAATCGCAACAGAAATATATTTCGGAATGGAGAAGATGGATTGAATATATTCAGAATAAATATGGGACTAAAAAATTTCACCTAGCATATGAATGAATATTAGAATTATAAGATGTACTATTATTTACCTATGTATAAGGGGAGTTAAAGTGTGATAGGATTTAAAGTGTATTCACAGTTGGTTAGCATATTTTAGTTTAAGCTTGTTAGAGGCAATACCCTGCTTTCAGCTCTGGGAAGTCGGGGGGGGGGGAGGGGGGGAGGGGGGAGGGATGGAGTATACTTAAAATGTACTGTAAAACTTTTCAATAAAAATAAATAAATAAATAAATGGTCTAACCTCTCTAAATTTCACTCATTTATGTTCAGTGCAAAGATAAACGCGAGGAAAAGGATTGTCTTCTGCAGCTCTCATTCCTGTCCTAGATTAGAACCTAGAACCTAGAATAATAGAGTAGGAAGGAACCTTTGAGATCTTCTAGTCCAGCCCCCTGTTCAAGCCGCAGACTATACTTTTTCAGACAAATGGTTGTCCAATCTCTTTTTGAAAGCCTCCAATGACTTTCTGAAGGTAAACTATTCCAGGAAGTTTCTCCTTAGTTCTAGGTTGCTTCTCTCCTTGATTAGTTTCCGTCCGTTGCTTCTTGTCCTGCCTTCAGCTGCTTTGGAGAATAGCTTGACTCCCTCTTCTTTGTGGCAGCCCTTGACATACTGGAACACTGCTATCATGTCAGCAATCCTTCTCTTCATTAAACTAGACATACGCAATTCCAGCAACCGTTCCCTATATGTTTTAGCCTCCAGTCCCCTGATCATTGTTGGTGTTCTCTGCACTCTTTCCAGAATCTTAATGTCTTTATGGTATTGTGGTGACAAGAACTGGATGCAATATTCCAAGTGTGATCCTCCCAGCCCAGTATTGTGAGATTGACCATTCACTGCTTCCAGAGAACTCTAAATTATGGCAGAGGCTGCTATAAAGAATGCAATTTGTTTTAAAAAGGAGAATCAGGGGAGATAAGAGATTTCCTATCATTCTTAAACTTGCTTTTGCTCCAAAGTATATGTGGGAGGTGTTTGGGGGGTGAATTATGGAGCCATTTCACATTTTGCTGTTGGCGGTTAAGATAAGGTTTGTAGGAGATGAACTGAATTATAAAACTGACCTCTGAAGAGGTTGGCTTCTCTGCAATTTAGATAAGATTGGCAGTGGAGAAAGGCACAACCAGCTGAAAGGCAATTAACTGCAGAATGTTTTTCAACAGTAATGATCTTGATTAGGTGTTTGCTTTTGCTGTCTGGCTGGAAATGTCTAAAAATACTTGGCATGCAGTAAATGGGAAGGGATAATTCAAACATTGCCAATAAATGTGAGAAAGAGACCATGAAACAAATGAGGAATTATTAAGAAATTGACCTGGCTCACAATTGCTAAGCTGTGTTTTATTCTCAAAACTATCCATGTTGGATACAGCCCAGATATTATTGTGCTGATGACTAAAGAATATATACAATATGATCAGGATCTACCTTAGTGTTTTTGTGATGATACAAGTCTCTGCAAATTGTTTGGTCAAGGATACCCATCCTGAAGTCATTACGATTTATCATGTTTTAGCTATTCCTGTTTCTGAAATTAAAGGCGTTCCATGTAATGTTTTGCATAGAGATTGACTTGTCCAGTGCAGAGTGCAAAAAGTTATTGTTAATTTTGTGTGTGTGTGTGTGTGTGTGTGTGTATTTCACAGAAGAAAATTAATGTCTCTGTATTATTGGTGACTTTATTAAAACTTGTAATAGCACTGATGCTATGTAATATTATAAGTTACAGCTATATTTTTGTTAGTTTGAATATAAAGTAATTAATATAACTTGTCATGCAACTTTTAGTTTAAAGCTCTTTATTTTATGATTTTATAGTTGTTAACATAATTATGTAATTACATCAGTTCTTTTATTCTATGTTTGTACTGTGCTTTATATAAAACTGCTCCTACTGCCGCTGCCAGGGGTGATAGGGCAAAAGAGCTTAACTTTTATTACTATCTTTGAGATATGCTCAGTGAATATAAACCATCTTGAAAGTGGATTTACAAATGAGAGGACATGGATAAAGATGCTACACTGGACATAAATAAATCAGCTGATATTTTAAAAATGAAAAGCAATATATAAATAGTAAACCAAGAGAGTAACTTAGATAATTTTCCTTATCATATTTATAAAAGTGGTGAATCTTGTGAGATTCTTCAAAACTTTAACAAATTATTTTTTAAAATTTTATTACAAGGGTATTTTAAGTGTTCATATGTATGGGGGAGGAGGCATCTTATACGTTTGGTTGTGAATACATCTCACAGGTGTGGAGAAGAGCATATGAACATGTGTTCACTGTGGGGCAGTGAATTTAGTTAATCTGAAAGTCTGGATTACTCAGGTAGGTGTTAGATCACTTGCAGGGTGATCATCCAATAAAGGGGTTTTGTCCAGGATGGATGTAGGTCACCAAATGGTTTTAGCTGTGACCCATTGGCTGAGCCATAGAGCATTTCATAGCAGTTTATCACTGGGTGCTAGTTTGGTCTTATTTTGCGCTTTATATCTGTGAGCAGGTATTGTTAAAAATATTTGATTCATATCTTTTATCAATATAGCTTTTAAGTTAGGGGTCTTTGGGTTTATATATCACATGAAGACATGGTGTCTTTATTCATGGACTACTGCATAAATTAATCTTGGCAGGATTTCTCAAGCAGGATAAGTCATGGTTATATATAATACTGGCATTTTCTTGGATTTTAAGTTTTAAATAAGTGTGCACATTTTCAGCCATCATTTAGATAGAATATATAAAATTTACTGCCTGCAATGAAGTCATAGGATATACTACTGTGATAAGTCTATTAAGACCTTAAATTACCACAAAAATGAGGAATAGCATAAAGTTGTAGTTTTCCCACAACAATTTATAAATTGTTAAAATATGTGATTTAACCCATAGTTTGGAAAGCATAGCTCTAGCTAAGCCAGAGTTGGGAGAGACAGCCAAACCAAGATCTGTTATCACCACTTAAAGCTAATTTTGCAAGCATTAGCTTGATCAGCTTGTGACTTAATATAATATCTAAAGTCACATTTGCCTGTGGAAAAATCCATTGCCTAGGAGAACATGCTGGGTTTCTCAAAGAAAATGGAGATGAGAATTGCATAAAATACAATTTAATTGTGGTTGGAAGTGCAAGTCCTGATTAGTATTATGTCTAAACGTATTCTGTGAGGTTCTTCGGTTGTAGTCAAGAACTGCAGCTGCTTGTTCTCTAGGATTCACACAGGAACGTTGCTATTTCTCTTTGTGACTTTCTTCTCTTTTCTTCCCCCCCCCCCTGTAACAGTGAAGCTTGGTGGGCTATGGGATGGATGAAGCTGAGCAGGACCAGTACGAAGCCCATCTGAAAGAGCTCTTTGACAGCTTCGATGTCACTGGCACTGGCTCTCTGGGGGAGGACGAACTGACCGAACTTTGCCACGTGTTGCATCTTGAAGAAGTAGCTCCAGGAGCATTGCAGGAGACCCTCCTGCAGGACGGTCTCTCTAGGCGGGTAAGAGCCTACACTCTGGATGGGCACAGCTGTGTCTCCCAACCTTGGAAAATCTGGACTGGTGGATCAGTGCAGGGGGTTCTTGGATCCAGAGGGAAAGTGGAGATTGGAACGGAAGGAAAGAACAAAGTAGAAATAATACAAGGAAAGGTTCAGAGATAAAAAGATAACATGCCACATCAAATCATAACATCACCATACAGGTACTATTGTGACTGAGTTCAAAAATGATAGTACCGTAATACATAATGGCTTACAAACCACACTGGACTGTAGGTTAATGGATTCACATAGCACACAAAATTAAAACCCAAAAAATATCATTACAGGTAGTCCTTTTTTTACAGCCACAATTGGGACTGGAATTTCTGTCATAAGTTGTTGCAGTTGTAAGTCAAGCCAAACCCAATTTTGCAACAATGTTTGCAGTGGTCATTAAGCAAATCCAGCTTCCCCAATGGACATTTTTTGCCAGAAAGCAGCAAAAAAAAAAGCTTACAAATTGCAGGATGCCACATGATGCCGCAACTGGTCATAAATGTGAACCCATTGCCAAGCACCCAGATTTTGATTATATGACCACTGAGGTGGTGCAACCATAAAAACAGGTCATAAGTCACTTTTTCTAAGGCTGTTGTGACTTTGAATCATTGTTAAACAGTTGTTAAGTTCAGACTACCTGTGTGGTCTAGTCAGAGTGCTGCACATAAAACAGGTGGAGTTTGATTGCATCATCATGATCGCCAACTTGACTTTTTTGATCTTATCCCATGGACATCCCTGACTGTAATGTAATATGCAAATGATGCTAATGTGCTTTGCTGGTTTCTATTGGGGATGAATAGTCAGCCCATTACACTGGAGGTCTTCTAGTCCAGTGGTCCCCTACCTTTGTGGGTTGGCAGCCCAGCTGGGGGGGAGGGGAGAGAGGAACTGGGCCATGTGAGTGGCAGGCTGGTGCACACGTGCGCAACTCAACTTGCCTGAGTGGCTGGCCAGCAAGCATATGCGCAAGTGCCTGCCAGCCTGCCACTTACACAAGTTGAGCTATGCACACATGCACTCCAGCCAGCCAGCTTGCTCATACAGCCCAATTCCGAATAGGCCAATTCTGGTAGTGGGCCATGGCCCAGGGGTTAGGGATCCCTGTCCAAGTCCAACTCCCTGCTCAAGCAAGAAATCCTATATCATTTCAGACAAGTGGCTGTCCAGTCTCTCCTTAAAGATCTCCAATGATGAAGCACTCAGAACGTCTGAAGTCAAGCTGTTCTACTAGTTAATTGTTCTCACTGTTAGGAAGTTTCTCTGTTAGGAAGTTTCATGCTGCCCATGAAATGGCTTAGGCAATTACTGCCTTTTCTACTCTTTTGAAACCATCTGACTTCATTTGTGAATGCAATCATACTGAAGCACATCCCACAAAATAGATCTTCCTCTCCCAACCTGGCATCCTCCCTGGACTACAGTTCCCTTGCACCCAGCAAGTATAATCATACTGGCTGGGAATTCTGTGAGTTGCTCTGCAACTCATGGGGATTGTTCCAAGTTGGGGGAAGGCTGAGATAATAGATTTCTTATCTCCCTGAGTGAATTCTTTCTCTCTCTCTTGTGTTTTTACCTCTACAATTTCTCATTTTCTTTCCCTATCTCTCGTAATAGGCATTTAGAAAAAAGGCAACTCCTTCCACTTAATGTACAATTTTATGGCCATTGCGTTATGGGTCCTTAATTTATTACATGATTGGCCCTTTGTGCGAATGCACCTGCACCTTTGTATTCTTAAAACAATCTCCCTTAGGAAGACAAAGCCCACACTTACTCCACTCAAAAGCCCTTTCCCTGTCTTTTCCTTTGGAATTAATCTCACTCTCACTTTGGTCCGTGATGTTAAGAAGTGAATCCCTGGGAACGGCAGGGAAGAAGCAAGAAAGGAGCTTTCTGGCTCAAAATGGGCAAATCCTCTCTTTCCGAAGGGAGGGGGGAGGATTAGAGCACTCCAGCCTCCCTGAGGGAAGAGTCTGTATCTTGAAGGGCACCCGGGAGTTTGCATTGCGCGGAAAAGGAGGGGATTGGATGATGAGCAGCTTGTAGTGCCTCCATTGTGTTAATAAGGACATTGGCTCTGAGTAACCCTCCTTCTCAAATGGGATCTCCAAGATTTCCTTTTGCTGCCTGGCACCCAACAAATTCATCCCTCAGAAGTTCACTGAGGCACTAGCTAGCTTAGGGGAAACAGACCGAACTCTCTGTGTATACGACACCCTGCTAATGCTATCACCTGTTTAATTTTCTGAGTTTCTTTGGCTTTACCATCCTGAATGCCCTCTAACGAAAAAGATGAATCTAAGCTAGGTACATAATAAAACGCCTCTCTTTCGACTTATGGGGCCACGAGGCTCATCCAGGTAATGCAGAGGGGAACTCACATGAGTGGATGGGAGAATTTTCTGTGTGTTTTGTTTCTCCCTCTTACACTATTGTCCTAAACCAGGTAGTGTAGCAACAGGTACAGGCTCTAAATCTGCCAGCTTCACAACCAGAGATGATTGGTTCATCTTGTGTGCCTTTGTATTTGGAGAAACACCCGGGTGAAAACTTTTTCTACCCTTGGGTGAAGTTTTGAAGAAGCTGATACCCTGCCACATCCTGGTTTCCCCCTAAAACCACTCGCAATGCAAAACTAGAGTCAAAGCTTTGGTCTTCCTCCACCCAAGGGATGATGTGGGTGAGATGCATAGGTTTCCAGGGCTGTATTTTTTGCACCTGTGCTCTGATTGAGACTTGTGGTATCATCTAATAACTCCTTCCAAAGACATTACCTTCTCCTATGCCAGCAGCATAGATATTTTAAGTGATTGTATTGATTTAGATTTAAAGAAAAGTTTTTCTGAGGTCTAGTCTACTTGTCTTGAATTGATTTTTAGTCATGTGTGGATTACCTTCTACATTTCTTTTCCACGCTGCCATTCAATTGAACACTTCACATGGTTGATGCTCCCTCTGAATGGTAGGTTTTGACTCCTGTCAGTTATCTGATTTAGCCTCTCCTAATCATTCTTCCTTTGACCAGTCAGGTTTCTCAAGTAAAAATCTCATACCCTAGAGAAGAGCAGAACTGTCTGGCTGGAGAACAGAATGCATCCATTGCATCTAGTGGAGCCTATATGCTCTAGAACAGGGGTGTCAAACTCAATTTCATTGAGGGCCGCATCAGCATTGCAGTTGCCCTCAGGGGGCCGGGTGGGTATGGCCAGGGTGGGCGTGGCCTACTGGGTGGGCGTGGCTAGAGTGCATATGGCCTAATGGGTGGGCGTGGCCAGCTCTACATCGTTTGCATCAAGGGTGCCTATGGGGGCCTGGGCAGGAGTGGGACAGATCTGAGGGTCTCTAGCAGGAGGAGGGTCTCTGGGCCAGGGCCAAGGCAGTGGGGGCCGTTCCCTCACTGTTTCCAGGATGGCTTCACGGGCCACATGAAACCACTTCGCGGGCCAGATCCAGCCCCCGGGCCTTGTGTTTGACATGTCTGCTCTAGAAGGTTCTCCTGCTTGAGCAGGGGGCTGGACTAGAAGACCTCTAAGGTCCCTTCCAGCTGTATTCTATTCTATTCTATTCTATTCTATTCTATTCTATTCTATTCTATTCTATTCTATTCTATTCTATTCTATTCTATTCTATTCTATTCACCTAGATGGGTTCCATATAAATAAGGATACTCAGTACTGTCTTGTCTGTCTAAATGCAGCTCTACACAAACAGCTATTGGGTTCAACAACAATGTAGATGCTGCAGTAGCTTACTGTAATTTAGTTTCAGAAGTTACTTTAATTACTTTCTATAATTTAGTTCCTCCAAATATGGTGGGTTTAGTACTCTGGAATTTTGTCATGCCTGCTGGGACTCCTGTACATTTCACTCCCAACTTACCTAGGAAATGGAAAGATTTTATTTATTTATTTGATTTTGATACTGCCAGCTCCAGAAGGATAGGTTTACAGCTCCAAGTTAGGTTTCATAAAAACACTGCTTGTAAGGTTTTTTTTAACCTTTTCCTACTTTATAAGCTCAACATCACCTTGTGTAAATTTTGGTTCATACATTTTTAAAACTGAGGCTCTCAAATTAGAAGCTGGGCTTTTTTTTTTAGGCTCCAGAAAACCCAGAGGGACTGACATCACAAACACTTTGAAGGGAACATTAAAAATGTAATATCTTAAGTTTCTTTGGTCTGTCTTTGCTTTCTACGCTACTGTGCTTGAAATTTTAATCTGCTGTGGTCTGGAACTGGCAATGTTTTTGCACTGAACAGGCAAGCCTACTCAGCGATCATGCCTGAAGTGATGTCTTTTGGCTAAGTTAGACTAGCAAAATTTTAGTCTTAAGACAGTGTTTCCCAACCTTGCTTGGCAACTTTAAGGTGGGTGGACTTCAACTCCCAGAATTCCCCAGCCAGCCGTGTCTTAAGAGAACTGCAAGGCACCATACTGGGAAAAACCTGAAGTATATTTATTGGTTTCACTTGAACTCTATATTGGGATAGAATGTGGCCACTTGTTAATGCTTTTGTTTAGAACATTTGTTCAGCAGTCCTCAACTTACAACAGTTTGTTTAGTGACCATTCAAAGTTACAGCGTCACTGAATAAAATGGGACTTATGACCGTTTTTCACAGTTATGACCTTCGCAGCATCCCCATAATCGTGATAAAAATTCAGGCACTTGGCAACTGGTTCATACTTATGACCATTGCTGTGTCCCAAGGTCATGTGGTCACCTTTTGCAACCTTCTGACAAAGTCATTGGGGAAGCCAGGTTCACTTGTTACTAACTTACCAACTGCAGTGATTCACTTAACAACTGTGGCAAGAAAAGTGATAAAATGGGACAAAACTCACTTATACGTCTCCCTTAACAACAGAAATTGTGGTCGTATGTTGAGGACTACCTGTACTCCCTTTCTGATCTTGTTTTCTTCTGTGGCCTCTTTTGTCAAATCCCATGACCAGATTCACACATGGGACACGCATGGGAGAGTAACCGATGCATTTTCTGGAGCCAACCAGACAGTTTTTGCACTATAATACGCTTTGCTTTTCCATGGCCCCTTTGGCACATGCTGAAATATCCTATGGCATTGGTTGAAAAGCAGTCCTTTAGAGCATAGAGGCCCTTTCCAGGCTAATACTAAATCCCATTTATAATCCTAGTTCTTTTTTCCCCAATAGTGAGCTGTATAATGTTTCCCCTAAACTGATTTTTAAGTCCTGGTGAAATGCCTTGAGGCACAAAGGTGTTAAGATATTTTCAACTGAATATGTAGAGTGAGATGTATTATTCTGAAAAAACAATGGTGCAAGGTCTACATTTGATATATTCTACAACAGGTTCAGAGCATAGTTTTTAAAATAGCACTGTTCCTGTGGGTAATTGATGGCAAAAATGGCCTGGCTTTTACATGTCTTGTGATCCGTCCGTGTGGGCCAGGCTGCATTCCAGGAACAGAAGGATATTTCAGAAAAGAATTGATACAAAAATCCAGTGTTAAAAATAGCAATGAATCCAATTTCTAGAGTCTTGATTAGGAGCAACAAAGCCTATGCCGGGCAACTTTGATCCATTTTCCACTCAGCTCGCCCTGTCAAATTGTGATGTTGTTTCCCTCTCCACACCCCACCCCTTCTGAACTTGGTTTAAATTCACTCCTCTTAATCTTCCCTTTGAGCTTCAGTCACGGTAAAATTGTTTCATGTGATCCAAACCCTGGCCATCTGTTCTGCTTGCAGCTGCAATTTCAAGGAAGGAATTTCAAACCCAACAGAGAAATGTTCACTTCTACTCTGTCAAACAAAATACCCTTCCATCTTCTCATCCCCTTTCCTTTTTCTTTTTTAACATTACCTTAAAATTTAGTCCAACTGCATAATAAATAAAGGAGTCCTTGATCCTCTCTGGGTTTGGTTGTTTGCTTAGAGACATTTCATTACCCAACTAGGTAACATCATCAGTGTGAGGAAGGTGGGGTTTGCTCCCTGCTTATCTACAAAAATATGTCCTGCCAATGTGGTAGGAGCGTTGTTTTCTCTTTGGTAGTTCCTTGATTAGATGATTCGTCTAGCATTACTCCTTATCTAAGTGTGAGTTGCTGAATATGCCTGGTCTCTTTTTCCCCCCTTTTTATTGTCTCTTTTAGTGATGTGTAAATGTGATTTATTTCAATTTGTCTATCTATCGATGGCTGATTTGTCTGATTGTCAAGCCTCCTGAATTTAGCTTGGATGCTCACAATTTCCCAGTTGAAAATATGGTTGAGTTTGCCCATGTGTTGTAAGATTTAAGAAGTTTTCATCCTGTCTTATGACTGCAAGCTGGTGTTCATGGATATGTTGTGCTAGTCTTGTCTGTCTACATCAGGGGTGTCAAACTGCTGGCCTGTGGGCCGGACGTGTCACCAGGAAACCACCCACCCCATTGGAGAAAAAGCTCCGATATGTCGCGCGACGTCACATGACATCACGAGTTTGATATGCCTGGTCTACATAGTGGCTGTTAAAGCATATGTTACAGATGATTCCTCTTTTTTCTTCTGGGCTACTGTCTGGTCCTTTGGTTTATTTATTAAGGAGTTTTGGATGACTTTAGTTGGTATGTGTACTACAGTGGTTCTGTATGGTTATAGTCTGTTGGTTGTTTCTGAGATGCTTTTGATATATGACAGTGTTAGCTTGTGTGGTTGTGCTATAGTGGGTTAATTGGTCAGGCAATCCTAAGCTACATATATTCTCTTATACTGAGATAATAGTTTTTAGAAAAGTGGTAGGAGAGATGCTGAGCTACTTCTAAGATTTTAGCTGGTTGTATTTCAACTGTCTCCTTTTAAGGCATGAATGTTTTCTTGATAAAAGAAAAGAGTATACTTCAACCTGTTCTTTCTCTATGATTGACTGGACTGAACATTATTACCTGTCTCCTGTTTGTTTATGGAGACATCATATGCAATTTTCCTTGATTCCTGGCTTCTGCAATTAATGAAATGATCTCTCTGTATTGATTAGATATTTCAACAAATGAAAATGTTCACTAACAGAATTCTTTCTTTTCATCATGGCATTCCATGGTTTATTTTCTGCCATTTTGTTTTTTGAAAATTAAAATGAGATGAGAATGACCTTAGAAAGCTGCTTTTAGTCAGATTAAGGACAGGAATGAAGTCATGGACTAAAGATTACTGGATGAGTCTACACATATCTTAGCATATTGGTGAATCTAGGCAAATGTGATTTATTCAATAAATTGTGATGAAACATAGCTTCATTGCCAAGTCCAATACATTATTACTGATCTGTTCACCTAAAATAGTAAGCTATAAACTATGGTTTACAAAGCACAATACTGGGTTCATCCTACATAATAAACCAAAACCAAGCTACATTTTGGCTTATCATGGTACATGTACTCAACTTTATAGGTTAGTAGAGTTAGTGGACCTTTTAAAAATTCTTCCTATGGACAGCCCTGATTCTGAAGCTGAGGACACCCTTTAGCTCAGATGTTGTGTAAAATTGTCAGAAATAATATTAATGTGATCGTAATAGTAGCCTACTTGACCAAGCATGTAACATTTAGTGTGATAAACATGTTCAACGTATTGTGAATGCTGAAAGCATCTGAGCTCAAAATTATGCATTACCCTTTGAAATATTTAGCATTTTCCTAATTATGACCATTGGTTTAATTGTTAATTAGAATTCTGAAAAGTTATAAGATCTTTGAATATTTGGATTTTTTTCCAGTTTACTAGCACGTAAGTTTGAGAGTAAGTAAATAGCATCTTAAACCCAATGTGCCTGATTACTTCTGTTAAATGTTGGTGAGTGTGCTGTTGTGTTATACTTCTTAGTTAGTGCAAGTGTGCTGTGGATGAGTAGATGACTAGGTCTTGCAAGTTCCCCACCCCCCATGATTAATTGTAATGCACAGTGTGCCGTGCACAGAGCCCTGCGTAATCTAACACTCCCTCCTCTTGTAGTCAACCTCATTTATTTTAAATGTCAAGGTATTTTTTTTTAATCAGGAAAATCTTCCTCTCTGCAAACTGCTTTCTTTTAAGTTTACCAGCATTCATTGGTAGGATGAATGGCAGCTCTTAATGTATAAATGAGGCCACTGCTATGAAGTTTAATTGAGCTGATTCCCAAGATGGTTTTAATTACTTCTTGTGATATGCACTAAGATCTGTACAGCTAGATTGCATGTTCAGTTCTGAAGTATTTATTGATGTGGCACTGTTTGCGTGCATGTAGACATATACACAAATGGCACTCATAGAATGGGCCCATATTGCTTTAGCTTATGCTAAGCTAAAAAGGGGCTTGTTGTGTTGTCAGCCATTGTCTTAGTAAGTTGTGTGAAGCAGGTTATTGCCTTAAGCCACAATATGATTGTAGGGGATGTGGGGAAGGAGGAAGCAGGGAATGCTGTGTCAATTCAGCCATTGTGTTTTGTTAATTCAGGTTTGGTGACAAACATGTTGTATGAGCTCAACTTTAGGGCTGCTACAGTGGTTGAAATATTATCTCCAGAAGCAGAGAAGCGATCATTCAATTTAGAGAGAAAGTAAATTGAATTGGCAAAAAATGTTTGCATAAAACACTTAACCAGGTTACTATGTAGTGTGAAGCCCTACGTCTTACCAGCTTAAGCCCAGGGAAGGAGACTTCAATTCAGAACAAACCACAGTGCCCTTCCATAGTCAGCTGTTGTGCAAATACCATAAGACACTAAAAAGTGAAGAAGTTGCTTAGTCTGGACTCCGCAATACTACACAAAAAGAGCTGGAGTTGAAGAGTTGCTGGAAAAGTCAGTGGGAAAATGTGGGAGAGTGGATTAGAAGTGGGGAGGGGGGGGGCAGGGTTCTTGGGAAGTTCCCAACATTTGCAAGACTTGGAGAAGGCACATTGTGTTACAGTATACCAGAGGTCCTAATAATTCTTTGTTTCTTTTTTTTAAAGGTCCACTTTGATCAGTTTAAAGATGCACTAATCCTCATCTTGTCTAGCACATTAACAAATGAAGAGTCCTTTCAGCAACCAGGTAAGACCTCTTTTGGAAATGTTGAGATTCTGGCAACCAGCAGGAAATGAGAAGTACATAGTGCAACCAAAATTCACTTAGAAAAGTTTCCTTGTTTATAATGAAGCGTGAAGCAGCATTTGGGCCAGGTTGCTTTGATTTCCTACCCTAAATTTTCCTCCAAATAGGAACTGGTGGCTTCATAATATAATTATTCTGCTTAGTTTATATACAATTAAGGAGAAGTAGCTGCAAGCAGAAGGAGGAACGCGTCGATTTATCAAAAGGTTAACAGGTTTTGATTGGTTAGCAAATGGAAACTGAAAACCTTGATATCAAGCAAATTCAGCTATCCACAGCATACTTTGATTTCACTTTTACAACTATTTTGGAGGAAGTTGCACATAACATGCTCATGAGCCAATCCCTAATCCAGTGTTTCTCAGACTTGACCACTTGGGGGTGTATGGACTTTCAGTTGAAGGTATGATGGCCTCCAAAGAAGTAAAAGCAATAGCAATAGCACTTAGATGTATATAGTGCTTTATAGTGCTTTATAGCCCTCTCTAAGTGGTTTACAGAGTCAGCCTATTGCCCCCAACAATCTTGGTCCTCATTTTACCAACCTCAGAAGATGGAAGGCTGAGTCAACTTTGATCTGGTCAGGATTGAGCTGCTGGCAGTCGGACAGTTAGCCTGCAGTACTGCATCCTAACCACTGTGCCACCACAGCTCTAGAACAAAGAAAACTGCTGCAGTTCTAATTCTTAGGAACTGGGGCAGTGTTTCTCAACTTGGCCACATGAAGACTTCAAATCACAGAAGCATGGTAGCTGAAGTCCACATATCTTCAATAATAGATTTTCCAAAGAGCTGTAGAGTATTTGATTCCCCAGATTATGTTACTTGGAACTAGGTCATAAAACTTTTAACATCATTTGCTTGCATTTGATATAGTGTATTAAGTAAAAATACTATAAGCATTTGAGAGTTAGTCAACAAACTATAAGTACAGTAAACAAACTATGGCTTAGTGGAATGTATGAATGCAATTTTTATGTGATTACAGTTGTTTTCTTTCAGGGTATAACATATGACTCTTTTCCTTTGCATTCTGGCATTCACCTTTATGATCTCAGGGACAGGCTCTGTGAGAGATTTCTTGGTTGATGTTCCAGGCTTGCCAAAATAAAGCTATTTTTGACCATCTATCAGAGTTTTTAAAATGTATTTATTCAATTTGTATGACTGCCCATCTCAGACGTATGACTCGGGGTGGTAAGCAATCATTAAATCAATTAAAAACTGAACTGCAATCACAATACTAAAAATTAAATACAGCTGACAAGAAAAACATTATAGTCCAGGGGTGTCAAACTGCCGGCCCACAGGCCGGAGCGTCACGGAGAAACTGTGCCCATCCTATTTTCGGCAATGGGAAAAAGTTCCGATACGTCGCGCGACGTCACATGACGTCGCGAGTTTGACATGCCTGTTATAGTCTATCGTTGTTAAGGAAATGCTTCTTTTGCACAATATAACTGAAGTTTGGAAATTTAATTTAATTTAATTTAATAACATTTATATACCGCCCTTCTCCCTGAGGACTCAGGGCAGTTCACAGGGCAGAATAAAATAGCAAATACAAACATTAAAAAAGATTAAACAATTGCCCTAGTTAAAAACAATGGAAATACAGTGCTAAAAACCCCAAGAAAAATTAAAAGACCAAAGATAAAACAACCCCAGCAATCCCCATCAGGCTAGGCCAGCTTGTACAAACAGAAATGTCTTAAGATCGCGACGAAAGGAGCGAAGATCGGGCGCCATCCGGAGCTCTACCGGTAGCTGATTCCACAGCTCCGGAGCGCCCACAGAGAAGGATCTCCCCCTGGGGGCCACCAATCGACATTCTCTGATCGGTGGCACCCTGAGGAGGCCCTCTCTGTGGGAACGCACAGGGCGCAGGGAGCTTGATGCCGGCAGCAGATGTTCCCTGAGGTACTCCGGCCCCATGCCATGGAGTGCTTTGAACACCGTTACCAGTACCTTGAATCTCACCCGGAAGACAACTGGCAACCAATGCAGCTCACGGAGCAGAGGCGTAACGTGGGAGTATCAGGAGACTCCCAACACCACTCTCGCGGCTGCATTCTGTACCAGTTGGAGCTTCCGGGTGGTCCTCAAGGGCAGCCCCATGTAGAGAGCGTTGCAGTAGTCCAGACGAGAGGACACGAGCGCATGAGTGACCGTGCATAGATCATCCCGGCTAAGATAGGGCCGCAACTGACACACCAGGCGAACCTGTGCGAAGGCCCCCCTAGTCACAGCTCCTATATGGTCTTCCAAGGTGAGCCGTGAATCTAGGAGGACCCCCAAGGAAATGCCTAGTACGAATGAGTCCGTAAATCAAAAGACAGTTTAGAGAAGTGTTTCTCAATCTCAGCAACTTTAAGATGACTGGACTTCAATTTCCAGAATTCCTGAGCCCTGATCTAGGTGACTTAGGAATTCTGGGAATTGAAGTCCACTTATCCTAAAGCTGCTGAGATTGAGAAAGACCAGCTTAGAATAAGTAAGAAGACAGAGACAATTGATAATAAATGAAGGTTAGCCTCTTGGGCATGAACTATAGAATTAAAGGTACTGTCTTCTTTCCTGAGAAAAGGGCTTCTGAGTAAGTGTGTAAAATGAAAGTTTAGTAGTGAAATTAAACTTTAGTAGTGAAATTAAACTTTTTATGCTTTAAAATATGCTCTAAAGTTAAAACATTATTGTTGCAATGCTAATGAAATATTTTGGATGTCTTTAGAAACTGAAGGGACAGCCAAGCTGACTTTGTTTTAAAGAAATAAGTTTTAAAATGCAGTATAATGGTAAGGGTTGCAGCATACTGTACTTAGTAATTGCTTACAAAAATAGCTACTCAGTTTGATTAAACCTGACAGTAGTTTGCAATGAAAAGAATGTGTGTTAGGACATTTCTTCTGCCCAGTCCTCAAGGCTAAAACTAGATGTTTGTGCTTGCACAGAAAATATTTTTAAATTGACAGGATTCATCTTGTTGAGTAGATATTTTACCAGAGGGCAAATAAAGAAGATTTATTTGGGGCATCGAAAACTCTCGGTAGGGTTTCTTTCCTTTATGTTTTCTGATTGCAACTTGCAGATTCTCGGTTTGGGTTTTTTAAGTTGAAGTTTCTGAAGTGCTAATAGGTGGTCTAATAAAAAAAAAGTAAGAGTTCTTAATTCTAACTCATTTAATCAATCAGCTGGTCATTTGTCATATCCTTGCATTTGAACAGCCAGCCCAAAATGAGTGAGAGTGGGAAAAGGAGAAGATAATTGTCCCATGGCTGTAGACCAGGGGTGTCAAACTCAATTTCATTGAGGGCCGCATCAGCATTGCGGCTGCCCTCAAGGGGCCGGGTGGGTATGGCCAGGGTGGGTGTGGCCTACTGGGTGGGCGTGGCTAGAGTGCGTATGGCCTACTGGGTGAGCGTGGCCAGCTCTACAACGTTCACATCAAGGGTGCCTATGGGGGCCTGGGCAGGAATGGGACAGATCTGGGGATCTCTGGCAGAAGGAGGGTCTCTGGGCCAGGGCCAAGGCAGTGGGGGCCGTTCCCTCACTGTTTCCAGGATGGCTTCACGGGCCACATGAAACCACTTTGCGGGCCGAATCCGGCCCCCGGGCCTTGTGTTTGACATGTCTGCTGTAGACTATAGAGACCACTGACTCTCACTCTCAAGCTAAAACTTCTATAGGAATCATTTTCTCAAAGGAACCATCATCTTTGCTAGCATGATGTTCAAACTCTGCTCGTGGAAGTCTTGATTTTTTATTATGGTAGTTCTAACATTGCTTGACCAGCAAATCTACAAGAAGCCAATGTGGAATGACTTCCAGCTCACATGGAACCATTGGTGGGTATTCAGATGTTAAATATTGTAGGCAACCATTCTGTAAACAGGAAGGCAGCCTTGTCTCTGAAGATTCTAATCATCCAGCTTATGGTTGTCCCAGAGGTGCTTTTCCAAAAAGGCAATGGGACTTTTTTGTTTTTGTTTTTTCCCCTTGAAAACATTTTGCTTCTTATCCAAGAAGCTGCATCGGTTCTGATGAAGTGAAACATTTCCAAGGAAAATGTCTATGGAGATTCTCAGTCATCCAGGTCCTGGTTGTCCCAAAAGGTGCTTTTTCAAAAGGCAAGTTGACTTTGTTTTTTTCTTGAAGACGTTTCACTTCTCATCCAAGAAGCATTCTCAGTTCTGATTCCATTCCCCAGCATTCAGTCAGAACTGATGCAGCTTCTTGGATGAGAAGTGAAACGTCTTCAAGAAAAAACAAAGTCCACTTGCACGTTTGGGTTTTCAAGGAAAAAGACCAAGAAAGTCCAGTTGCCTTTTGGAAAAGCATCTGGGGATGAACGTGGTCTTCTTCAATATAAGAGAATATAAAAGGTAAAGGTAAAGGTTCCCCCGCACATGCGTGCTAGTCGTTTCCGACTCTAGGGGCCGGTGCTCATCTCCGTTTCAAAGCCGAAGAGCCAGCGCTTGTCCAAGGACGTCTCCATGGCCATGTGGCCGGCATGACTAGACGCCAAAGGCGCACGGAACGCTGTTACCTTCCCACCGTAGTGGTCCCTATTTTTCTACTTGCATTTTTACGTGCTTTCGAACTGCTAGGTTGGCAGAAGCTGGGACGAGTAACAGGCGCTCACTCTGTTACGCGGCACTCGGGATTCGACCCGCCAAACTGCCGACCTTCCGATCGACAAGCTCAGCGTCCTAACCCACTGAGCCACCGCGTCCCTTCATAAGAGAATATACATAAGCTTAAAGTTGAACTGTGGAGTCCTTGGTGCTCTCTGAGTTTGGTTGTTTCCTTACAGACTTTTTGTTAGCCGACTAGGTACATGAAACCAACTAGCAAATGAAACAAGCAACTAAACTCAGAGAGGACCAAGGATGCCACTGTCTTCTTTACCAACACCAATAAAAATAGGAAAGAGCAGGGCCACTTTTCATTCTACGTTTTGGACTGAATACACAAAAATAACATCGGAATAGAGCCAAGGCCTTATTAACACATTATCATTTTCTCAGCTTGGTGGACATCATGTGGTTACTGACCTTGATGTTCATCTCGTTCTGGTTTTTTTTAATATTAGTCATGGTCTGTCTCAGGCTTGCTCTTGTTTTTATTGTTCTTTGTATGCTGTGTTTTTTTCCTGCCCTTTGAAAACTTTCCATGTATCCATCGTTCCTACAATAAAATGACTACATACAAAGCGGTGTTTTTTTTGTTAACAGCTACATATGTATTGTTTCAGGGGTTGTGGGTGTTTTGTTATTCTTTCCAGCCCAACAATATTTTGGAAAGAAATTATGAAAAGGGTCTTGTGACCCAGTCCATCAGCAGGGATAACTCTTTGAAACAAAACAGAATTGGAACAAATTTGGTATAGGGCAGGGGTAGGCAACCTTGGCTGTTTTGTGACCCGTGGACTTCAATTCCCAGAATTCCTGAGTCATAGGTATAGGGTGAGTAGGTGGCCAACAAGTAAAAGACTGAGTTTGAAAAAGTGTTGAGTCTAGCCCAGGGGTAGGCAACCTCGGCTCTTTTATGACTCATGGACTTCAACTCCCAGAATTCCTGAGTCGGCATGGCTCAGCTTGGAAACCTCTCTCTTTCCCCTCAGCGTGGCTGGCTCAGGAATTCTGGGAGTTGAAGTCCATGAGTCATAAAAGAGCCGAGGTTGCCTACCCCTGGTCTAGCCAGAAGCTGAAGGGAGAAAAAAAAATGAATGAAAGAAAAAAAATATCTCCCAATGCATCCCTAGGGGAGAGGGAGATGCCCCTTTTCCCTCTCCCCATTCACAGGTTGTGGATGGAGCATACGCAGTCTTTCCTGTATACACTGTACATGCATACAGATATAAATCGAGCAGTGTGAGGGAAGAGCAAAAAGGTATCCATGTGCAAATAGGCCACATCGTTCTGTTACAGAGGGAAAAAATATAAATGCCTCCTATGGCTCCTGCTAGTAAAAGAGTTGGAAAGAATTCCCAAAGCTTGCTCTATGTGCTTTCCTTCCTTTCTTTTGATGTGGCAGCAGGAGAGCAGAGGTGGTGTCCCTCCTGTATAGCAAGAGTTAAACCAAATTTATCTGAGCTGTGGTACCCTCTAGAGCAGGGCTTCTCAATCTCAGCAATTTTAAGACGGGTGAACTTCAACTCCAAGAAATCCCCCCAGCACGCTGGCTCCCCCACCCCCACCCCAATGCTTCAATAATGGCAGTCATGGGTTCTAGGCTGTGCTATAGTATAGTGCAGAGGTAGGCAACCTTAGCTCTTTTATGACTCATGGACTTCAACTCCCAGAATTCCTGAGCCAGCCATGCTGCTGGCTCAGGAATTCTGGGAGCTGAAGTCCACGAGTCATAAAAGAGCCAAGGTTGCCTACCCCCGGGTGTATTTTCAAACCGCAATGCTGTTAGTTGCACCTTTGAAATTCTTCTAAAGAAAAGTAATGCTGCTTATGTAAGGAAAAAATAATGGGTTTCTGTAAGCATTGGGAAAGCAAGTAAAGGTTTATGAAATGTATTAGTTTGGATTCTTTGAAGAGATCCAGTTATGACATTTATTAGAGAAGGAGAAGGGCAACAAGAGGAGAATGACAGTACAGGCCATCTGTAATAACTACTTATCCAAAAGGTTGGTGAGAAGAAAACTGAATATAACATATGTGCACGAGCACACATAAAGGAATGAAACCTGTGTAAAATGCAAAAAAAGAACATTGCGCTAGAAGTCTGCAAATGCTATACTATTCATCAGAAACTTTCCAATGTCTTACTGTTTCTGCATACAAGGTGTGAAAACCATGATTATGTTATTGTAGGAGAAGGGCAAGCAGAGCTGGAGGGTGGAGTTAAATGTGTCATTAGTTTAGAGTCCTTGCACTGCCACAAGAGATCCAAGTCCAGCCCCCCTTGAATTCTGTTGGTCCTTGTTGTTGTTGTTAGTTGCGAAGTCGTGTCCGACCCATCGCAACCCTATGGACAACGTTCCTCCAGGCCTTATCTAGTGTCAATTCAGTTGACCAGATTCTTGTCAACTTTCTTCTCAGTAATCTTTCTGAGCTCCCCTATCAGTGTTGAGCAATCCACTAATACATAAAATGAGAGCAAACCCCACTCCGTACTAGCACTGATGATGTCACCTAGTTTGGTAATGAAATATCTGCAAGAAAACAACCAAGTTCAGAGAGCAGCAAGGAGTTCATCGTTCAACTATGAGCTACAAATATTCTTTCCTAATGGGGTCAATATATCTATTTGCAAATTCTCTTTTAGAAAACCTTCACTAAAATTTGTTTATTTAGAGGGCTCTCCAGTGTATATTCTGCTTGAGAAGAAGGACTACATTGACTTTTGATCTGATTCAGTAGGGTTGCCTCAGTGTTTCCTTCATGTGCTCCTATAAATGGGAACTGCCCAGCAAGGTCTCTAGCATTAGGTATTTTAGTGGCTTTGTCACTGGATGAGCGTGCTAATATGTCAGCAAATAATAATAATAATAATAATAATTATTATTATTATTATTATTATTATTATTATTATTATTATTATTATTATTATTATTTAATTTTTATACCGCCCTTCTCCCGAAGGACTCAGGGCGGTGTACAGGGCCTACAATTCTCCCGAAGGACTCAGGGCGGTGTACAGGACCTACAATTGCTCTTCTGAAATACAATATCTGCTTGTTCTGAGCTATGTATCTGTTTAGTAAGATAAAATCTTCTTTGAGTCAAGGTCAGCTCCAGGGGATTTCATGGACAAATCTATGTAATATTGTTAGCAACCATAGAAAATTGTTGTTCCATTGTTATCTTCAGCAATATTTTTTTTAACTTCCCAGTTTAGCCTAAAGCTGCAGTTTTTCATCCAGATGCTAAGCACATTCAACCCTCCTCAGTTTTTCAATATTACCCAAATATGTCTATGCCCTGTTTAATGCCCGTTAACCATTGCTGCCAAATTTGAGGTGCTGATGGATTGGAATTTGACTCTTGCAGAGGCCCTACATGAAAAGGTAGGGGAGAAGCAGGAACCCAGTTGCCTTGACTATCTCCAGCCCAGCACAGAGTACAATGGACAGGACAGAAAGGTGATCACTTTACTCTGGGACATACATACATGCCAGATGCCAAGCAGCTGAATTTTGATCATGTGACCATGGGGATCATGTGATCAAACTTCAGACCTTTGGCAACTGGTATGTATGTATGACGGTTGCAGTGTCCCGAAGTCATGCAATCACCTTTTATGCCCTTCTGACAAGCAAAGTCAATGGGAAAGCCAGGTTCATTTAGCAATTGAGTTACTAACTTAACAACTGCAATGATTCACTTAACAATGGTGGCAAGGTCATAAAAGGGGACCAGCCTCACTTAACAACCGTGTTCCTTAGCCACATAAATTTTGGATTCAATTGTGGTTGTAAGTTAAGGACTCCCTGTACCTGCAGCCAAAAGTGAGCTTTTTCACTTCCATTTGTCCTGTTAATTGCTATGAAGAGTAACATTTCAGCAGCTTCTAGGGGAATCTCTGTTGGTTTTAGGCAGCCTTAGCCATTCTGCCTCTCTTCCCAGGTGTGTTGACAATATAGCTCCTAGAACTCCCAGCCAGTGTAGAGAAAAGCCACACGTAAAACCCTCCTGGGACCTACAACGCGGCCGAGTGCCAGGTTTGGAAAAGCTGCATTACTCCCGAAAAGCCTTTCTGGGAAAAATCTGGCAAGCAAACCAATCAAAGCTATGAATAAATAAAATACCTTTTAAATGTATGACTGTTTTATAATCTCTGGCATTGCGGTCTGAGGGATTTTTTTAAAAAAAGATAAAGAAAAATAAAAGCTATGTGAAGCTCATCTTCGCTCGGCGGGATGGGCATAAATATTTCATGGCCAGATCCTTGCTAGCTCAGAAATCAAGAGCTTTTTTTTTTCCCCACAGCTGCTCAGTCTCCATCCATGCTCTCCCCCCCCCCACAAGCTGAGTGTGAGAAGAAAGTTAATATCGGAAGATGGGGGTTGTCCTGTTGGAAAAGCCTTGGCATCGAATGCTGATACATAACAAAGCATAGCCTCCAGCAATGGCTGATTGGGGGCTGTAGTCAATCAGCTGGGTGGAAGCCCACAAAAGAGCCAACTGAGATCTGATTTCATGCACTTGAAGCCCACAAGCCCCCCCCCCCCCACCTCAGCCCGCACCACAATTGCCTCTGATCTCAGCTAGATTCTAGATGCAATATTGGCAGGAGCCCAAGGCCTCTGACATCAAGGAGGTTTTTCTGCCCATGGAATGATCTTTGGGGGTCCGTCATTTCAGTTTAAGACAGAAAATCTATATTTAAGAAAAGCCGCATAAGGGGAGGGTGGTTAGATTTCTGTCTGTGCCATCTTCCCTATCAGTCTTCATCAGGAGGAAAGAGGGGCCTAGAAAAATAATCCTTTCCTTCCTTTCACTCTTTCAATATTCTCTCTTACCTTTTCAAAACATCTAGTACTCTTCTGTGATGCCCAAGGACCTACTCCAAACAATTTTATTATCATTGCAATCCTAGCTATGTGTAAGGTTAAAAAATGAACAAACACTTCATTATACATGAAGGCCTAGAAAAGAAGATTGAAAAAAGCAAGCCCAGTAGAAATATTCCTATTTTATTAATGTTTCAATATTAGTCTAGTGCAGGGGTAGGCAACCTTGGCTCTTTTGTGACTCGTGGACTTCAACTCCCAGAATTCCTGAGCCAGCATGAGCTGGCTCAGGAATTCTGGGAGTTGAAGTCCACAGGTCATGAAAGAACCAAGGTTGCCTACCCCTGGTCTAGTGAAAAGAAGGACCAAGGTAGACGTGATAGCAGTGTTCCAATATTTGAAGTGCTGCCACAAAGAAGAAGGAATCAACTTATTTTCCAAAGCATCTGAAGGCAAGGCAAGAAACAAGGGATGGAAGCTAATCAAGGAGAGAACCAACCTAGAGATGAGGAGAAATTTTCTGATAGTGAGAACAATTAACCAGTGGAAAAGATTGCCTTCAGAAGTTGTGGGTGCTCCATCACTGGAGGCTTTTAAGAAGAGAATGGACAGCCACCTGTCTGAAATGTATACTCCCTACTTGAGCAGGGAGATGGACTAGAAGATCTCCAAGGTCCCTTCCAACTCTGATATTCTATATTCTATATTCCTGTTTGTAGGACATAACCCCAACCGTATTATGGGACAAGGCAGATGCAGATGGAAAAAGGAATTTAGATTATAGGAAAGGGAAATTGTGGTCTGAACAATTATTTTCATATACAATGTATGAATATATGGGAAAGGTTTGCTTGGATTGCTGGACAATTATCAAATGGCTGATTAATAACTGTAAATTGCTAAGTGGGGCGAAAACTACCACTTATAGGATGCTAATACGGGAGCATGGCACAATGCTTCTTGTCCATTATAAGAATTGTGGACAGAAAGATGAGAGACATACAAGCTTTGGGAGAGGTCACCTTGTGCCCTTTTTTTGCGCAGAATAAAAGTTTTTACGGTATCCACTCTGGTGTGGTCTTCATTAGGTTTTCACACACTGGGCAGTAATTCAGAGTTTCAGGGATAACATCTGCATCAGTGTATTTACGGCATTTATATGGCCACCTAACTCAAAGCAATGTGACTCTGGCCAGTGTAGAAGAATTTGTTTAAAATACCAGCTAAGCCATAATAGGTGGGGTTCAGCAAGGCGACTGCAGTTTACAAATTATGTGGAAGATACTTGCCTATTGATGTGGGTTATGTTGTGACCGATTTCAAACTTTGCATGAGGCCACAATATTGGTTTGATTTTGATTGGATGGGATAGATGAACCCTACTTATTATGGCTTAGCTTTGATTCTGAATCAGATTGTGACAACTTTTTCAACAACTCATAGATTAAAAAATACTTGGCTTAATTTAATGCATAAATCGAGATGATATGTCCAAGGGTGATAATTATTAAGGGCATGTTGGCACCATTTAATGCAACTTTTTGTATATATTCACTGAATAAAACCTCGAATACTTTGAAGCAGATGTGATTCTGTAGTGCCCTTACATATCCATAGAATCTCCTCTACCATCCTAATAAGTTTCCCTCCAAAGCAAGATGGAAAAAAAACAGAATAGGACAGAGAGAATCTGCTGTTGCTAACATACCAGAGATGATAGTGGTAGGGAAGCAATTGCCAGCAGCCCATCTTTAATGGTAATGATAAGGTTTGCTTTTGTTCTTTTGGGTCTTATTTAATCAGCTTGACTCATTTCTGATTTTTCCTATCTGTGTGTTTCATCCTATGGCTTTTATGCCCAGACTCCCAGCTGCAGGAAACCTTGTTAAAATTGCCTTCTTCAAACACAAGCTCTCGCTTGCATTCCCCAGGGTTTGTAATATGTATGGATGGGGTAGAAATCCAGGGGAAATGAAAAAGGGGTTATCAAAGGATTTCTGTTCCTGTGTATTTTATAATTCATTGCATAGCTAACCTAAAGAATACATTTTCACTAACAAGGTCTTGAGCAGAATCTGTATAGAAAGGATATTCAAGACGACATGAAGAGGCTGGATCTGAGTCCCTAGTCCGTTCCTTGGCATGTTTAAACATACTTCTTGCTACTTTGCTTTAAATCCCTACAACCTTCATCAGGATTCCCTTAAAATCAAATGTCATCTAATTTTGAATCACATTTTAATCATCAGCATAACCACAGTACATGGCATAAAATAACTGGTATTTTGCAGATGTGTATTCAGTGTACTTTAAAATACACTTTTTTGGTGAAGTAGTTCATGCACTTTGGTATTTTATTTAACCTCTGGAATTGAGAATGCAGTCGTTTTAACACCGTAGTCAGTTTTCTTTTGCACTGTCATGTTTAATAAAACTTTACTATCCCCCATGTTTTTTGTTCGAGCTGTCAGTGTCATTTAGTATTTATACAAATCTCAATTAAAAGCTAAAAATAAGACTAAAACATTTAGAGCAGATGGGAGATTAAAGGATTGAGTAAATAAAAATGCATTTGCTTAATGCCAAAAGGACAGAAGCTTTCAGGGGTTCCAGGATAAGACCTTAATGTCTGATGTTGGATGAAATTGTTGGTTAGTCCTACCATTTATTAAAGAGGGGAACTTGCCTCAGGCAGCAGATTCTGGGAAGTAGTAATGATGTATCAGAGGATGCTACTTGCTACCTTAAGTAGCATGGCAAGAAGTGAGAGTCAGTTTGGTCTAGTAGTTAAGGCACCAGACTAGAAACCCTTGAGATAGTGAGTTCTAGTCCTGCCTTAGGCACAAAAGCCAGCTGGGTGATTTTAGGCCAGTCAATCTACCTCAGCCTAGCTCACCTCACAGTGTTGTTGTTCGGGGGGGGGGGAGAAAATCGGACGAAGAGAAAGGCATGTTTTCCACCTTGAGTTATCAATAAAAGAGGTGTGTGTGTGTGTGCATACATATATAGACAGACTCTGTCCCATCAGCCACACTGATGAAAGATGTATTGCCATATGGACAAGGAGAGTATAATACTACCTTTTATCTTGGATTTGTATTTATATGTAGATCTAGTCTCTTATTATAATAATATAATGTAGTGTAGCATAATGTAATATAATATCTTATACCGCTGTCTTTGGCTTTTATTTGACACTGAGATATGTAATCGTTCCTTCAGGATCAGCAATGATATGAGAATTACAGAAAAAGAGTAAAGAATAGTAAGCCAAAGAAATTAAATGTATGAAATAAGAAAAAGACAAAGAAAGGAAATACAGCTATACCTATTTTACAGCTAAGGTATTCATTACAATTCACCATACTATTCCTAAGTATTCTTGTCACTCATGCTTGCTTTCCCCATGTCTGTAGATCACTGTGTATGCCTTTTGTTCTTTCAACTTCTCATTTTTCTTTTTCAGAATCTCATCAACAATTTTCATTTTTGAATTTTTCAATTGTCCTTCCTCAATATATTACTTTTCTTTCATATATCTGCTTGATGAGTTGATCTTCATTTATTCAGCCATTGTGTACAACCAAACCACTTCAGTGTATTTCTTTCATACCAGTCACTCCTATATTCAATTGGTATTCACATAGGACTAATTCATTTTGTAGTTCAATTCCACAAAATTCTATGGCAATCTGTAGCCTGATTATATTCATTCTTTTCCAAACAGCTTCCACCTCTTTTTTGTATCCACTTTCCATTCATTTTGTTGGGAGATTACTGACTTTTTTTCAAAACGGGAAAAAAAATATCTTCCTGAAATTGCTCTACATTCATTCTTGTTTATTTCACTTCCTTCTCTTTCTTCCATGTCATTTTTCCCCCCAAGATCCTTTCCCCCCCCAATTTTGAATTTCAGAGCAGCTGTTCTGTAATATTGGTAGGTCCTTTTGCAACACAGAATGAGCTAAGCACTAAAATAGTATCTTTGCAGAAGATATATTTCACAATGTCAACCCGTGTATTGTGACATTATTTCCTAGTATTTCTCATTTTGAGACCCAAAGGTGCTTTTTTCAGGAGGCAACTGGACTTTCTTGTGTTTATGTTTCCTTTGAAAACGTTTCACTTCTCATCCAAGAAGCTTCTTCAGCTCTGACTAGATGGTGGGGTAAAAAGGTAAAGGTAAAGGTTCCCCCACACATGCGTGCTAGTCGTTTCCAACTCTAGGGGCCGGTGCTCATCTCTGTTTCAAAGCCGAAGAGCCAGCATTTGTCCGAGGATGTCTCCGTGGTCATGTGGCCGGCATGACTGGACGCCAAAGGCGCACGGAACGCTGTTACCTTCCCACCTTAATGGTCCCTATTTTTCTACTTGCATTTTTATGTGCTTTCGAACTGCTAGGTTGGCAGAAGCTGGGACGAGTAACAGGCGTTCACTGTGCTATGCGGCACTCGGGATTCGACCCGCCAAACTGCTGACCTTCTGATCGACAAGCTCAGCATCCTAACCCACTGAGCCACCGCGTCCCCTAGATGGTGGGAAGGATTTATACTGCTTGTAGACAGATGGTCATTTGCATTCCTTTAGAGAGTCGTTGAAACCATTTTGGATGTTTACCTGTGTCCTCTGGGTGTCCTGAGTGGTGCAAATGTGTGTGGAGCCTTCTTGGCTGCAGGATGTTTTCTGCCCCTGTGTACCTTCACTGTTGGAAAACAGGCATGGGCTGTTGGGGATGATTCTGTGCTGTCTGAATCTCAAACTGAAGCACAAATCACTCCTGTAGTCCTTCCACTCCCCACCATCTAGTCAGAGCTGAAGAAGCTTCTTGGGTGAGAAGTGAAACATCTTCAAAAGAAACACAAGAAAGTCCAGTTGCCTCCTGAAAAAAAGCACCTTTGGGACAACCATACCTGGATGACTGAGAATCTCCATGGACCGCCCTCTCATTTTGAGAGACTTAAATGCCCAGAATCAATGCATTTCCCCTACACTCAACATCTGACATTTTTGTAGAGAGAGGGGCAATATATTTTGGCCGGCAGGTAACAGAAGGAGACATCCAATAAAATAAAGCTGGGAGGAAGGGAGATTCCCTCAGAAAGTACCCTGCGATACAGATGTTATGAAGAAGTGCCAGCTTATGAATTAGCTGCAAGTGATGCATAAAAAAAAGAAGGGCCAAAAGAAGATAAAACTTTGCATTAGTATTTTTCCTGCTTATTTGATAGCATGGGTGATGAAGAACTCATTAGATGTGCCTGGGATTGTGATTTCTCCAGAAGTTAAATTTTGTGTGAGATTTACTACAGTAGAACGGATTGCAGCAAAAGCAATATTTTTTTCAGTGCTCTTTCATATGATACGTTCCTTCAAATTAAAAAAAACTGGCACGGTAGAGGGAGAAACCATCCTTCTTCATTTGAAGAGATTTGGCTTACTTTTTACCATGCCAAGGCTCTGCCCCAGCTTGTATTCCTACAAAGCAGAGGTGCCCACAGAGGGGTGGTGAAAAAAATCATTATGGGAACCACTGCCATACAATGGAAAGCCAACACATTGTGAACACCCCTGAAGAAACTACAAGAAAAATAGGACCAAAATTGCTACCTTGGAATAACTTTCTCCACTGTGGTATTTTCCAAATGGCTATACTGACTGTAGATGAGAGGTGTTACACTTCAACCCAACTGTAAGCGGCCAGGTGAACAGAAGACTTGCATTAATCTATCTATATTCAATAAATAAATTGTATAGGGCCACCTAGTTGATTGGCAATTCAGAACAGTTTCTGGCAACCCTTTGTTTCTCAACCTTGGCCGCTTGAAGATGTGTGGACTTTAACTCCCAGAATTCCCCAGCCAGCAAAGCTGGGAGTTGAAGTCCACACATTGTCAAGGGGCCACGGTTGAGAAACACTGATGTAACCCATTTGCTATTGCAGACAGGCTACAAACCAGTCTATGCTGTTCTTAACATCATGGATTCATCTCATCTCTAGATTCTTCACCTGAAGCCCAGCCCAAATACATCAAGGATGGAAAGCGCTATGGGAGGCGGTCCTTACCAGAGTTTCAGCAAACTGTGGAGGAATTTGCAGAGGTGACAGTGATTGAGCCTTTGAACAACGATGCTCTCTCATCCCGTCTCTCCAGCAATGACTGTGATGAGGTAAGGATTTAAAAGCAAGCAAGGTAGATAAAGAGAAGGAAGACTGGAATTAAGATTGAAAATCCTTCTGTATGCATATGTGCAACGTGTTTTAATGTTTCTTTCAAGAATTATTAAATTGTAAGATATATGGACTTCAACTCCCAGAATTCACTAGCTCGCACGCATAAGGTCAAAGTTGCTGAGATCGAGAAACACTGCTGTAGACCATGGGGCTGGAGTTTTGCTACCTAAAGTCCATCTTTGCATACTGCAGCTTGTTGGTTTCTGGCTTTATAGGCACCATGGAAAAGCATATTGAAAATACATTTTAGAAGGAATTCAAAGTGAAGCAGAGAATGCAGAATGTAGAGAAACTTAAGTTGAACTAAAACAACATAATTATGTTGCATTGAAAAATCAATAGATTAGACTGGCATAGGTCTCCACTTCATAAGAGAGGCACAGTTATACAATAGTCTCTGACTTACTAACAGTTCATTTAGTGACTGTTCAAATTTACAATGGCACTGGAAGAAGTGACTTATGACCATTTTACCTTCTGACAAGCAAAGGCAATGGGGAAGCCAGATTCACTTAACAACCATGTCCCGAACTTAACAACTGCAGGGATTGACTTAACAACTGTGGTAAGAAAGGTGGTAAAATGGGACAAAATTCACTTAACAAATGTCTTACTTAGCAACATAAATTTTGGGCTCAATTGTGGTCATACGTCGAGGACTACCTGTACGAAAAAAGAATATTGTGTTAAGGCTGTGAAAATCTAGAAGGGGAGCTTCGATTCACTCCCAGCGTTTGCAGAGTGAGCTATGGTGGCGCAGTGGTTAGAATGCAGTACTGCAGGCTACTTCTGCTGACTGCCGGCTGCCAGCAGTTCGGCATTTTGCTTCTCACTGGCTCAAGGTTGACTCAGCCTTCCATCCATCCAAAGTCAATAAAATGAGGATCCAGATTGTTGGGGGCAATATGCTGACTGTAAACCACTTAGAGAGGGCTGTGAAGGGGTATATTAGTCTAAGTGCTATTGCTATTGCTCATGTTCATTGCATCAATGATACTATTAATCATCCCATTCTCTGCTGTCCCCTTCTCCTGATGATAAAAAGGAAAGCTGATAAATGTGGCAACAGGCAATCAACAGTTAGAAAAAACTGTGAGTTATCCTGATCAGTTACTAGTACCGGAATTGCCATCTTAAGTCTTGTTCTACTTCTAGGTACCTCCCAAAATTCAAGGAGGATGAGCACTCACAAAATGGTGCCAAGTATTAATGGAGCTATGGCCCAGGACAATCACTAGTGGCTTTTAAACTTATGCTGAATTTCTTCTTGCCTTATCTTTGCTTATCCCTTGCATCAAAATGGAATGCAGTTCCAGTTTTACTTTGCAAAGAACATCCAGAGAGGACAGAAGCAAAATAAGAGAACTCCTATTAATGCAGAGAGAACTTTATTAGCTGCCAAGAGTGAACTGCTGGAACTGCACATGGACCAGGAGCTACAGACAGTGATTTATTTGATGGTTATGGGGAAGATTATCTTTGGACAAAGGCCAGAGTTACAACCACTGAGCGTAGTCCTCATGTAACTTTAGGAAAGACAAAGTTGAGCCAAAAGAATATTCCGTAAATGCTTTTCAGCCCAAGTACTAAGTTGCTGCAGTTAAACTATGAGTAAGTCTGATATTCTAATGAAGATGCCAAACTAGGTTTAAGGAGATCCACGGTCTCCTCATAGTCATGGAAGGTTACTATATATGATTTAGAACTAGACAGTCTTTCTCAGCCAACCTACCTGAAAGGGTTGTTCTGGAGAAAAACTAGAAGACATATGCTTTGAGTTGCTGGAAGAAAATAGGATACACATCAAGCAAATAATAAATCTAGCAAATAGAAGAGTAAGAGAAGGAAATAAATGATGGAATGTTCTTTTTACAACCCTATCCATTGTGGAGTTGGAAAGGGCCATTAGGGCATTGAGAAACCTTTGCTCAGTGCAGGAATTTAAATTAAAGCATTCTTAACAGATGTATGCCTGGTTTCCACTTGAATTATCTTCCTGGATAATTGGGTCCATTGTCAAACAGTTCTTATCCTTTGGTATTTTTTTCCTATATATTTGCAGATCTCTCTTTTCTCTCTTCTCTCTATCTCAGTAGTCACCTGCTGAAACATAATCAAGATCTTCTAGAATTAGCACAAAGTCTAGTTAGTTGTCCCAGCAGTGCAGTGGTCAGACAGATGTTATCGGGAAAGCTCACAAGATGATTCAGTGCACAAAACCATGCCTCTGCTTGTTTGCTCTAGGATCCAGCAACCTAAAATATACAGTCTCTAATTATAAGATTTGGCATATCAGTTAGACTATTTGAATGGATTTGCACATGTTTAATTGGTTGTTGGATTGATCTATTGTATGAGTTGGCACAATACTTTTCACAGGCTCATATGCTAACTAAATGGGCTGAATACGCATTATATGCAAAACCACCCCCAAAACTAATCTTGTTTAAAAATAATTTCGTGTAGTATGTTGGGCAAATGCAGCTGTTAAACTGTTAATCTTGCTGAATGTGGGAGATTGGTGTCTTATGATTGTAAAATAGCCGTACAAGACAGCTGGATATCTTTGTCTAGATTCAGAAATTAAGCAAGATCAGCCTGGTTAATACTTGGGTAGAAGATCAATAGAGAAGCCCAGGGCTATTTTTTTAAAATGCAATAGGAGCTGAGCTTCACTTAAAGGCACTTTGCTTTTTTATCATTGTAAAAAGCTGCGCACGTTTCACATGTTTGTGATTGTTTAGGGCATCTGGAATATAACTCCATAATAGGTTCATTACAAAATAAATAATCTGAGCTAAACATAGGCTTTTTGACCTTCTTTTGACCACAAGGCCTTAGAGAACTCCTGTTTTTGCTAAGGATCTGAGATTGGGAATGGGATAATTTTCCTTTTTGCTTTTTCTTTAGAGACAGTCATAAACAATGGCTTCATTTAGCTAGGGATTAACAACCCCTCTGAAAGGAAGATGTGACTCAAGGTCAGTGTGTATGAAGAATGGCTCATTCAATGTATCAAAATGCAAAATATCCGTATGTCTGAGGAATTTTTGGAATCAGCAAGAGTTATATTTCACTAAAGTGCAGTGCAACCAAGACAAGTTGATGCATCCCAAAGGACAATTTATATCAGCTGGGCATGATTTTAGGCTTGTGTCTCAGAGTCTAAAGTCTAAGTGCCTGGACATCACGAAATAACAGCATGGTATCTGTGCATTTGATCATTTTAATTAATGATACATTCTGGGAGAGAAGAAAAGGCTGTCGTGCCGCAGCAGATGGTCGGGTGGAAGAGGGAACTCTGAAAGAAGGGAGGAAAGATTGCATTAAGGAATTCTCAACCACAGATGCTTCTGTAGGTTTTGAGTTTGGTCATTGTGAAACTTTCAGCCATCTGTTCTTTGGGCTAGCAAAGGCTTGGGTCTATCGAACTAATATATTCCTGGAATCTCGCATGGGCAAGGGCTCCCCCCCTCCCTAATGTGTGTGACCCTCATCCAGCTGCAGAACAATAGCTGTCTGTATGAAAGTACCTGGCATGGCTGGGGGAGGAGGAGGTTTATGGTCCATAGAATCCATAGAGAGTGTCCCCTTTTGTCTTAGCTGCAATCTGTTGGCTTGTCTTTGGAGGCAGCCATTTTGGGTTTAGTGACCTCTGACCTCATTTGCCTTCCCTTCACAATGAAGCTCTTGTTGAGTATCGGGTATGGTAATGAGGAAGCGTGTGTGCAAAGGAGATCTGCCAGCTGAGACTGGTGTGGCAGCATCCAGATACAATGGGGGGCCCTTAATCTGAACTGGCCAAGTGGAGATGCTTGTAAAAGAACAGACTTGCCAGAGCTTTGCCATTTGTGCCGATTAGTCATCAAAATTAAGTTGAGGTTGACAGGTGTGTGGCTTGTCCTGCTGTTGATATGAATTTTCAGAATATCACAGGAAGGGTGGGTGTTCTTTGATGAAATACATTTCATAGGAAGATGGCCTGAGCATCATTGTCCAAAAGGGCCCCCAGTTCTTTTCTACTGCTTTATCCATCCTTCTTCTTTTTCAATTGTCCTTAACACTTTTCTTGAATTTCACACATTTTTTCTTCTTCTTGCAGTGTTCTGCTCTGCAAGTTGCAGATATCTAAACACCTTTGGGCCTGTTGGAGGCTTTGCAACTCCCATTACAAACCTATCCAATTGTTAAGATCTGCAAAATAATTTATTTCAAAGATCTCCTCATCAGAGCTCTATTCCACAGAGGCTTTGACAGCTGATGTTGCCCAGGGTGAATTAACATCATCATGTTACTTTACTTTCCTGTAATGTGATGTGATAGGATGTGATGATTTTAAGAGCTAATTTGTTGTAGTAGTTAAGACACAGGGTAGAAAACTAGAGACTGTGAGAGCGCTAATCCTCCTTAGGCAAGAAGCCAGCTGGGTAACCTTGGGCTAGTGACACCCTCCATCCTAGGAAGGATGGCAAACCGTTTCTAAAATCTTGCCAAGAGAACTGCAGGGACTTGTTGTCAGTGGTCAACACTGTTGCCAGGAATCCACACTGACACATAGGCACCAATTTTTTATATGATTTTATTATATTAATTTATGGTTTTAAATTATGTTTAAAATTAAGTATGTTTGAAAACTATGGTGAGTCAATTGATTTTAGTGATATATAAAACTAACAAAGACTTTTGACATGCGGGGAAGGATCTGCTCTTGCATTGCTCCAAGCAATGAATGCATTCCTTTGGGAACTGTTCTCCATGTTCTTTCAGTAGAGTATATTCTATTCTATTCACCCACATGTATTATTTCCCATGCATGTTTCTCAAAGTTCTCTTTAGCAAGATTTATTGAGGTGAAAGAGATAGGGGTAAAAGAATTTCAACATGAAGTATTTTTTAATTCAAAAGTAATATATCTCCATGTGCTCTAGGGTAGAGACTTTTTTATTCTCTTTCTTACAATCTTCCTATGAACCAGGAAAGAGTGGTTTGCAGTTGGTGGTTTATATTAATAGTCTCAAAATTATCTATCTAGTGTCTCTGTCACTAGGCTTTAAACTATTCAGTGATTTCAGAAACTGTTTAGTATTAATTCGAATATATGCTTTTAGTATTTTACATTCTATTTTTGGTTTTGAAAAATAAAGTACTTGCCAAAGTAGAAAGAGAATTAATAAAATAATTTCTGTTTGCATTGACGAAAGAAAAAAAGATTGATGAATAGAAGGAGGAGCTATAATATAAAGCCAAAGATTAAACCATTTTACAGTTTAATACAAACATTATCCTGTGTGAAGCTTGTGCAAAGACTTTATTGTGACTGTTTCCAAAACATTACCGCTGAGAAGACTAGTCTGTTAATATCCAGAATGGTCAGAAGTAATGACATAATATAAGGCGGTGTTTCTCAACCTTGGCAGCTTTAAAACGTAGAGACTTCAAGTCCAAAAATTCCCCACCCAGCATGCCCTTAAGATTGCTAGAGTTGAGAAACAGTGATCCAAGATATGTCTTTCTAATCTCATGCCATCCAGATGGGATGGAATTCATTTCCCTTATTTCTCCATCCACTCTAGACATAATTCTTGCAACAGTTCTCTCATCCATATAAACCTGGGAACAGGGAGAGTTAGGAATGTTGGAATCCTAATTCCTTCTCAGCCTTTTGGATAATGAGTACCAGAAACTATAATACAGAGGTTTTTAAAGGCAGAGGACCTGATCCAGTTTGCACTGTTCTCCTGGTAGTGTAGTAGGAATAAAAATGCCTTAGGCAGCAGTCCCCAATCTCTTGGGTACAAGCAACTAGTTCCATGAAAAACAGTTTTTCCACAGACCGGGGAGGGGGGGATGTCATGGTTTTGCAAACTGCACATGTGCAAATGAAGCTTCACTCACTTGCATGGACCAGTTCGTAATGGACACCAGACCGGTACCAGTCCATAGCCTGGGGGTTGGGGACCCCTGCCTTAGGGCATTAGTACTTTTCCTGGTATTTTGCAACTCTTCCCTCAGATCTGTTGTTCATATAGATTCAGTCTCTTGTTTCTTTTGCTTTGTTTTTCCTAGATGCTGCTTTAAAACTCTGCAACCTAAATATCCTGTTGAATATATGGGCCTTTTTTGCATCTGTGGGTATTAAACAATGAATTACTTCATAAACAGGTGCAGAGGCAGATGTCCTAGACCACGGGTGTCAAACTCACGACATCATATGACATGTCACGACATATCGTGACTATTTTTGCATTGCTGGGGTGGGCGTGGCCTCCATATGTTGCAACCGGCCTGTGGGCCGGCAGTTTGACACCCCTCTCCTAGATGCATTGGGAGATATTTCAGTTGCAACTGTTTTGATGACTACTTTAAAAATAAACCAACCGTTGCCATCACTTGTCACATCAGCGGCATCTTTGCTACTGTCAGATTCTTATAGCTCAGTGCTGTCCGTATGGAATGACAGATGTTGAACCAAAAGAAGAAAAACAAGCTCCCAAATCCTTGAAGCAATCAATTGTTCTAGTTCTAGGTTTGTAGTTACAGAGTCCTCTCTTCTTGTTGCAGTTTGGAAGTAGCATGTGTATTTGAAAACTAGAAATGCATTTGTTTACTCCTCGGTCCTGTCCCTTTGCAAAATGAGATGGGGGTCTAAATCATGCAGGAAAATCTGAGTAAAAGGGATTTTCTGCTGAGGGTGATGAAGTCTCACCTGTCCAATTGCTTCGGTTCATCTTTTCAAAGGATCGTAGAATGACAGTGTGCATTGGTCTCATCCCTTTCTCCCCATGCCTTTTTAATGTAGAAATGGACCTCTTTTCTGCTATATATATGAATGGGGATAGACATGTAAAAAAAACCATATCACATTTGCCACTTAATGCTTTTAGAATGGATCTCATGAAGGAGAAGGACTCAGGGTCCTGATAATGCAGAGACCTTGCCTTGGTATTCAACCCTGTCCTTAGATGGCTTGTTTTCTAGGTGGTAACAGGAACGCCTGGTTGTCTGATTGATTTCTATGGATATTTCCTATTATCCAACTTGTAGTTGTCTGATCTTTCTTTTGTGTGCAGGAAACAAGGGGGGTGGGTATTTACTAAACATCTGTGAACAGCATTGGTATATTTCTATGCTGTAGATCAGCACACATGTACATAATCTTTCTTTTTGTGCTTTCCTCTGTTTTTGTTGTGCTATGAGTTTCTTCTCTTGTATGCTTTTGTCAAGGGAAGAGATGTGATGTTTGTCTATCCATAGGAAGATGTACTTTTTTCCCATGGGACTCTGAAACATTTTAATAGGCTAATTGGAGAAAGGCTGTCTTATTATTCAGGCACTTACATTACATATGAAATACTTGCATATTACATCATTCGTTCATTACTGGCACAATGCCATCATTATGTAATCTACAGAAATGACATAAAGCAGCATAAAATTACACAGTTTGTGTCATGTGTATATGATGTATTAAGCAAATGATGTAAATTCTCACCAAAATTGAGCCTGTCAAATGTAGAGTCTGTTCTGCTAAGATCTGTTAAATTGAATTTACCCTGTATTTTAAATCCATCCATGCCATGTGAAGTTGTATAATCCAGGACTCTGTAATAATCCTGTTTGATTGTTCTATATCCTTTGGGGGAATATCCTTTTACTGCTTATGCTCAGCTTCTAAATAAATTATATAATCCTGGCCAAGCTACATTGGTTCTACTGTTTGTATATTTGCATTCCCAGGACTTCGATTGGGGAGGGGCAAGGAAGAAGGGCATTTGTTGTGGCAAAATGTAGTAGCTGTTCTTGAAAATCTAAGAACACTGTTCCCTGGGCATGTGCCACCTCCTTGGTTTTCCTCTCTGCCAAATGGGAACATTGAAACATTCTTGCATGTCCTAAATGCTGTGGTGACACAGTGGTTGGAATGCAGTATTGCAGGCTAACTCTGCCCACTGCCAGCAGTTCGATCTTTACTGGCTCAGAGTTGACTCAGCCTTCCATCATTCCAAGGTCAGTATAGTGAGGACCCATATTGCTGGGGGCAATATGCTGAGTTTGTAAACCAGTCAGAGAGTGCTATGAAACACTATGAAGCGGTATATAAGTCTAAGTGCTATTGCCAGTGCTAGTAAAAAATGGCACAGTAGGGAATATGCCCAGCATGATTTTTCTTTCTTCTCCAGCCATTTTTTTCTTTTATATCAAGGTTGCCCAGCTTTTTTCTCTCAAATCTGAAGCAGATAATTTCTTGACATGCGAGTCTTTGAAAACAAACAACTTTGAATGAACCTTTATTGTCAAAGTACAACCATGTATACATTGAGATTGGCTGAGCCTCCCTTCGTGCTCCCACCCCCAACTTACAGTGACACAAACCCTCCATCTTATTACACCCTGTGAGCTAATTGCACAACGCACCGGCCTCGCAAGTCAATTATGCAAAGTTTATATTATTAAGTTTATATTATATTATATTAAATTATTTCCCATTCAAAAGCCTAACAGCCCATGGATAAAAGCTGTTCTTCAGCCTTTTAGTACAGCTGGCTATACTCCTATATCTCCTACCCGATGCCCCAATTTAGCATCCACGTTTTTTTTATAGATATTTTATTAGTTTTTAACTATAACAATCTCCAGTGCCTGGTGTACAGCATGTTGTCTTGGTTTATATTTTAACAAGAAAAAAAGGACAATAATAATTAACAATCAATAATAATTAAATTTGATAATTCCATAATTAATATACTAATTAATGATACATTTCTTTATCTTCCCTTCTCCCATTTGTATTCTCCTTCAACCTTAGCCAAAATATAATTCTTAATATTTTCAATATATAAATGATTAGATATAGGCATTTTTATATTTATACAAATAAAAATAATCTCTCTCTATATATAAAACATTTTTTTCAGCTTATATTATTCTCATAACCATCATCTCATTAGTTCAGCATACATTCTATTTTTATAATTTTTGTTTGCTTAAATTCCCTTATATTCAATCCAATCCTTATCAGTCATAATTTCTTCATATTAGTCATCTAACTGTCCAAATTTTCCCATTTAAATATATCCTCCCAATATTTTATATCATGTATTATAAAAATACTATACTTACCTATCTTATAATATCTAGATATAACATCATTTTAACCAGTTTTTATTTCATTTATATATTAATAAAAGTTACATCAACCTACTATTTTGACATTTCATATATTATAAAACATACTATATTACTTAAATCTCTTATCCTTCTTGCTATAAGGCCCCTTTGTGTTCAAAATTCTCTGTTCTTTTAGCCATATTCAAACAAATGTTTATTCACCTAATAGTCCATCTGGTAGAACTAGTCAAATCTCCTGTATCTGTCTCTGGTCTTCTTCTTTTGCCAAGTAATTTTCCAAGTTGATGTATTCCACTTACCCAGAAGTTCCTGTATTTTTACAAACGTTGGGAATACAAAAGATGAAGTAAGTAAGATAAATACTTTCTGTCTCCCAAACTTTGATGGTTCTCCTGATAATTCCATTTTTCTTGTTGTATCAGAACCTTGAAGATTTTTTTCCTGTTTGTGTCAAATTGTAATTCTTGTCTTTTGTTGTTTCATCAATTTGATCAAACTCTTCTGATTTGTAGTCTGCTGTCTGATTTATTCTGCTGTTTGATTTATTTGTGTCTTTGTTGTTATTTCCTGGGTGTTTTTTAATTGTAAATTTAGATTGGAAATATGCTTATTTAAATCATCAAAGTTGTTTCGGATTTCCTCATGGTTTGAGTCTATCGTCAAGTATTTGTATTTGTCCTAACATTACATATATTTCCTCCTGGAAAGTATTTATCTTTCCTTGAACTATTGCTTCTGGAGGCCCTTGATTTTCCAGGCTATGTCCTTCAGGAGAAAATATTGAATGTGGCATCCTGTCATTTTTTGATATGTATATGATATCCATGTTGCCTCCCCCCTTCAAATAGTCTTTCATCAAAGTTTTAATTCAAAAGTTAATTTATCAGTCAGTCAAAATTACAGTTCAGTATGTTGAACCACTTTAAATCCTTCCTACAGATTCTCCTCTAAAGGATTAGCCAAAAAGCCAAGCTTTTTCTTTTCCATTAACAGTTCTTAGATTAGTCCAGGTGTCTTGTTTTTTGTTTTTCCTTTCAAACACTTTTTAATCTTTAGCTGGCTCTTCCTTTGTTCCCAGCTGTCTTCAAGGTTATTTGCAATTCAAAGGAACAACTTTTTCTTTGTGTCTAGGCATTCTGCCAATTTCTGAGTCCTTATTGTTAAGTGTTCTATTCTCTGAGTCTCCACTAGATGTCAGCAATTATTTCTTTTTTCAGTTTTTCTTTCAATCAAAAAGTTATTTTTGTTATATATTTTTATAATTCCATCAAAAAAAATTTAGGGTATAATCTTGACAATTTTTAGTTCCTAAATTTGTCCAGACTGAAGTATTTTAAATCAAATTTTAATATATCTCTTCCCTCCTTTGATATTAATTTGCCGCTTCCATCTGTAAGGGAATGGAGATATAGTCCCCTCCCTTCACTTATGGAGGTTTTCTTGCTTTGGGGATCTTTTCAAGGATTTAGATAGTAGATAGAAGAAAGAAGATCAGTACTCTCACCAATTCCAAGCACGCTGTTCACCGATGTTTAGATTTGTGATCTGGGACTTCAGCTGCAAGTAGCTTGGGCTAGACCAGGGGTGTCAAACTCAATTTTATTGAGGGCCGCATCAGCATTGCGGTTGCCCTCGGTGGGGCCATGTGGGTATGGCCAGGGTGAGCGTGGCCTACTAGGTGGCCTACTGGGTGGGCATGGCCAGCTCTACATCATTCGCATCAAGGGTGCCTATGGGGGCCTGGGCAGGAGTGGGACAGATCTGAGGGTCTCTGGCAGAAGGAGGGTCTCTGGGCTAGGGCCAAGGCAGCGGGGGGGGGCATTCCCTCACTGTTTCCAGGATGGCTTTACAGGCCACATGAAACCACTTTGCAGGCCGGATCTGCCCCCCGGGCCTTGTGTTTGACATGTCTGGGCTAGACACTGTTCTCATGCTAGCTTTTTTCCTGTTGGGTTCAAAGGGCTTTCCCCGGATTAAATGAAGCGATTGCCGTCTCTTTGTGATCGACGCACCCCTCCTTCAGAGTCACCTCTCTGGGGCATCTTCCAAGCAGGAAGAAACTAGCCATGGGGAGCAGAGGTCCGCTGTCACGCAGCCATGCGCTGCGGGTGCAAAACCGGAAGTCTAACATCCACATGTATTAATTGTGTCCCCCTATCTGGCAGATTATTTTTTAAACAGGCTCTTCTTCAAATCTTTGTATTTCAAATATTTTTATTGCTTAAATAACAGCAGCTTGGGAATGGTGAGAGGGGAAGTAACTTGAAAGTCTACTTTGCAGATGATATTAAAAGAAGATGTAATCTTTGGGGTGAGAACCAGAAAGGCTCTGTGTCAAGAGCCTTCATGAAAACTTCAGGGATGAAAGATAGGGTAGCAGAGGGATGCAAGTAGTTGGGGCCACAATTTCCATTGCTAAAGAAGGTGGATGTTGCACCTGAATTTACACCATTTTTTGCCAAAGTTATAAAGTAAATCATGTGGTCATTAAGTGAATCCAGTTTCCCCCATTGACAGAAGCTGATTGGGAAGGTCGTAAATGGTGGTCACATGACTCCAGGACGCTGCAACTGTTGGAAGTACCATTACCAAGCACCTGAAGTTTGATTGTGTAACTGTATGGGTGATGTGTGAGAATCGGTCATAAATCACATTTTTAAGTGCTGTTGTAGGTCAAGGACTACTACCTGTCTTTCTATTATTGGTAATGTACATTTGATTGTAGAATTGCTTTTTCAAAATACCATGAAACAGACATTTTCATGGGAAAGGAGCTAATTTACTTAGCTAAGTGAATTGAAGCACTCTAATTATTAAATGTATCTACATCTGGAGTAGGAAAATATTGTTTGGTCTCTATCACAGACAGAAAGGCTGAGTGCCAAAGAATTGAGGCCTTTGAACTATGGTGCTGGAGAAGACTCCTGCGAGTCCCTTGGACTGCGAGGCGATCCAACCGGTCAGTCCTAGAGGAGATCAAACCTGACTGCTCTTTAGAAGGCCAGATCCTGAAGCTAAAACTCAAATACTTGGGCCACCTAATGAGAAGGAAGGACTCACTGGAGAAGAGCCTAATGCTGGGAAAGATTGAGGGCAATAGAAGAAGGGGACGACAGAGAATGAGGTAGCTGGATGGAGTCACTGAAGCAGTAGGTGTGAGCTTAAATGGACTCCAGAAGATGGTAGAGGACAGGAAGGCCTGGAGGAACGTTGTCCATAGGGTCGCGATGGGTCGGACATGACTTAGCAGCTAACAACAACAACACAGAGACATCCGTTACATTCTTAAAGTGTCATCAGATTTGGCAGTAGTGACCCAAGAGATTAATGTGACTGCTTTATTCCTAATTTGGGTGTACACATTTACTGTATTAAAATAAACTCTTTCTTTCTTTCTCAGCATTGGCAATCACAAGACAGTGAAGAATATGAAGCTGAAGGTAAGAGAAGATGGTGCCAGTTTCTTCTGAAATAAATGGAATAGAAAATGGACTGGGAGAAGGATTTGAGAGCAGGGAGAAGAGGGAATTTTTTTATTTATTTTCTACATTTAAAAATTGTTTAATTTCCAGAGCTTCAAAATTGCTGTTACAATCCCATTTATTTAATACATTACAATTCTGCCTTTCCTTGTAGTTATAATTTTAGAGTGTGTACAATTCATTGTAACAAAGTACAGATGCAATAATAAAATAATTTTCTTGGTTCAGACATTGTCAAGTGTTTTTGAACAACATATTAAAGATACTGTCAGGCCCAAAACCAAGAATGACGCATTAAAATTCTTTCAAGCTGAGTCCTTTATTGCTTCATATCTATAGACAAAATCTGGTAGACAGAGCACTCTGATGTCATATCTGCATCTACAATATACTGTGAACTATTAAGGAGGGGCTGTCTTCACCCTCTCTTTCACACACAAAACATCCAGACTAAGTTGCCTCTTATTCCTCTGGAATGTACCCCCTCCCTCCTGGAAATCCACCTCCTCACTATGTTTCATCACAGATACAGTCTGTCTTCAAAGTATCCGTATTGAGCAGAAGCCAGACTAGAAGAGGTATATAATTCTGTTCTCCATGTTATATGGAAAATTTGGAACTGTCCAGGGTGGCCCATAGGAGCTAGATTAGGTCTGCAACAAGCAGGATTGGAAGAAGAAGAGTAGAAGAGAAAAACTGAAACAATTTTCAGCAACAAGCAGTTTTAAACTATCGCAACCTGAATTAGAAATGAAATTAAGGCAATGTCATGATGGAAAAACTTTGTATGAAAGAGCTGTTCATGCCACAGTTAGAAGTACGTGAGCTTTATAATAAACATCAAAAATGTTTTCTTTAATCCAGATCTTAATTTATTTTAATTGTTCAAGGAGTCTATTAGACATTATAGTATTGACTCTCTATAATAAACAACATAGGATCTGTAAATTATTTAAAATAAGCAGTAAGGAATAGCAATAGGCTCTACATTAATATAATTAGATTTTGATCAGGGAGAACATTGATAAAAGTTTACACTTTTTGAAAGATTCACTAGCTTTATTTGTGGTTTTTCCTCTGTTTGCTTTTCCAAGTGTTGAGCGGTTTTTTCTCTCCCAAATCAAGTTTTGTTGCTTTCTTTTTAGGCCAGTTGAGGTTCTGGAATCCTGATGACTTGAATACATCTCAAAATATCTTCCCCTCTCAGGACTGGATAGAGGAGAAGTTACATGAGGTTTGCAAGAATCTTGGAATCTCCCGAGATGGTCACTTGAACAGAAAGAAGCTTGTCTCCATTTGTGAGCAGTTTGGTTTGCAGAATATTGATACTCAGGTACCTAATGAGAGTTCAGCACTGTCCTGCCCTACCCTAGGTCAATATAATGGCTGGGAAATACTATTCTTATTTCCTTAACTTTGCGAATTTGAACATAAACATGGCTTGAGGGAAATACTCTGAGGTTATAGACTGAAGGCAGCCCTCAGTCAAGTTTTTATAGCTCTCCAATGCTTTGCTGAAATTTAGTAGCAAATCACCAATGGCATGGTTTCCACTACTTTTTGCAGAACATGAAATACAGCAAGTCTATTAAGCCTCATATGCAACATATGGAGGCCACGCCCACCCCAGCTCCAGCAATGCAAAAATAGTCACGATATGTCGCGACATGTCATATGATGTCGTGAGTTTGACACCCGTGGTCTAGGACATCTGCCTCTGCACCTGTTTATGAAGTAATTCATTGTTTAATACCCACAGATGCAAAAAAGGCCCATATATTCAACAGGATATTTAGGTTGCAGAGTTTTAAAGCAGCATCTAGGAAAAACAAAGCAAAAGAAACAAGAGACTGAATCTATATGAACAACAGATCTGAGGGAAGAGTTGCACAATACCAGGAAAAGTACTAATGCCCTAAGGCAGGGGTCCCCAACCCCCAGTAGGCTCAATATAAAGTCCCCATAGGGAATAATGAAACAACATTCTCCCCTCCAACTCTTCAGGGACATCAAAATCTCCCCACCCCGTGCCCTGCATCCTTCAGTTGACAAAATAATGTTAACATCATGATTTTGTTACCCCTGGAAGTAAAACAAAGACAAACAGTATTTCTACTGTCTGTTTCATAATTTTACAAGGCTGTAGGTGCATTTTGGTCTGATCTAAGAGGTTTTTCACTATGCTTCTTTTCCTTTATGTGTTCTACTTTTCTAAAAACTTCAGGAATTCTAAAAAATCCCATCTTTATATTACTTTGGCATGAGGGTTGTTTTTTTTAAAGCTAGTCCTTCTTTAGGGTAGGAAGGTTTCCACAAAACAGAGAAAAAGCTGCAGAGCTTGTCGATCAGAAGGTCGGCAGTTTGGCTGGTCGAATCCCAAGTGCCACGTAACAGAGTGAGCGCCTGTTACTTGTCCCAGCTTCTGTCAACCTAGCAGTTCGAAAGCGCGTAAAAATGCAAGTAGAAAAATAGGGACCACTCCGGTGGGAAGGTAACAGCGTTCCGTGCGCCTTTGGCATCCAGTCATGCCGGCCACATGACCACGGAGATGTTCTTGGACAAGCGCTGGCTCTTCGGCTTTGAAACGGAGATGAGCACCGGCCCCTAGAGTCGAAAAAGACTAGCACGCATGTGTGAGGGAACCTTTACCTTTTTTTTATGCATTTCTGGAAACTTTTATTAAAGTTGAATCCTCATGAAAAACAGATACAGAGCCATTCCTTAAATAACACAAGATCCAGGTCTAGCTGTGTAATATTCTATTCTCAGCTAGATGTTCAGCATTTAGAAAAAGTTTAAGACTGAGTTCAGTAAGCTCAAAAAACAATTACTTCATGGATACATGTATACTGTTTCCTTGGCAACAGTATGGGTTTGTCATTGCCTTCTGCTTTGGGGCTTCCCAGTCTACCCTACAGCCCTGGGGGTTCTCAGAGAGTTGCCTATCTACAGTAACCATTAACCAAGATGAACCTTTCCTAAACCCAGATGAGGTTAGTCAGATGCTGCCACCTACTGTTTCCTAGTCTTTTTCCCCCCCTGGGTTTCAGACTGCATCAGTGAATTTCAGTCACACCAAATTTTCTGAATTATACTAGGATGTTTTCTCCCCATGAGGCCCTGCACATTTTCACTAATTGGAAACATTTGCTTCCCCTCAGATGCTGGAGGAAGTATTTCACAACCTTGACCACAACAACGGTACAATGAGCATTGAAGACTTTTTCTATGGGCTCTTTAAAATTGGGAAGCCTCTCCCACCTTCTGCCTCCACTCCATACAGACAATTGAAACGGCATCTGTCTATGCAGGTAGGTGCTCTCAATGTGCTTTCTCCATGCATGTCGCTCAAATATTCTGCTCTGATTTCCAACGCATTTAATTCAATCAATGTCAAGTTTTCTTGAGTTTTGTTTCGAAAATAGCACTTTTAGCACCTCACTATCTTTTAGTGAGGAAATATCCTTATCAGATACTTGTAATATCTCATTGCTTTTTGGCACGATGTTTTTTTCTCTTGACTGAGCTTTCCTATCCCCAATTTTTCTTTTTTTTACTTGTCCCAGGAGTTTATTGGATATTTATGGATGCTGCTGTTTAATTGACTGCACTTGGCCTAATCTATATATGCCATCTTCATCAACAAAATTATAAAACTCATCTGGAAAATGACAATTGAAACTTCTGTTTGGCCTTTATAAAACAAAGTAGCAGTGGCTCAATCTTAAATATTATCCTGAGGCCTTGCTGCACACAAATATCATAGAATTATAGAGTTGTAAAGAGCCACAAGGATCATCTAGTCCACTATTTTTCAAATTTGGCAACTTTAAAATGTGTGGACTTCAACTGCTGGCTGTAGATTTCTGGGAGTTGAAGTCCACATGTCTTATAGTTGCCAAGTTTGAAAAACACTGATCTAGTCCAGCTGTCTGCAATGTACAGGAAAACCAATTAAACTGTCCATGACAGTAGAAAACCTCAAGAGATGGAAAATCTAGATATGCTCAGGGATTGCTTATTTGGATTTATTCTGAGGGACCAAACCATATCTATAGCTTAAATCTTACTGAGAGGTGAGGCCTTTGGGCTATACCATTACAAATATGGAGGGTGGGGATGCTCAAATGAAAACACTTGCCTTCTTCTGGAAATCAAACCCATCAAGAAGAAAAGTTAAGCAATTTTTCTCTCTTTTTCTCCCCCTTCCCCGTACAGGCCTTTGATGAAAGTGGGAGACGTACCACCCCTCCCTCAGCAATGACAAGTACAATCAGCTTCCGTGTCTTTTCCAGCCTGGATGATGGGATGGGCTATGCTGCAGTGGAACAAATTCTTGATGCTTGGCAAGAACAAGGCATAGAGAATAGTCTCGAGATCATGAAGGTAATGTATTCTATAGTTACCCAGTTACTAATGCAGTGTTAGAAATATATCTGAACCGCAGATTGAAAGTAATGTTCAGAATCCACAAAGGATTTAAATGGGATGCCACACATTTTAAACTGGGGATAATGCTTAGAGCGCTTTGTCAGAAAGCTTTCATCTTCCCTAACAATTACACCCCCCCCCCAGGGCTTCTGGGTGAACTGATGTGGTGCAGTTAAAATGTGGATTATTCAGGCCTTTGTGAACAAGGGGAATTCCCTATTGCAGTCTAAGTTGCTCATTTCCTATGCAACTCCCAGCTGTTTCTGAACCTCTTTTAAACATTTCAGCCCAGCATGCAGATGGATTGATATTCAATCAGGGCTATGAGCACCATAGGATTTGACTAGTTTTTCTCTTGCTTCTTGTTCCTCCCACCTGTGGAGGGAAGGCAATCCTCATTGGCTAGCCCCTGTGCCTGCCTTTTCTTTTTAGAGCAGTGTTCCTTAACCTCAGCTACTTTAAGATGTGTGGACTTCAAGTCCAGAATTCTTCAGCCAGCATGCTGACTAGGGGATTCTGGGAGTTAGTCCACACATCTTAAAGTGGCTGAGGTTGAGAAACACTGTTTAAAGATTATTCCTTCCCCATTAGTCTCCATGCCTTTGCTTTTGTAGGAGACAGCTTTCACTGATGTTTGCAAATGGATGGCTTTCCCTGCCCTTGGCACAAACAAAGGTTCTTCTGTTTTCTCCCCTCCCCCCCCCATATCGTACCATCAGTTCTTTGAGGCTTCAGTAACCAAAGCAAAGGGAACGGACTGTCTTTTCATCCCTACATGCAACTATAGGCCCAAATAAGCTTTATGGCAAGGAAGAACCGATGATTCAGCATCATATAAGCAAAACCAACATTTCTGAAACATTGTAGCTTTATTCCAACATGTGCATTTAGATTTAAGAAAAAAGACAAATACTCTGAATAGGGGTGGGAAAACAAAAATAAAAGCTTTTGACCTGGACAGCAACTGAAGAGAAGTAAGGTTAGCATGGAGCAATGACCTTCTAGAGCAGGGCTGTCAAACTCACAATGTCACGTGACATGTCGTGACATATCGTGAATTTTTCCCCATTGCCGGAGCTGGGGTGGGCACAGTTTTGGCATGACACATCCAACCCGCAGGCCGGAGGTTTGACACCCTGGTTCTAGAGCAATGTTTGTCGAACCTGGTAACTTTAAAATGTGTTGACTTCAATACCCAGAAGTCTGGGAGTGGAGGTGCACACATCTTAAAGTTGCCAAGTTTGAAAAATGTTTGTTTAGAAGGTGGGAAGCAACAGGACAACTTAATGGGCCATCACTGGATCAGCTGCAAAATAATTTTTAAAAGGCATCTCCTGACCAGCAGAGAAGATTGGAGCCAGGGCAAAATGGCAGAATAGGGCAGCAATCAGCTGCTGGAGTGGAAGGGGTCTGCCAAGTACTGTAGAAAATCAGAGTTATTACTGTATTGGAATGAAGCACCAAAGACCATCTGCTTGGAAGGGTTTAAGATGGCTTACATAGTACTTTTAAAGTAGATTCAAAATGCATGTGATGGGGAGGGGTGCCTTTGTCCAAAAGTAAAGCAGTGAGTGGTATGTTCTGCAATGGGGCAAGCAGAAATTATGGATCTTTCTCAATTGTCCATCTCCAGTCAGAGGTAAGTGTACCATTTTCAAGAGCAACCATTATATTCCTATAGTACTGTGATGGCACAACATCACAGATGGAAGCTATGCCCAGAATCCACCTAAGTATATATTTGGCTGCTGAACTCTGCTGGTTGGTGCAAAGTGAACATCTGGTCTGCATTTGATGTCCATGAAATCAAATTAACCATTTTTCATAAGATCTATCCATTTGGTATCCACCCCAAAATTTTATCAAACTTTGCCATGCAAAGAATTGTTCTATTGGAACTGTTGAGGTATGTAGTTTCCAATGAGGTCCTGAGCAACACACATCTTATTATTTGCATTCTATAGTTCCACTCATCTCTTCCTAAATATATTCCACATCAGAAATCAACAACTCTTGTAAGAATAATGGCATCCTGCAGCTTATGTTTAGCTACCATCTTGTCTTCTTCTAAAACAGAAGAGACAAAAGGGAAGGGAAGTTATTATTAAAGGCATAATAGGCTGAAACATTTTTTCTCTGGCATTTGAGGGTTTTATTTTGCTTTTGGGGTGGGGGGGCTGCATACAAAAGAGAACTAGAAAGAAAGGAAAGAACTTTTTATCATCTGAGTCTTCTCCAGGAATAGATTGGGGGAGAAAGTTGAGTGAAATCTCACACTCAGGTAGAAGAAAATGAGAAAAATCAAAACTGACATGTGGGGTCCTTGGCGCTCTCTAAGCTTGGTGATTTCCTTGCAGATGTTTCCTTACTAAACTAGGTAACATCATCTGACTGTATGATAATGAAATGTCTGCAAGAAAACCACCAAGCTCAGAGAGCACCAAGGATCCCACAGTTCAACCCTGAGCTACAAATATTCTCTTCTATCAAAACTGACATGTTTGTCCATCCCACCTTTCTTGCAGGCCTTAGATTTCAGTTTGGATGGAAAAATTAACCTGGCTGAATTGACTTTTGCCCTGGAAAATGAGCTGCTCATAGCCAAGAATGGGATATACCAAGCAGCACTAGCTGCTTTCAAAATGGAGATTCGGCATTTGATGTGAGTATCTAACATAAATTTGTATAGGATGCGATGGAGATAGTAAATCAGCTTTAATAAAATCCTGAAATGTAGGGTGGTGGGGATTCCCCAAGGAGGACTTCACTTTGACCAAGCTTCAGTCAAAGTACCTCTTCTAGTGCTAGATCAGAGTTGCCTTGCTGCTTTTGTCTGAATGCTAAGTACAGAGGCCCATATCCAGCTGGATGAAGTCTTTAGCTGGAGGGAATCTTTCTGCTTTGATTCAAGGCATCACAATAGCATTTAGGTTTAAATATTCCCTCTTAGCATTTTACAGCACTCTGGGAGGCTTACAATGAAGATGCATTATTTGCATATTGCCCCAAATTATCTGGGTCCTCATTTTTCTGACCTTGGGAAGATAGAAGGCTGAGTCAACCTTGAACCCCATCAGGTTCTTACACCAGGCTGTGGGCAGAGTTTGCCTGCAATACTGCACTGAAGCACTACGCAACCTTGGCTTGTTTGGCATTGCAACAAAGCAACTGATGAAAGGCGTAGAAAACTCTGCATAAACCAAGGCTGACCAAATCAGTGAAATCCAGAATTGTGCTTCATTGCCTTAAATGTTTGGAACAAGAGAGAATTAGCAGACTGTAGCCCCAGAGCTTCGTGTTTTCCACTTTCTTGACACTCATAGACATATATCGGCTCAGGTGGCAGTTTCTCATCCTTACAAAAGCTCTGACCTGGGCTAGCCTGCTGGCTGCAGCATTTCATTCAGGATCAGAGAGAGTTTATGGCAGGGGAAGGGAGCTCTTTTAAATAGTAAACCCATTTTTAGCAGAACCAAGATCTTCTTAACTTGTTGCTTAGCCATTTCTTAGCCATTCTGTTACCCCAGCAAATAGGGATATGTAGACTCATGCATACTCATTCCTCCCATCTCTGTCACTGCCACCCTACTTTGACTCCTGTCAATCACTAGAGCAGACATGTCAAACACAAGGCCCGGGGGCCGGATCCGGCCCGCAAAGTGGTTTCATGTGGCCCCCGAAGCCATCCTGGAAACAGTGAGGGAACGGCCTTGGCCCTGGCCCAGAGACCCTCCTTCTGCCAGTCCCTCAAATCTGTCCCACTCCTGCCCAGGCCCCCATAGGCACCCTTGATGCGAACAATGTAGAGGTGGCCATGCCCACCCAGTAGGCCATACGCACTCTAGCCACGCCTACCCAGTAGGCCACGCCCACCCCGGCCATACCCACCCGGCCCCCTGAGGGCAATCGTAATGCTGATGGGCCCTCAGTGAAACTGAGTTTGACACCCCTGCACTAGAGCTTGCTTTCTAGCATAACCTCATAGCCTGAAATATTTCACTATTTGCCTAATAGTGAGTTATAAACTTCAATGAGATATTTGTGCATCCAGGTAGACATATTCACGGATATGCTTGGAAATGGTCAAACTGTTATGTTCTCTGTGTGGCTGGGAAGCTCAGCAAGCAGTATCTGACAACCGAGGTTTATTTTTCTAGAGAACGAGCTGATCTAGTTCTAAGGGAAAAGGACAAACTACGACTGGATTTGGAAAAAGTGGAGAAAAGAGCATCACTAATGGCCACCGAAGTGGATGATCATCATGCTGCCATTGAACGCCAAAATGAATACAATCTAAGGTATGCTGCCTTTACTACAGGATTCATAATCTCTCTTCATGGCAACACTGTGTCTTAAGTGGCAGCTAGGTCTCTTGAAATGACAACTGACAAGGCTAGCCATAGGTTCAAGTCAGCCATGTGTGTTAGAGACAGACTGGGAAGTAGGTCTGTGAAGATATCTTAAATTAGTTTCTTGACAAATTACAGAATATCAGGGAGGGTAGACTAAGAACTGCAGGATGAGGCATCTTAAGGAGATTTGTAACACCCTCAAAGGAGGGTAGGAAGACCATGTGCTGCATACAACCCCCAAATCCATTTTTACCATTTCCTATACCCCAAGGAACAAAATCAAATCGATTATTAGTGATGTAATTTTTCACATAAAAACGTCTTAGAATATATGTATGAAGCCTTCAAGTGACTTGCTTTCATTCCCATATTCAATAACAAAGATGAAAACAATAAATGATTATAATAAATGACAATACATAGCCATCTTACAACCGAAGAACAATAAAAACATTCGATTAAAACAGATACTAAAAAAAGATCAACCTTACAATTTACTACTCTTCCAAAAGCATCACGTTTTAATGGCTTTCCAAAATCCCAACTGGATTGGGACTAGGCAAATCTCAAGAGAAACACTGCTGCAGAGAAGTGGGCAGAAGCTGAGAAATATGACAATCTGGATCCATGAAAGAGGAATTATTAAGAATCTGACCTGGCTCACAGTTGCTGTGTTTCACTGTCAAAACCACCCAGGTTGGATACAGCTCAGATATTCTTGTGCTGATGACTGTGCTGATAAGTGTGAGTAGGATCTAGCTTACTGTTTTTGTGATGATACAGGTCTTTGCAAAACCTTTGGTCAAGAATATCCATCCTGAAGTCAGTTACAGACTACAGGTAGTCCTCAACTTACAACAGTTCATTTAGTGACCGTCTGAAGTTAAACCGGCACTGGAAAAAGTGACTTACAACTTTTCATAGTTATGACCTTTCCAGAATCCCCTTGGTCACATGATCAAAAATTCAGATGCTTGACAACTGATTCATATTTATGATGGTGTCCCGGGGTTGTGTGATTTCCTTTTGCAACCTTCTGACAAGCCAAGACAATGGGGAAGCCGGATTTACATAACAACCATGTTACTCACTTAAGAACTGCGGTGATTCACTTAACAAATGTGGCAAGAAAGGTTGTAAAATTGGGTAAAATTCACTTAACAAATGTCTCACTTAGCAACAGAAATTTTGGGCTCAATTGTGGTCATAAGTCGAGGAGTACCTGTATACAATTCTCAATTCATCCAAATTTCCACATGCTATCTTGGTGTGATCCAGGATTCTGCAGTAATTTCAAACATTTAGAAATCCAGATGTATCATTTCTCCTGGGATTATTTTATGAGATTATTTACATTATCAAGAAGATCCCAGTGGGAAAGACTATTTTATTGATAAATACCACTGAGTCTATGAGATTTTGTTAGGTTGTTGCCACTCACTGATTTCCAATACTCAACCCCTGGCTTTTTTTAATCTGTGTGCATAGCAAGCTGGATGAGGAGTACAAAGATCGTGTTGCAGCTCTCAAAACAGAGTTTCAGAAAGATTGTGAGCGGATACAGCAGCAGGCTAGCAAGCAACAAGCAGAACTGGAGCAGGAGATAGAGAAGATGAGAACCGAAGAGAATTATCTCCAGGACCGCCTTGCTTTGACCTTGAAGGTAACGGCTACCTTAAAGCAGGAGGGCACAACTTATTTCATATCACAGACCACGTTTGGCTTTTGAATGCTTGTACGGAGCTTTATGGTATTCCCATGTAAACATGGCATGGCTAAAGACCATGACAAAAATTAAAATTAAAATAATCTGAATACAATTCTTATTACTTCATGTGTATTAAATAACTTTGCCACACTTAAATTTATTTGATACATGCATTTATTTAGAGGCTGTACATGCATCTCAGGGCTTAAAAGAAGCAACCCAATTCCTTAAAAAAGATACCAGTATATATAAATGCATATTTATTTATTTTTATTTTTATTTTATTACATTTATATACCGCCCTTTCCCTGAGGACTCAGGGCGGTTTACAGGGAATTAAAAACCAACAATACAAAAGTTAAAACCAATTTTAAAAAGATTAAACTTAACCCTGTGCAATTAAAACCCCAATTAAAATAAATTACTCCTCAGCCTGGGCCAGAGAGCTCGAAGAGCCAGGTCTTCAGGCCCCGGCGGAATGAACGGAGGTCGGGGGCAGTCCTCAGCTCCACTGGCAGCTGGTTCCAGAGGGCAGGCGCCCCCACTGAGAAGGCCCTATCCCTGGGTGTTACCCGCCGGCAATCTCTTACCGGTGGGACCCTGAGCAGACCCTCCCTGTGGGAGCGCACTGGACGCTCCCCATGTGGATGGCCTTTATTACATGCACAAAATTTTTAATGTGCAAATCAATGGACTGACATTTGGATTGATGTATTTTATTAAAAAGCTTGATGTAAGCTTTTTAAATTATGCAAAAAAATAATTCTTCGGGGGGTTGAAGGAAAGGAGGTGGGATCAGAAAGATGAAGACCTTCTTCTAACATGATATTCCATGCAGCATGTGTAGATTCATTTGAATGCATAAACTGAAAGTTAATTTTAAGGCAGTTAATTAGGTTTTAGAACAAGGCAAGGGGTTTCTCCTTTAAATATTATAATGATCCTCCAGAGACCAAGCAAGAAATGAAGACATACAGTACATTCCCTTAGATTTTTAAACTAGTCTCCTCTGGATCTGAATAGCAGCCTTTTAAATATTGCCTACTTTGATCTAATGTCACTCAACCTAGTGTTCTTATTTGTTAGAACTATAATTACCAGCATTTTCAGTAAGGCTGCATGAAAAATCCAGACTTCGTTAATAATATCAGGGTGAAGAAAACTGACACTAGGAAAAACCCAGTCACTTTATGTATTGTTTGGGAACCAAACTGGATATTTTTGAGACTCTCTCAATTTCTTTTTAGGAAAATAGTCGCTTAGAGCATGAGCTCCTGGAAACTGGAGAGAAATTGGTGAAGTATGAAAGCATGATGAGCAAACTGCAGAATAATTGGGAAAATGTCTTAGAAGACAAGGTAAGATGCTGTTGGTGATTAATTCAGCATACCAGGAGATTGACTTTTAGTACAAGAAGAAAGCAAAATCCCAGAATATATTACAAATGTCATTTGACTTTATGAAGATGTTAAAGTGCAGTTAATAAGGACTTTGGGTCCAGATTAATCTGGCACAAACAAAGCAAAAGGAAATGATGCAGAGATTTTGAAAGTTAGTAAGACTGACGCAATAAAAGTCCACTCAGCCACCCGAAATTCTGGAAAGATGTTTGGAACTATATTTTGCAGTTCAATCATTTCAAATAACGAGTTCAACCACTTTAGCAAGTGATTGCAAGAATAAGGACTGTATTACTGCCATCACCCTAATTATGGAGTGGTCATCCTAGAGAGGCACTTTTTCTGCTGTTCTTCAAGTTTTGATTTTCAGGAGCTTCATGATGTATTGTTTCTAATCAGGTCGAGTGTAGTGTTTAGAATCCACAAACCACCACGTAAATTTATTGTTATACTGCAGCCTGTAAATACACCATACTGTGGGGCACAATGGCTGAGTTGTAGATGTTTTCAGTTTTGTTTGCCATTTTATTGCTTAATATGATTCAAAGGATAATGTAAGAGGTAGTCCTAGCTCACAGGTCTGCAACCTGCGGCTCTGGAGCCACATACGGCTCTTTCAGCCGTCTCCTGCGGCTCCCAGTCCTCTGCCATGTGCAGTCCCAAAAAAAAAGTGGGACTAAAAATGTTCAACCAATCAATTCAAATATGCAGGGTAGGTGCATATCTCGCCTTGGCTCCACTCTTCAGTCAAAGCCTGTTCTGCGCATGCACGCATATACGCTCATGTGCACACATTTTTTGCAGCTCCCAGATTTTCCTTTTGTGAGGGAACCGGTTCCGAGTGGCTCTTTCACTGTTTCAGGTTGCCGACCCCTGTCCTAGCTTAATAACCATTCATTCAGCAACCATTTGAACTTAGCAGTGCTGAAGGAGTGGTACTTATAACCATCCTCATTCCTGTGACGGTTGCAGTATCCCTATGGTCACATGACTGCAATCTGGGTGCTTGGCAACCAGCTCGCAGTTATGATGTTGCAGCATTCCATAGTCGTGTGATCGTTCGCAGCCTTCAGCGCTGGCTTCTGACAAGCAGGGTAAATGGGGAAGCCAGCAGGAGGCTGCAAAAGGTGACCATCACGGTTAACAATGTTGTGGGATTCATTTAATGATGGCAAATGGAAGTACCACAACTGCTGTCACAAAGTGGTGCAGTCACGTGACATTGTGCTTTATGATTGTGTCACTTAGCAGTGGAAATTCTAGTCCCAATTACTTACTTAACGTCGTTAAGTGAGGACTATATGTATTATTTATTGGGGTTGTCTTTAATATGCCACCCGGAATCACGAGTTTGAGTTGGAGACAGCCATATAAATGCATAACCAATTAAATACTACATATATCTATATGCTGAAGATAGCCCGGTAGCAGCACTTGCCTGGCATACCTCCAGATTTCATCTCTGACATATTTTCTAAAGCAGTATTCCTTAGCTGGGGGTCCTTCTTTTATTCAGCGCACCAGATTTCCTTTCAAATCCAATAATAAAGCTTCATTCCCTAACTGCTGTACCAGTGAGGAAAACAGGCTGTCTGTCAGGACCCATCCCAATCCACGTCTTAGGAAAACAAAAACTCTTGGAGTCAGTTCTAGTCCAAAAGGAATTTTTACTAGGACATGATTGGTTGTGGAAATACAAGACAGGACCTGGTATTGTTTTACAGATTGAAACTTTATAAAGAGTTCCAGGTTCAACCCCCCTTCCCTCAACCCCATTTGGTCAGGCCCCCATCATTTACTTCGTGTCATCCCTTTCGTGGGAAAAAGGGAACTTCGGATCTTTACGGTTATTGCCTTCTTCCTTTACAGATTCAAATGGAGACACAGGCCAGATGCCTTCTTCCCTAACCCTCCCCTTTGTTCCCCCAGTTCAAAAGGTTTCCCTTGGTCTTTGAAATAATCTAAGGCAGGCTGAATCCACATCCGCACCTCCTTCCTCGGGAGATGGCAGAATCCGGGGGGGGGGGGATAATGTTTTAAACATACATTTATGAATGTGATATAAATGGATTCTGACACTGTCTAAAGGTGGGGGGGGGAAATGACCGTGTGTCCTTTGGTTCTAGTTTGGAGACCTAGATCCTGGCAGTGCAGAGTTCTTCCTTCAGGAGGAGCGACTGAGTCAGATGAAGAAGAAATACGAACAGCAGTGCAGGGTAAGAATAAAATTGTTTTTCCAAGGCCTATGCCTAGAGACTCCAGCGAATCACTTTTCTGGATGTTGTGTGCCTACATAAAGAGAGCTGGAAAATCATTTTATCAAAGTGACTAGATTTCACATGTTCCAGATATGGACTGGCTAGCTGGCTATGCAAGCCTCAGAGCTTCATTTCTTCTCCCATCTACAGAGAAGAGGACTGGCCTACTTCGCAAATGGCAACACATAGCCAACTTTGCTTGAGCCCTCAAAAACTAAAGAGTCAGATCTACTTAGGATGTTAATGGCAGCCTCCCATGAATGCCTCCCATGAATGCTCAGGGTTTTAGGATTTGGAGGAATTGAAGAAACAGCCTAAAAGAAGGCAGTGAAGAACTGTTTCCATACTGATACCAAGAAAACTGTATGGATAAGGACCAAGAATCAAGAGAGATAGTTTATAGACCCTTCAAATAATGTCATAGAACTTGGTTTCTTTTCATTTTTAATTTGTCCCTTCTCACAAAAGTCTTTAAAACTTTAGCAAACCTCTTTCGTAAATCCAATCTAGGAAAGCTATCCAATTTACTCTCTTAGTTTGTTTTTGTATATCCCATTTAATTATGAAGACATCTGCTGGTTTCTTTTCTATGGCCAATATAACATCTTTTTTCCTGTCATTCTTGTAGCCTGTCATTTTTATATCAGTTTTCAAATCAATCTCAATATTGTCAAGTAAACTTGTTCCTTTTCTATAAACTATTTTAAACACAGTCTATCTATACAGGCAGGGATTATTATAATTAATTTCTAGGTCCATTGTTCAGAAACATCCTTCAGTATGTCCAATGTTATCTATTTTGCTTCATTCTGTAACAGTTGAGTTTGAATGTTCTCCTTTAAGTATAATTTTTAGCTCTCTCTAGTTTCCTTTATTATCCATTTTTTTAAAGTCATATCATATTATTTTGTAAATTCAAAACAAAAGCGTTTTCCCTCATGAAGGATTCTGTATAATTAGTTCAAAAACCTTATTTCAATTTTATATGTAACTTTGTAAAAAAGTTTTAATCACCCTTTTGTTCTTTTATTTGAAGTTTTCTAAAATTTAGAACTTTTTTCTCGGGGTTGTTGTTGAAAACTCACCCAATGCTGTAAAACTGTTGATCTAAAGATTCCTAACAGCTGAAAAACAGTTAACAAGCAATTTCCAAAAGTGATTTGAAAAAGAAGTATGGAAACTTAGTGTCCTTTCAAAGGCACCAACCCCAGTTTGAGCAAGCTAACAATTCCCTCATCTCTTAGAGCTCTAAATTTTATGGAAATTAATATCTTGCAGTCTCCTTGTGAGGAGCAGCTGTCTTACAGCTGGACTGTCTAAGGAACTTCCTCTCCTGTTAGAAACTTGCCTTCGCTATCAGAATCTCATTTTTCTACAATATAAGAATCCTTCCTCTGTGTTGCTCCCAGCCTATAAACTATCCTCTTTCCAGAGTTGCATCAGGCGTCTACTCTCATCATTTAAGCAATACATAAAAGATCTCTCTTTTACTTTCACAGTTGTATTATAATATATACTTAGATTTTACCTTTTGTCAAAAGAAATACATAAATACCTCTGAAGTCATTAGCCATCCAAGATTCTTCATCCTGACCTGAAACCTACCCATGAGTTTTTCCAAACCTGCTTATTTTATGTTGATCTCAAGCTGAAGAGATGGCTCTAATGCTTAGTCCCAAAATTGCTCTGTTTCAAAAGAAGCCAGGGTTCAGTTCTTGCCTAGCATGCAAATTTATGCACATTTGCTGCTGTTCAGTCCTCCCAGATGGGGACATGGTGGCTCAGTGGGTTAGGACGCTGAGCGTGTCGATCAAAAGGTTGGCAGTCTGGCGGGTCGAATCCCGAGTGCCGTGTAACAGAGTGAGCACCTGTTAGTCGTCCCAGCTTCTGCCAACCTAGCAGTTCAAAAGCACGTAAAAATGCAAGTAGAAAAAGAGGGACCACTATGGTGGGAAGGTAACAGCATTCCATGTGCCTTTGGCATCTAGTCATGCCGGCCACATGACCACAGAGACATCCTCGGACAAGCGCTGGCTCTTCGCCTTTGAAACGGAGATGAGCACCGGCCCCTAGAGTTGGAAACAACTAGCACACATGTGCGGGGGAACCTTTACCTTTACCTAGTCCTCCCAGGCCATAAAAATATTGCTGTTCCAGTTGATTGTTTGGCTGGGTTTGTCGTGATGAGATTGCATCTTGTTTTCAGGAACTTCAAGATCACATAGATGAACTTCAATCTCAACTGGAAGAGTATCAGATACAAGGCAGAATTATCCGACCTTCACTGCAAAACACTCTCTATGAGGAACTCAATGATTGTGGAGTGCAAAGTAGTCAAGGTACAATATGTCTTACCTACTGTGTATTATGAGGAAGTTACACAATTTTTGGACCAATCAAGCTGTCTTTCCAGGTTTTATGTAGCTAATATTGGAAGAGTGTACCAACACTTCAATGAAAAGCTAAAGCAAGTGAGCAAATCTCTTAAAAGTGTGAGTCTGGGGAGGTCAGGGCAGTATATGGAAAAGAAGTTGGATCTATGGATTAAGCAGATGCAGCTTTTTAATACCTTAAAATATTTTAAAATTATTGTAATGTATTCCATCATTGACTAGCTGTCCAAAAGAACTTCATTTCTTTTTTTGCTACCCTGTATTTTAGAGCCTGCTTCTGAGGACTGCAGCCATCTAAACATGAGCATAGAAGCCGAAATAATTATTGAACAACTAAAGGATCAGCTTCACCAGGATGTCTACAACTTGCAGCAGGAGCTTGAAAACACAGTAAGTTTTCCCCACTTTAGCATGAAGCCAGAAGTGCTTGCATCAGAGATCGTTATCACACTTGCCCAGGATATGTTTTTATTTAATTAAAATCTGTTGTTATAATTTTTAGTTTTTTTCTTGAACTTAAGTTTGTTGGCTTTCTGGAGCTTCTGGGTGATTAGTGGTGAGGTATGAAGTATCCAAATGAACAGAAAAAAACAACTGCAGCTAAGACTGGACCAGTGACTAGACTGGTCCACATAACATCTCCAGATAAAGAGAGAATAGGAGATCATTCACTTGTGCTCTGGATAGCTGCTCCTTGTAAGAAGACTGCAGGACTGCACCAGAACATAAATGAAATCGTCATCATCATGCTGTCAGCTGCGTCCGAAACTATTAAAGGACACTGAATTTGCTAACCCACTGTCTAACTACTTTCTGAAATTGCCTATTCAATTAACTTAAGGACATTAGTGATTTTCAAAACAACAAGTTTCAAAAGAAATCTGATGATACCTTCGTTTTTTGAATAAAACAAAAAATAACAATCAGCTTAAGAGCTTAACAAATTAGAAATATGTGCAAACGGCTAAATTCAAAACTAATTTAAGAAAGTTATAAATGAATTAAGGGAACAGACAAACTTGGAATAATGGAAAATTAATACTTTTGGGTACAAGAGTTTGGAAATAAGTGTAGAAAGGAACAGCACATTTGTGGGAACCAAGCTGTTTAGTTTATCTTGAGTCAAAACAGCAACTTGAGACTATTATTTTAAAAATCAAACACTAGAGGGGACTGAAGATTCCAGGCAGAAAGGGAAAAGGGGAAAAAATGAAAAGTGTCTTTGATCAGCACTAGAATTTGCAAAATGGCAGAAAATGCTTTGATGTTTGAAATGCTTCAGTAGATTGTTGAAGAATGGGGTCAAAAAATGAAAGCTTCAATCTCAGCAATGATGCATGCATTCATGAATAGATTATGTCTTAAAGATATTTTAAAAAGTTCTGATGTGAAAGAGAACATTGTGGAAGATTTACAAGACAAAGAGCTGAAAGAAAGTTTGCCTGATGTAGAAATATCAGAATATTTAAAAAAATGCAGAAGTACTGAAAAATAAAAAATGGACTAGGAAACAAAGTGGAAGTACAAATGACAAGCCAATAAATTGACCTAGATAATGATGTTTTACCAAAGAAGTTGGTTAAAGTCTGAAAGAAATTTTCAAAATGGGAAAAATAAAAATGGAAGAGAGATCGAATTCTACAATAGCATCTGAATGAACTAAAGGTTAAGATTGTTAAAAGCAGAAGTTAGGACAAAGATAGATTGTTTGACCAAAGTTAAAATAAGACATTTGTGTAAATCTGGCATTCTTTATGGACTTTTTGTTAACACTAGGAATGTAATGATTTATGGTTTTGTATTTGGGTTATGAGGCAAAGTAATGTAATGTTATGGGGTGAGAAATTATTAAGTTTGTACTTGTAATGAAAATCAAAAGCTTCAGAGAACTGAGGATGGTTTCATGGATCACCAGATAAGGCTGTCCTTTGCAGACTCTAAATTAAACTTAGGAGTCCCACCAGCAGAGAACCTATTATTGAAGACAAACTGTTCGCAAAATAGCTCCTGAGAGGGAAAAGCACAGAGTAATTATTTCCTCCCCTCTCGAGATCTTTGTTCCTGATGGACACAATAAACAGAGAAAGAAACTCTGTATAGAACATTTACAAAGGCTTATTTAATGAAAGTTTGGATACAGTTATCTCCTTAATAGATTTTCCAGTTCAAGCACAACTGATTAGAGATACACAGCAATCAGTATGATTTTCCTAACTGAAATAAGAGAAGTTACCTAAATTACAAATCAAATAGTTACAAACCGTTGTCATGTCGCTTGATTCTAGAAAGATTTTCCAATGCAGAAAAATAATGGAAGAAGTAGCAGACAAAATGCACCAAGCAAAATAGTAGGTTATAGAATGGAAATGCTTTGCCCAGTACATGCAGCCACTGCATCCTTCTTACATAATTCCTTTTTGTCTCCTATTTTATACCTAAATGCTTTGGGCTCTGACAAACTAGTTTTCATAAGCCTTATCATGATTGTGGAAGTTCTTGTTAGATTCTTGTCTGACTCTTTTGTCCATCAGTTATACTTTGATCTTCTCCTGACACTTGGCACATCATTGCTTTAGCATCCTGTTATATTTCTATGCACCTATGCATTCAGATGGAGTGCATAAGTAAGACTATGTATTCATCATAATAATTCATTATACATCATGATCACTAGCAGAGGTCAATGCTGGGCAAACCTATAAAGAGGTTTCATTCTGTTCATGCCAAGGATTGTCTCTGATTCCCTTGGTTTCTGTATCTCCAGATACTCTTCCAAGAGTAGCTGGTCTAAGAATTGGTCTATGTAGGCTGCTGCTACTGCTGGAAATATAAGTGAGCCTGTCACATAAGTTATGCTGGCTGGACATATTGAAAACTATATTCCTACACATCTGCCTTTTTCCAGAATGCTAATGGGACCTCTTTTTAACAGATTAAAGGTAAAGGTAAAGGTTCCCCCGCACATGCGTGCTAGTCGTTTCCAACTCTAGGGGCCGGTGCTCAACTGGTACAGAATGCAGCTGCGAGAGTTGTGCTGGGAGTCTCCCGATACTCCCATGTTACACCTCTGCTCCGTGAGCTTCATTGGCCCCCAGTTGTCTTCCGAGTGAGATTCAAAGTTTTGGTAATGGTTTTCAAGGCCCTACATGGCATGGGTCCGGAGTACCTCAGGGATCACCTGCTGCCGGCATCAACTTCCCTCTGCCCTGTGCGTTCCCACAGAGAGGGCCTCCTCAGGGTGCCACCAGTCAGAGAATGCTGTCTGGTGGCCCCCAGGGGGAGGTCCTTCTCTGTGGGCGCCCTGGATTTATGGAATCGGTTGCCGGTTGAGCTCCGGATGGCGCCAGACCTTCGCTCCTTCCGGCGCGATCTGAAGACTCATTTGTTCGAACAAGCCGGCCTGGCCTGATGGGGGATGGGTTGGGATTTTATTGTTGTTTAAATATTTTTATCTATTGTTTTAGCCTGGGCAGTTGTTTAATTCTCTTTTAACTTTTGTATCTTTGTATTTTTATATGTTTGCCTTGTTCACTGCCCTGAGTCCTTTGGGAGAAGGGCGGTATACAAATAAAATTATTATTATTATTATTATTATTATTATTATTATTATTATTATTATTATTATTATTATTATTATTATTATTCTCCGTTTCAAAGCCAAAGAGCCAGCGCTTGTCCGAGGACATCTCCATGGTCATGTGGCTGGCATGACTAGACGCCAAAGGCGCACGAAACACTGTTACCTTCCCACGTAGTGGTCCCTATTTTTCTACTTGCATTTTTACGTGCTTTTGAACTGCTAGGTTGGCAGAAACTGGGACGAGTAACAGGCGCTCACTCTGTTACGCGGCACTCGGGATTCGACCCGCCAAACTGCCGACCTTCTGATCGACAAGCTCAGTGTCCTAACCCACTGAGCCACTGTGTCCCTTTTAACAGATTAAAAAGGGTTATTAATGGTGGAGTTTGCATTCATTTTCAGTTATATCTGCTATTGAACCAAACTGTCTGCAACGCTTCTATTGAGTTATGCAGAAATGCTCATCATAATCTTCCCCTTCACTTAGGTATGCCATTATGAAAAGCAGCTTGAGGAAACCAAAGCCAACTATGAGGAGGGACAAGAGAACTTCCAGCAGAAGTACTGTCAGGAGAGACAAGTGTTAGAAGAACAAATTAAGTGTCTGCAAGTCCAGATTTCTGAGCTTCAGGGACAGCTGGTAAGCCTGAGGCAGGCCAGCTCCCAGCAGAGTGTGGAAGAGAACAGTCTCCAGATATGCATGGATGAGAAGGCTAGCCTTATAGAATGCCTGAGGATCGATCATGAGAGGGAGCTCCAAGCCAGACTGAAAGAGGCAGAAGAAAACTTTAGTCGTGAGAAGGAAGAGTTGATTCAGTCTAAATCCTGGTTGGAAGAAAGAATAAGAACTTTAGCACAGGCCAGCCAAGAAGAAAAAATGGAGCTAGAAAATGGGTTCCATGAGAAGTTGCAAAGGCTGATGGAGAAGCGGGCCCTGGAGATGGATCAGCTACAACAAGAGCTACTAAGAGTGCATCAGCAAGAGCTCCAGGAACAAAAGTGAGTAACTTTTTTTTTACAACAGCATATAATTTACCTTGGATTAACTCATTTTATTTTAGGAACCCTGACAACTACAGTTCTGGGGTAAGCATTGAATAGCTCTAGGTCTCTAGTAGAAGCTAAAGCACATCCTTGCTAATGAGTGACATGCAGAATCTTTTGGAAGATTTCTGAGTCAGCATTTAGGAAAATCAAGCAGGGAAAGCAAAAGAAGAAGCCATAATTGTATTTGTATCTGATAAATTATTATTGTCTGTCTGTCTGCCTGTCTGTCTGTCTATCTATCAAATTTTGTGACTGTCCATCTTTTGAGAGTGTATGCTATAATTGTATCTACATTAGTTACATTGATCTAGTTGTTCTGTATATTGTGGGGGTATACTGAATTGTATATTCATCTACATATATATTGAATTGTGATAAAGTATATTTTAAACAATTTATGCAATTATATCATTATAACAAATCACTACTTTTGCACTAGTTTTGTAGGGGTTTTTCCAGTCTTGAGTGATAAATTTTTTGTTAGTTTTTAAATGGGTTATTTCTACCTCCAAAAGCAAGCTTTGAATCAAAACCTATAAAGCCCTGCAATTATGGCAGGATCCTAGAGAGATATCTTTTATTGTTCCAGCTTCTGATAAAATTGGTTGTGAACAATTGAATGACATTTTCCATCTGTGTGAAAGGATCTATAGATCCCATCATGTGCAGCATATATTAATATTTTGAAGGGGCCACTAGTTTCTTTTAAATACTAATAATTATTCATTAATATTTTACCCGAGACTGAGAACCATACTCACATCAATATCCCTTGCTTAGACATTATTACCATCACAGTTATTACAATTACTACAATATTCTGGTCACTGTCAAAGATTAGATATTAATTCAAAAGGCAGAACTTAATAAAACAGGTTTTGAGATTGGCTATATACACATGAAGGTATTATAGATATATCAAATGTGCTCTCAATGCTTTAAAACAGGGATGTCAAACTGCCGGCCCACAGACCAGATGCATCATAGCAAAACCATGCCCACTCCATTGCTGGCAATGGAAAAAAAGTCATGACACGTCATGTGAGATTATGAGTTTGACACCCCTGCTTTAAAACAAGCCTATATTATTTTACTCCAGATGCCAGAGTAACTAAGAAAATAAGTCTTGACTTATGGTAGTGGTACAATATGGCTTTGTTTGATCATGGATCTCATATGTTGGTGCCTCTGATCAATTTGGTCTGCATAAATACAACATCTCGTGTACTGTATACACTGATTGTTTGTTGTATCCTATAAATGGCAGAAATCCCCAATATTGGAGCAATATTTTTCAAGCCTTTGATGCCTCTAAATCTGAATCATGGCCCCAGCATCCACCTTCTTTTCTTTGCAGAATGAAGGGAAGGTCCTAAGGCAGTAGGCCTTTGACTAGAAGTTTAGCCATTTTCTCAAGATTACAGTATTTTCTCCAGTCTCATTCAATACATTCAATTTATGTATTGATAAATGAATGAGGGCAAGTGAATCTTAAATATGAACAGGGCTAATAAGCCTTACAATACATGAGGTCTCAGTTTTGGGATGCTTGACTTGGAGGGTCTTATAGATCATAGCCTATAAGAGACTTGAGGTCTCTGATACAATAGATTTAAATTCAGGACAAGTGACATCATAGGGCCTGAAATGGTTTATATCAAGTGAAGAACCCTTTTGTGGCCATAGGCCATAATTAACTACGATGGCTACGATCTATAAGATCCTTCATGGCATAGGGCCTGACTGACGAAACACCTTTCTCCTATTGCTTCTGCCTGACTGGTAAAATCTGCCAAAGGGGTCATGCTCCAGGGGTCCAACCTTAAAACCATTCCATCTGATGTGACTTTGGCAGCATGCCTCCTATCTGACATTTGAGTTGCTCCAATCCAGCTGTCCTTCAACAAGCCTTAAAAACCTGGATCTAATCAAGCACTTGATTAGGGGCATGTGCCTTGGAGAATTTTTACTCATTTTTGGTTATTTTTGTCTCTAATTTATTGCTTTGTATTATTTTTATATTGTATTGAATGTGGATTTTCAGGCGAGTTGGCCATTAATGTGGGACTCTTGGTCTTACACAAATCTGGGGCTTCAGGATGTTCATCCTTGGTTTCCAGCATCTCTTGCTTCCAGTTTTACTGGTCCAATAAATCTGGCTAGCTCTTTTTTGGAGTCAAAAATTGAGTATGGACTTCAGTAATTCTAAACATCATTAATATATAAATATGAATAAACCTAAGAAAAATCTCTCTTTCTTTTTGGATTGTGTTCAGACTATTTAGGAGATCATTGTACTCTAAGCAGATAATCCATTCATTCAAAATGTATTTTATCTTTTAGATGATAATTTATTATATTAAATAGAATATCATGTATTAAGAAAATCTGTAGTCATTTTGCTAGGTCATTATCTTAACTTAATAGGCTGTAACCTGATTGAACATGAGCCCCTTTTTAAAAGGAAGAAGAAAATAAGCAAGGGACAGGAATTAATCAAAATAGGGTTAAGAATAAAAAAATACCAGGCTAAAAATGACAGATGGCCATTGTTGCAGTTGTCTGCTAAAACTGCATTCCAGGTCTAAGACAACTAAAAACTAGTACAGTGGGTGGTCTACAATCCTTTGTCTCTAAGTGTGTAGAGATTTCAGTAATGTGTTGTGTTGACCACATTTAGGATAAAAATGGAAAATGAGTATAATGGAAGAATATTTCAGAAAGAGGAATGGTTCACCACTGAACAACAAACACTTGCAAGGAAGTATGAGGAAACCATAAACAAACTTGAGGATCAGCATCAACAAGAATTGCTGAAGTTCTCTAGGCTGCAGTTAGATGAGAAATCCCAATGGGAATCTGAAAAAAATGAAATTCTCCAGGAAGGTCTTGAGGTCCAAGCAAAATGGAAAGAAAAACTGGAGAAAGAGAAAGCAATCTCTTCATTACTGGAACAAGACAAGAAACTTCTAGAGACAAATTACAAGGAGCAGGTGAACTTGTTGATCTTGGAGAAAAAGCAACTTCAACAAGAGGTTCAGGACCTGAAAAAACAAGAAAATGAATTGCGTGAGAAACTTTTGAAGATTCAATCCAGCCATGAGATGGGGCTAAGGAAAAGAGAAGAAATGCCAACATTAGAGGAAGAACAAAGGCAACTTAGCGAAAAGCTTGGAAGACTAGAAACAGAATTTGCACATGAACAAGTAGAACAGAATTCTAAGACTTTGGAGTATTTGAAGCAAGAGATGCCCAGCAGAACAGAAGAAAAAAATGAATTGAAATCAAAGATCACAGTGCTTGAAAATAAAATAGAAGATCTACAGCAGGAATTGCAATGCCAGTCCAAACTACAAAGCAATCTTGTTTCTTTAAACAAGGATGAGGAAGCAAAAGGAAGTGATTTTCTAGAATCTGTCAAAACCCGGGACACTGGAAAGGAGATAAATGTTCTTTCAAAACAAGAAATAGTTCAAGATCCAGGAGAAGAAAATAGTGTAGGAACTACCTTTCTGATGGATGACTCGTTGAAAGAACCAGAAAGAGAATCAACCCAATGCCCCGCATTCATCCCATTAGTTCCAGAAACATTTGTAGGTGCACAGCTTCTAAGTGTGACTGACAAAGACAGCAGTCAAGTTGTAACAGATGATGGAATGAAAAAATTAGGCAAAATTGCAATTCCAAACGTGAAAAATGGAGGGACAACAGCTGAAGAAACCATGGAGACTTCACATGTCCTGCAGAAGGCATATGAAGAAATTTTGGCAGAGAATGAAGCCCTTAAACTGCGCCAGAATCAGCTTCTGGAGAGGATCATTCTGCTAGAGACTGAATGCAATCAAGCAGCTCATGTTCGACAAGATATGGCTTCACAGGTTCAGAAGGAGCTGGAGGAGATCCTTAAAACTATTCCCCAGCCTAATGTGTTGACATGTGGAAGTGATGAGAAGGGGGGAAGTTTACATTGGGAAAAATTGCCTACTGGCTGTGCAACCAAAAACCAAATGCTTTTTGCTGAAGCTTTGGGTGCTGATTTAAGCGTTGAGGAAATGAGTGCCTACTCTCTTTTATTTGAGGCAGATCATGGAGAAGCTAGAACTGACAAGGGAGACCTCCATGATGTAGTATCAGGATTTTTGGATATGGATGTGATGGAAGATGCAGACTTCAGACTAGGATCTAAAAACTTCCAATTTCCAGAAGAACTGAAGCTGGAAAACCAAGCCCTAAAAACAGAGATAATCAAATTGTTAGAGCGTAACAATAAATTGGAGGGATACATGCCAATATGTATAAGCCTGCAGTCCAGGCTAGATGAAACCAACCAAAACTGCTTAACACTTAAGGAGGAGAAAGGGCAACTGTTACAGAAAGTGAAAGACCTGGAAAAGAAACAGGACCAATTGGTGATGGAAAATGCCAACCTACAAACGTCCAAGCTGATTTTGCAAAGCCAGCTTGGCAAACTAGATGAGCTCAGGCTGAATCTGCAACCCCAGAAGAGTGGACGGCTGAGCCATTGTGAGAATGTCACCAAAGATACAGAAGTGGACAGGAAAGGGCTTCATGAGCTGAACAGGAAGCTCAAAGAGAAAATAGCAGTGCTCCTAAAGCAGAAAGGCACCCATACTCAGGAGAAAGAGAGCTTGAATGCTGTTCTTCACAGTTTGCAGAGCACCTACAATGAGCAGCTTCAGAAGATTGAGTTTTTGAGGTAATGTGAAATCCTTCCATGGTCTAAATCCTGCTACTTGGCTCTGCTTTTTGGAACTAACTACCTAATACTTCATTGTCCACCTCGCATGACTTGGATTAACGTATAGATTAACTTTGCCTAGAAGACAAATGTTCAATGATTTCTAACATGAATTAATAACATTTCATAGATATTTGAAGAATAAGTAACCATGTATAACTTTTATGGAGTATTAGAAAGCTGAATTGTTTAGACTGCAGGTCTATCTATTGGGAGCTGTGCAAATGGCATGAGTCAATCATTTTTGTATACTGCTTAGTTTAATGCTTTTATATATTCTCATTACAGTGCTACCTTTTGTATCATTCCTCCTCTTCCTCATCTTAATTCCTTGTTTGTCATAATTCTGATTAGTTAACCATTAGCACTTTAACGTATTCTGATTCAACATAATACTATTGTAGACTTTTCCTATAAAATATAGCAAGTTCTTCTGTTTGCTAACAATGTAGTAAGAAAGGCATCTTTGCAGATGAGTGCCCTGCATCATAAAATAGTATCAGAGTAGAATTCCTTCAAGAGCAGCTGATGATTTCATAGAGGTGATAATGGTGTTTTTAGGCAATAATATGGGAGTGGTTTGCTACTGAATGTTTTAACTTCCCACTCTAGTCTACAGATCTGGAATTTCCTAGTGGTCTCCCGCTCAGCTACTAACAAAGCTGAGAAGCTTGGCTCTTCAAGATCATCTAAGATTAACTAGATGATGCTACCTGCCACAGGCATAAATAACATGCATTTCAACAAACTAATTCGGATTGAGATAGTTCAAAGTAACTTGAGTATCCCAAAGAATCTATATTTTTGCATCCCAGATGTGAGCATCTTAGACAGGAAAATATTGCTAGGAAGAATTAGATTTACTTATTAAACGAAAAAAGGAATCATCTCCAACATATAACTGAGGGAGCCTAATACAGGTAGTCCTCGACTTATAACAGTCCATTTAGTAACCGTTCAAAGTTACAATGGCATTGAAAAAAGTGACTTATGACCGTTTTTCACACTATTGACTATTGCAGCATCCCCATGGTCACATGATTTACATTGGGATGCTTTAGAAGTGACTCATATTTATGACGGCTGCAGTGTCCCAGGGTCATGTGATCCCCTTTTGTCCCCTTCTGACAAGCAAAGTCAATGGGGAAGCCAGATTCACTTAACAGCGGTGTTATCAACAACTGCAGTGATTCACTTAGCAAATGTGACAAGAAAAATCATAAAATGGGGCGAAACTCACATAACAAATTTCTCACTTAGAAACATAAATTTTGGGCTCAATTGTGGTCGTAAATCAAGGACTACCTGTACTTAAAACAATATTTCAGCTGTTCTGAGATGCTTTTATAGTTCCTATTAATATTCACCCACATACGCAGCAACCTTCCCCTTTCAGGTACATTGAGACTTCACTTTCCAAAATATTTAGGCAGCCTGCCATTTAGCCCCCAAAGTACCCAGGTGGATCTACCTAGGAAAAAATATTGTACTGTAGAATGTGATGGTTCTATGTACTGTGCATTTTTAGGGACAAAACAGAGACCGTACTGAAGGAGAAAATGGTCGTGCAGAAGATAGCTGAAAGCTTGAAGAAGCAGGTAGGACTTTTTAGGCAACCTTCGTTGGCCAAAAAACCCTGAATTCACATTGATTTGTAAAACTGATTATAATTTATATAAAACTGTATCAATTTTCATTCCTGTACTTGTAATTTTACATTAATATTTTAATGTAAATAGTGCTAATATGATCAAATATGAACATTACTTCCAGTAATATGCAAATTGGAACTTGGCTATACCTTAGCTGTATGCTTGCTCATCATAAGATAGGATTCGTGAGTTAAACCTCCTCCTTTCAAAGTGCACTTTTTAAAAAAAAATGTTTTTTTCTGGATATTATGTTTCTAAGTAATTATTTAGTGATTAGAGTTAGATAGCTGCCCATCTCACAGAGACTCTGGGCAGCAAGCAATAATTAGTAAGAATAATAAAAACAAAAAATGTATAACATAAAACCCTTATTAATAAATATCATAAATATGAAAATAGAAACTACAGGAGAAAGAGGATATAAGTAGCCACCTCAACAATGGAGCCATTTGAGCAGGTCACCTGGGAGCCCCAGACCTGACAATATAGCCAAGGCTCTGGGGAATATCAAAATGGGGATGGAACTAGTCTAATTTCAGGGTGAAGAATGTTCCATAAGGCAGTGTCCATGGCAGAAAAGGCACATCTTGTAGAGCCCATCCAATGAAGGGCCTTGGCTAATGTTATTGTCTACTTTGCTATACCTACTGGGGCAGGCTGATATAATCAGGGAGAAGCAGTCCCTGTGTTACCCTGGTCCCATGCCATAAAGGGCTGGAAAGGTTAAAACCAGCACTTTGATTTGAACCCAGAAGTAAACTGGTAACTAATGCAACTTGCAGATCAGAGTTGTAACATGCTGTTCCAGGAGCACGCATAGATTTTTATATGCCAGCTTTTTACTGCATGAATCTTAGAGGTCAAGACCAAGAAAGGTATAGATATTTTGGTTGGGGAATTATGGAAAAGAAAATTCTGCCCACTGGGACAATATCAGATTGGTGTAAAAGCGATAGTCAGTACTCTTAACTACTTACAATCAATGCTAGCTTTTTCAAGAGAGCACAGTATGGCCCAGCTCTCCTCATATCCTGAAACCAATTACTGTTGATTGAAGAGTAACCTTCATTCCCTTCATTTCCTTTCACAGAAGGAAAGAGGCTTGAAAAGTATAGTTTCCTTTGTCCAAGGAAATGTTTCTTACCATTAATTTTTGTTGGGCTCTTGTTTCCTAATTAGGTATCTGAACTGAAAGCCAGGAATCAGCAATTAGAATTAGAAAATGCTGAACTTGGCCATCGAAACTCTCCAAGTCGAGAAGATATTCAAGATTCTAACCAGCAGCTTATGAAAACATTTCGGCAAAAGGAAAGGGAGGCTAGGAAATACATGTCAGAAGAATGGGAAAGAGAGAATTCCCAGCTCAAAGAAGAACTGGAGAACTCTAAAATTCAGGTACAAGAGGCTACAATGAGTACTACAATCAAAGTTGAATAGCAAGAAGGCAGATTCAGATCCTACTTCAACCTCTATCATTCTCTTACTTCCTCTAAATCATATTTTGACAATAATAATACCTGCCACTATTATCAGCATTATCATGCTGCTGTATAGGCGGCTTAATCAAAAAGGGACTTAATGTGACATAAAAAACAAAAGACATCACATTTTAAAGGAAATGTTGTTTTAGCCAACTTTTAAGCTGCAAATTAACCAACCTTTGAGGCTTTCTGAAAAGGGTATTTTCCTCCACTTTCAATTCAATTTTTTTTTTCAATTTACTCCTAGTGCTCTTCATTGGTCTCATCCTTGGAAACAGAGCTGGGTCAGCTCAGAATTCAGGTTCATGGTCTGGAGCAGGAGAACCATTTCCTCAAAGAAGAACTGGAGAATGTAAAACAGGTAATGGTGGGCAGAATACCTTTCTTCCCAAAGGGAATGGACATCTGCTTCCAGGGATCAGTTAGTTTATGATGGTCACTCCTGAGATGTATATAGTCTCCATTTAGCTGCAAACCTTTCATAGACATTATTGGGAAGTTTTTGAATACGCTTTAAGCATACGCATCTCAAAAATTAAAACAGAGATTTTTCCATAGCTACCCAGTTGCCTGGATCTCTCTGAGCTGGAGAGTGAGATTTCCAGTGTCGTCATAAAAAATGAGAAGCTACTGAAAGAGAAAGAAGCCCTCAGTGAAGAGCTGAACCGGTATATGGAGAAGGTGAGGGCACAGAATAACGTCCCATCAAATACACCCTTTATTTCATTCTACAGATACAAACGCATTACTTTTAGGGACCTCATTGTGATGCTCATAGCCAACCTTAAGTTCAAATAGAAATATGGGACAGATGCAGTCCATTGCTTCAGCAGACACATACCCAACCATCCAGAAAATAATAACATGGTAGAGGAGCCAGGGGGTACTATCTGGATAACTGGAGACAATGGCAAGATGACCAGAACGCTTTTTTTCTTTTTCTTTTTCACCATTTTATCCCATTTTAGCACACGGTGACAGCAAAATTCTGAAATGTACATTGCAACATCATAACACAAGTTTCACCTCTTATGTATTTATCTGCAACATCATGATGCAACTACAGAAGGGATGGAATTTACATCACAATGTTATGATGCACATTTCCCACTAGGCCTTTCTTGGTTCCCTTTTATAGATGTTCATACCTTAGTCTTTCCATTAAGATGTTGCAGACCTCCGAGAGTTCAGCAACTCAGGAGGTTCACAAACATAATTAGTTCAAACTACTTTGGTGTAGACTGTTGAGACAGAAGAAAAAACTAATTTTTTATTTTATTTTAATTCCATTTATATCCCGCCCTTCTCCGAGGACTCAGGGCAGCTTACAAGCTTAGCAGTAGCCTTCATTCTATGTATATGCCTGCTTATTAGGGCTTTCACAATTTGCAGACTGCTGAAGCCTTGATAGCTGATTGTAGATACTAATAGCAATTCTGTCTGGGCTTTACTATCTTTGCAGGCAACTAAAGTGGCCTTCCTAGAGAGCCTCACTGCTTCTCTGAGAGAGGAGAAGTCATCTTTGGAGCACCAGAATCAGCATCTGAAAGCACAAATGGCAGTATCACAAGACAAGGTGTGCTATTGTCCTGTTAAAAGATTTGTTTTTCTAGACAGTGGATGCACTTACCCATTGATAAAAATATTTTCTAATTGACTTAGAATTTAATAATTCATTTGATTCTGCACAGTTAAGCTGCATTGTTTGAATAGGGTACGTAAGATTATCTGGGACACTACTCATCCTCTTCACAACCTGTTTTCCTTGTTACCTTCTGGGAGGAGGCTTCGTAGTATCCGCAGCAGAACATCCAGATTCAACCATAGTTTCATTCCATACAGCATTAACCTTGTGAACTCTCAGACTTCCTCCTTCCATTATATATTCAAGTTGGACAGTATTTAATATTTTATTGTTATGTACATGTAGGGGTGTAGGTCTATACATATGCTGTATGTAGTATGTTTTAGGTGTGTGTCATGTATGTGTCTCACTTTGAGAGCGGGCAACTAAATTTCATTTTTGATATGCGCCATTGTGCCCACAGTAAAAAAAAAATGACAATAAAGATTATCTTATTTATGATTTCTCTCCCACAAAAGCATTAGATTAGCATAATTTCTGAAGAGATGAACAGTATCATCATTTATATCTTTGGTTCTCTTGTGTTTGCTTGCTTCCAAAAATAAACCAAAAAATACTCTTTTTCCTCTGCTCCTGCCTGTGCATTTATGCATGGATGTCTCTATCTGCCAATTAAAGATGAAATTTTATTGAGCAGTAAAATGTCCTTCATAGTATTATATATTCATGTCATGATTTAAAAAAACTTGTTTAGTAGATCATACTGATTGGTTCTGATTTATCTTTTCTTTCAGCTCCCATCTCTACTGAAATAGTCTATTCTGTATTACTTTGATTGCTTCACTGTTTGAAAAATATCTCAGGAACAAGAACTGTTTCTATGCACTCCGTTGCTGTAAAGGAGAGAAACAACCCATGTTTCTTTACTTTCAAGAACAGAGAATGTGTCTTTGATCTTATAAAAGATTTCTCATCCTGAAATACATATTCTGTACATACAAAGTTTCTAACTGAGCAGGGTAAATGTGTGTGGAAACAGCATCTTGTCTTTGCTGGAATAACAATTTATTAAATGCCTCCCCTTATTTTTTTTCTTTGGCCCTTTTAGATCCTGAATTTTGATGATATTGTGCAAAATGTCAGCCTTCAGGTATCCAGGCTCAAATCAGACCTGAGGGTTACCCAGCAGGAAAAAGAGAATCTGAAACAGGAAATGATGTCATTGAATAAGCAACTGCAGATGGCCAATGAGAAGGTACACATGGGTGGGAGGATTTGATTTGAATAGTTGTTGAGTCATCCTAGTCTTTCTTTAAAGGAATTTTGTGCTGCTATTTAGAAGCAGAAGTCTTCCCATATCTTTAAATGCAGGGGTTGACATGTTTAAATAAATTGACACATTTTAAGCATTCTTTCAAAACCCATCTTTTTATGCTGGCCTATCCTGCTGTTGATTAATATATTTCTTTTTAATGCATTATCTGTGTATGTACACACACACACACACACACACACACACACACACACACGTACAACTATCACTAAACCCATTGCAGGATTTAGTACAATGACAACAATTTAATATTTGTTCAGTTACCATGAGACCAAAATAGCTGCATGAAATGCTTTATAGCTGTTCAACACTATAAACTCACACTAATTAAATATTCTAAACTGATTAAATTCTTCAATCAATCACACAGCTGGATTGAAATAAAAATACTTTTAGAGTTGTCTTCATCATTAGAGTAAATGAAAAATGTGGATTAGATAGTCCTATTTGGAAAAATATCTGTTTAGGTTGAGTATATCTCATCTTTTCTCTTCAAAATCCCAGGTGGCATACGGAGATTTCCTCTTATTTATTCCCCAGCCAGAATTCTGTTAGGTAGATTAAAAACCAGTGTTTCTCAAATTTGGCAACTTGAAGATGAACTTCAACTCCCAGAAATGCACAGCCAGAGGAATAGAAGTTCCAGAGTTGAACTCCATATATCTTCAAGTTATCAAGGTTGAGAAAGCATTGGGTTAGATTGAGACAAAGTGATTAGTTTCTCCTACTTTAAGGATTCCACGCAATTCTCAGATCAAGTGACAGCCTAAGTTAAGTGACAGGTCTCTTCAGTTCTAAACTAGATGCCTTAACCACTCCCCTGGTACATACTATAGTATGTGTGCTTTTTTTTCAAATTAAGTTCTAGATACATGTCATAATTATCTTTTTTCAATGGATAGCAGTGTGAGAAATTGACTTCCACAATTCTTTTGAACCATGAATATAATCAGTTGATAATCCATAACCTACGTCCTGAATGTTAAAATAATTTCATATACTTGATAAATGTTTATTCACTTTTTAGCAATTAGATGCATCACATCTGGGTTTGATTGTCTGCACTTTCAAACTATTACCATCCTATTCAAAATTCTTCACCATAAGTCCCAAATGAACTTCCTTGTAGGCTCATGGCTATATTCACCTTCAATTGCAGAAGTTAACTTTTGTTTTGTCTTCCAATAGTCCTATAAGGAAGCCCTTTCTAATTCTTATGCATTTTATGGTAATGTAGCCAGGTTAAGAGAGACTGACTTGCTCATGTCCATAAATATGAGCCAAGGTAGAAAATGGCTTTCAATCCAAGCCTCTGAGCGATCAATCTTCCTAGCTTGTATCATAAGTCTGACTCTGCAGTCTGCTTGTTTTCTTGCTTCAGAGTCGGTTCCTGGAAGCAGCCATGCATTCATCAGGCATACAGAATCAGCCGAAGAAGCTTTGTTGGGGTGAACTGGAGCTGATCAAGCAGGAGCAGCAGTTTCTGAGGCAGGAGAATGAGCAGCGGCAGAAGGAATTCCAGGGTGCCAAATCGGAGCTATCTCATTCTAGGGAAAAGGTGAATTGGAATACTTGTCAAGTGCTAATATGTAGGCAGCCCACCTTACTCCAAGGTCTTAGAAAAAGTAACAGCATTTCAGATGTCACGTCTCTTGGTAGATATTTGAATGACCAGCACTAGATTGACCAAAAATTGCTGACATTAGTTGTTGTTGTTGTTAGTTGCGAAGTCGTGTCCGACCCATCGCGACCCTATGGACAATGTTCCTCCAGGCTTTCCTGTCCTCTGCCATCTTCTGGGCTCCATTTAAGCTCACGCCTACTGCTTCAGTGACTCCATCCAGCCACCTCATTCTCTGTCGTCCCCTTCTTCTCTTGCCCTCAATCTTTCCCAGCATTAGGCTCTTCTCCAGTGAGTCCATCCTCCTCATTAGGTGGCCAAAGTATTTGAGTTTTAGCTTCAGGATCTGGCCTTCTAAAGAGCAGTCAGGGTTGATCTCCTCTAGGACTGACCGGTTTGATCGCCTTGCAGTCCAAGGAACTCGCAGGAGTCTTCTCCAGCACCATAGTTCAAAGGCTTCAATTCTTTGGCGCTCAGCCTTTCTTATGGTCCAACTTTCACTGCCATACATTGCAACTGGGAAGACCATAGCCTTGACTATACGCACTTTTGTTGACAGGGTGATGTCTCTGCTTTTTAGTGTGCTGTCTAGATTTGCCATGGCTTTCCTCCCCAGGAGCAAGCGTCTTTTAATTTCTTGGCTGCAGTCCCCATCTGCAGTGATCTTGGAGCCCAGGAAAATAAAATCTGTCACTACCTCCATTTCTTCCCCATCTATTTGCCAGGAATTGAGAGGGCCGGATGCCATGATCTTGGTTTTCTTAATGTTTAGTTTCAACCCAACTTTTGCACTCTCCTTCTTCACTCGCAACAAGAGACTCTTCAGTTCCTCTTCACTTTCTGCCATTAGAGTGGTATCATCTGCGTATCTTAGGTTGTTGATATTTCTTCCAGCAATCTTAATTCCAACTTTTGATTCATCTAGCCCTGCCTTTCTCATGATGTGCTCTGCATATAAGTTAAATAGGCAAGGCGACAGTATACAGCCTTGCCGGACTCCTTTCCCAATTTGGAACCAATCAGTGGTTCCGTGTCCAGTTCTCACTGTTGCTTCTTGGCCCGCATATAGGTTTCTCAAGAGACAAATAAGATGTTCTGGTACTCCCATCTCTTTAAGAACTTGCCAGAGTTTGTTATGATCCACACAATCAAAGGCTTTAGCATAGTCAATGAAGCAGAAGTAGATGTTTTTCTGGAACTCTCTAGCTTTCTCCATGATCCAGCGTATGTTGGCAATTTGATCTCTAGTTCCTCTGCCTCTTCGAAATCCTGCCTGTACTTCTGGTAGTTCTCGATCCACATACTGCTGGAGTCTAGCTTGTAGGATTTTAAGCATAACTTTACTAGCATGAGAAATGAGTGCAATGGTGCGATAGTTTGAACATTCTTTGGCACTGCCTTTCTTTGGAATTGGAATGTAAACTGATCTTTTCCAATCCTGTGGCCACTGTTGAGTTTTCCAAATTTGCTGGCAAATTGAGTGTAGCACTTTTACTGCATCGTCTTTTAAGATTTTGAATAGCTCAGCTGGAATACTGTCACCTCCACTAGCTTTGTTGTTGCTCAGCTTTTCTAAGGCCCACTTCACTTCACATTCTAGGATGTCTGGCTCGAGGTCAGTGACCACCTCATTGTGATTATCAGGGACGTTAAGCTCATTCTTGTATAGTTCTTCTGTGTAATTTTGCCATCTCTTCTTAATCTCTTCTGCCTCTGTTAGGTCCCTGCCATTTTGGTCCTTTATCATGCCCATTTTTGCATGGAATGTTCCCTTCATCTCTCCAATTTTCTTGAAAAGATCTCTGGTCCTCCCTATTCTATTGTTTTCTTCTATTTCTTTGCACTGTTCATTTAAGAAGGCATTCTTATCTCTTCTAGCTATTCTCTGGAATTCTGCATTCAATTGGGCGTATCTTTCTTTTTCTCCCTTGCCTTTTGCTTCCCTCCTTTCCTCAGCTATTTGCAAAGCTTCCTCAGACAGCCATTTTGCTTTCTTGCATTTCTTTTTCTTTGGGATGGTTTTGGTTGCTACCTCTTGTACAATGTTGCGAACCTCTGTCCATAGTTCTTCAGGCACCCTGTCTATCAGATCTAATTCCTTAAATCTATTTGTCACCTCTACTGTATATTCAACGGGGATATGATTTAATTCATACCTGACTGGCCTGGTGCTTTTCCCTACTTTCTTCAGTTTAAGCCTAAACTTTGCAACAAGAAGCTCATGGTCTGAGCCACAGTCAGCTCCTGGTCTTGTTTTTACTGACTGTATAGAGCTTCTCCATCTTTGGCTGCAGAGCATATAGTCAATCTGATTTCTGTGTTGACCGTCTGGTGATGTCCATGTGTAGAGCCGTCTCTTGGGTTGTTGGAAAAGATTGTTTGCTATGACCATCGTATTCTCTTGACAAAATTCTATCAGCCTGTGCCCTGCTTCATTTTGTACTCCAAGGCCAAACTTGCCTGTTATTCCGGTTATCTTTTGGCTTCCTACTTTAGCATTCCAATCCCCCATGATGATAAGGACATCATTTTTTGGTGTTAGTTCTATAAGGTGCTGTAGGGCTTCATAGAACCGGTCAATTTCATCCTCTTCAGCACCGGTGGTTGGGGCATAGACTTGGATTACTGTGATATTGAATGGTTTGCCTTGGATTCGAACTGAGATCATTCTGTCATTTTGAGGATTGTATCCCAGTATTGATTTTCCTACTCTTTTATTGACTATGAAGGCTACTCCATTTCTTCTGAGGGATTCTTGCCCGCAGTAGTATACCTGATGGTCATCTGAATTAAATTCACCCATTCCTGTCCATTTTAGTTCACTGATACCTAAGATGTCAATGTTCAGTCTTGTCATCTCTTGTTTGACCACGTCCAGCTTGCCTTGATTCATGGATCTTACATTCCAGGTTCCTATGGAGAAAAAATCTTTACAGCATCGGACTTTCCTTTCACCACCAGACATATCCACAGCTGAGCGTCCTTTCGGCTTTGGCCCAGTCGCTTCATTCTTTCTGGCGCTACTAGTACTAGCCCTCTGCTCTTCCCCAGTAGCATATTGGACGCCTTCCGACCTGAGGGGCTCATCTTCCAGCGTCATATCGTTTTGCCTTTTGGTACTGTCCATAGGGTTTTCATGGCAAAGATACTGGAGTGGGTTGCCATTTCCTTCTCCAGTGGATCACGTTTTGTCAGAACTCTCTGCTATGACCTGTCCGTCTTGGGTGGCCCTGCACGGCATAGCTCATAGCTTCATTGAATTACGCAAGCCCCTTCGCCACGACAAGGCAGTAATCCATGAAGGGGTGACATTAGTTATTTCATCATTATAATTTCTACTGCTGAAACAAAGGAGTTGAATAAAGAGGATGGGAGGGAATAGGAAGTTCTGTTTGATTCTGATATTTAAAATGATTTGCCTTTTAAGTCTTATAGCTATATCTTTTTGCACAAGGCTCTGCTTAGTGAGCTTAAATAAATGTGAAGAATAGCTTCCACAAGACTGAATTACTATTTGTTCCTGTATAAAATCATTCCTACTCCTGGGGCCCATCTTAGTAAGTTAGCATGGACCTGGGACTGATACAGAGCAATTAATACAATAATGTAGTGAATTTAACTACTTAGCTGCAAGGATTCAAATGAATCTGCAGTGAAGAAAGTAAAACCACAACTGCTACTATTGTTGTTGGCTTGGTTCATGGTACAATCTGGAAGGTTTCCCCTCTTTCAGTAGAGGCAACATTGCAGGCAAAAGAGAGAGGCCCCACATCACACAACTTGCATAAATGTATAGCAAGTGTGGGAATTTAATTTAATTTGGGATTTTTTTCTGATCTGTTATCTGTAGCAGAGTTCCCCAACCTTTTCGGCTTTGCGACCTGGGGGGGAAAAGGGATGGTTTGCCGTGTGCAACCCTGTGTGCACAGCTCCATTTGCGCGAGTGGGGATGTGCATGCACACGCTTGCCCACCACTTCTGTGGCCTGGTTATGAAAGGCTCAAGGCCCAGTAGTGGGCTGTGACCCAGGAGTTGGGGACCCCTAGTCTATGGAGATTCTCAGTCATGCAGATGATGGTTGTCCCAAAGGTGCTTTTCAAAAGGCAACTGGACTATTTTTTTTTTTTCTTGAAAATGTTTCACTTCTCATCCCAGAAGCTTCTTCAGTTCTGACTGGTAGGGAATAGAAGGATTTATATTCTTTTATGATCTGTTGTACAGTAAATCATTTAGATTTATTAATGGGTCCCAGTGTACCTCCTCTTACCCGTGTTCTCCCTCTCTCTCTCTCTCTCTCTCTCTCTCTCTCTCTCTCTCTCTCTCTCTCTCTCTCTCTCTCTCTCTCTCTCTGTGTGTGTGTGTGTGTGTGTGTGTGAGAGAGAGAGAGAGAGAGAGAGAGAGAGAGAGAGAGAGAGAGAATATTTAGATAGAGTAAATAAGAATATTACCAATCAGACTTAAATGCATGTCTGATGCTTTGCAGCTTGCCTAACATTGGTAAATAAAACCTTATTTGGTTATTGCTCTAGCCAGTTATGGCAGCTGGAATCTACTATTCCAACCATCATGCAACAAAAACACCAAAGCCAGTTACAGATTGTGAAATTCATTGAGCAAGAGAAGCTGAATGTGAATGGCTGCAGAAGGAGCTAGCTTTGGCCAGCAAGATCAGTTTTTGTTTTTTGGGTTTTTTGGGGGGAGGGGTGGCCTAGAAAAATGCACTTTCATTTTGCACTATTATTTTAAACTTTGAATTTATCACTTAGTTTTATTCCATCTTTCAAAATCTGTCAAATTATAAACAGTTGGTTAGTTCCATTTATTTTTACAGTGCACATCTTTGGGACACATGTATACCAGTAGCTTCGGTCAAACTAGTTCCCAGGTTCCAAAAACACAAGCACTACATTCCCAGTAATGGTTTTTATGGCTGGTCAATTAGCTGCAATCTCTGCCATAAGCAACCAAATGGCTGTCTATCACTATGTAGACCAATGGATAGTGATGCATAACTGAAGCAACTGCTACGATCCATGGCAGAAGGTATCTTTGCGATGGAAAGCAATCTATACTTGTTGCTATAGAAGGTCAGAAGCAAGAGAAGGATACTGCTGCCATATCCTTCTTGTTCATTTCCTGGAGATCAGAGAATGTTGGCAAAATGATTATTATACTTTAGATTATGGAAGTTAATATACAATTCTGGTTCTTTTCACCAAAGCAAGGTATGAGAGGTTATAAAATCTAGACCATGCAGACTTTTGACCTGTTTTAGCTGGGGACCTTATATTCTCAATTTCTGTATCTGTTGGAAGGATGGAAGCTTTATAAACAATACTTCATTCCCATCCCTATAAGCCTTGCAACTCTAAGGATTATGATGAAGTTCTAGACAATTTGCTACATAACCTCTCTGTTAAACTAGACTGACTATTAGGAAAGATCTATTTGGTTACAAGTTGACTATGCCTGCAGGTATGTTTTGTTATTTTTGCTTGGCAGAGTTGAAACTAAATAAATCATGCCACAATTTTTTTTCCTAAAATGATACTAAAATCCTCGGGCAAGTCCAACAGAGATTTTCAGAGTGGCAGAAGAATTAGCTGAACTTGTCTTGATTTAAGGATATACACTCAGCAAAAGAACAGAATCTTCTCAGCCACGAGTGAGACTGGCCTTGAAGTTTTCACCGATGTAGATTTAGCCGTAAGAGATGTGAGCATAGCTGAAACCAGATTTCAATTCCTGTTGGCTTGTGGATTTCACTGAGTGATTTTGAGCTAGTTATACCCTCTAACTATTATTAGACTGACACGGTGGCTCAGCAGTTAAGACACTTGGCTTGTCGGCTAGAAAGCCAGCAGCCCTGGTTTGAGACCTGAGAGCACACAACAGGGTAAGTTTAAGTTTAAGTTTTATTTAATTTGTATACCGCCCTTCTCCTTGGTAGGGACTCAGGGCGGTTCACAGGGCATATATAGAAACAATACAAAAGTTAAAAAAGATTAAACCAATGCCCAGTTAAAAACAATAAATACAATTCTAAAACAAATTTAAAACCCATAATCCCCCATCAGGCCAGACCGGCTAATTCAAATAGGTGGGTCTTCAGGCCACGACGGAAAGTTCGGAGGTCTGATGCCGTCCGGAGCTCCACCGGCAGTTGGGTTAGCTCTTGTCCTTGCCCCAGCTCCTGCCAACCTAGCAGTTTCGAAAGCATGCAAATGTGAGTAGATAAATATCACATGAGCACGGAAATGTCTTCAGACAGCACTGGTTCAATGCCTTGAAAAAGAGACAAGCACCACCCCTACAGTCAGCAATGACTAGCAGAGTAAAATCCACAGGGACTTTTTTTATATACCCTCTAAACCTTACTACCTCAGAGTGATTGAAGTAATAAAATTATAGGAGATCTTAAAGTAAGTCACCTTGAGTTTGGACAGAATATAAATGTAATAAATCAATAGTTTTGTGGAGAAGCAGTGGCGTAGCATGGGGGGTGCAGGGGGGGCGGCCACACCGGGCGCAACATCTGGGGGGCGCTCTGATCCGAGCCGCCGGGTCGCCGCCCACTGTAGAGGGGGGGGGGTGCAAATTACTTGCCTTGCCCCGGGTGCTGACAACCCACGCTACGCCACTGTGGAGAAGGGAGCCATTGGGGAGGGGAGAGGGTGTTTGGAAAGTCAGGTTCAACAGAAAGTAGTTTCATTAAGCTTAGCGTCTGAGCTCAAGTATTTCATTTTCAGTTTTAATCACAAAAAAGATCTAAATTGTCCCTCTGGAGCAGACATTTTACTGCTGAATTTTAATGGCACAAAAGTTCAAGCAGCTTTGCTTTCAATCAATTCTTAAATCAAAATTTTGTCTCCAACAATGGCACATTTTGTGATCCACATGAATTCAGAAAAGAAACATGTTGCACAATTTATTCTGATTCTACAAATTGCTGTGTGTAAGGCCAACAACAGTCACCCAAGGTTTGGAAGTCGGCCCAACTTACTGCTGCTCTGACCATTGGAAGAGTGATCAGAAATATTGATTCAGCTCCCATCCGCCCTTTGCTTCTGACATTTAACTGGACACATCTTCACATGTTCAATCACCAGCCAAAAGATATTGAAACCTGTTCTTACTTTTAACTCAAACCAGATCTCTTAAGAAGCTGAGTTCTGTGCACATTAAATGTGCAGGACACGCTTAGCCCAGTCTATGTTCTCTTGAAGAGAATAAACTCAAAAGAGAGTCTCCTTTTACATATTCTACCAGCAACTGTTTTCTGTTTCTCTGAAAAAGTCCTTGTCTTTTTTGTATTTGATTACTCTTTTTCTGTGCAAGTTTCATTTGGCTTTTTTTTTGCCCTTTGATTCCCATAATTGTCTCTCTATCTTGTGTTTTTTCCTTCTTTCTTTCTGGCTAACCTGTGCCTAGACCTTGGTGGCTGGAACTAGCAGAGACGAACGCAGTGCTCTGCCTGACTTAACATGTGAAGGTAGAACCAACTCTTTTTTTCTGTAATCCCACTGCATGAAGAGAAATGACATTACTGAGTACCTGCCATGTCATCTTTCATGTTACAGACCTGATCATTAAGGCAATAACCTGCCTGATCTGAAGGAGCTACTCTTCATTTAAATGACCATCAATGGTCTTGCTCAAGTATCGTAGGGATAATAGGCAAAAACGGAGCTTCTGCAGCAAGTAATTTCTCTAGTTTTTAAAGTCTGCACTTTCCAAGAATACGAGACAGGGCGCTTAATACAAAACCAAAAAAATGAAAAGTGGCTCTTAGATTCCATTTTCTTTTTTTACCCATTTTTTGTTAATTGTTGGATGGATTGTTTATTTTCGTGAGATAACTGGAATTGGTCATCTTTCCATGGTTTCCCAATTGCATGCCCTTAGTGGAATGGTGAGATTGATATTTGCATGGCCAGGTTTGCTGATCTTTGATGATCTCCAAACTATGTAATTTTCCCTATGTTTCTTTACTTTGTACAGCCAAGTGAGCCATATGCTCAGGGAAAATACTCTTTGTAAGTTAATTGTGATTACAAAATCTTTCTCCAATGTGTACTACATTTTGAGCTCCAGCTAAATTTCCAGTGAACGTTGTGCTGATGATGAATATGGTGATTGATACCTTGTATAGTTTTCCACAAAGTTCAGAGCATGTGAACTGGATGTGCATGCAAGAGAACAGTTGCACATGCCCTTTCCATTTCATTAGACCTCCATTCTACCACATATAAAAGACATATCAAAAGATTATTTATGTAATTCCAGGTGACTTTTCCCAAAGGAACAATCAGTGGATTAAACATAGTACAAATGTCTTATCTGAGGCTTCATATTTGATTTTCTACAAATACTGATTTGAATTATTTTTCTGTAATAATTCTAATGCAACCTCAACCAACTTGGTGATTTCCAAATGTGTTGGAATACAACACTTAAAGACTGGGAATTTTGTCTGGGGATTCTGGAAGTTGCAGCTGAACCAAAGAGCATCAGATTAGTTTCTCAAAATTGAATGTAGCATAAACTGGTTCTGATATTTCGGGACAAAAACTAGTAAAATATTCTAGCAAATAAATAACATATCAAAAGCTTTCTCACATTGTTCAAGATTCTGATACTGTAATTCACTACCACTTTAAAACTATTTTTGTTATATTGCTGTATTGCCTTAAGAGCTACAGGTCTCTATAGAGTTTACAGCATAAAAGGATTACTTTTGAGTTTGTGATTAGCAAAATGTATGGTTGGTTTTATAATGAGAAAAATCTCCAACTAAAACTGCAGTTATCAATGTAATCCTAGAGTTTTCTTTTCAAAAGGCCTGCTGAGTTTAATGCTATTCATTCCAAGGTAAAGATATATACAATTGCAGTCTAATCTGGGGAGTGGGAGTGGGGAGGTGAATTCTTAATAACATTTGGCAATCAATTATTTTTAAGCTACATCCTAAAGTCAACTGCTTTTAGCTGTCTTGGTGATGTCTAAGTTGGGGACTCATAACAGAACTGGAAAGGTATTTTTGCTTCCTTATGAATTTACTGTGTATGTCTTCCAACATATTTTCTAAGCTCAATTAGTTAGAAGAAACAATAAAAAAGATTACAAATTGTTATATTAAAATAAAGCTTTAGGGATATGTGATGCTTCAGATCCAAAGCCAATAATGTGCTTTGCAGGGACATGGATGTGCACACCAAGACTCATTGTTTCTATGCCGTCAGGTCAGTGTTGAGTCTGAGCAATCACATAGAAGGCTTTTTCAGAAGGATCTGCCCCAGCTGGCCCTTCAGGGCTCCCAGCAATGCAGCCATTGCCTCTGTCCTTCCCTGCTCCTCTTATCTTTCCTTTTACCATTCCCAGCATTGTAAACATCTCAAGGAATTCCTTAAGGAAGCAACATTTTTTTTTCCTGAGCTAGCGTTGTGAATCTGGGAGAAGATGTTTTGAAATTAAAGAGGCACCAAACGTGTGTCCATACCATTCCAAAGTCCCCTTTGGGCTTCAATTCCAAATTGTGGCACTATCTTATGAAGCATGAATGTACACAGCAAACCTCCATTTAACAGAACAGCATTAGAAAAGTATTTTACTCCTGTCAAGGGCCATACTCTCTTTGTTACAATCTACAGGCTTTATGAAGCCAAAATTGTGCAGGTGACCCTCTTTTCTACTTTCCTTCTGAGGTTCTTCCAAAGAGGTGTGCTTCTCCTAAAGAGATTCTTCCTTAACTAACCACTAAATGTGTTCAGCTGAAACTCCATCATCCCCAGCCAACCTGACTGATACTGTCTGGCACTGACGGCAATTAGAATAAAATACTCCTGGAAGGGACCTGATTGGATAAAGTGTCTTAAAACAACAAACCTAATGCCGTGTGTGTGTGTGTGTGTGTGTGTGTGTGTGTGTTAGGGTCCATTCCTCCTTTGGTCTGGGGCATGGCAGAAGGTGGTTGAGGTTTTTTGGTCTAGATCTCAGATGAGGAGCCTTTCCTCTTCCTCATCCCCATGCCTTTTCTTCCCTCTCCTCCTTGACCCCCTTGCAAAAAAAATGTTACTGCGTGGGCTGTGACAGTGTGCAGAAGAGTAAAATTGTATGAGTGTGCACACACAATCTAAAGGGAACATTAGACCAGTTACTGGGAGTCCACCTTTGCATTCTTCCTGACTGATCTTGGTGCTCAGATGATGAGAGGGGGTTCTTGTCAACCCTGCATCTCTTTTATATTTCCCTACCCATCTTGTCTGATACAGCTGCTTCACTCAAACTCCAGCATGATGCTTAGCCCACCCCAGCACCCTCGAGAACTGCAGGAGATCCAGCAGCAAGGATGTCCTGTTGTCCCGTCCGAACAATACCAGCAGCTCCAGCACCAGTTCCTACAGGCGGAGAGGAGGTGTCAACGCCTGCAGGAGGAGCTTGAGAATCGGCCCTTGGAAACAAACATGCCCCAGGTATGTTACAGTCTGTTTCTTCTTCACTGAATGTAGATTAGTCATTTACCACTTCACTTTTTCTTCATTGTGTCCCTTTCTCTGTTTATGCCAGTTTCAAATTTCTAATTCTCCCCGAGTACTTAACAGATGTAATCCCTCCATATATTGCACCAAAGCATGCTTTCTTCTTCATAATTAGCATTTTCTCATCAACTCACTTAGGTAATTATGTCCATCAACTTTCAGAACTCCAGAACTGAAGGACATCAGAAAACATCTAATGTTTCTGTTCAATGCAGGATCTGCTAAATGGCTTTGGACAAATGGATATCTAATATCAGTTAGGACAAGGGTCCCCAACCTCTGGGCTGCAGCCCACGACTGGGCTGCGGCCCATTCAGAATCAGGCCTTGGAAGTGGTGGATAACTGTGCGCGCGTGCAGCTCCGCTTTTGTAAGCAGTGGGCAAGTGAGCAATGCTCCATTTGTGCAAACAGCAATGCGTGTGCCTGGCCCTCATGCAAATGGAGCTGTGCATGTGTGTGTGCCTGCCGCTCACACAAATGGGAATGCACACGCACTCGCCCGTTACTCACATGTAACCATGCCCTGTCCTCCCCCCCCCAGCAGGTCCGCAAAGTTGGAAAAGTTGGGGATTGCTGAGTTAGGAGACCTCTGGGGAATTATGCAGCTTATTCTATTGGTTGACAGCCATGCCCTCAAAAGAATTCTCCTGGTTCGTTTGAATATATACTTCTCTAGTTTCATCTCATTGGTTCTTGTTCTACCATCAGTGACAGAGATAATGTCTGCTCCTTTCTTTATATGAAAACCCTATGAATATTTGAAGACTCTTACTGTATTTCCTTTGAGTCTAGTTTGTTGCAAGCTAAACATGTCCAGTTCTTTTCAACATTCTTTGTAGGACTGACCATCTTAGTAGCACCCTTCTGTACATGCTCCAGTTTGCAGTGCCTGGAAGTGAACATAGTAAGATAGCGGTTTTAATAGAAATGGAAGAGCAAAATCTTCTATTGGATTACTTGTATGTAGCAATCTAAGCTGCTGGTGTTTTTCAGCTGAATATGGCAATCATTTAATATGAAGACATGCTGCATAAGTCAACTTTTCATTTTGCAGTGTGTCTCTGCATCAAAATGAGTCCATCTTTTATAATGAAACATTCAGACGATCTGTAGCCATTCAGATTTTGGAATCCAATTCCAGTCTGACCCCAGTTAGTGAAGATTCATGAGAATTATCCTTTAGTAACAGTTATATGGCCACAGGTTTCTCCCTCACATACAGTTCTAAAAAATGGACTGGGCTTCCTTGTATTCTGCTTATCTGTATCATTTAATTACAAAAATGCTAGCAATCTGACATATCACTACTAATCCATGGTTTAAAATTAAGTAACCGTAGATTAAATGTTAATAATAGAAATGGAGGATCCAGTAATAATTCTGATTTATGATAATTGCCAATATACAACCCTATTCTATCTTCTACTTATGAAACACTGGAAGATAGGATAAGGGCTTTTTACTTAACTTATAGCTGACACTGACGTGTTGAATTTCATCTGAGATTTATGCTGAATCTTCCTCCTTCTCCTTCCTTTCTCTGCCCGATTCCATCTTTTGGATAAATCATTATGATTATTACATCTGAAGTAAGATACTTTGGTTCACATTTTCCTCTAAACCTTAATTGAAAAGCAAGATTTGAATAGGCTTCTAGTTTTGCGGTGTGGGCAAACTACAACATGTGTAAATGATAGCGTGATCAGTCTGGATGTAACAATAAATGTCGGCTGACCTAAATAAGGAACGGGGTGATCATGCAAAGAGAGGAAGATATGTATTAGCCTGAGGTTTAGAATTGGCAATGAACCTCACCCCAATGTAAGAAAATAAAGAGTCATTAGCTGTGTGGTGCTTGCTCTTTTTAAAGAGCTATTGATCTTTAAAGAACTACTGTCTGCAATGCATGACCTATGTGGGTATGTGTGATTTCCTTGTTTTTGTAATGGGCAGTGACAATAACTTTCAGGAACAAAAGGACAATGATCAGAGAAAAGAAACTTGAGTTCAAAGAAGAAATGTAATTCAAGAAAACATCTCAGACTTGACTTCCCTAGTTCTCTTATGGATAAAGGCAGGGAGCAGGGAGATGCTTTCAGACTTGCAAGAGTTTGCTAAGGCAACCCTATAATAAAAGTAGAAATCATAGCTTTTGTTTCCTAGTCTGGTCTTACACGAAGGGCTGACATCCATCTTATTAATAAAAAAATTAGGGAGGGTCAAGTTTGACATGTTTTCTCAAACTACATTTCTGCTTTGGACTCAATTTCTTTGATCTGATAGCAATAGTACTTAGACTTATATACCGCTTCACAGTGCTTTACAGCCCCCTGTAAGTGGTTTACAGAGTCAGCCTATTGCCCCCAACAATCTGTGTCCTCATTTTATCAACTTCGGAAGGATGGAAGGCAGAGTCAACCTTGAGCCGGTGAGAATCGAACTGCTGGCAGTTGGCAGGGTTAGCTTGGAATACTGCATTCTAAACTCTGCGCCACCATGACTCTTCTGATCAGTTTTGGTTGCAGGTCTTCCTCCTGTTCCTCAAAGTTAACCTCACAGCCCATTGAAGGTCTTGTGTTTGTCTTGTCTTGATGTAATGCTTAAATGGCACTGAGTGTTTGTGCTGCTTAAGTGTGATGTGCTGTTTTCAAAGGCCTGCGGGTCAAGTGTGTCCTCCTTGCCTTCTTTCCCCAGGCTTTGCTTCCGGAGCAACGATCATTGCATGCAGATACGTACAGGCGGATTGGTCATCTCTGACACCCCTTGGCTTCTAACGCACCGCATTCCTTACTCACAATAACTGGCATAAGCTGAGAAACCCAGGGATCAAATCACATTTCTTGTTAATTTAAAATCATCTTTAAAAAAATAATAATAATCTGTCTTGTATTTTTCCCCATCCCTTATTTATTTGTGTCAGAATCTATTTTTATTAGGGGGAATGGGGTGAGAAAGAATCACATCTTTTTTATTTCAAATGTTTTTAATTTTGTTATAAGTCAATTTCATTATTTATGCTATTTAAAAATGGCTTAACCACGGGAGTTTGTAAAGAGAAACACTTATTTTGCCCCATCAGTTGTATACTGTAAGTATTTTTAAATTAAATGGTACTAAATTTTTTATATATTGGATTTGGAGAAGAAATTTTGAGTTATTTATACAAAATTTTGTACAAGATCTATAAATACTTTTTAAACAAGGAAAGAGCAAAACTTTGGGGCTTGTAACTTGATAAATAAAATACTCATTTTTAAATATCTCCTTGTCTTTTTGTCTTACTAATTAATAGGGTTTTTGGATGCATTCCTCGATGAAGCTGGAGTTTTTATTAGGCTGAGTCATTTTGCTATAGAAGTTCAATTAAGGGTATGTTTCTCCCCTTGGCAACTTCCAGATGTGCCTATTGTAGTTCCCAGAATTCTTAGTAATAATCATTTTAGTAATTTCTGGGAGACAAAGTCACACATCAGAGAACTGCCAAGTCTGGAAAACACTGAATTAAGGCAAAACCATAGCTCAGTGATAGAGCACATATTCTATATGCAGAAAGTCCCAAGTTTTAGCTAACATCTCTAGTTATGAGTAGAATACTCCAGTCTGAAACCCTGGAGAGTTGCAAATAATCTGCAAGAAAGTGCACTCAGTTTCCCTAGCAATACAACCACTTTGTGGGCTGCATAACCATGTTACCAAATCCTAGATGACAAAACCATATTTTTGGGTCCTTCCAGTAAATATGACAAGAGAATGATACTGCAAAGAATAGGCACCACAGCAAAAAAGACTCTGTTCCTGGGTCCCATCAGATGACCTTGGATGAAACCTGCAACATGCCTTTCCTGCCAGACCTGATGAGACAAATAGAAGTGATTGGGGAGAGATGGTCTCTCAAATAAGTATGTTCTTAATAAAATATTCAGATAAAGAACCAACCAATGGACTCTGATTCAACTGAAGGAACTGTATCTTTGAGGATAAATTCAAGAGTAACAGAATAAAGCAGCTAGGGCAGAGGTGTCAAACTGCTGGACCTCGGGCCAGATGCGTCATACCGAAACCATGCCCACCCCATTGCCAGCAATGGGAAAAAAGGCATGACGTCACGTGACGTTGCAAGTTTGACACCCCTGAGCTAAGGTAAAAGCTTGTCATTTTTAATGCAATACCAGTAGTAGGAATGAAATAAAGATTGTAATAGTAATGGCAGAATTGGATTGGGTCCTAGCAAGATATGACAATAATAAACTCTTAGAAATGCCTAGCAATTTGAAATATTCATATGAAACAGCTATCAATTTGTTATAAATTTATTCATGACAACAAATTATTCCAGATTACAATAACAAAAACTGATAGCAAAAAAATTCAAAAGGTTCTCTTCAAAATGAATAAACACTAAAATTTAATTACAAAATATAGAAAAATGGGGCACAAATCCTATCCAACCATCCATCTACATACACAACTACATAATACATAGCAAGGAAAAGAAATTTTGGGATGAATATGCATTAAAACATTGACTTTTTTGGTATTTATACAAAGGATAAATACATTTTAGGATATGCTGGAAAAGCATCTGAAAAAAGAACTTATGATATCAATACACTTTGAGAATATCTTTACAAAATCTACGTCAGAAGAAGAGGTAATTGTCAGAAGAAGAGGTAATGAAGATATTGGAATGTGCAGAGATGGACAGATTAACAATGAGATTAAAAGAAAAAGAAGAAACAGAATACTACAAAAGCTGGAACCTATTTTACAAATGGTTAGAAGAGAGAACCAAAGAGTAGAATGTGTATATGTATCAGCGTGTTATGAACCCAGCTCGCATGCTGTTTGAAAAATTAACATATGTATGTAGAGAATAAAAAATAATAATAAAAACTTTTTTTAAAAAAGAGAATATCTTTACAAAATCTGGGGTCTGATTTCACTTGAAATATTGTGAGTGGAGAGCTGTCACATCTTACCAAATGTATAATATTTCTGAAAAGGATGCAGAAAGACTAACCAAAATGATCAAATCAAAATTATTAATAGAACACCATCTCAAGAGCCACTAATCTGGACATTTTTAAAAGAGGATTAAGAGCAGTTTGGTGTAGTGGTTAAGGCTAGAAACCTGGAGACAAAGTTCTAGTCCTGCCTTAGGCACAATGCTACCTAGGCTGGTCACTTACTTTCAGCCCTAGGAAGGGGAGACAGTGGCAAGCCACTTCTGAAAAACCTTGCCTTTGAAAACTGTAAGGGCTTGGCAAGGCAGTCTCTGAGAACTGGACACAAAGAAAAAAAGGATTAGAAAACTGAATGCAGCATAAGTCTGCATGGACCTTCAGAGTGATAGGCACCACATCTCTGAATACCACTTGCTGGTGAATAATGAATGAGTCAGAGCCACTTGCGTTGAGACTCTGTCTGGAGACTCTTTCCAGAGACGTAGCCGGCTGCTGTAATTGTGCCTTGTGCCTAATCCAGCAGACTTTTATATTCAAAATTTCTACAGAAAATATAAATAGTTTTAGTTCAGCTTGTTTTCTTGAGTTTATGCTGGAAAGAACTGCTGATCCATTGCCAGAATTTATGTTCTGTTTTGTTTGATGCAAAATAGAAGAGTCTGCCAACTTAGTTTGGAATCAATTAAATGGCAATCAATTAAATGATGTTTTATACCAAATGATGTACTTTTTATGAAAAAAAACAGGTGTTTCAAATGATGCAATGGCCTCTGGGAATGCTAATTCTTTTGTGAGGTCTGGGGGCTATCTCATAACTATCCCTAATGCCGAGAGAGGAACTATGTTCACATAATATGGCTAAGTAAAACATAGTTGAGACTCAATCCAATTTTGGCCTATTAAATCTATATACTAAGCACAATGGCTGGTTTTACACAATATGCTAAGTTAAAATGTGGTTAGCTAGTTTGGTTCTAATGTATTGTGTGAATGCAGCACAAGACCCCAAGCTGCTACTTGAAATAAATTCCCTTGCAATTCTGCTCAAGCTTTTCACTTCAAAGTTGCTATTAGAAAAGTGCTCAATTTCACATGGCAGACTGGAGACTGGAGACCCTTCCGGGCAACACAACTATCCATAAATCAATGAAAGATGATTATTGCTTTAAGTAGAAACTATCAAACAGATAGAAATTGTTCAGCTCATCGAAAACAACACTACAGCTGCTTCCACTTCCTCAATTTCTGCAAAGATTTTGAAGGGTATGGTGTCCAAATAATTAAGATGACAGTTGGGCATGTTTCCATAACCCATTTGATATGAATCCTGAACACTCTACTCTGATTTCACAAAATACTTCAACCTGACCAAAACAGGATGGGTTTGCACAATAATCTAAACTACAAAAAAAACCCTGAAACTTAACTTTTATCCAAATTTAATATATTGTGCACATATTTTATTAAGTCTGGACCTGACTCCTTGTGACTTTTTAATTACTGTACTAGGATCCAACAATTAACACAGACCCAACATCTGTAGAAGCAATGCAGTTTTGGCAGAACTTATTTAACTGTTTGTTCCTGGAAAGCCAAGCAATGTTAAATTTAATGCTACTTGGATGGGAGGCTACCAGGAAATATAAGGCCATAGACCTGACCATAAAGTCATACAAACGCAGCAGCAAACCACCCACCCACTGTTGACAAGAAAACCATATGGACATGTCCATGAAATCACCAGAGTCAAACTCGACTTAGAGACCTTAGTTCTGAATACCATTTAGGGGCAAGATAGACAATTAGAAATAGCTACTACCTTCAAGTTTGTTCTTGCAGATTGCAATGGGAAAATGAGATGCTAATAAAGTAGACTTTGGGCTGATCCAATAGGGCTTTTAAGCTTTTTTTAGTTTCAGTTTCAGATTCTCAACATCTCTCCCACATCATTCCATCATCCATTAAAAAGTAGAGCATATGTGCTTGGTTCATCCTGGAAAAATGGTAGCACAAAGGATTAGTTGTAAAGCCTTCACATTCAGTTTGATGGAAAACCCTCCTGTTGCTCAGTTTTCTGCTGTTTTCCTGTGTGTATGCATGATGACCTTCTTGAAAGAGGCTGGAATGTGCCCATTCCTTTAAACACTTTTCTTGTATCTGAATATATTTGATAACTACCATATTGCCCAGTATTTGACATTCCTGTTCCGTGGAAAACTACACCAATGCAGTGATTGCTACCATCTGCTTACTTTCATTTTAAACATTGTTTTTAGATTTTTGTATGTATTGTATTTATATACTGTATATAGGGTTTTTTCCTATTAATATTATATTGTGGACATTTTAATATACAGTAATCTTGCCAGCTGCCAAGAGTTTTTTTGATTGTAACAAATCTAATAATCAACTAAGCAGATTTGGAATAATCACATGTACGTAAGAAGACTGTGTCTTTGTGTGCAGTTTATGGCTTGCTTTGCTTTCAGAATATTGTTTTTATCTGTACAAATAACCCAACTATTTCTGTTTCTTGCTTTCAATGTTTTTCCTCCTCTGTAAAGTTTATGTTGCAAAAAAAAACCCAACCCAGCCAATCACCAAGATCTTCTGAATATTTTAATTTTGATTTCATGCACACGTGCTCCATTACAGGGTGGATATGAGCAGCTACTGCAGACTATGGAGAAACGCATGATGGATGTTGAACAACAGTTGAGGCTGGTAAAACAGCTTCTCCAGGATAAAGTCAACCAGCTGAAAGAACAGGTGAGAATTTTAAGTGGTTTCTAAGTCTAGGGTCACTGTGCCATGATCCATAGATAATACCTTTCCTTGCGCAAAGTTTGAGGTAACATTACAATCTAAGGCTGGATTCACACTAATTCATAATGTTTGACAATGTGTTGTTTGAAACCAGCTAGCGCTCTGGCCAAGCACTATGAAAGGAAAAAATACGTATCTATCAATATCTTTTATATCTGGTTCAGCACCTTCTTGACAGATCTAAGGACTTGTTGATCAAGAAAAGCCCCTGTGCCTGAGAGATACTGAACCAAAGTTTAAATTATGGCCTTCTGCAGAGTGCTATGGTTTGTAAGATTGTGGTCTATATGCATTTCTTCAGGTCCCATGCTTTCTGGTTCTTTCCTATAAATATGAGGGGGGCCAAGGGGTATGAGAATTGAGTAATTACCCTTGCAAACAGGGCACCTTTTGCAACGGTACATGTCAAAACGGTAATGTGGAAAGTTGTGGTGAGAACAAGTGTAGAAACCTTATGGTCAGGACAAGAACAAGGAGCTGACTCTGGTTACTGTTTTAAGGTATAAAAGAATGGCACTAAAAGTGGGTCGGGGCCAATCAGCCGCAAGCTGTTCTTCTTGACTGCTTGCATGATTGACCCTCATTGCAATGGGTAATGGTAGGTAAGTACTTGTTCTATGGTCTAGATTTTGTGATGTGATGTCTCTTGTCTCTAACAAGTTTTTCCCGACAGCATAGAGATGCATATTGTTGCAGACAGATTCTGATACAGTCAAAGCTCTCTTCCCTAGAGCTTTCAAAAATTGTTACTAGATACAGTATTTTGAATGAGGCAAAAATACCTTTAAACAAAATGAAATCAAGTATAGTTTTGTCTTAGCACGATTTGAAAAAAGCAGGCAGTAGTGGTTTAAATAAACTAGGGTTATACAAATCATGGCTTAATATATTGTGTAAATGCAGAATGAGACTTTTAGGGGTTGATATCAAAATACCTCATCTCAATCCTATGTAAATATAAATAGGTTTCATGGTGGATGAGTCCCAAACTATTTCTTTCTAATTGTGCTAAATGATCACTTGTTGGTTATTTATTCTGGATGGTACATGCTTGTATCAACACTTGTGTCAGACATAACATTATGGGGATAAAAAATAGTAGCTAAAGCATTATTGTTATTTCCGCATAATCCACCCAATATTTTGACTGGATTTGGAACTTCTGATTATTGGATCCTTCCCAAAGATCTAGGATAGTTAAAATATCATTGTAATGAATTTTATGTATTTATTTTATTAATATGCCACCAATTCAAGGTGGCAAAATATTTAATATCCCTTCCTCCTCACATTTTCCTCACAACACTGTGAGGTGAGTTGGGCTGAGTGAAAATAACTGGCCCAAGGTCACCTACATGGCTTTCATGACTAAGGGAGAATTAGAACTCATGGTCCCCCAGTTTCTAGCCTGGTCCTAGACCAGGGGTCAGCAACCTGAAACAGTGAAAGAGCCACTCGGAACCAGTTCCCTCACAAAAGGAAAAACTGGGAGCCGCAAAAAATGTGTGCACATGCACGTACATGCGCGCATGCACAGAACACGGTTTCACTGAAGAGTGGAGCCAAGGTGAGATATGCACCTACCCTGCATATTTGAATTTATTGGTTGAACTTTTTTAGTCCCACTTTTTTTTTTTTTTTTGGACTGCACATGGCAGAGGACTGGGAGCCGCAGGAGACGGCTGAAAGAGCCGCATGCGGCTCCGGAGCCGCGGGTTGCAGACCTGTGTCCTAGACCAAGCTATTTAAATTAATGCAACTGTTTATCTCTGGTAAGTTCAGATTCTATCTATTCCCGTTGTATCACAGTGCATTTCAGATATTTTGGTATTATTAATCATTTGTCTACTAAATTTATTTAGACAATATACAAAAGGATGACTACAATATAGACCCTTTACAGAGACAGCTTAAAAAGTAATACTGAATTTAGCCACAACTAGAAAGTGCATGATTTGTTTCTTTGCTTTGTCCTCAGTGTGGAACCAATGCATTTTTTCTTAACTATGTTTCAGCTTGTAAGAAACACAAAAGCTGATGAAATGGTGAAGGATCTCTATGTTGAAAATGCTCAGCTGCTAAAAGCTTTGGAGTTGACAGAACGGAGGCAAAGGATGGAGGAGAAGAAGAACTATCTGTTAGAAGAAAAAATAGCCAATCTTGGCAGAATAGTCAAGAATCTGACCTCCAATGTAGGATCATCAGCTCAGCTGGGATCTTAGTGCCTTTCTCCATTTGCACTTAACTACAGAGCAAATGTGTCTTGACCATTTATTTTCTGCTGTATTGCAAGACATAACCTTCAACTCATCACCAGCCTATGTGTGAAACTTCTTAAGTCATAGCTAGCTGTACCAGTGTTAAAATAGTATTTCCTTACTTATTTGGACTGTAGGTTCAGCTCAATACATGTACAATTTGCTATTACCTATTACTTTAGGGGAAAGTCAGATGACCAAAATGACTTGAAACAAAGGCAATAGAGATTGGATAAGGATGGGCAATTGGATAGCAAATTTTATAGTCACCAAAAGGTGTAGATAGCACTTGGGGGGCGGGCTAACTTAATTACCTGTTTATGCAAAATTATGCACTTTATAGAAAGGTGAACATTTTGTCTATTTTAATGCCGTTTGCTCTGTGGTCAAAAATAATCTCACTACTACTCTCAAAAAGACAGAATTAAGCTGTGTGGAAACATACCAAGCATAAATCCCAAAGTGCCTTACTTTATATTTTGGGGGTTTGCATAATAGTTTGGAATGGTGTGAGGGGGCAACACAGCCTAAAGAGGTTTCATCTATTATCCCCCACCATACAACTGATTCACTTTCCATGAGCCTTCTATCCATTGCCCTGAATGCCAAAATCTTCCACCCACTGCTGAAGTTTCAGAGACAGTACTAATATGAACATACTTTGAAGGAAATTTGGAAAAGTGTACATCCTCCCAGTTTTCCCCAGATCCATTCAAAAGAACAATGGTAGCCCAAACATCACCTTTTTGCCAGTTTCTAGGATAGCTAGACTAGAAACTCACTGGCCTTTCAGCTGACAAACACTAGAAGAGAAAGTTTAAGAGAGTAGGTAGACATCAGAAATGGAGAAGAAAAATCAAAGGAACACCAGAGCAAGGGTCAGTGGTAAAGAAGCAGCTTGACTCTTAACGGGAAACCACAGATAGCTCTCTTCACCCCCAAATTGTCCCACTCTCATGGTAATCATCTCAATGTCAGTAAGACAGAAAAGGGATAATTGTACAGGCAGTTATCAACTTACAACCATTTAACAACTGTTTGAAGTTACAATGGCACTGAGAAAAGTGACTTAACATCAGTCATTGCACTTGCAACCATTGCAACATTCCAACAATCACATGATCAAAATTTGGGTGCTTGGCAACCAGCATGTATTTATGATGGTTACTGCATTCCTGGGTCACATGGTTGTCATTTGCAATCTTCCCAGCTGACTTCCGACAAAGTCAATGGGGGAAGTCAAATTATTTAACAATTGCAGTGATTTGCTTAACAACTGTGGCAAAAAAAAGATTGTAAAATCAGGCACAACTCACTTAACAGTTGCCCTTCTTATTAATGGAAATTCTGATTCCAGTTGTGGTCTTAAGTCAAGGACTATGGAAAAGTTGCGACATAAGGCTATATGGTCTGAAAACTGATGAAAAAACAAAGAACAGTTCCAAAATTCTGATGCTGTCTGGCACCAGTGATTTCTACTCTCAGCATCCACACTGCAGTGTTAATGGCTGCAGAGGACAGGAAAAAATGTCTTGATTTGCAGGACAAGCTATTAGTTGGTCGCAGAACATTCTTTGCATGCAGAACATTCCTCTTAAGAATCTTAAATTCCAATAGTCTGTACATACAGCAGCAAAGCTTCATATGATTATTAAGGATTATAAACATCAGGGCTGAGAAGTAGCTGACCTTCACATACTAAATCTGAATACGGCTTGTATTTTTACTAATATTTTCAGGAACCAAAATTTATCATGTATAGATTTGAAGAAAGTAAATTGCATTCTTAAAGAGAGTGCTTCTGTTTGAAACCGGAAGTGACTAGCAATGAATTTTGGACTGCCAAATTACTTGGCTTGTTTTTTGTTTTAAATTTCATGACTTTATTTTAAACATCAATTTCATATTTGACATTCTGGATTTACTGTGATTTATTGTAGTCAGAGTTTCTATTTATACATATGGATTCTTAATCACCCAATCATTGTCTCTCAGCAATGGAAAAAGAATAGTTGCTTGCTTTCTCCATTCTACAGCTACACTGAATGTGTGACCTGTTTTTGCCACACTACCAATTATAACTTTAATAAAGAATGCAACCAGTGAGGCTAAGGCTAAAACATGTTGTAGTCCAAAATATCTGCAGAACATTTAATTAGCCAATTGTGCCTTGTCCTGTTTGTAGCTGCTTCTACATGTAAAGCATGCTGATTCCACCTGTGTAATAGACTCATTCAGAATTCTAATTCCTTCTAGTGTGCCAAATAATGGTCATTAGCATCAGAAAAAGGTCAGGGATTTCCGTCCAAGTAATTTTGATGCACTTTTTTGTAAATAACACTTGTGGAAAGAACTAACCAATGTTTGTAATTCTTATTTAGTGCTGGCTAAAATGGACAGCTTTTTTGTGGATGGGAACAGAATTTCTTGGGAGAGGTTGTTGCTGTGGGGAACGGGATTAAGAATGTTGTAATTATTATTATTGTAAATAATATTTTAACTATTTTACACTCAGTTTAGGGTTTGCACTACACCTTCCAATTCTTTCCCACCTCAAAATAATAGAAAACTATGCCAGCAATTTTCAGAAATTATGATTAGAGATGGGTAAACAGAAGGGGCTACAAAAATGGGTTTCAGGAGTCTGACTCCTGTCCCTAAGCAACTTTCCCCAACTGGATGCAAGTCAGATATTTTAAGATCCTTTAGATTCTTAGCATGGTATCTGGGAATGCTGGGAGTTACACTTCCAACGCATATTGACAGCATCAAGTTGAGTAATGGTGTCTCCCACTTCTCTGAACTTTGAACAAGTTCCCAATGGGTTGCACATGCACAGAAAATTAGGTGATAAATATGGTAAATTTGTCATGCAAACACAGCCATTGTTTTTGTTTTGCATGGGGCTGAAGAAAAACTGACTCAACTAAAATAGAACTCTTTTTTTCATTTAGGTTTTTTTTGCATGGATATGTATCATTCCAAACCTTTTTAAAGCAAGAGTCTCCAAACTTGGCAACTTTAAGACCTATGGACTTCAACTCCCAGAATTCCCTGGCCAACTATACTATACCAGCTGGGGAATTCTGGGAATTGAAGTCCACAAGTTGCCAAATTTGGAGAGCCCTGATCTAAAGCAAGCAACATAATATGGTAGGCTGGTTAAAATGCTAGACTGAAAGCATGGAAACCTACTCCACCATTATCACTCCCATGCATGGGCACTCATGAAATATCTGAGACTAACCTACCTCACAAAGTGATTGTTGTGAGGATAAATAGAAAGTAGACTCCGATGTGAAGGAAGGAAGGAAAATCCTGTGGGCTTCAAAACTCTCCTCCCCAAAAGATGACTGATGCCAATGCTATATTATTTGGGGCAATGCGGTAAGGTATTCTATTTGCCAGATAGCTTATCTTGCTATGATGTCCCAACCAGCATCATAGGATTTCTATAGCTGCCTCTCAGATTCATTAATTGAGATTAATGTTGCCATTTTATCAGATTTGTATTTGATGTAAGTATTTTGTTTCTATTGTACACTGCCCTAAAATTAACTGGAGGATGGACAGTATTAAATATGTTTAAATATGTAAAATCAACCTTTGTTCCTATATTGTTAATCTCCTATTTTGCAGCAGGAGCCTTATTTTACTCCCATTATTTCTGCCATCAATTCACAGAATTTGTATTTCATGATCCCTTGGTTAAAGCTTCTTTCTTGGGTATATCTGCATGGTCAGATATGCATACAGGCTGGATCCTGCACTACTATCAATCTGGGACTGTAAAGTACAGTCTCCTGTGAGTTCAGCTTATCTCCTAATGAATTCATGGATATGTCTGTGTAGTTTTCTAGACAATATGGAAGTAGCTTGCCATTCACTTCTTCAGAGATGTATGTTGAACCAACACCTCCACCCCTGGAGCTCTTGCCTTTTTTTCTGCTACAAGATGGGAGGAGTACAGGCGTTATAGCTGTGTTTTTCAAAGTTGGCAATATCAAAATGTTGTTGGCTGGGGAACTCTGGGAGTTGACGCCCATACTTCCTAAAGCTGCTGAGGTTGAAAAACACTACATTAGAGCATCAGCCTTAGCTGTGAGACAGCTAAACATGTTGTGATTCAGGGGCAGCCTGTGGGTTCGGCAGTTGGGTCGGACGACTCAGAGAAGGAGGGGGGTGTTGAAGAGCTTGCTGAGGGGGTTGAAGACCTTGCTGATGAGAGCCCTCAGCCAGGCCCCTCCCACCTGGTCACGACGGAGACCCAGCTGTGTGAGCCTGACAGCGTGAAGATGACCCACAGCTGGCCCTGTTCAAGGACGCCCGACGCAGGAGGCAGTCAATCAGGAGTAAAGAGAGGAAGGCAATGGGGCATCTCGGAAGGAGGCAGAGAGAAGCCACGCCCTGAACTGTATAAAAGGTGAGGTGTTCCCCCCCCCCCCGTTGATAGGGCTCGCAACTTGGGCGTCCTCCTGGATTCGCGGCTCACTTTTAAAGACCATATAGGAGCCGTGACCAGGGGGGCTTTTGCCCAGGTTCGCCTGGTGCGCCAGTTGCGACCCTACCTGGACCGAGATGCCCTACGCACAGTCACTCATGCGCTCGTGACCTCCCGTTTAGACTACTGCAACGCTCTCTACATGGGGCTGCCCTTGAGGACCAACCGGAGGCTTCAGCTGGTACAGAATGCAGGCGCGCGAGTCGTGATGGGGGTTTCCCGATACTCCCATGTAACACCTCTACTCCACGAGCTGCATTGGCTTCCAGTTGCCCTTCGGGTGAGATTCAAGGTGCTGGTGATGACCTATAAAGCCCTAAATGGCGAGGGTCCGGGATATTTGAGGGAACACCTGCTACCAGCATCAAGTTCCCTTCGTCCAGTGCGCTCCCACAGGGAGGGTCTCCTCAGGGTGCTGCCGGTTAAAGACTGCCGGCGGGTAACACCCAGGGATAGGGCCTTCTCAGTGGGTGCGCCTGCCCTGTGGAACCAGCTGCCTGCGGAGCTTAGGACTGCCCCCAACCTCCGTTCATTCTGCCGGGACCTGAAGACCTGGCTCTTTGAGCTCTCTGGCCCAGGCTGAGAATTTTTTAATTTTAATTTTAACTGGGTTTTAATTTTCTCAGGGTTCTATTTAATCTTTTTAAATTTGTTTTAACGTTTGTATTGACTTTCTTTTAAATGCCCTGTAAACCGCCCTGAGTCCTTCGGGAAAGGGCAGTATATAAATCTAAATAAATAAATAAATAAAAGGGGAATGCGTGGGAGGGCTGGTTTGCTGAAGGCAACCACTTGATTAGTTCCTGTTTCATAGCTCCTGTTTCATGGTTGGTGTCTTGTTTTGCTCTGTTTTATCTTAATAAATTTGGCAGGCTTAATTCCAGCCTCTTGCCGTTTGTAAAGGGGTTGTCCCTGCCTTTTCTGCAGGGCCGGTAGCAGGCTGGTACAGAACAAAACCATGGCTAAAGCTGGATTCACATTATACATTTAACCTAATCATTAACCATTTTTCTGAGCTTGATCAATACACTATACACTACAATGTACACTATAAACTATACAGTAAGCAAATGGTCTGAGTTCAAACAATCAAGTAAACCTCCCAAAAACAAATCAAGATAAAACAAGTTTAACATATTTGAATGAAGCTGCTACGTTGTAACTGATTTGCTGTCATAACTGGAGATATGTTGTATTTTGGCAAGGAGGCAATTGACACAAAAAAACAAGATCATTTCTACTATTTACAGTGAAACTATGTACAAGTATTTATAACACAGCCCCTGTTCACCCAGAATCAGGTTTCCTCCTAAGTCTCCCACCCAGAGACTCTCTCCCTCTAGTTCTCCTGCTAACAGTCTTGTTTTCCTCCCACTTTCACTCAAATTCCCTCCCCAATTTGTGGGCTAAACAAGAGAGACTGTGGGGGAAGAAAAGAATGGAGCTGGAATTTTACTGTCTGATGCTCAGCACAACTTGATCTCATGAAACTGCTTAGCTGAATGCTGACTCCTCCACTGAGGGGAAAACCTCTCTCAGGATCTTCTGCCCAGTCCTACCTCAGAGACCAACAACCAATTCTTCCCCTCTACTGCCTAAACTCAGTTGCGTTCCTCCTTCTCATCTTAGATGGAGCTTCTGTCTCTATCTTCATTTCCCTTTTTTCAGGAAAGCCACTCCAGGAACCAACTGCTCTGCACACTTAATTTCTTTTCCAACTCTTCTCTCCAGCCATTAATGTGGTGACTTTTTCTTACCTTCTCTCTTCAATTTTTAGTCAAGCCAGCAGCATATCCCTCCCAGCAATGGAGAAGGTAGGTGTCTCTCTCAGAGCTCTGGTCCCCAACATTTACATACCAGGCTGATCAATGGGGCTCCAATCTCAAATCTCATCACAATAGCTCATCAGCTTCACTTCAAGGTCAAAACTGGGCACTTCACTCCTTTTACTCATTCCATATCCTGGCTCATGGCAGCAGAACAGCAGTCTTGTCAAGGCATTAAATCTCATATGTCATAGCTGTTTGAATGTGTTGTATGAACACAGCAAATAAATTACAAACTAGACATTTAGTCTAGCACATTATGCAAAATATATTTTGAATTTGAATTTTATTGATTTGTCTTAGTATGTATGAGAACCCAGCAAACTGGGTTAATCAAGGGAAAGTATGTGGACAAACAACTATATTGTAAAGCAAATGCATAACTTGCAATGGTCCTGCTCACAAATATGCCTGCATAAGTTGTCAGAATTACTTAGGCAAATTCACACTACATATTGTTATAATATAGTTTGCTTGCAGTTTAGTGAATGGTGTGCACCCAGGCACTGTGGTTAATAAATCAATGTTTATGGCTTGACTTATGAACCTAATTAATTATGGTTTATTTAGTAAATTATGCTTATACAGACTTACATTTTATTTGAAGCTCTTTCATCAGACCACAAATTTGTACAAGACATATTGCTTAAATTTAACTTTGGACAACACATTAGGTTTATACTTGAATGTATTGTGCAAACCCATAAAATGAATTCAGAATCAGATTGTTTTGTTTGCACACAGCAAAGGCGGCTTTGGAATAATATGGATAAAAATTGGGCTGAGAGTGTTGATCAGTTGCTAAAGCATGATATATAACAAATAACACAGCCATCAATAAGCATTATCACTGCATGGTCTCATCTCTATACCCAGTTGCATGGCAAAGCCAAGTCTTGGCACTCTCTTGGGATAACTGAAAGAATTTTGCCCTGAATACTTCAGTCAGGGTATAATGCAACCTGTCCCATGAAACACGTTTAACCACTTCTTTAAATCAGTTTTAATTTGATAATAAACCAAGTATTCCAGAAACAGTGGTACCTAGAAATTCCTATTCTCTCCTTACCACAAAGTGATACTTTACACAGGATGTCCCCATCAATTTCTCTACAAGTTGAAAATTACTACAGGGCAAGAGTAGCAATGTCCCTCAAGATGCCTTTCCCCCCCCCCAAGAATTCAGAAGTAGTAAAGACTTCCACAAGTGGACTCCCTCAAAGCTTAGTAAATTACATGAAAACATCTGTATCATTTTCATTTAATGTTTTTGTCTGCTAACAGTGTCAAAATCTCATTTCAAAAAGCCCAAATCTTACCAGCCTATCCTACAACACTGGGTCTTCCTGTTGGTCTGTTTGGCAATACAGCCCAGAAATGGGGACCTTGACACATGCAGCGCCCCAGGCTTGGCAACACAAACTTTTTAGGGCTTTAGGAAAGCCCTAAAGTTGAAGTTGAAACTCAAATACTTTGGCCACCTAATGAGACGGAAGGACTCACTGGAGAAGAGCCTAATGCTGGGAAAGATTGAGGGCAAGAGAAGAAGGGGACGACAGAGAATGAGGTGGCTGGATGGAGTCACAGAAGCTGTAGGCGTGAGCTTAAATGGACTCCAGAAGATGGTGGAGGACAGGAAGGCCTGGAGGAACGTTGTCCATGGGGTCGCGATGGGTCAGATACGACTTCGCAACTAACAACAACAAGGGCTGGGACCCTTCTGATCTCCGACTGCAGTTTGCGCAAACTTGTCACACCTGAGGTAAGTATCTTCCAGCAACAGCTGCTTTCAACTGCCGGGGAACTCCAAGCTTAACCCGAGGAAGCACAAGCCCTTTTCCTCCGAGCCACGAGGTGGCGCACTCCCAACCGCCAGGTTGCGTTTTGTTCAGTTTTTTTTTATGCCCGCGAGTGGTTTGCCATTGTCTCCTTCTTAGGGCTGAGAGAGAGTGACTGACCTACGGTTACCCATCTGGCTTCGTGGCCAAGGCAAGACTAGAACTTACCATCTCTACCCTGCTGCCTGAACCACCAGCACGCCAAACTGACTCAGCGAGAAACACCCACCCCCCCCACACACACCACAATTTCCAGCTGCTCTTCCCCCTCCCCTCCTCCCCCTCCCCGTCAGCTTTCAACGCTCACAGCGCTGGCTTCCCATTGTTCCTTGCGCGGAGCAGCCGCTGTTCCTTCAGCTCGCGCTGTGGGCGGGAACGGAAAGTTTAGTCGGGAGCTTTGCGAGCGAAGAGGAAAAGGAGCGCGGGGCGGGGGCGCGCGGGCGCGCGCGCCTCCTTAGAACTCTGTCCCACCCATCCAACTCTTTTTCCCCTCCTCCCTCCCTCCCCCACCTCCCGCTCGCGCTTGGGACGGGGAGACGTGGTGCGCGCGCTTGGCGGTCTGAGGGAAAGTGGCGAAGGCGGAGGGCGGCGATGGATCCTGACCGAGAAAGAGTCGCCCGGGGACGGCGCCGGTGGCTCCTCCGGCGGCTGTGAAGGGGAGCGGCGGAGGGGAAAAGGGGATGCTGTCCCGGAAGAAAACGCGCGCCGACCTCTCCAAACCGGGCGAGGTGCAGGGCAAGTACGTGATCAAGGAGACCAGCCCGTTGCTCCGCAGTGAGTTGAGACCTGCTCGGGGAAGGAGGGGAGCGACGAGGGAGGGAAAAGAGAGGAAAAGGAAAAGCATCCCCTCTTCTCCTGAGGGGAAGGAATGGGCCGAGGGGGAGGGGAGGGGAGGGGGGAAATCTCAAAATCGCCGGGATGCTTCTTCCAAGGTGAGGACTCACTTTTTGACACAACGGTGGGAGAAGAGACCCAACATTAAAGTTTACGTCCCGGAACTTCTTTCAAGCTTTGTGTAAGCCAGCTTAGCTTCTACGTTTTTTTTTTTAAATAGGGGCAGCAGCTTCGAAAAGCAGTTTTGCTCTTGCAAATAAAAGCCAAAAAAATAATTGAGATCTTTTGAAAGATCTTTAGATAACGTTAGATCAGTAGAGGGTGCTGGTTCTCATTTGTCTAATTATAACAACAAATACAAACTACTCCTTTTTGACCTCAATTTAAGCTTCTTTTTTTTAAAAAAAAAACTACTCCTGGGGGGGGGAGAGAAAACCCAAAGTAGAATATTTTGTGAACTTGGTCCTGGTACTGCTTGGCAAATAACTCAGATATGCTCGCTGACACAATTTTTCTTAATTCTGAGCATATGTCTATTAGCCAGTGTTTCATATGTTTTGGAGCCCTGGGGGAAATAATGTATATTTGCCAAGCCTGAAGTCTGTCCACCCCTGTCAGAACTTCAAAGGCACAGATAGGCAACAAATTGAACTTAAATCACCTGTCGTTGTTGCTGTCTCTGCTCATTTCTTTAAGGAGTGAAATTGCTCTTGTTCAAAGGCCAAATGTGATCTTAGCTTGTCACCTTATTATACTCTTTAAAGGATTATGCATGGTTAACCTAAAGCTTTCTGGTTTGAAGAGAAAACAGCTGTGACTGATCTCATTTCAATTGCAGGGGGAGAACAATTTTCTTTTGAATAAATTGGGGGGAGATGCTGGTGATGATTGGTTATATTTTTCTTATCTTGTTTATATAGCTAAATCTGACAAGAGTTCTCATATTTATGGTCTGTATCACCTGGGAAGCTGAGCAGGACATATCTTGAACTGATCTGAAATGAGTTCTTTTTACAATGCATAATTAAATTGCAAAAGCCTGCTTGAGTTGATAAAATAAAATGTTCTAGTTAAAACTGGTTTGAATTAAATTTTCTTGCCCAGAGATGATTTAATTTTAATATTAGCATAAAAAAGGATGGCTTTTATCTCTTTTCCATAAACTTTTAGTTGCTTTGCAGTAAGTAGAAATGGAATAAGGACCTGCTGGTCTTTGGTTTTATCTATCAAGGTAAACCATTAAATAAACATTGTTCTTATTGAAATGAAGTTCTTTGATCAAAAGAACCCAGGTAGGGACCAGTAATTTTCCTTGATTTTTTTGAGTCCTGAATGCCCTGAAAAGAAGTTTGAAGTTATAATCTGAATTAGCCAAATGTTTTTATTTCAAAAATAAATACTATTCATTGGAAATGTTATTATAGTTTTCAAAAAGCCTACATGATGCTGGCTGTGGCAGGGATAATTAACAATTATTTCATAATTATAAATAATTAACATTCCAATAGCTGGCTTAGATATACAATTAAGTTATATCTTGTCTCTGATTTTTAGGGGAATTGGGAAAGGTTGAATTTGGTATAAAAGTCAAGACATCTGATCAGAGTTTAAAGAACATGTAGCAGAAGAGATATAGTACCAGAATTTCACATTAATTACTATTCATTGCTCAGTGCACATTAATTATTAGTGCTATCTCTAACTGCCCTTAGCTCTGTGGGATAAGATTGGTTGATATACAAACTTGGAATGTGGCTGTTTTCCTGTTGACAGATGAAAAAGAGGCAAAATGAATCACATTTAATATTAATAAAGCTAGAAATAGATTTAGATCATGCTTTGTATAGCAATCTGTGCATGTCTGCATGTATTTGTAAGTCTCATTTTTGCAGCTCTCAGACTTCCTTCTGACCATCATTATCTGAAACTGATAGCATAATTTCCTATGATTTTGAGGGACAAATAGATGAAGATAGTAGGATATGCGTTAAAATGGGTAAAAATGAAACTCAGCACTATTGCCACTGGTTTTGCAGCCCTTAGTTGCCCCACACAAATACTCATTGTGGCCTAAGGCTTTAAACAGGGTTATTCACGTCTAGTTTCGATGAAGTTAATCAGTATAAGCTAAAATAATTTGATTTATTTTGCCTTAGAGAAGAAAAAAGAAAGATTTTCTTACTGCTTTCCAAAAGAGCTCCCTGAGGTTCTTTTATTAAACTATTTATTCTGTTGCTGTGGTGCTTAGTTCTGATTTAAAAGAAAGGGAAATTAGATTTTGGTTCAGTTTGGGTTCATATGTAGGAAAAGGTCTTCTCTGTACTGTTTGTTACCAGGTTACAGAAGTGTGAAGAATCTAAATAAAACTAGTTTATTTAAAACTTAGTTGAGCAAACTTAACACTAGATAAATTTAGTTATTGTGATGGAGGGAGAATTAGAGAGGGCTAGTCTAAGAGAATCACTGCCAGTAGTGAAGAATCTACTGGATTTCAAATGTTGAACTTTTGTCTTCCAATAGCTTCAGCTCCCAGGCCATACAGTAACTGGAAAGCTGCAGACTCCTTTCTTCTGAGGCTTGAAAAATTATTATAGCATGTTCTATGACAAATTCTCATAACTGGACATTTCGGGAATTACAGTCCAAACATAAGGGCACTATGTCAAGCAAGTTCACCCTATAGAGTTAAAAAACCTATATCAATCAATATTCATAAGACAACAGTGCAATGCATTTGTATTAAACACAAAATAGTCTGTATTTGTTGTTGTCTCCCCCCCACCTCATTGTTTCAAAATACACTAGCTCATGCTGCATTATTATGCTATATTGGAATAATAGGAAATAATTAAATAGCTAAATTTAGTAGAAACGTCAATAATGTAATGTGTCACTGTTTTAGCAATGTTTTATGCAGCTTTAATTCCTTAATTTCAGAAATAGACATAGATGATTATCATTTGTTTTGCACATCATGATAAGCCAGCATTTTACCTGTCTTGTGGAAGTACCTGTAATTACTGATGATGTGCAAAGCAACTCACTCTGATGCTTAGAAAGTGATGAAAGTAAATGCAATTTATTTATTTATTTATTTATTTATTTATTTATTTATTTATTTGATTTATATACCGCCCTTCTCCTGAAGGACTCAGGGCGGTGTACAGGGCAATAAAAATAAGAATACAGGTTACAAGATTTAGTTAAATGATTCTGCCCAATGTTGTAGGTTAGTTAAAATAATGTTAAAACCCAAACCCATCAGGCCAGGCCGGCTTGTTCGAATAGAAAGTTTTTAGATCACGCCGGAAGGAGCGAAGGTCGGGGGCCATCCGGAGTTCAGCTGGTAAGCGGTTCCAAAGGATTGGTGCACCCACCGAGAATGCTCTCCCCCTGGGGGTCAGCAGCCGACATTCTCTGACCGGTGGTACCCTGAGGAGGCCCTCTCTGTGGGAACGTACAGGACAGAGGGAAGTTGACGCTGGCAGTAGGTGCTCCCGTAGGTAATCCGGACCCATGCCATGTAGGGCTTTGTATGTCATCACCAGCACCTTGAATTTTACCCGGAAGGCAACTGGAAGCCAGTGCAGCTCACGGAGCAGAGGTGTAATATGGGAGTATCGGGAGACCCCCAAAAGAACTCGTGCAGCTGCATTCTGTACCAGCTGAAGCTTCTGAGTGGTTCTCAAGGGCAGCCCCATTGCAGTAGTCTAGACGAGAGGTCACAAGTGCATGGGTGACTGTACGCAAGGCATCCAGGTCCAGATAGGGTCGCAACTGGCGCACCAGATGAACCTGGGCGAAGGCCCCTCTAGTCACAGCTCCTATATGATCTTCTAAGGAGAGCTGTGAATCTAAGAGGACACCCAAATTGCGAGCCTTATCTACGGGGGGTAATAACTCACCCCCAATATTAAGAGATGGAATAATCTGAATTTCCTGACATGCCGGTATGTACAGCCATTCAGTCTTGTCCGGGTTGAGTTGAAGCCTGTTCCTCCCCATCCAGACCCGGACCGCTTTTAGGCAACGAGACATCACGTCGAGGGCATCACTGGGGTGGTTTGGGGTTGAGATGAAAAGCTGGGTATCATCAGCATACTGATGATATTCCACTCCAAAACCACGGATGATCTCACCCAGCGGCTTCATATTGATGTTAAACAGGAGAGGTGAGAGGACCGACCCCTGAGGAACTCCATAAATGAGAGGTCTCGGGGTCGATCTCTGCCCACCCGCTAACACCGACTGTGAACGTTCCAGAAGGTAGGAGGAGAACCACTGAAGAACAGTGCCTCCCACTCCCAATCTCCTGAGACGCCGCAGTAAGATACCATGGTCGATGGTATCAAAAGCCGCTGAGAGGTCTAATAGGACCAGGACAGAGGAACAACCCCTGTCCCGAGCTCGCCAGAGATCATTCATCAGAGCGACCAATGCCGTCTCCGTGCTGTGTCTGGGACTGAAACCCGATTGGTACGGGTCTAGATAATCAGTATCTTCAAGGAACAGAGGAAGCTGATGCGCCACTACGCTCTCAACAACCTTCGCAAGAAAGCGAAGGTTGGAGACCGGGCGAAAGTTGTTTAAAACAGCTGGGTCCAGGGAAGGCTTTTTGAGGAGGGGTCTCACCACCGCTTCTTTCAAGGTTGCGGGGAAACTGCCCTCTTTCAATGAAGCAGTTATCACTGCATGGATCCAGCCTCGTGTCCCATCCCGAGCCGCATAAACCATCCAGGAGGGGCACGGGTCCAATAAGGACGTAGTGGAGCTCAGCTTCTTCATGATCTTGTCTACCTCGTCCAGAGTCACAGGATCGAACTCTTCCCACATAACATCAACAAGACTGTCCATGTTCTCATCGTCAGATTCTGCCCAGTCGGAATCCAGACCGGTCTGGATCCGAGCGATTTTGTCCAGCAGATGTTGGCTAAATTCCTCGGCACGACCCTGTAAGGGATCCTCCTTCACCTCTTGATTAAGGAGGGAGCGGGTCACCCTAAACAGGGCGGTCGGGTGATTATCTGCGGACGCGATAAGGGTAGCAAAGTAATTAGACCTTGCCCTCCTCAACACCGCGAGATAAGACCTCGTAAAGGACCTTAGTCTTTACCCTTATATGGGTAAACAATGTTTACAACCATGTTATATTGAACAGTGAATGTACATATATCAGGGAAACTCTACAATCCAGCTATCTAATGTCTAACTGGATCATGATTCCAGAAATATCAAAAGTATAGGTTGTATTTTATAACATCCCATAAACTGCCTAAACATAATTTAGCATTCATGCTTATGATAGATTCATAAAGTGGCAGTGCGATACTTTTTACCCTGGCCATGGTATTTATTCATGAAGAAGTGAAATTGTCTAAGTTGTATAAAAATATGTAGAATTACCTTACTTTAAAGAAAATGACATTAAAATGTTACTAAAAGCTTTGATTCCAGCATTGCCTTACAAGCTTGAAACAAAGTTTAAATACCTTGTGATTTCTTCCTTAAATGTTGTTGGAATTGTGCAGTTTGGGGTTCATGTTCACATAAAGGGCCTCCTTGGGGGCTCTCTGTTTTACAGGGTTTAAATTTTAATGTACCCACTCTTCATTAACATTTGTAAATATCCCAAGTTCTATGTATTTACTGTTACTATAACTTTCTGCTACAGATCTGATGCCTTCATTCATCCGTCATGGTCCAACCATTCCAAGGCGAACGGATATCTGTCTTCCAGATCCAGTGCCTTCTGCCTATTCAGCAGGTGGGGACGGAGCCCTTTCCAGACATCAGAGCTTTCTAAGGACTCCAGTGCAGAGGCCTCCTCATGAAATAGTACGGCGGGAAAGCAACAGGCTATCTGCCCCTTCCTACCTTGCCAGGAGTTTAGCTGAGGTCCCTCGGGAATATGGCTTATCTTCACAGTCCTTTTTAACAGAGGCCAATTCGGTTACTGAAAATGGAGATGCTGGATCCCGTTACTATTTTGGTCACTTTTATAATGATCAAAGACGACATCAACTGGGGGATCATGTTCAGGAAGAATATAGATATTATGAACATAATACTGACCTCATCCAAAGGATGTCACAAAATCAGGGAAGACACAGTTCAGGCAAGTATCATGGGGTTTTTTACACATAAATTCTATTTTTGTTTTTTGGCTCTTTGTAAAAACATCTAAACAGTATTTTTATGCTTTTATTAGTAGAATTCAGGATTGATTGAACATACCAACATCTGAAGCTGCCTTACATTGGGTCACATAAGAACTGTGGATATACCCTCATATTTTTATTGACATTGCCGTGATACCCTTGGCTTAAGAATCAAATTATTATGGAAACAGCAAAAAACTTGGATAACAGCTGTGAACAAGAACAATATTTATTTATTTATTTATTTTATTATTTAAACTTGTATACCGCCCTATTCCCGTAGGACTCAGGGCGGTTTACAGGGAAAAATTAAAAATACATACATACAAAGTTAAAATCGATTAAAACTAAAATTAAATTAAGTCCCTGAATTTAAACTAAAACCCCATTAATAAATAATTAAAACCCCTCAGTCTGGGCCAGACAGCTCAAAAAGCCAAGTTTTCAAATCCCTGCGAAATGAGCGAAGGTCGGGGGCAGTCCTAAGATGGTTCCAAAGGGCCGGCGCGCCCACAGAGAACGCCCTTCCCCTGGGGATAACCCGCTGGCATTCCTTGACCGGCGATACCCTAAGAAGGCCCTCCCTGTGGGAGCGCACGGGACGATGGGAAGTTGATGCCGGCAGCAGGTGTTCCCTTAGATAATCCGGACCCAAGCCATTGAGAGCTTTATAGGTCATTACCAGCACCTTGAATCTCACCCGGAGGGCAACCGGAAGCCAATGCAGCTCACGGAGAAGAGGTGTTACACGGGAGTATCGGGAAACTCCCATAACAACTCGCACAGCTGCATTCTGCACCAGTTGAAGCCTCCGAGTGGTCCTCAAGGGCAGCCCCATGTAGAGAGCATTGCAGTAGTCTAGCCAGGAGGTCACGAGCGCATGGGTGACTGTGCGTAGGGCATCTCGGTCCAGATAGGGCCGCAACTGGTGCACCAGACGAAGCTGGGCAAAAGCCCCCCTGGTCACGGCTCCTATATGGTCTTCGAAATTGAGCCGTGAATCCAAGAGGACGCCCAAGTTGCGAGCCCTATCAACGGGGGGTAACACCTCACCCCCCATCATTAGTGGTGGAACAACCTGGTTTATCCGAGATGCCGGTATGTACAGCCACTCAGTCTTGGCAGGATTGAGACGAAGCCTGTTTCTCCCCATCCAAACCCGGACCGCTTCCAGGCAACGGGACATCACGTCGAGTGCATCACTGGGTTGGTTCGGGGTGGAGAGAAAAAGTTGGGTATCATCAGCGTACTGATGATACCCCACCCCGAAACCACGAATGAGCTCGCCCAGCGGTTTCATGTAGATGTTGAACAGGAGGGGAGAGAGAACCGACCCCTGGGGGACTCCACAAATGAGAGACCTCGGGGCGGACCTCTGCCCTCCCGTCAACACCGACTGCAAGCGGCCCAGGAGGTAGGAGGAGAACCACCGTAAAACAGTGCCTCCCAATACCCTATTAGTATGTAAGAGGACCTGAACTGAAGGGCTTTGGCATTTCCTCCACTAATTTGGATAAAGAGTTGATCTCAAAGAACTAGTGTAATTAACACCATTTAGTGAGCCAGCCCATGGACCCTTTTAAGAGGTAAAAGTAAAGGTTTACTCTGTCTAGTTATGTCCGACTAGGGTGCGGTGCTCATCTCCCTTTCTTAGCTGAGTGAGGCAGCATTGTCCAATGACACTTCCATGATCATGTGGCCAGCATGGCTGTATGCCGAGGGGCACAGAACAATATTACTTTCCCACCAAAGTGGTATCTATTTATCTACTCACATTTGCATGCTTTTGAACTGCTAGATGGGCAGGAGCTGGAGCAAGTAATTAGCTCATCCCTTTGCACAACACTCAGGTCTCCAATCTGGGCTTTCCAGTTGACAAGCTCAATGTCTTTAACTGCTGAGCCATCACGCCCCTTTTAAGAGGACCCATATGGAATCTCAGCAACAACAAAAAATACTCAGCTCTGAATGGTTCTTTCTCTTTAAGCTCCTTTGCGTTTTGCTTGTTGGTATTTGCTTGTTCAAAAAATGGGCTTTATCATTCTGATTTAAATTTGTTAAACTAGGAACTAATGTACAATTTTATTCATTCTACTAGACACACTAGTAGTTTTATCCTGCTGCCTCCACAGCACATTTCTTTTTTAGCCTTTTAGTATATTATATGTTTCAAGCTCAAAACTGAGGAGTAAATTTTTATCTTCATGACTGACTTTCATCATTCTTAGCAGTACTTTCTACTCTGATTCCTATGGTTTGGCCTGAGTCTCATCTAAATCTAGTTATAAAAAGAGATTCTGGCTAAACAAACCATATTCCAAGCAGTGTATTGTTTCATGTCCTTATTGAAAATATTGAGGGAAAGAGTTTTAATTTTAGGGAAAGCAACTGATATATTTTAATTTTATATTTTGCTATATAGCATTTTAAAATATAAGGTGCATACAATTTTTTGTAAGTATTCACTCTCATTGGAAGGTTAGATTTAGTAACAGCACCTGCATTGGTATTAATTACTTCAACCATTAAAAATTCTCACTGATGGTTCCATCTACTATAAAACATTTTTCCAGTAATTTGCTGGATTATTCAGGTGGACTTTTGCAAACTTGGGATGAGTGGCAATTTGCTTTCTGGAGACCACTAGTATTCTCCTCCCATACATGCGATTCTTGTTCAGTGTTTTCATTATTATGGACTCGTGAACCCTGACATCATATAATGCAAGAGTGACCTACAGATCCATTGCTGTCAACTTAGAGCTGAGTGCTACATTCTGGAGTATTATGTCCTTTGATCTTGGAAGAGTAACATACTGTATTAGTTACTCTAATGTATATTAATAGGACTTAAATGGATTTAAATGAAGGATTTAAATTAAGCTCTGATCACTTTATAGATCACATTGCTGTAGGATTATAGATCTGAAATAGGATTTTCAAGCTTTCCCCACTGTGAGGTCTACTATTCTACTATTTCACCAGATCAGAGATAGGCAACATTTAAAAGGCCACGAGTTAAATTCTGCTTCTGGGCAGGCTACAGAAGGCCATGATGCTACCAACAGGAAAATATGGGATTGAATATCTTGATGCTTTTTATGTTTTAGAGAGATTTTAAAGATGAGAATGAAGACTTTGGGGAAGGTAATTCCACTCTCACCTTTAACTGGCCAAACATAAAAGGGGAAAAAACCCCATCACTTAAAAGTATATCATTTATTCTTTGCATCAAAACAGGTATATCTCAGCAGTCTGGTTTTGCTTCCCAGAGCCCTTTTACTTCCATTATGATCTGAATCTTGGAAAAGAAAGAATTGAAAATTTGTTCTTAAAAAGGGTCATTTTGTTGCCAAAAACAAAAGGTTTTATTGGAAGTGTAATCTTGAGGTTCTGGGAGATTGCATGCAAGCAACTTGTTGCCTACCCTAGTTTAGCAAGATTTATTTGTGCTTGTATATTGAAAAGTCAACCTTTATCAAAATACAATGAATATTAAGCACAAAGCAGTTTTGTGCCCAAGTAGGCAGTTTAACAATTTAGAAACTACTATTAAAGTGGTAAGGAATACCAAAGTTTGAATCTGAGGAAAAGCTAGATAGTAAAAAATATTTGTCTCAGAAATATGATTTTGTTTGCTTAAAAACATATCAGATCTGATTTTTGAATGTGGTTTTGTGTTTATGGGATGCAATAACTATTTCAGTACCACTTGTAGAATCATAGTCCTGGGAAACCCTTAAAGAGTTCAGAGTACAACACATACTGTGTTGTAGTCAATGGGATATATAGATTTGTTATTACCAGTATGTATTTATCATATCTTACTCCAAATTGTCTAGAGCAGTTTGAAGAGAGAAAGGGATGAAATTGTCAATTTTCTTGCTCATTTTTGCAAAATATGGTATTATATGAAGACTTTCTGAGCCTCAACAAGGCAAATTGTTTATAGTTTTCCCTTATGTTATATATAACCTCATTTTCCTGTAAGATAACTAAGACATTCCTGTTCACTCCAGAGGCAGGGCTGGAAACCTGTTGGAAAGAGATGGCTCCTTTCCCAGTTCCTCCCTCACTCCAGAGATTATGTGCAGTGTTGACTATCCTTATCAGTCATATATCTTTTTTTCCTTGCTTTATTTTGCTTTCTTTTCCTCTTTCCATTTTTCCCTCAGCAAAACCCAGGGCTAGCAAACTCACAGGTAGCAACACATCAGAGCAAGAGGGTCATCTTTCAGTTCCACTTCAATCAAAGCTGCAATTCCCAAGTCATCAGCTATGAGTCCCATCATTGCTCAATCCCCTCGCCAGCCTTTTCAATAGTATAGTATTTTCATCTGCAGTCCCCTTCCTCAGATCCTTCTCCTTGCTCCTGTTGTAGAAGGCAAGAAGCAAGTGATTTAGATATGATGGTGACACTTCTCCTCAAACCCATTCAGATAAGAAAGAGGGTGAACAATTCTTAGATGAGGAAGGGAACCTACAAGGCAGTCTTTGAGTCTCAGATTTTCTAAAAAGCAGATTATCACAATTGCTCCGGAGATCTGTAAATTCCTGGACCTGGAAGACCCAGAACCTCATCTCTTTCCCAGATCTCTGATGGGCTTGCTGACAGTAAAGTCATTCCCATGTTTAGCAGTCCATCACCTCTCTTTCACCAGAGCATAGTCCCTGGAGCGTAGCGTAAGCCCTATAGGTAATGAGAAGTGTTTATTTCTTGCCTCTAAACTGTATATTTTTCCATATCCAGTTCTACACCTGCTCAAATACTTCAGTGCATCTTTTTGTGGCAACCTTGATTTCAGGAGCTATCTTGAGTAAATATCCAAAGCCCCCCAAAATTGGGAATATGCAGTGCAGAACACACGAGACAGGAACTTTAGCTATAAGAGTTTCCATGGCTATCTCAAGCTTTTGCCAGTTCTTTTCTTTGTATGCTAACCCAACCATCTGGAACAAAGGATGTTCAGGTCAGACAGACAAATTAACCAAGGTGCTCACCTTCATAGTAAATAATAGTCTGGACAGTGCCCAATTCTCTGAGGCTGGCGGCTAATATAGCTACAATTCTCTGAGGCTGGCGGCTAATATAACTATTACTGTTGCTGCTATAAGCAACTATTTCTGATGAACAAGAGTAGATTCTAAATCCAAAACACATGGTCCATTTGTCAGAAACCTCTGACCTTAGTTTTAATAGGGATTTGGCATGTCCCTTTTCAAAATGTTCTAGCTTCCCTATAGGAAAACAGGACATAAAGGGTCTTTTTCTACATAAGAAACAGGGCATGAAGCCCACTCAGGAATTATTACCAAAAAAAGATGAAACATCTATGGCAAAGAGCATTTAATTGTAAGATTTTTATATTATGTCAATCCAAAAACTAAACCAATATAGAATTTATATATTTTTAAACTTTTCTCTGATCTCTCTCTGGGTTATTTTGAAGCTGGGAAATTAGTTATCTCATTCCACAGGAAACAGCACCAGAAATTCTCCTCGTCCTAGCTTTGAAGTGAGTGTATATAGAGAGCTAGGGAGATGTATTTGTAATAAATATTCAAAAACCATAATGTAAACAAGGGTAGAATGGGAAGGGAGATAGTAAGAAGACACTGATGATTCCTCTAATTCACTGAGATATAAGAGGGAGAGGAGGAATAGCACAATTGGACTTTAAGATTTTGTATTATAGCCTCTCTCCATAAATATAGTTTTGGTCTTTCTGTGGAATGTGTTTCCTGATCTGGTCTACGTCAAAGGGCTGACAGTGGGACGGAAATTCCCACTTAGGACATCTATTGCTGTGGTAGAAAAAGGACTACTGTGGCAAGTTCAGTGTAGCATTTTGGTTTGTTTAGGAAAATACGCTTGGTATATATAGCATACTCAGATTGTCAGATCTTGAAAACTAATTATTCCCATCACTTTCATTGGACTCTGATAATCTCCTTCCCTGTTGCTTTTAATGACCATGGGCAAGTTTGGTGTCACTGGTGTTTCTGTTGTGGGAATTTAGTGGTATGACTGACCTGACAGTGGAAGCGAAATGAAAAATTGCTGGACAGTCTGGTTGCCTTTGTTTAATTCTGAGGTTTGAAGGCAGTGACATTAAGACAGAGGAAAGGAAGGCAAAACCACAGCTAGTGCCTCAGCTTTCTCATGGTTCCTTCTTAAGGCATTGAAATAAGAGAAAATAAGATGTTTCAGTGAAATGGCAGGAAATTACTTTGAATTCTGTTCTCAGACTTTGTAAGAAAAGAAAAGAAAGTTTACATCTTTGAGAGGTTGGAAGTAGATTGTTTCATTTACCATTGGCTAAGAAACAGTTAATATATGAGTGGATAGAAGTAAAAATGTGGATTGTCTATTCTACAGAAATAAGGACAAAGTAGAAATTTTAAAATGAGAAAGAATGGCAGACTTCATAATATCCTCAGGCATTTACTCTGTGGCTTAGACACCCCCAAAATATAATTCCATGCTGAATAGTTAAGCTTAAATTCTTTTTCACATTTTGTAGACACAAAAGTTCTAAAAGAGGGTTTTCACATTTGCTGAATGATTATAGTAGAGAGGCGTTTTTACCCAATTACTCTTCAAATTTAGGAGACATTTTAGTACTTCCAAGAACATACAATGTAGATTCTATACATGTATATTTCTTAGATTGCCCTGAAATGGATGGCATTTTAACACTTCAGTCAAAATGCATCTCAGATTCTTTTGCTGTACAAGATACTTTCTGGTAAGAAAAAGATTGGAAAAAATAGGAAAGTTCTTGTAATAGGATAGATTACAAGATGTATAGATGATGCAATTCCCCCACCATAACATTCCTTGAATGAAGTTTTTGCATACCAAAAGGCTTGTCTGGAAGCACTCTTGGAAATATCTCATTTAATAGAGTAAGATTGTTTTAAGTCAAATCAAACCAGATGCTCATATTTCTGTCTCCCAGGCCTTTGTATTACAGTCTCTATCTACCAAGGAAGAAAAGAATGTGTCCATACAGCCACCATGACTCTTAAAAAAAGCTGGAAAAATCATACTGAGCAAATTAATGGACCACTACTACCACACATCCCAAAAAGCATTACATCAGGCAGTTTATTCAAAGGCAGTACCAATCACCACAAAGAAGTGTCTCATACAAAGCGTATACATCCCCACCCCCTTTAACAGTGCCAAACATGGACATTTACAATAAAACCTAAATGAAAGCTAGTCACCACAGAAATGAGATGCTCTGCTGGAGTGACCAGAAGAGATAAAATCAGAAATAAGATCATAAGAGAAAAGATTGGCATAGAACCAATCCTAAACTACATTCAAAAATAGCAAATAATTTTTTTCCTCACCTGGAATGGATATCTTGGGATTCCATACCGTACAGGGCATATACAAAAAGAGAAGGTCAAAGAACACAAGGCAGACCCAGAAGAAGATGCTAGGACAACATCAATTAACAATGGTTGAGAGACTTCCGGTTTTGCACAGTAGCGACCAGTAGCAGACTTGCGGATTCTCTGCACCCCCGCAGCTAATTTCGCCCTGCCTGGGGATCCTAAATGGGTCTAAGTTGCCCCAGAGAGGCGACGAAGAAGGGTGCTCCAGCGATTCTTGAGCGGCAGTGGCCGTTTCATTCAAGTTGGGGAAAGCCTTCTAACCCAACAGGAGAAAGGCTGGCTGTATTGCATCGACCAGCCCAAGCTACTTGCAACCGAAGTCCAAAAGCACTAACCAACACAACTGTGAATAGTGTGCTTGAAACTGGGTGAGGAATTTGATCTTCTCTTTTCTATTTTACATTTAATTTCCTGGAAAAGATCCCCAAGATGCAAAAAACCTCTGAAAGGGAAGGAGGGGGATTTCCGCCCCATCCTTATACTAATGGAAGTGGCGAATTAATCTTTTTATGGAGTATCAAAATATATGGAAGTGAAATAAATATAAAACCTGAAACTTAAAACTTAAATCTGGATAAATCTAAAATTGTTTTAATGGTTAAGACTCTCATTTCAAAGATAATTGTTCATTTTGGAAATTGAAAAACAAATAGTTGCTGACACCTAGTGGCAGATGAGGACTATGACAGCTATGACTTTAATATAAGACTTGGCAAAATCTGGGAAAAGTTAATCTGTCTGTGACCTTCAAAGCTTTAACAACAAAGAACAGCTATGAAAAAAAGACAATAATCTGGGCTGTAAACAAATAGAGAATTATAAATTTTAGAAAAAAATCTTTTTTGAACTATTTGGATTACAAATATCTACCTAATTGGGACTCTAAAGCTATTTACAGAGAAAAGAAAGGAAGAAGAAAACTCAAATTCTTGGCTATCATGGATCAGTGACATGTAGAAAGAACATATCAAGAAAACATAAATACGTCACAGGAGGAGATATATAGTATACTGCAACTAATTCAACCACAAAGAAATCCAAAACAACTTTGAAAATATAAAGCAATCTATTTCCAGATTAACTCTACAACAAAAAAATTCCCAGAAAACAACAGAGAAGGAGCAGATAAAACAGATAAATGGATATAGAATTGAGAATAGAGACTTAAAGATGGAACTTAACAAAAAAAGGAAACATGATTTAATCCTAGTGGGGAAAAATTCACAAGAATTGGGAAAAACAACTTATCCCTTAAAACTACAAAATAAATCTGAGGACAAGAAAACAGACCGGATAAAATGAACTGTAGAGATGTCAGGAACATTAGAGAGAAAGGAAATGATAAGAGAAGCAGAGAGAAAGAAAAAGATTTTCATCAAACAAGGAAAGACAGAAATCCCATAGAAAGACACTTCTCCTGGTTTACTTTTTATATCTACAGCAACATTTACAAACATACGGAAAAACTTTTTGATTCAGCAAAATACATTGATTAAAAAAGACACTGGGCAAAAGAGAAAGACTAAAGTGGAAAATAAGAAAATAGATGATGGGACTTACCAGAGAGAATGCTTAAAAAAGAAACATTTGTTTGAATATAGTTAAAGAAATAGAAAGGTTTTGGAATATATATGTCACTCTAAGAGGAATGAATTCTCTAAATATAATATAGTATGCTTTTTCCCTTTTTTTTCTCTTTCTTGATATGAGTAATATAAAAAAGTTGAAATTACGTAGATAAAGGAAATGTTTTAGATATTTAAATGTGATTGAATTTAAGAAAATTATAATGGATAAAAATGTTTTGAATAAGAGTTAAAGGACTAGATGACTAGATATATTAAATGGAATGTTTAAACATTAAACATATTTTTAATTATGGTTAAAAATAAGAAATTTAGGAAATAAATACATATTAGCTTAGCGGGGATATATATTTTAAGTAGTATGTTATTTTTTATGCTTCTTTACTCTTCTTTTTTTCTACTGCTTTATTTTTTAAGAAATGTAAAAGTGTGAGATGGTTCATATGGAAAAATAGAGTTAAATTCTTAAATGTAATTAATTTTTGAGAAAATCGTAACCAGTAAGAATATCTAGAATTTGGTAGGAGAAACAAATTAAAATAAGGACTATAATGGGATCTATGAGAAGGCAACCAGAATGATTGGATAGAAAAGAAATATTATATTGATGTGATTATTATTTTAGGACTATTGGGAAAAATATAATTGTTATCAAAACAATAAGAATTGTGTTAACTCAATGTTTGCAAAAGAGGATATTTTGGGAAAAGAAGAAATCAACTAAAACTATTATGGATTATAGAAATCAATTGTTAGTGTTTGTTTTACAAATGTAACCCAGACAACACACTGTTCACCAATTATTAAGTGATTTATGTTTTTAAAAAATCAATAAAATATATTATAAAGCACAATGGTTGAGGCCACCAGAAGAGCAAGAACCAGGACTTTGTATCTCCTTTGACACCCGAAGAGGAAGTAAAGAAGTGTGTTCAATGATGGGGAATGACATAAGAGTTGCAATATTATTAAGCTAACTGGGTGCAAATGAGTGGATAACTGTTTCTTGGAAGCAGCAATTCGTACAATCACAATATTATACTTTTTAGCCTCTCAGCAGTATCATGCAGTATCTGCAACATGGTTGCACTGTCCCTTCATGATGACTGTACTGTACTAATGGCTTGGATAAGTAAAGTTTTTAAACGTTAAATGATCTTCGGAAATTTTGTTTTTGTTTTTTTCATCCCTCTCCCCAAAATTAACCACTGATAGGCTTTGATCAAAAGTGTTAGCTGTCTTCTCTTTTCCTTCTAAATTGGCCAAAGAAGCTGAGAGGGTCTCATAATTCCTGCCAGCGCTTAAAATAAGCCAATTTCTCCTTAAAATCAAATACTTGGGGAGAAGCTAGCAAGGGAACCTGTGATATTTATGGGTTGATCATGTCGTGTAGAAAATTAAGGGCAATGACCTTGACATATATATGCAAAAATATTACTTAGGCAAAAGGAGATGAAGCAATCCTGAGAATAAGACTATAAGAAGGCAAAGGAGATAAAGCAAATCAGACTTGCACGATTCTATTATAGGCTACTTTTAGACTTCCTGTGGAATTGATTTCCTGGTCTGGTCTACCTAGAGGAGCTGACCAGTCTTGACATATCACTGATAAGAGTAGCAATTTGATCTACTTTACAGTAACAGTCTCTTTCCGCCATCAATGTTTTCCTCTAGGAAACGTGAGCCAGTTGGTCCTCTTGTTTAGAGCAGTAGTGTAGTACATCATTTCTGCAGGTAGCCAATATTGTTTTCTTTGACTTCCATTATACCTTCATCCTTTCTCACATGAGAGTGATAGAAGACAAAGGCTTTGTGATGAGATGGTAGATGAGAACTAAGAACCTACCCTCCCTATTAACTTAGAAAATTAATGCTGTTTAAAGGTAAAGGTAAAGGTTCCCCCTCACATGCGTGCTAGTTGTTTCCAACTCTAGGGGCCGGTGCTCATCTCCGTTTCAAAGCCGAAGAGCCAGCGCTTGTCCGAGGACGTCTCCGTGGTCATGTGGCCGGCATGACTAGACGCCAAAGGCGCACGGAACGCTGTTACCTTCCCACCGTAGTGGTCCCTATTTTTCTACTTGCATTTTTACGTGCTTTCAAACTGCTAGGTGGGCAGAAGCTGGGACGAGTAACAGGCGCTCACTCTGTTACGCGGCACTCGGGATTCGACCCGCCAAACTGCCGACCATCTGATCGACAAGCTCAGTGTCCTAACTAATTAAGCCAATAATTAAACTTTCCTTAGGTATTGGCTAATGGAAATATCTTTTCTGAGACTTCATGCCCTAAAACCAAAGGAGGCTCAACTTTCATTTTCCCTCTCTTAATTTCTTGGAAAACTTTGGTTCCAAGTTTTCTGACATCTTGGAAAACTAACTCCTCAATAAAAAAAACCCTTTTGTTTCCAGACATTCAGTTCTATATGACTTGTGACCTCAAGTATCTATTTCTTTTTGTTTTCCTTATTGGAAACCATTTGAACTGGAACATTTGAAAACTCCTTTTTAGCTGCTAGTTTATCTCGTTTAGAAGATTTTATATTTTTGACCATGTCTTTTACATTGTCCTCAGTGTTATTGAGTCTTATGGGTAAAGGAAGGTTACAGTGTTTCTTCTAAGGGCAAGCTGTACTGTACTAAAGCAAACTCTGATCCACAATTAATGGGTCATATGGTTAGCCCCTGGCTTACATAGGACTTGGAAAGTACACAAATTTAGACCTAGTTAGTACTTAGATTTGAGACTACCTGGACAATACCTGGGATTTAGGCTAGACTGGGAAATCAAAAACATCCTGGAAGAAGGCAGTAGCAAATCCCAAATGTACTGTTACAAAAAAATTGCATTCATTTGTCAACAAAGTCCAAAATTGAACTGACTAAAATATACTTTTCATAGTTTATTGATGAGTATATGTGAATTTCTGAAAGCAAAACGAGAATGAGTCACGGATACATTCTCTAAATAGAAACATTTACATGAGGAAAAAGGATACAAAGGTAATCTATTATGGAACTGATCACAACCTTCTGCTTTTCTGAGAAAAAAAATTACACTGTTAAATATTATTTGCTTTATTAATATCCCATTTCCAGGCATTGGAAGGGTTGCTGCAACATCATTAGGAAATTTAACAAATCACAGTTCAGAAGATTTACCTCTCCCTCCTGGTTGGTCAGTAGATTGGACTCTTAGAGGAAGAAAGTACTACATAGACCACAATACTAACACAACACATTGGAGCCATCCACTTGAGCGAGAAGGGCTGCCTCCAGGATGGGAACGTGTTGAATCAGCTGAATTTGGAGTGTATTATGTTGACCACATTAATAAAAGAGCACAATATAAACATCCTTGTGCTCCCAGGTAATATACTTGTGATCTTCACTATACAATTTTTGAATAAATAGAGATAACTGCTATAAACTAATCAATTTCTTTATTGCTTTTATGTATTTTCTTACTTATTTCAACTTATAAAGACTATGAATAATCAGCAATTTTGGATTTTTTATGTTTGTTCACAAAACTTGTCAAACTTGTTTGGTATAAAGCTTCAGAAAATACTCCATATTTAATATGAAGAGTTTTCTAGCATTTTTGGAAACAATTGAAGCTTAAAACTCCTTCATGCAAAAAATGGAACATTTTCAAACTTTTTAATCAACTACAGGATATTGAATAGCCAACAATTATTAATAAGAGGCATCTATTATCAATCCTCCCATCTCGCTTGTAGTAGAGAAATTGACATTATATACAATTATCTCTATCTCTGTTCTGTACTTTGAAGAATATATTTAAAAATATATTTATTTTCTCTGGCAAAGAGCGTGAGTAGACCAATGCTCTTATTTTACAAACAGAAAATACTAAAATGGAAAGAATTGTGGTGTGCCAAACCTAGATTAGAAAACTTGAACTGAAATGGATTCAGGACTCCAAATCTAGCATTGACTTCAAAAATGGTCTGGTAAGGTCAGAGCATCACTTTTGCATCCTTCTTGAGTTTGTTTGTTTGTTTGTTTATTTATTTATTTATTTATTTATTTATTTATTTATTTATTTATTTATTTATTTATTTATTTATGGGATTTATATCCCGCCCTATCTCCCGAAGGACTCAGGGCGGCTAACAACAAAACATATAATAAGTACAGAAATCAAGATAAAAATAAAATTGAAATCATCTGTGCAATAAATTAAAATTAAAGAATTAAAAATAAATTAAAAATTCTAAATATAAATTAATTAAAATGCCTGTCAGTCCAGGTCAGCCTGGTGGAACAGGAGTGTTTTGAGGCCGCGGCGAAAGGATTGGAGGTTTTGGGCCATCCGAAGCTCAGGGGGGACCTGATTCCATAGGACTGGCGCTCCCACAGAGAAGGCCCTCCCCCTGGGGGTCGCCAGCCGACATTGCCTAGCTGACGGTACCCTGAGGAGGCCTTCTCTGTGTGAGCGTACTGGACGATGGGAATTCGTTCCCGGCAGCAGATAGTCCTGCAAGTATCCCGGACCTAAGCCATGTAGGGCTTTAAAGGTAAGTACCAGCACCTTAAATCTCACCCGGAGGACAACTGGTAGCCAATGCAGCTCACGCAGGAGGGGTGTAATATGGGAGTATCGGGGTGCTCCCATCACAACCCGTGCAGCTGCATTCTGCACCAGCTGAAGCCGGGTGGTCTTCAAGGGCAGCCCCATGTAGAGAGCATTACATTAATCAATACACGAGGTAACGAGTGCGTGGGTGACTGTACGTAGGGCATCTCGGTCCAAAAAGGGGCGCAATTGGTATATAAGACGAATCTGTGCAAATGCCCCCCTAGCCACGACTCCAATATGATCTTCAAAACCGAGTCGTGAGTCTAGGAGGACGCCCAGATTGCGTGCTCTATCAATGGGAGGTAACATCTCTCCTCCTATAGTCAGAGATGGAATCACTTGGACTAAACGAGATGACGTTATGTACAGCCACTCAGTCTTGGCCGGGTTGAGTCGAAGCCTGTTTTCTCCCATCCAAATCTGTACCGCTTCCAGGCAACGGGACATCACATCGAGGGCATCAGTGGGTTGGTTCGGGGTGGAGATGAATAGCTGGGTATCATCAGCATATTGATGATATTTCACCCCGAAGCTATGGGTGATCTCTCCCAGCGGCTTCATATAGATGTTGAACAGGAGGGGCGAGAGCACCAAACCCTGAGGCACTCCACAACTAAGAGGCCTAGGGCTTGACCTCTGCCCTCCTGCCAACACCGTCTGCGAACGGTCCGAGAGGTAGGAGGAGAATTACCGCAGAACGGTGCCTCCCACTCCCAGCCCCTCAAGACGACGCAGTAAGATACCATGGTCGATGGTATCAAAAGCCGCTGATAGATCTAATAGGACCAGGACAGAGGAATAACCTCTATCTCGGGCCCGCCAGAGATCATTCACCAGTGCGACCAATGCCGTCTCCGTGCTGTGCCTGGGTCTGAAACCCGATTGGTACGGATCTAGATATTCGGCTTCCTCCAGGTTCAAAGGGAGCTGTTGTGCCACCACGCTCTCAACGACCTTCGCAAGGAAGCGAAGGTTGGAGACAGGACGGAAGTTGTTTAAAACAGCTGGGTCCAGTGCCGGTTTCTTGAGGAGGGGCCTTACCACCGCCTCTTTCAAGGCAGCAGGGAAGTACCCTTCACTCAGTGAGGCATTGATAACTGCTAGGAGCCAGCCTCGTGTAACCTCCCGAGATGCATAGACTAGCCAGGAGGGACACGGGTCCAACAAACATGTGGCGGCACTTAGTTTCCCCATGATCTTGTCCACTTCATCCGGAGTCACAGGATCGAACTCTTCCCAAATGTACTCGGCCAACTTCATCGTTTTCCTCTCGTTAGATACTGCCCAGTCAGAGTCCAGACCAGCCCGAATCTGAGCAATTTTGTCCACTAGATATTTACTAAATTCCTCAGCCCGTCCATGTAGGGGGTCCTCTCCCGTCTCTTGACTTAAAAGGGAGCGGACCACTCTAAATAGAGCGGCCGGGCGGTTATCTGCGGATGCCATGAGGGTGGTGAAGTAGGCGCGCTTCGCCACCCTCATTGCCACAAGATAAGATCTAGAAAAGGAGTTGGGGAAATCTAATACTGGAAATTGTATAAATCCCCACAAATTTCTAAGAAGGGCCATAATGTTTAATTTTATAATTGGCTCAAAATGAAATCTTTAAAAAACAGAGCACTCAAGTCAAAATGTTCAAATCCTGTGGTAGAAAATGATTCCTATTATGTTAATACTCCTAGATTTATGTGAATTTAAGTTTGATATTAGTAATTGGAGCTTTAACGAGAGGAATTGTTGATCACTGCTATCCAGAGTTGCTGGGAGTTGGGCTGCCTGTACATTTTAATAAATTATTGGTATTATTAATAATAATTCTCCTTCTCAGATGTACTTGTGCATCTTATAGAAATTCTGCAGATCTGATAGAATGTAGTAGCTTGAATGCCCAGGAGGGAGAGGGTACATTCCTGAGGAATAAACAGCAACTAAATCCAGATAGAGAGAAAGATCCAGTGTGAGAGAGAGAGGGTGAAGATAGGCACTTCCCAATAGTTCTTATATATGATAGATGCAGATACTATCAGATAGATGCAGATAGCAGAGTGCTTCAGTTTGGCAAGATTCTCTCTATAGGTGAGGAACAATAAAGAACTCAGCTTGGAAGAATCACCACGTATCTTTCTTGGTTTTGAGGGGCTGTAAATCCTCTTGGGCAGAAATATTGGACTACTGTATATGTTTAAATAATTTGTATGTAGGCAGATGGGTAAATATGAGTTTACAGAAATTAACAGTAAATTTAAATTACAACTCAGTGGCAACACTTAGCCAATGTAGGCTGGTATTTCCCTACCCCCCACCCCAAAAAAGCCAAGAAAAGTCAGATTTCATTAGTATTCAAGTGAGAGATTCACCACCAAACTTGAATGCTCTAAAAATAATTTGGAAAGCACTACTGGAAACCACTTTCATATTGTTGCCCCAAACTATATGAATGTGTCACTGAATCACCAGGAGTCAGGCTGATTTGAAAGCATGATTTCCTTTTTTTTCCTTCTAAAAAAACCACTTTCCACAGTTCCTAATCACTTGCTTAAGCCAGAAGATCTGTGATTGGTCTTTGGAAGAGTCTGGACCAAAATTTAAAAGTCTCAGGAGCATCCGTCTAGCCACGTCTTGCTCAGTTTAATGTTTTCTTGGTCACATACATTGCTAGACTATGATAAAAAAAGATTTGCTGTCTGCTTTTTGGTATGTTCCTTCGCAGCGTTCCTCGTTATGACCATCCACCTCCTGTAACATATCAACCACAGCCAGCTGACAGAAGTCAGCCTATCCTTGTACCTGCCAATCCATATCACACTGCAGAGATTCCAGACTGGCTGCAAGTCTACGCTAGGGCTCCTGTGAAGTGAGTATTGCTTAAATGTTTTTTTCCCCTATGCCTGATGATAAATACATTTTGTAACGTAACAAATGTGTTATGTTGGAAACTTAAAAGACAGTGTTGCGAGCGTGCTTCAGTACAGTGTTATAAATTAAAATGTTTCTGATATATTCAGTGACATTAGCCTTTATTTTACATGTTTGCTTTATGTATTCCTGCATTTTCTCACAGGTACGATCACATACTGAAATGGGAACTCTTCCAGTTGGCTGACCTGGATACCTATCAGGGAATGCTGAAACTGCTTTTCATGAAGGAACTGGAACGGATTGTGAAGTTGTATGAAGCGTATCGCCATGCCCTCCTCATGGAACTGGAGAATCGCAAGCAAAGGCAGCAGTGGTATGCGCAGCAGCACAGCAAAAATTTCTAAGCTCCTTTTTTGCTATGGACGTTGATGAAGGTTATTAGAACTCTAAAGGACTTCTTGCTCTCCTTAAAAAAAATCGTGAATGAGTGCTTTGGTTAAAAAAGCAGCTTCTCCATGGATCTTGCACCTTTTGTAATTATCATCTTTGTGCATCATGGCTTTTGAACACAAACTGTTTGTTGTATAAAAAGCTAGTTTCCTATTCTGAAAGCCACTGTTGAGGAAAAAGGCAAAAACAACTGTGATTATTCTGTCTTTCATGTTTTTCTAGCCAATAGTTCTACTTTGAAGAAGCAAAATTTCCTTTTTCAAATGGGAAATGTCATTGCGCATTTTTCTTGAAAGTAGGCATGTTTTTAAGAAATCTTAATTCCCATTGCACAACTGGTGATTTCACAGGTGGTCTTGTACCAGGAAGATAAAGAGATACTTCTGCGACAGCAAATGAACTGTAAAGTTTATAGCTTTCATACATAAGGTAACCATATAGGGGTTTTTCCAGCGGTTGCCTTGCAGAATAATAGTTTTCTGTTTGAACCAAGCACTTAATAAATTACTGCCTTATTTTGTTCCACTTTGTTCCGATTTGCTACTGGGCATTTGAGGAAATGCCATATGTAGGCTGGTGGAAGCAGTTTGTAGCTTTGGAAGTATTCTAGGCAAATAAGGACTGAACCAGCATTCAAGTAACTGTAAACATGATGTTGGAGGACTGAGTTCTCTTGACCATATGCAGTAAATTTTATCATAATTAGAGTAGCAGTGAACAGTTTTATAAAACCTTTATTTGGTGGCAAAGTAGTTTTACATTCACAACTTCGGAGCAACTGATTTTCATCTATTTTCATTTTGAACTGTTGCTTATGACTCATCTATGTCATCTTTTTTTTGTAAAATAAATGTTTTTGTTTAAAATTTGTAATGTATTCTATTTCTAAATTTCATACTTTTTTGCCTTGTCAACAAGAGGTGGGCTGTGGAATGGATTGGCCCAAACTGGATTGCGTTCATTATCCCATGTTGAAGAAATTTAACTTTAAATGCCTCTAGATGTGGTAATGTAGGACAAAACACCATTCATAGGTCTTGTGGGTATGTTTATGCAATATGCTTAGCCGGATTACTGAATTTATTCATTTTCTGGATTCATACAAGCCATGTTTCATAAGCTTGCCTCATAGTCTGAGTTTGTGTTTGTGTAACATACTGATCTGCAAAAATCTAACTAGAATTAATCTTAAATTCACCCTATAAAAATTGAACCCTACACAATCCAATTTTGATTGTTCTTTAAAAGAATTTGTACAGACTTTTCCCCGAAAGAGGCTGCTGTTAAGGAAAGCAGAATTACAACTCTTGCAAGTGAAACAGATGCAGTGTAAATTCTTGTATTTAGTGCGAGACAGGGAAGTTTCTGCTTGAGTATTCAGAAATTAATAAAACAACAGATAGCTACGGTAATTGTCTTAGGAACAAACCTTTAATCAACAATAACATAATAAAAACTAGGAACACTCTTTATGCACTAAACAAATATATATACAGTGGAATTTTCAAAGACATGTTAAAAAAGGCTTTTCCATCTCTTTAACATATCATAGCAAAAGAAATTTCTGCAGCTTCAGAGAAGGCAAGTGAATAAGCTGGATGAAGAAAAGTGCATATCAAAACCTTTATGTGTACATTGGAGAATATTAGGATAACCCCACTTAAATAAGTGTACAGTTCACAGCCAGACCATTACTTATATTCATGAGGTTTGCTCACAACATCCTCCAAGTACACACAAAGGTTTAATTTGCATACTTCTTTTCATCAAACTGCATGGATGTGTCCATGAAGTTACCAGGAGTTGAGTTTGACTCTAAAGAGACTCTTATTTTTTTTCTCCTCTAGAAAGCCTTAAGGTGGTCTTAATGACTCAAGGGGCTTAGATTCAGAGAAGCCCACACAAGCAGTTGTGTGTATGATCATCCACTGCACTGCTGCTATATCCCATTCTTGCTGTTTGGGATGACATGGCTCAGCTGTGAGGAAAAAATCTGGTGTAAAAGGAGAAAGAACACTTCCTCTGGCTCTGGCCTTCTTATGCTCTTAAAAAGATCTGAAAGTAACAGCATTTTCTAGAGAACCAAAGAGTACTGAGTCTGCAGCAAAATTAAGTCACTGCCTCCTTTTTAAAAAGAAAATGACAGTCATGCCAATTCATCCACTCTCAAGCAGGGCATTGTCCAAATTAAAGCAGCCACACTTAAGCCATTGGTGTATGTGAATGAGTTATCATTTTTCTCCATCTTCCATTTTTGAGGAGGGCCAGAGATTGGTATATGGATGCAGAAGTGATTAACAGGTTTAATGATGTATTTCTTGCACCTCTGTGGAAAGCATATGGATTACATACTCTTCTTCTCTGTCTCTTCCTTGGGTTCCATCTTCTGAGCTGTAGGGAAAGCATGGTGGTACAAATGTCTGTGTGTGGCAGCTGCGCTGTAAAGTTTGTACAAAGCCTGAAAACCAAAACATAAAAGAAGAGGGAAAAAGTTTTCAACTATTCTTCTCGTGGACTACTCCTAAACAGACATGCTTCATGTATCCAATCCTTTTCATTTTATCTCAAGCTTATGCCTTGTCTTTTCAATTACTGATAGAATTTAGGTGAAACATGAAAACACAGTGCAAATTCCTCAGTTCCACTACATGTATTCCACTGGCTGTAGAACTCTGCTTTTTGCCAGAGGAATTGATGTTTTAAGTTATTTCAGGGATGGCATTCTCTAGAGAGCTGACCTTGCTTCCTCTAGCATAAGAGACCTGGATCCTTTCCCAGCAAACATTACTGGGAAGAGCAGCAGATTTAATGGATACACAGGGCCCTTCTCCTACTTGTTCTGCTGTTACAATCTGCTTGTAACAATGGGCTGTGCAGTATGCCTGAGAGCCATATTAAGCAGGTTTTTGGTCTCTGATCTGAATTCCAAAATGAGGCAATCAGTCAAATTCTGCAGCTGTCTTCCCAATTTCAGCCTATGGTGGGAAAGATTTTAAAATTAGTATAAACACCCAAATGCACAGTCATTCATATATGTACACTGGTAGAGAAGGAATTGCTTTTGCATAAAAATAAGTTGGCTTACCTCATTTGTGTTGCCCTGCAGAAAAGGCAGTTGCAAAAAGAAAGAAAAAAACCAAGGTGAGAGAAAGAACACAAGGTGTCCTTGCATTTATATACCCGTTCCTATTGTATCTTGAAGCAAACCGGAGAAGGTCCATTCAATTTATTCTGCTTTCTGTTCCTCTTGCTAACAACCTATAAAGTTGTCTCATTTTTCCAGCCATGAGTTCACCCAGTCAAAAGCTATCTATTAGCAACGCCGCCTTTCTAGATTTAAATTATGTATTGACTTAATTATTTTAATATCAATTCTATATATTTACAGTTCTATATTTTTGCTGTTTATTCTTTTATTTCTTTTGGGGTCTCTTGAACCATCAATACAGGGAGAGAGTTCAGATTATTAAATACATGATTTTCATGATTTTTGCCTGGAAAATAATATATAAACCATATAAACAGATAAACCTAAGAACTGAAGACAAGACTTCTACTAAAGTGCATTATGCATAGATAGTTCAACACAATAACATAATCTAAACAAACCTTCCTCAACCTGTTGGATTAGAACACCTTTTGCTATAGCCATCAAGTAACTGTGGGCACCCTCTGTCACCCTTGCTTATTTACCCAGACACATTTTAGCAGGGTCATCTTAGGGATGAATCTGGACACAATCCAAATTCATGCATGTACTATACAGTTGTTTTTTAAAAGATGTTCCATTATAATTCACCTTTCAACACCATCAAATTGGGAGTGATTTTTAAACCAATCTCAATTACTCTCAAAGCAACTTGGCCAATTCAGGTTACAGGAGAGGGCCCAGCTGAAAAACAGACACTATAACACTGGTCCTCACAAGAAGAAAATGTCAAGGCTTCCTGCCTTCTATTTATGTGCCTCTGCTTTAGTACCATATGGAATTTGTTAAGGATTTTCTGATCAGATATGGGGATGAGACAGCATATAGGGCGGAGGTACAAAAACTATCCATATGGTGTAGTAACAACAACTTGCACCTAAACATCGGCAAGACGAAAGAGATGGTGTTAGACTTCCGGAGAAAAAAGGAGGAACCTGCCCCACTTTACATCGGGGAGGACTGTGTAGAGAGAGTTTCCTCCTTTAAATTTCTGGGAGTCTACCTCTGTGAAGATCTGACCTGGAAAGTTAACACAACCCAGGTGGCTAGAAAGGCCCAACAGAGGCTTCACTTTCTTAGGATCTTGCGGAAGAACAGGGTAGAACAACAGCTAATGACCCTCTTTTACCGGTCTACTATAGAGAGCGTCCTCTCGTATGGTATTGTGGTTTGGTATGCTGGTCTGACAGCCGCGGATAGGAAAGTATTACAGAGGGTAGTGAGCACAGCACAAGACATTGTGGGCTGTCCCCTGACACCACTGGATGACATCGCCAGGGCTCGTTGCCTTGGAAGAGTGAGGAAGATTCTCAGGGATGACTCACACCCTGGACGGTATCTCTTTACTCTCCTACCATCCGGTAGGAGATATAGGAATATAGCCAGCCGTACCAACAGGCTGAAAAATAGCTTTTATCCGTGGGCTGTTAGGCTTTTAAGTGGGACATAATCTTATGCAGAATTGACTTGGGAGACCGGTGTGTGGTGTAGTTGGTTCACATAGTGTGGTGGGATGGAGGGTTTGTTGTCACTGTGTGTTGGGGGGAGAGAGCACGGGGGGAGGCTCAGCTAATCTCGATGTACACATGTTGTACTTTGACAATAAAGGTTTATTTATTTATTTATTTATTTATTTTATTTATTTATTTGCTTTTAAATCTCTTTTACCTTAATTACTGAAAAGATAACCAGAGCCTTCTATGGCTATTTTCTGTGTTCTCACATCTAGCGCATAAATCCATTGGGGAACACTAATCTTCCCTCCAATTCTCTTCATATTGACTAATAGCCTCTCTAGGACAGTGTTTCTCAATCATGGCAACTTTAAGATGGCTGGCTGGGGAATTCTGACAGTTGAAGTCCACCCATCTTAAAGTTGCCAAGGTTGAGAAACACGGCTCTAGAGCTTTCTAAATCTTATCTGGAGAAGTCAAGAGAGTAAACATTACTTTTATTTTATTTTTTATTTTAATTCCATTTATATTTATTTATTTATTTATTTTAATTCCATTTATATCCCGCCCTTCTCCGAAGACTCAGGGCGGCTTACAAGCTTAGCAGTAGCCTTCATATATGCCTGCTTATTAGGGCTTTCACACACACCCCAAGAGGCATTATTATTACAAAGTCAGCTTATTGCCCCCAACAATCTGGGTCCTCATTTGACTTTGATCTTCTCATTACTGTTAAGATGCCTACTAGTGATTTTCAGCCCTCTAAATCTCCTTCATAGATATATATAACTTTTTTTAAGTAAACTCTTTGTGCAACTATTTCCTGTGATGTAAAAGCCTACTTCCTTTTGCACAGCAAACCTTCTCTAAACTGAGAGGTCACTGAAAGCAAACTCCACTCCTTACTAGCACTGATGATATACCTAGTTTGGGTAGTGAAACAATTGCAAGAAACCAACCAAGCTCAGAGAGCACTAAAGATCCCCTCATTTCAGTCCTGAGCTACAAATACTTTCCTTTATTGGTTTCTCCAAACAGCGGTCCACCCAGAATGTTCGATTTCAGTTTCCATCATTCCCATTTAGTGTGGCTAAGTAAGGGAACTGAAGGCCAGCAACATTTGAAGACTCCAGATCAGAAAAGGCTCAGTCACGTATTATTACTACTTGAAATATTAGTTCAAAGTTGCACAGATTTTGGAGGCAGTAGGCAGCTTTGAGGTGGTGTTCTGCATGCCTAGTGTCATTGGGAGTTGGATGGCATACATTTAATGAAATAAATAAATAAAATATTGCTTTGCACAAGAGAAAAATCATCTGTCTTTTTCTTCTTTCTCATTCCCTCTGGTTTTGTAGAGAAGCTATTCATTGTTGCAGAGTTTTCAAACTTGTGAAGTCTTTAACGGTTCATTTTGGACCCTTTTCTTACCTTCATCTAATGGACACTAGAGGCTTGATAGGAATGCCAGTGCAAGTCTCAAGAAAGGTTAGTGAGTTCTTACCTGGTCCCAGAGTGCTGCTGCCACTTGGTCTATGACGGCCCCCAGCTCCCTGTACTCCCCGGAGTATCTGATGTATGCCCATGTGCAAAGGGTGATCAGAGTTAGCCCCATGATCATATTGCAGAGACTGGCTATGATGTCCAATCCAATGAATCCTGTGACACCAGCAATGACGTAAGTGATGAAGATGACGACAAACAGGGTGGCTGGGGTGCGAGCAGCATGGAAGATGTTCTTGCTGTCATTGTGCTTGATATACTGGACATAGAGCTCATCAATTTCTGCCTCCAATTGCTGGAGGTAGCGACGGCTGAATTCTTCACCCCCCATCTTTTTCACACCGCGGAATTGCCGCACTGCCTCTTCCTTGAGCTCCAGGTGTTTATTCTGAAGGTCACTGGGGGCAAGAAAAGGTTTGTCACCTCCACACACCTGAAACAAGCAAGTAAAACATTTTTTAAAAAACCCTACAGGGTAAGCCCCTGACCAAAGAAATGTGGCATCCACCAGATTTGTTAAGATTTGAATTCCCAGAATTCCTAGACAGTATGAAAAAACCTACAGTTGCAAGAAAAAGTATGTGAACCCTTTGGGATTACGTAGAGTTTTGCATGAATTGGCCATAAAATGTGCTCTAAACGTCATGTAAGTCACAACAATAGAAAAACACAGTCTGCTTAAAATAATACTACACAAACATTAGCTGTTGTCATGTTTTAATTGAACATAAGATGGAAACATTCACAGTGCAGGGTGGAAAAAGTATATGAACCTTTGGACTTAATAACTGGTTGACCCTCCTTTGGCAGCAATAACCTCAACCAAACGTTTCCTGTAGTTGCAGATCAGACCTGCACAATGATCTGGAGTAATTTTGGACCACTCCTCTTCACAAAACTGTTTCAGTGTAGCAATATTCTTGGGATGTCTGGTGTGAATCGCTCTCTTAAGGTCATGCCACAGCATTTCAATCGGGTTGAGGTCAGGACTCTGGGCCACTCCTGAAGGCGTATTCTGTTCTGTTGAAGCCATTGTTTTGTTGAATTACTTGTATGCTTGGGTCATTGTCCTGTTGCATCACCCATCCTCTGCGGAGCTTCAGTTGGCGGACAGATGGTCGTACGTTTTCCTGCAAAATGTCCTGATAAACTCTGGAATTCATTTTCCCATCAATGACAACAATCCGACCAGGCCCTGAGGCAGCAAAGCAGCCCCAAACCATGATGCTCCCTCCGCCATGTTTTACAGTGGGGATGAGGTTTTGATGGTGTGCTGTGCCTTTTTTTCCTCCACACATAGTGTTGTGTGTTTTTCCCAAACAACTCAATTTTGGTTTCATCTGTCCACAGTATATTTTGCCAGTAGTGCTGTGGAACATCCAGGTGCTCTTTTGCAAATTTCAAACGTGCTGCAATATTTTTTTGGACAGCAATGGCTTCCTCCGTGGTGTCCTCCCATGTACTCCATTCTTGTTTAATGTTTTCCTTATTGTAGATGTGTCAACAAAAATGTTAGCATGTGCCAGAGATTTCTGTAGGTCTTTAGCTGGCACTCTAGGATTCTTTACCTCATTAAGCATTATGCGCTGTGCTCTTGCAGTCATTTTTACAGGACGACCACGCCTAGGGAGAGTAGCAACAATGCTAAACTTTCTCCATTTGTAGACAGTCTGTCTTACCGTGGACACATGAACATCAAGGCTTTTGGAGATACTTTTGTAACCCTTTCCAGCTTCATGCAAGTCAACAATTCTTGCTTGTAGGTCTTCTGAGAGCTCTTTTCTGCGAGGCATGCTTCACATCAGACGGTGCTTCTTGAGACCAGTAAACCCAAAACAGGTGTGTGTTTTTAAAGGGCAGGACAGCTGTCAGCAACACATCCAATATCATCACACTGATTGGAGTCAAGGTTGGCTCACTCCTGGCTCCAATTAGCTCTTGGAGAAGTCATTAGGCTAGGGGTTCACATACTTTTTCCACCCTGCACTGTGAATGTTTCCATCTTATGTTCAATTAAAACATGACAACAGCTAATGTTTGTGTAGTATTATTTTAAGCAGACTGTGTTTTTCTATTGTTGTGACTTACATTACGTTTAGAACGCATTTTATGGCCAATTCATGCAAAACTCCACGTAATCCCAAAGGGTTCACATACTTTTTCTTGCAACTGTATACTAGTTGGGAATTTGAATTAAATTCATCAGGCTGAGAAAGCTGGCTTATTCACATGTAACTAGGTACAGGAATTGCAATTAAAAGATCCCCAATAAGTGGCTATTTAGTCTCTACTTGATTCCATCAAGTAAAGGGAAATTTTGAATAACTAGTTCCACTGTTGGCCCTTTAACATTTAAAGGGTAGGTCTTTCCCTTGGAACAAGTCTTGATGTGCTTGACATCCTTTTAGATACAATCCGTGGAATCTCTCATTTTGGATACTATCATGATTTAAGATCCCCAGTTCTTTAAATCTTTTTTCATAAGATTTAAGTTTCTACTGCTCTGATCATCTTTTCTGTCCTTGTCTGACTTGTTCTACTCTCTCTGAAACCTTCTTAAAATGCAGGATTTGGAAATGGATACAGTACTTCTGACAAAGCAGATTATCTAACGTGAAATGAGTTGCAACAGGTTGTTCAACATTTTTAGTGGGATAAAATATTTCAGTACAGGTAATCACAGATTATCTGATTGTGTTTTCTTAATCATATTAGTCATGTATGATATATTTTATAATACAAATCAGGAGTTAGTACTGCAGGGTCAGTGGTTCCTTATGCCAATTCCATTAAAATACATATTTTTAAAAAGAAAAGCATGATTGAAATGGTGAAAATCTTGCAACAATATCATCAATTCACAAGATTTCAGATGACGTTTGGGGACAGGGTGACCAAGAGTGCAGCAATGTCAAATGATGTCTGGGGGCAGGAAAGCTGAAAGACGTTCCTCTGAGATCCAAAAGACATATTTTTGGAACTACATTGCTTTTCAGAAGACACAGGACCACCCACGGCTTTACATGGACTCCTTAGAAAGGTGATGGACAGAATCTGAGTCTTACCTCTTCCATTCGTTTGTTGTAAGTATCTTTTGCAGTGGCAACAGCAGCCAGATTGTTTGCTTCCGCAGTGGCCTGTAAAGGCAGAAGGGGGAATAGGGACGAAGAGAAAAAAATGTTGATGTGGAAACAGGAGGCCACTGACAATAATAGTTCAGAGAATTCTGTGAGTTTATTAATTGCAAGCAACGAGGCTTTTTGGCCTAAAGCATCAGGGAAGCTCAAAGTCAGGATCAAGCAAACCATGTCAACCACTGGATGGTTTTGGGTGAATCATTCTCAGCACAAGAAAAAAAAAGGGTTGTTTTGGAAGAAATGCTTTGCACATTGCCTTGAATTCTTGGTAGGAAATGCAGGGATATAAATCTAAACCTTATGTAAATAAGCACCCAACAGAATAGTACACAAATATGTTTAATGTTTTCCTTATTGTAGATGTGTCAACAAAAATGTTAGCATGTGCCAAAGATTTCTGTAGGTCTTTAGCTGACACTGCAGATGGGGACTGCAGCCAAGAAATTAAAAGACGCTTGCTCCTCGGGAGGAAAGCCATGGCAAATCTAGACAGCACACTAAAAAGTAGAGACATCACCCTGTCAACAAAAGTGCGTATAGTCAAGGCTATGGTCTTCCCAGTTGCAATGTATGGCAGTGAAAGTTGGACCATAAGAAAGGCTGAGCGCCAAAGAATTGAGGCCTTTGAACTATGGTGCTGGAGAAGACTCCTGCGAGTCCCTTGGACTGCAAGGCGATCAAACCGGTCAGTCCTAGAGGAGATCAACCCTGACTGCTCTTTAGAAGGCCAGATCCTGAAGCTAAAACTCAAATACTTTGGCCACCTAATGAGAAGGAAGGACTCACTGGAGAAGAGCCTAATACTGGGAAAGGTTGAGGGCAATAGAAGAAGGGGACGACAGAGAATGAGGTGGCTGGATGGAGTCACTGAAGCAGTAGGCGTGAGCTTAAATGGACTCCAGAAGATGGTGGAAGACAGGAAGGCCTGGAGGAACGTTGTCCATAGGGTCGCGATGAGTCGGACACGACTTCGCAGCTAACAACATTACTTGTAAAAATTCCTTCGAGTTGACTCCGATCAGTTCTCTTTTTCCATCTACAACCCCTTTTTTCCTCTCCTAGCGAATGCACATTTAACCGGGGAAGAGGTTATTATATGGTTTAATTAAATACTTTCCACAAAATCTCTCCTCTAGTTCTCAATTAATCAGTAAGGAGCTGATGATCAGCAGGGACTGCTCTTTTCCTTACTGTTCAGCAATTTTGATAGAAAGGGGAGAAAAACAGAGACAAGGGAAGCCATTTGGATTTTGCAAGTAAAGGAGGTTATATGGCAGTCAATAGATGCAATGGAGGAACATTAGGATCATCTACAGCAGTGTTTCTCAACCTCAGCAACATTAAGATGTGTGGAAGTCAACTCCCAGAATTCCCCAGCCAGCATGTTGCTGGGTTGAGAAATTGCTGAGGTTGAGAAACATTGATCCACAGCATACAACTTTCAGTTCAAGGCTGTCATCCAATTAGTTTGGAACAGGAAGTCTCAAAGGCCTGTTTATAGAACTAAGAACTCTTTCCCAACCAAGCATCGGCCCAAAGTGCTGAATTACAATGCCTAGAATTCTCAGCCATCGTGGAGAAACTTTGTGACCTAGTATTTTGCACATCTGGAGGGTATTAGGGCAGGAAAAGTGGTCTAGAGACATACTTAGGACTCCTTTCTACTTTTTATCTTCTTAGGGCCAAAGACAAACATGTAGCATAGACCTGGAAAAGGCATAGTAAATGATTTTGACCAAGATGCCTTGCTAAGCAATAAGTAGAAATATTTACTTTGTCCACTAAATAACTTTTAGTGACATTTACTTTTTATTCCTTTGAAAGTAAACATTATTTTGCTATACTTGAACAAAATTAATACGTTTCAATGTTTTTCAACCATGCAGGTACACCCGTATACATTAGCAAAGCATTAAAAAAACTGGTTTATGGTTTATTCTGAAAACAAGGCTGGATTGAATTGTGAGTGTTTTTGCATATTTCTAACTAAAGAGAGATATCACTATGACCTCTTGGCCATTTGCACATAGTAGTGTGCCCTCAATTATGTTCTCCCAACACTATTCAATTCCATTAATTTGCTGGCCTTCCAAATTAATGGGAAGTGCAGGATCTGAACATCTCAATACCTTTAAACAACTTGATTCGCCTGTAAGTCATCTCTCATGATTGACAGGAATTGATAGCAAAAAATGTTTTCTCCTTCCAATATGTTCCCAACCCCCCAGAATTACCTGCAACATTGATTTTGGATGAGGGAGCTCTTCTCCTTGGTAGATCTTAATGTAGGCCTGGGAGAAAGACAAGTTAAAAAAAAACCTCCAAGTGATATGGAAGATCATTTAAAACCTGCACATAAAATATTAGGTAAAAAAAATGTCAAAAGTGTTTCTAAGTTCTGACTTATAGAGCTATAATATTAATTACTGTATTAACCCTACAGCTTCCACTATGTCATGGATGCTATGCCTTTAATAGTGATTCCAAATATATCTTTAAAAAATGCAGTCTTTGGTTTTTTTTCCAGTTACTGAATGGGAAAGCTGTGACTTCTAAATAATATTTAAGTGCAACGCCTAGCAATCCTCATCGCTAGCACTGGAGATGGTAAACTTCTAGTTCAGTAACATCTGAAGGTGTTTTTACACTCTAAACTGTTTCTGGAGAAATCTGCTCCCACAGAGGTTACTTTCTGTTTCTATATGAGCCCAATACGGCAACGGGACCTTAGCCACTGATCCCTAGCAGAAGGAGATTTCCAAGCCATAAAGCCCGCTCTTTTATATTTTCAGCTCACCTTAAAATATTCCACAAGGCCTCGGCAGGTGATCTTATTCCCGTTGATCTCCTTGACATCCAGGCTCTTGGGGCTCAACAGCCAGGGAATCAGGATTTTCAAGTTTTTGATGAAATCACCGTCTATTTCTGTAAGGGGAAGATGAACCCTTGTTTATGATATGCCTTTTGTGATGCACACACTAGAAACCCCAAGACCTCAGGAGACTTCAGAGTGAACTGAGTACCTAAATCAAAATAATGAATTTTATACTAAATTGTCCAAAATACTGCCTTATGACGTGGATCTTTTGGACGCTTTCTGTCAACATATTTCTAATTATTATCCGCAAGTAAGACATCAAGGGAGATATAACACAATGTGATTTATATGAACTTTTCCATAGTACCAAAAGGGGATGAAAAGCTCAAGATGGCAATAGAAGAGATGGCCTACTACATTTGATCGAAGAAGATAAATTTTATCAGGGTCGGGTGCTCAACGTAATAATAGAAGTTTGGAGAATCAGAAGATAAATTGCTCATCAATGTATTGGTGAGAATGGTTGGGTTCATACATTGTGCTAGATTTAAACTACACTATGCTAAGAAGCTGCAATGACTAGGCTCAAAATAAACCATAAGCCACAAACCAAAACTGCTAAATTGATTCAACAAGCACAGCCAAAACCAAGCAGATCATATCATGGATTAACTAATTAATTAATTAGGAACCTGATGGTGCAGTGATTAGAATGCAGTATTGGAGGCTTACTCTGACCACAGCCAGGAGTTCGATCCTGACTGGCTCAAGGTAGACTCAACCTTCCATCCTTTCAAGGTAAGTAAAATGAGGTCCCAGATTGTTGGGGGCAATATGCTGACACTGTAAATCTCTCAGACAGTGCTGTAAAGCACTATGGGGCAGTATATAAGTCTAACTGCTATTGCTATTGCTAATGCAATGGGTGAGCCCAGCCACCATGCTCTTTTTGCCTAGTCTGGATTGTCCTCACTAATGTGTTAATGGTGGACCTTCTGACATGATCTACTATCTATTACACCCTCCAAACCTTTACCTGTAGATGGCCACCACTGTTAGGATCACACCATTCTTGAAACCTGGAGGGTTGGAACTATCTGATCCATGCTCATCTTAACATTCTATTGGGAATTAGGAGAGAACAATACCAGCAGTTTGTTCGACAGTAATGTGTGTGGGTGTATGGGTGTGTATGTGTGTATGTATATTTGTATATATGTGTGTGTATATATATATATATATATATATATATATATATATATATATATATATATATATATATATATATATATATATATATATATATATATATATAAAAAATAAAACATTTCGAATTCACTCTCACATAACTTTCCTCCAAAAACCGTTGAAATCCCTATCGCAATAATGTCATTTTATTACTAGGCTGGCCCCTTTGCAACCCTTAGCTTGAAAAATATTTATCAACAAATGTGTCTCTTAGGCCAAAGGAGTTCACTGCCTTTGCCAAACCTGGCTTGATGCCCATGAGCCCAGAGGCCAGCTAGAATGGCCCAATCAGAAACATAATTCAATCATGAAATAAACCTTGTCCCTATATGATACTGCTGTGTTGTTCTCCTCTTCTGTGTAGAGGTCATAGTTTTCCCTTAAGGAATAATCTCTAATAATGTTGAAGGTATCTGAATAGGTAAAGAGAAATTCTCTCAGAACAGCAATCAGAAGAATACAAATTATCTGAGGGGCTGGCTCACCCCAATGGGATTGGCCCATCCCACTTGCCCCTGCAGAAGAGGCCTCCTTTAGACCCCATCGGCCTTCTGTGCTGTGGCCCCGCCTCTGGAACATCTTGCCACCAGAGGTAAGATCCGCCTCCTTTAAGTCCTTCCTGAAGTGCTTTAAATCCTGGCTTCTCCAGTTGATCTGGAATACTGATAGGGGGGTGCTCTATGCTGGAAATGGTTGGTCAATTGAGAGATTAAAAACCTACCCCGACATTTTTTTATCCTCTTGGTTTTTATCCTTCACAGAGTCCTCAACTGACAACTGTTCATTTAATGACCTTTTCAAGTTACAACAGCACTGAAAAAATGACCTATGATCATTTTTCACGTTTATGACTATTGGAGAATTTGGATGCTTAGCAACTGGCATGTATTTATGATGGTTGCAGTGTCCCCAGAGTCAAGTGACCACCTTTTGCGACCTTCTGACAAGAAAGCTCGATTCGCTTAACAACCATGTTACTAACTTAACAACCGCAGTGATTCACTTAACAATTGTGGCAAGAAAGGTCATAAAATGGGGCAAAACTCACTTAACAACTGTCTTACTTAGCAATAATAATTTTGGGCTTAATTGTAAGTTGAGGACTGCCTGTATTTAATATCTCAGGGGCTGCCACAAAGAAGAGGGAGTCAAGCTATTCCCCAAAGCACCTGAAGGCAGGACAAGAAGCAACAGATGGAAACTAACCAAAGAGAGAAGCAGCCTAGAACTAAGGAGAAGTTTCCTGACAGAACAATGAATCAGTGGAATAATCTGCCTCCAGAAGTGGTGAATGCTCCAACACTGGAAGTTTTTAAGAAGAAACTGGACAGCCATTTGTCTGAAATGGTATAGGGTTTTCTGCCTGAGCAGGGGGTTGGACTAGATGACCTCCAAGGTCCCTTCCAATTACTACTACTACTACTGTTGTTGTGGTTGTTGTTGTTGTTAATTGTTGTTAATTTTATGGCAATGTAAGGCTCCCAGAGTCACTTTGGCTAATGAGACGGGTGGCATATAAATTTAATATGTAAGTAAACAAACATTGCATAAATCTCATCTAAGAAAAAAGACAGATGGTTATAATTAATTAAGCAGAAAAAAACTCTCCTTTCTGCAGAACATGAAGTCCCATCCAATCATAACTGGTCAGTTATCCCTAAAACAGGCCATAGACGCACACACTCCTGCCTCAAAGTGGCCTGTGATAAGAGCTCCTCCAACTTGGTAGCTATGAATTCTACCTCAGTTTTTTCTGCTGCTTGGTTCCTTACTCATGCCAATGAACTCACCTCTGAGTTTCCCATCAAAATTGGGATTTGTAGCTACTTTCAAACCCGGATGAGGTAAAAGGAAACAGGAGATGTTGGTGAAACAGGAATGTATATGCTTCCGCACATTCTGCAGCTCTTCATGCTGGTTTCCAGAAACCTGGGAACAAGCAGGCAATTACTCTTTTTTAAGGAGGACAAATATAAAACTGTTATTCATAACTGGTACAGGTAGTCCTCGACTTATGACCACAATTGAGCCCAAAATTTCTGTTGTTAAGTGAATGTTGTCCCATTTTATGACCTTTCTTGCCACAGTTGTTGAGTGAGTCACTGCAGATGTTAGGTTAGTGACACCGCTGTTAAATGGGTCTGGATCCCCTCATTGGCTTTGCTTGTCAGAAGGTGGCAAAAGGTGATCACAGGACCCCAGGAGACTGCAGCCGTCATAAATATGAGTCAGTTGCCAAGCATCCGAATTTTGATCATGTGACCGTGGGGATGCTGCAATAGTTGTAACTGAAAAACGGTCAAAAGTCATTTTTTTTCAGTAGCACTGTAAGTTTGAACAGTCACTAAATGAACTGTTGTAAGTCAAGAACTACCTGTACACAAAAATAATAGAGATTCAAAAGTTGCCAAACCTATACACCAATCTTTTTCAAACTTGGCAACTTTAGTATTCCTTAGCCAGAATCCACATACCTCAATGTTGCCAAGTTTGAAAAACACTACTGTAAACTGTGCCCTGGAAAACCATTCTTGAATCAATGCCAGCGTCTTTATTTATCTTCAAGTAGAAGCCAAATTCCCTCTGGGTTCACCTCTTCTGCCACTGCTGAAATCCTATGTGCAGCACTCGAGGCCAAAATTCCTCCAAGTTGGTTGAACAAGCCAGCTGCCACAAAGGAATCCTCACCTCGTCACTAGGTGGCTGGGGAAAGTACTTAAGTGTCCTTCTGTACAGTTGCATATATATGTTTTAAAAAACAGGTTCATTAACGTGGCTTCAGGTCACACTTTTACTGGCTCAAAGTCCTGAGGTTATCCATCTCTTATTTCATGCGTCCTCAAAGCCTATTTTGCCCTCTCCAGACTGGGCCATAATATTTGATAGCAAAATTTCAATTTTTAGGAGCTTCATTTTCTGTGTTTTAAGATCTCTTTGCCTTTAAAAAGTGCAAAGTAAGTGCATTCGGTTATCACAAGACTTAATGCAGCTTGTTCATATTTTAACCATCACAAACCTTAAAACAATTCAGCCTCACCCACCTGACAAGATCATCACACACCAATCAATGCAACTTCTAGACGTCTTAGAGCAGAGGTCCCCATTCTTTTTGGACTAGTTCCCCACAGAGAGGTTTTTCCGCAGACCGGAGGGGGCATGGTTTTGTGTGCTGCCTACATCCCGCAGGTGGGGCTTTTCTTGTTTCTGCGGCCCGGTTGCTGGCATGCTGTGGCCTGGTACTGGTCCACGGACCAGGGGTTGGGGACTCCTGTCTTAGAGGCCAACACCATCATCATCCTTGCTAAAGAAAATTGTCTAGTCCTTCGCTACTCACTGTGGGCCACATACATAACTAGTATGGAGAAAATTAGTCTGGAATAGGCAAAGGGATGATGCAAAGGCTGTATCAGGGGTGTAACCTGAGTCAGAGGGAAACGGGCTAGGATTTTCCAGTTTTATTCCTGTTGAGAGAAGCTGCATTTTTTCTTTTTAATGCATGAAGCCTATTTTAGGCTTGCAAAAACGTTTTCATACCTTTCCATCTCAGAAGAGCAGGATTTCACACTTTTGGTGTGGGGTTTTTTTCCCTTCAGTGATGCCACCAAAATTGAGTGTATGTTAAGGGGCTGTAAACACCACACAAAGAGTGTGATGCACAGGTTCTCATTGGTCAGCCAGGTGGCCTTTCCTGTCTGCTGCCCTCTGCATTAAATTTAACAACAGCACCTTAAAATCACAAGTGATTTTTTTCCTGCAAGAATGACTCTAATTTGATTTAATCTTAACTAGATTTAGTTTAATTTGATGACCTTAATCTGTGAGGGTTATTTCATTATTGCCTGACCTGATTAACAAGTTTCCATTAAGCTGGAAAATAAAATAAGAGTATTTTGACTTAAACAAACACATCCAACTCTAAATACCAACCTTGAGACGTTTTTCCAAAAACTTGGCTCCACCTTCAGCCCCGTAAGCAAACTCATAGGGAAAGCTCCAGTCACGAACAAGGAAAATAAGAGACTATAAATGCGATAAAAACCAAGACCAAAGTGAATACAATGTGCAAATGAGGAAAACATTGCGTTCATTTAAATGTATTGTTTGGAATGGAAGAACAGAGTGTTTTATCTGTTTAATGTGAGGTTTAAATGAGTTGCTTTGAAGAAATTAGCCGATTTGTAGCTAATCGTTTCTTCCAAATTATAAATGTTTACAGTATTTATTAACTTTCTATCCATAAATCTTCCAATACTAGCCAATCAAATTTCATTACTGAAAGCAACCAAAATGGGATTTTGTAAAAACAAAAATTTAACTTCTTTGATGTCGTAGACTTCTAGGGTGAGCTTACAGAATGTATTCAAACAGAGGTTGGATAGACATCTGCCAGGGATACTCTAATTTGGATTTTTGCACTAAGCAGTGAGTTGAATTTGTGGTGTGAAAGGGCTCTTTCCACATCCCAGATGCTGGAATGTGTCTATACCTACAAAGATCAGAATCGTGAAGGAAATGGGAGCATAGTCAATGGCTGTGCTGGATGGGAACTGAGAAATCCAACATATCACAATAATATTGGTGCATAATGCTGCAGCACCGAATACCAATTTGATGGTACAGCTCTACCATAAGGCAATGGCAGGTGGTCATCTTGAAGAACTGAGTTATCTCTTCAGATTATAGAGGTTTCCATTTCTCAAGATTATCTGTGCAGTAATCAAACGTAATCTCTTCAGGTTGCACAGGAAACCTCTCAATTATTTTCTTACCTGAAATGGCTTCAGGAATGTTTCTTCCATGGCTAGCCTCCCATATTCTGTGAAGAGCTGAAATAAGAAGAAAGCCAGGGGAAAATTTTAAACAAGACCTATGTATTAACAAATAATTTTGCTTATATTGCAGTGACTCCAGTGCTTTGTTTTTTAAGTTGAAGCTGCATTTTACATTGCTTCCATTGCTTTCAATTCAGAGTATTCATACCTTTTTTCCCTAAAGAATTAGTTAAATCACTAAAACCACAAAGAGCTCTCAGGGGAGCAGGTAAAAATTAGTCAATTTATTATGGCATCAGCTTTTGTTGATGATATTTCTCCTGATCAAATATACAAAATGTAAGTGTATTAATGGACTCCAGTCTATTAAGCTATCACCTTTATCTAGACGACTTTAATCCATACGATTGAAAACAGGGCTTTAAGTATGAAACCGAAGGTGAACAGTTGGTTGAATCCTTTTAATGTAGTTTTTAATTTTAAAATGAAGATACCACAAAGCTGAACCTGAGATTTCTATGTTCTCCTTACACATCTGTAAAGGCATCTCTACAGCTTGCATATAAAATTAAAGGCATCAAACATTTGGCCGAAGTCTGCTTTAAAAGTACTACTAACTTTCTGACATTTAAATATTCTTAAAACCTTTATGCTTGTGATGTTCCTATTCCCAGGCCTGATCACAAAGATATTGTTAGCAATAATAAGACTAATGTAGTAAATAAACATGAAATCATCAAAACTTATTAAATACTAGATGAATAGAAGATAATAATGCTGAGTCACAATTGCATATCTTTGCAGCATAAAAACAAACAGTATTTCTGTTTCGTACAATACTTTTGTACAAAATTGTTGTTATTAGCTGCAAAGTCGTGTCCGACCCATTGTGACCCCATGGACAATGTTCCTCCAGGCCTTCCTGTCCTCTACCATCTTCTGGAGTCCATTTAAGCTCATGCCTACTGCTTCAGTGACTCCATCCAGCCACCTCGTTCTCTGTCGTCCCCTTCTTCTCTTGCCCTCAATCTTTTCCAGCATTAGGCTCTTCTCCAGTGAGTCCTTCCTTCTCATTAGGTGGCCAAAGTATTTGAGTTTTAGCTTCAGGATCTGGCCTTCTAAAGAGCAGTCAGGGTTGATCTCCTCTAGGACTGACCTGTTTGATTGCCTTGCAGTCCAAGGGACTCATAGGAGTCTTCTACAGCACCATAGTTCAAAGGCCTCAATTCTTTGGCGCTCAGCCATTTTTATGGTCCAACTTTCACTGCCATACATTGCAACTGGGAAGACCATAGCCTTGACTATACACACTTTTGTTGACAGGGTGATGTCTCTGCTTTTTAGTGTGCTGTCTAGATTTGTCATGGCTTTCCTCCCCAGGAGCAAGCGTCTTTTAATTTCTTGGCTACAGTCCCCATCTGCAGTGATCTTGGAGCCCAGGAAAATAAAATCTGTGTCTACCTCAATTTCTTCCCCATCTATTTGCCAGGAATTGAGAGGGCCAGATGCTATGATCTTGGTTTTTTTAATGTTAAGTTTCAACCCAACTTTTGCACTCTCCTTCTTCACCCGCAACAAGAGGCTCTTTAGTTCTTCTTCACTTTCTGCCATTACAAAATTACAGCACCCAGAATTGTCCAGCTCTAAGGGATGGAGCAGTGGATGGGTGGGCAGCAGCATGGAGTTACCTGCAAGTGCTGAAGATCATCTTCTTGTACATTTTGTGACAAGTTGTACACCTGAGTACAAAACAAAGCCAGAAATGTGTAAAAATGGCTGTGAAAATCCTTGTCTTCTTACATGCTCTGTGTGTATGCAATTCCTTTCCTACTATCTATGTTGTGCTCCCTATGGCCAAGAAGAGGTCTCTATTTTTTAGAGTAGTGTCTCTCAATTTCAACAACTTTAAGACATTTGGACTTCAATTTACAGAATTCTGGAAGTTGAAGTCCACATATCTTAAAGTAGCAGAGTTTAGAATAGAGCTGGAAGGGACCTTGGAGGTCTTTTATCTAGACCAAGGGTCAGCAACCCGCGGCTCCCAGTCCTCTGCCATGTGCAGTCCAAAAAAAAAAAAGTGGGACTAAAAAAGTTCAACCAATCAATTCAAACTTCTCATGGGAAAAAAAAAACTTGCGAAGCTTGAATTGATTGGTTGAAGTTCTTTGGTTTGTGGGACTTCTTCCTCGGACTGCACATGGCGGCAGCGGAGGAAGAGACAGGAGGACTGCTGGAAAGGTGAGTGGCTCGGTCAGATGGGGTGTGCCGGGGAGGGGGAGTTCTGTGTGTGTGTGTGCGTGTGTGTGTGCGGGCACACGCCTCCAAATCCGTTCATTGCCAAGGTTTCCTCCCAGTGAGGAGGGTCCGCTAGAAAGAGGGGATTTAGCAGCTTAGTTGGTCAGCCCACAAGCTTTCTCTTACCAGTTTTGCTGGATGAGGAAAGACGCAATCCCCTTTCCCAATCTGCACCCTCCCTAATACCCATTGGGCACCACTCTGTCCGTTAGAAGGAAAGAAACCAAAAGCCACCCCTTTCACGTTCCTCCTTCCAAGCAGGGAACCTTTTTGGGGGAGGAAAGGGTGAAGCAAACACACCCCTCCCCCAACCATTCCTTGCAGAAGAAACTAAGACTGATCAGCCGCATTTATTAGGAAGCGGCCCCTCTACTCTGGAGAGCCAGCAGGGCCCCTGCTTCGCTTTTCCTACATCAGCAGGGCTGGCACTCCCTTAGCCTGGAAAAAGAAGAGTAAAAAACTCAAAAATATAGTTCTTGCTAGCGGCAGGGAGCTGTGAAGGTTGGTGACTCGGGAGAAATGGCCAGGGGGAAGGTGGTGTCGGAAGAAAGGGATAAAAGGAAAGCTTTTATCTCGCTCTCTCATTCACTCACACGTTCCTCGCAAAAACTTCTCTTGCTCTCATTCACTCACATTTCGCTCTAAAGAGCCTCTTTCACACTCTCATTCACTCACACTTTGCTGGAAAATGCTTCTCTCGCACGCTCATTCTCTCACCAACTCCATGGGGACGCTTGGCAATGAAGGGGCCGATTAAAACCACTCCCGCTAATGCTGCTACTGCTAAATTTTTCACATGCTGCTTGGTTCCGATGAAACCGGATGCCACTACTAGGGGTGGAGGAGGCTGCCCAGGTTCAGCCGTGGCAGATGCCAACGACAGTAGCGTTGTGAAACAGGAAGGTTGGCGGCGGCAGTGGTGGCTGCTGTTGAGGCAGCTTAGTGTCCTTGCCGAAATACTGGAGGTTCTCCAGGCCCGGCGGAGCTGCCGCGCTCCGCGGCTTTGGCAGAGGGGTAGCAACACCTGCCTGTCGGGCGGAAGAAACAGAAAGGTTGGCAGCGGCAGCAGCGGCTGCTGTTGAGGCAGCTTAATGCCCTTGCTGAGATACTGGAGATGCTCCAGGGCCAGCAGAGCCGCCGTGCTGCGCGGCTTTGGCGGAGGGGTAGCAATGCCTGCCTGCCGGGCGGAAGAAACAGAAAGGTTGGTGGTGGCAGCAGCGGCTACTGTTAAGGCAGCTTAGTGCCCATGCAGAGATACTGGAGGTGCTCCAGGCCCGGCGGAGCTGCCACACTCCGCAGCAGAAGTAGCAACGCCTGCCTGCCGGGCGGAAGAAACAGGAAGGCGGCGGCGGCAGGGCACCTGGCAGGCAGTACTCGGCAAGCGGGCATGGGCAATGCACCGGTAGCTCCCACCCCTCCAAGTACCAGGCACTGCTCCCCAGACATACCGCTGCTCCTGCCGCCAAAGCCGTGGAGCGCAGTGGATCCGCGGAGCCTGGAGCACCTCCAGTATCTTGGCACTCCTTTCGAGTTGGTGAGTGAATGAGTGCGAGAGAGAAGCATTTTCGAGCAAAGTGTGAGTGAATGAGTGTGTGAAAGAGGCTTTTTAGAGCAAAGTGTGAGTGAATGAGTGTGTGAAAGAGGCTTTTTAGAGCAAAATGTGAGTGAATGAGAGAGCGAGAGAGAAGCTTTTCCAAGCAAAGGCGAGTGAATGAGAGCAGAGGGGGCAGGGCGGCTGCATGTCTTGCCTTAGGCTCCACTCTTCTGTCAAGCCTCTTGTTCTGTGCATGTGCACACATGCACACCCATTTTTTGCAGCTCCCAGTTATTCCTTTTGTGAGGGAACCAGTTCCGAGTGGCTCTTTCACTGTTTCAGGTTGCCGACCCCTGATCTAGACCAACACTCTGCTCAAGCTGGAGACGCTATACAATTTGAGACAAGTGGCTGTCCAGCCTCTTCTTGGATCTCAAGCCAATGTCAATTTTTTAGGTCAACATGTAATGATTTTGTTTTCACCCCATCTATCATATAGTTTCGCTAACTCACATGAACTACCACAATTTAGCAGTTCCAAAGTCACCATTTTGCAGAATCACACATCCCTATGTCTCAATTCAAATGCTAAAACACTGTATGCTCTGGCTCCTGCACTAAAAAAACCAATAGAATAGAATAGAATAGAATAGAATAGAATAGAATAGAATAGAATAGAATAGAATAGAATAGAATAGAATAGAATAGAATAGAATAGAATAGAATAGAATCTTTTACATTTCACCATTTCAAATAGACACACACCCATAAAACTGACCAAGGCAGATTTTAAAGTTAGTGAATGTGTTGCCATCAACTCTTGGTAACTAGATGGACAAATATAAACAGTATAACAGAGTTGAAAGGGACCTTGGAGGTCTTCTAGTCCAATCCCCTGCTTAAGCAGGAGAACCTGTACCATTTCAGACAAATGGTTGTCTACTCTCTTCTTAAAAACTTCCAGTGCTGGAACATTCACAACTTCTGGATTCAGGTTGTTCCACTGATTAATTGATCTAACTGTCAGGAAATTTCTCCTTAGTTCTAGGTTAATCATTGGATCTTGCAAAAAGCATATCTTTAAGAAAATCATCAATGGTTTCAAATTCTGTAAAACAGTAGAGGGCACGTAAGCTAGAAAGAACACCTTAACTTGCAATGTGAGCTACCTGAAACCATGCAGAAAGTTGAAGAAAGTCTTATGCTAATGTGCAACTGCTTGGATAAGTCCCTGCAGTTTACCTTGGCAGAATTTTAAAAGCACCTTGCCATTGGACTGGCCCAAGGTCATCCAGCTAGCTTTGTGCCTAAGGCAGGACTAGAACCCACGCTCTCCTGGTTTGTAGCCTGATGCCTTAAGCACTACACCAAACTGGCTCTCTTATATGGCCTATATAGTGTCAACCTCCATCGCTGATACTACAGACAGCTCCGAGGGCTGGAAATGGTTGCCCTCTTCATCTGCTATTGACTATTTCTGCCATGTTTGTCAACTGAATGCAAAACCCCCACCCCCCACTGGTTTCCTTTCAGCAACCTGCTTCCTGTATTTGATCCTGCAAAGGCACTGCCTGGTACCTGGATAGAGCTGATCATGGTGCTCAGAGCAAAGACAGTGGCAGAATCCCGCAGTGTTGACTGGCTGTCAAAGGTGCCCTGAGTATCCATTAGCAATACAGCAACCTGTAGAAAACACAGAAGAAGAGAAGCATACAATATGAAACCCTTGTCGTTTTATTTGCTAAAAGAAATAACCAAAGCCTTTGGCATCAGTTGTGTTATAGCACTGGAAAACTTCAAACCTGTTATTTGGAGGCTAGGGGTAGCCTATATCATCCAGGAATACAGGCTGAGGTGCTCAGAAGGCATCTTGCTGCGAATTAATTACATTTCTTCCAAAGATGCTGCACTGACTACTCATATGCTATTGAGCTAAGTTCACAATACTGGTAATATAGGGAAAGACAATATGGTACCCAAAACATGCCTTTTGGAAAGCAATAGCAATAGCACTTAGACTTATATATTGCTTCATAATGCTTTACAGCCCTAAGTAGTTTACAGTCAGCATATTGTCATCCACAATCTGGGTTGGGTTTTTTTGTGTTTTTTTATTATTGATTTCAGTAGGATGGAAGTCTGAATCGACCTTGAGTTGGCGAGAATTGAACTGCTGGAGTTGGCAGAAGCAGCCTGCAATTCTGCACTCTCACCACTGTGCCACCACAGCTCTCTAGTGCCCTCTAGTGCCTGCTAGTTTTCTGATCCATCTGACTTTTTAACAAGGTTATTTTTAATGTTTAAAAAAATACGACAGAAAGCTGATCTACTACACAGAACAAAGGATTTTGCACTTTTTCCACTTTTATTATATTGTAACCTTCCCAGAGTCGCTGAATTACTGAAATGGGCGACATAGACATCCAATAAATAAACAATTTAGCCTCCAGCATCCTATTTATTTGCAAGCATAGTTTGGAATCCCACAAAAGCCGAACAGAATGACAGAAAGCACTCGTGTATGGGAGGGTTAATTAACCACCTGGTTAATTAACTATGAACTATGGTGCTGGAGAAGACTCCTGTGTCCCCCTTGGACTGCAAGGCATTCAAACCGGTCAGTCCTAGAGGAGATCAACCCTGACTGTTCTTTAGAAGGCCAGATCCTGAAGTTGAAACTCAAATCCTTTGGCCACCTAATGAGAAGGAAGGACTCACTGGAGAAGAGCCTAATGCTTGGAAAGATTGAGGGCAATAGAAGAAGGGGATGACAGAGAATGAGGTGGCTGGATGGAGTCACTGAAGCAGTAGGCGTGAGCTTAAGTGGACTCCAGAAGATGGTAGAGGACAGGAAGACCTGGAGGAAAGCTGTCCATGAGGTCGTGATGGGTTGGACACAACTTCGCAACTAACAACAAATGTTTTTGTGACTGACCACCACATCTTGCGCAGTCATTTTGTAAACTCATCACGTTTATTCAAAATTTTAAAGGAGCCTCCAGGCCCAGAAATGTTGCTATCCCCTTTTACAAAAATATACAAAGATCTATGTAGCATAAAACATGGATAGCTGATAGATTATCTCCCTTCTGAGCCTGCTTAGAAACTGCAGTCAAGACAAAAGGCTTTCTGGAAGGTGCTGCACTTGCCAGATTTGCCATGTGACAACTCGAGGGAGAATATTTTTTGATACAGGAGTCTGAATGACAGAATTCCCTCTTGATTTATTACATCTGGCACCACCCCAAGCCTTGTTAGCTTTCCGTGTCAATTAATCACCTCCTTATTCACCAAGCCCTCGACTCACTTCACACTATGATATCATTTAATGTGTTGTCATTGTTGTTATGGTTCTCTCTTTTGGTTTTAACTCTTTCAGATCTTTTTTAGAGATTTACTTTGTGCTCTTAGGCTCTGGATATTTTTGATTTAAAAAGAGAAAACAACCGTGTGAATAAAATAAACATGCAGCCAATCAGTCTTGAGAGACCAGGGAAGTCAGCAAGAGTGGTCACAAATGGCAAATATCTGGGCAATCAAAGCCCCACCCCCTTTTAATGTGCTTTGCATACCTCACATGCACATAGAAGGGGTGGGGCTTCACCTACCCAGTCACACCCACCACTTTGACCTTGCTGAGTACTCTTGCAGATGCCCCTGTCTGATGCCACCTATAAAACTTCTAATGGCTCTCCAGGCCAAACAGAGGCAATACTTCTCCCATTAGCAATGGGATTCTGTGGAGAAGGAAGGAGAGGCTTGCTCTTTCAACACTGTCTGGGCAGTGTAAAAAAATAAAATAAAAGAGTTGCCAACCTTCATAAGGTGAGCTTATGAAGACATTACAGAACGGCCCCTGAGCCAGGAAAGATTTGTAACCGAAAAAAATGTCTAACTAATATTGCACATTGATATGACACAATGTCTTCTAAATGCATCAAAGGCGAGTTTCCATTGTGGCTGCAACTTAACATTTCTGGAGAACCTATCAGAGAAGGTAAATTTAGCCAGAGGCTGAACATATTTTTGAGTTGGTGACCGGTATAGTTAAGATGTTCCTGTTTTGTACATATTCTACGGCAATACGCTGATATCTGTTCCGGAACTGCAGGCAAGCTATTCTTAGAATTTTAATTTGTGTCTGGCTGTCCCTTAAGCTTTTTTGCCTTCTTCCTCCCGGACTGAGAGCTGGTTCCAGTGTCAATGGCTAAGAACCTCTGGGTTCTGCTAGATCAGGGGTAGGCAACCTTGGCTCTTTTATGACTCATGGACTTCAACTCCCAGAATTCCTGAGTCAGCTATGCTGACTCAGGAATTCTGGGAGTTGAAGTCCATGGGTCATAAAAGAGCCGAGGTTGCATACCCCCTGTGCTAGATGATGCACTCTGCCTTCAGACGCTTATAGAGGCAACTCTGAGAAAGTGTCATTTTTTAGTTATGGATCCAGTAATTCCAGCCAGTGATGCTGGACATTTATCATTTCAGGCCCTAGTGGTCTCTCACTACTATATGGATAGATCTTCCTTTGTCCAGAGACATTGTTCTGGACCTCCCACATATTTCCCAAAACAGAGCTTTATGATGGCTCCCTAATAGGCCACAGAATTTACTTTAAATTCTTTGTGCTAGTGTTTATAGTCTTGCCATTAGGTGTTTCCCATCCCTGCTCCAGCTCTGGTCATGATAGGATTCTGTTTATACAACACAGTTGACATTCCCTTTTCACATGTTGCATGCATTCCAGGATCTGGGTCCTCCATTATTCTCTTTCCTCCCACTCCAACTCTACATATCCTCGGGTTCATCTAAGAATTTATTTGTTCAATACAGCAGAGTGAATAGTAGATGTGGTTGTAAACAGATAGTAGCAATGGCAATAAGGTTGATTTTCTGAAAATTGTATTTGTAAAGTTAGATGATTAACAAGTTTAGGCAAACAGAAAACAATGATTGGGTTCACATATTGTGCTAAGGCAGGGGTCTTCAAACCTGGCCCTTTTGTGACTTGTGGACTTCAACTCCCAGAATTCCTCAGCCAGGCACGCAGGCTGAGGAATTCTGGGAGTTGAAGTCCACAAGTCATAAAAGGGTCAAGTTTGAAGACCCCTGTGCTAAGCCATAATAAAATTTAGCTTTAATTTAGTGTGTTTCTATGAAATGACAGGCACACAGGCTGAGGAATTCTGGGAGTTGAAGTCCACAAGTCATAAAAGGGTCAGGTTTGAAGACCCCTGTGCTAAGCCATGATAAAATTTAGCTTTAATTTAGTGTGTTCTATGAAATGACCCGCTGTGCTTTCCCTACCTATGACTTAGTCTTATCTGTATAGTCGGCATTATAACTTATTCAATATATCATGGCTGGTTTGATACCAGCACTGATTATGAGTATCCACAACAAATCACCAACCTTGTTCCCGTCTGGTTTGTCCACAAGGAAGATTTCACTCCAAATCTGGATGCCAGTTGTCTCCCGTTCTGATCCACCTCTCCAAGAAAACCCTGTGAGTGGTTCATTAAAATCCCCAATCCAATCAACTAACTCCTGCAAAGCAATTGCCAAGGAAGTTATTATCCTTAGAACCAGGCAAAGTGACGTTTCTTTATGCCAACAGTTTATTTCTAGCATTAGTGGTCACCAAACAGATAGCAACCAAATAATTACCAAGCAGCTGGACATTTTCAGTGATTGTTCATGTAAATGGGAAGTAAGATGACCCATTCTAATTTGGGCAAAGCATTCTACTACAGAAGAATGTCTTGGGAGATTCTCAGTCATGGTTGTCCCAAAGGTCCAGATGCCTTTTGAAAAAGCGCCTTCTGAAAAAGCACCTTTGGAAAAAGCACCTTACAGAAGAACTTAAATTTTATATTTCAAATAGGCAATTTTCAGATTCCCCCATCATGCTGGTAAGGAAGTGATATATCAGAATACAGAGGATTATCTCCATTTGTATGTGAAATGATTGAAGTAATGTTCAGTTATGAAATCAGATTCAAAATCTCCAAAACCAAGTCATTGGGTACACCTTGGCCAGTTATTGTTCTCCCAATATTAACGTGCCAAATACTTGGGGGTATAGCTACAAATAGCCATATGCAGGTAGTCCTCAAGTTACAGAGTTTGTTTAGCGGCCGTTCAAAGTTACAACAGCACTGAAAAAAGTGACTTATGACAATTCTTCACACTTACAACCATTGTAGCATCCCCGTGGTCACATGATCAAAATTCAGATGCTTGGCAACTGACTCATATTTATGACGGTTGCAGTATCTTGGGGTCACGTGGTCACCTTTTGCGACCTTCTGACGAGCAAAGTCAATGGGGAAGCCAGATTCACTTACCAACCGTGCTACTAACTGAACAACTGCAAAAAAATTCATTTAACAACTGTGGCAAGAAAGCTCGTAAAACTGGGCAAAATTCAACAAATGTCTCACTTAGCAAAATAAATTCTGGGATCAGTTGTGGTCGTAAATCAAGGACCATCTTTACAGCTGTGCTGTATCCTGAACCCTGTACAGTCAATGTGCACTAAATGTGGAATACCAACATGAGGTTTGGCTACCAGTTTCTGATAGATTCTGAAGATGAATCCTGCCTCCTACCTCAACCACACATCTTGTGCCTTGTGACATTCTCATTATTCATCTCTCAAGTGTCAAATCTAGCATCCAAGGGCACTTTGCTTAATTGCATCTGCTTAACTGCACCAAGAGCAAATCTGATATATATTGCAACCTGCAGGTAAGCTCATGTACTAAGCTCCTGAGCATAAAGAATCAGGCCACAACCTCTACAACAGCCAGCGCAAACTTACCATGTTGTGCATGTATCTCAGCATAAAGTCCATCAAGAATGATTTCCCCTTCCGAAAAGCCCCAGCCACGGACACAGCCACCACCTCCCGATCACAGACAGCTTTCGACAGCAAAATGCGGTTGAGAGCAGCTTCGTCCAGCTCAAAGGAGTGGTCGTCCTTCACAATGAGCACTTGTACTGGATGGGCCTTCCCACCAGAGTCTTCCTCTTCCGAGCTCCATTCATAGCTTTTTTCTGAAAATCCACCTGTGTTTAAGACAACCGCTGTCTGATCAAGTCCCGATGAGGGTACAAAGAAGCTTAGGCTAACATTTTATATTGACTTACCAAACATGGCTTCTTGCACATCAGGTCACAGGAATATTGGGGTCCAGAGGTGGGGGGGAGAGAAAGGATACAGCAGAGGGAAGGAAAAGATGCTTAGCCACTCTAATACTCTTTCCTCCAGACAGGTTTAAAGCCTTCCTAATAACTGGCTGCCTCAGGGGAAAGAGAAAATTCCCTCTGACAATTACAGAAATAGACTAGCAGCTGAAGTTTACTTTATTTATGAAACATATTCTATTACTGTCTAATAATACCTCTTGCTAGTTTTCAGTTACATTAATCATATTCTCTGCTTACACACAAAGACATTAGGGTAATTCAAAAGTTAGAAGGATGCTCAGAACTTTATGTTCCAAGATTTCACTTTCATTCTCTACCCGGCTTCTACCACTGCAATAGCATCGCAATCTGCATCACTGAAAGAGACCTTGGGATCTCAATTTTTTTGTTTCAGATGCAGGAAAGAAGCCATTTGAATGGCCTGAGACCAATAGCTGCTAGGGCAGCTAAATGAAGCTAAATGGCAGGTAAATGAAGAGGCAGCCACCCTCTTCCACCTCTGGATTCTCTCCTACAAAATCCACTGCCCCATATTTGTTTTGGAAGGCAAACAAAGTTCATAATATAACACTGCATCCTCAGGTTTGCTCAGAAAGACTGCCTATATACAATGGCAGGTCAGATACATAAAATTTATTTTTTTTTATTTTTTTTATTTTTTTTATTTTTTTTACATTTATATACTGCCCTTTCCCTGAGGACTCAGGGCGGTTTACAGGGAGTTAAAAACCAGCAATACAAAAGTTAAAACCAATTTAAAAAAGATTAAACTAACCCTGTGCAATTAAAACCCTGATTAAAATAAATTACTCCTCAGCCTGGGCCCGGGAGCTCGAAGAGCCAGGTCTTCAGGCCCCGGCGGAATGACCGGAGGTCGGGGGCAGTCCTCAGCTCCACTGGCAGCTGGTTCCAGACGGCAGGCGCCCCCACTGAGAAGGCCCTATCCCTGGGTATCACCCGCCGGCAATCTCTTATCGGTGGGACCCTGAGCAGACCCTCCCTGTGGGAGCGCACTGGGCGAAGGGCATTTGATGCCGGCAGCAGGTGTTCCCTTAAATACCCCGGACCCAGGCCATGTAGGGCTTTATAGGTAATAACCAGCACCTTGAATTTCACCCGGAGGGCAACCGGAAGCCAATGCAGCTCGCGGAGTAGAGGTGTTACATGGGACTATCGGGAGACCCCCATTACAACTCGCGCGGCCGCATTCTGCACCAGTTGAAGCCTCCGAGTGGTCTTCAAGGGCAACCCCATGTAGAGAGCGTTACAGTAGTCCAAACGGGAGGTCACGAGTGCATGAGTAACTGTGCGTAGGGCATCTCAGTCCAGATAGGGACGCAACTGGCGCACCAGGCGAACCTGTGCAAAAGCCCCCCTGGTCACGGCTCCTATGTGGTCTTCAAAATTGAGTCGTGAATCCAGGAGGACGCCCAAGTTGCGAGCCCTATCAACGGGGGGTAACACCTCACCCCCCCATCGTTAGAGGTGGAATAATCTGGTTAGCCCGAGATGCCGATATGCACAGACACACTATTTGTTTTATTTTTATTTTTTGAGATAGAAGTCCTCAGTTCATGATTTAAAAGTATCAATCCAAAGGATGGAATTCCAGATAAATGAGCAGGTAGAACCAAAGCAAATTGACATTAGTGATGGCAGTGTCAACTTTGAAAATGAGCATGGCTGCAGCCATTTTCCCTACTCATTTTCGGTTGACACATAGCACGGAGGGAGGGGGGGTTTACCACTTGCTTTGCTACACAAAACAGACTTTCTCCTGTGGGAACCAAGGTCTGCTGCTCCCGGGATTTCAGGCTGGGCGTTTCATGAAAAGCCCGCCAAGAAGTTGTATTGGGGAATGTAGCAGCTTGCATAGCTTTAAAATGTTTGGATTTCAACTCTCAGAGAAACCTAAAATAAAGAAGCATGCTTTTTCCTGGCTTGGGATTCTGGGAGTTGCAGTCCAGACATCTTAAATGTGCCAATTTGAGAAACATTGATCTAGCTAATTTTGACTTATTGGTTAAAAATATTGACACTAAGTAAGTTATGGAAATCTAACTCAGGGTCCATCAAATCCCCAAAGGCAAAATAAACTCTAACTTGGATTGCACGACATGCCAAATTACAAATTATCTATTAATATTTGCGGTTTATGTCTTGACTGAAAGCAGACCAGTTTACAATTCAGTGTGTTTTGTGCAGAAAATTATTAGATGAGAATGTAACAGGTAAGTTTGTCATGCAAACAGTGCTTCTATTTCTTTTCATAGGAAGATGAATATTGTTTTTATACCAGAATATTTGTCCAGCAATGCAAATTTGTCTAATTATACTAGCAGAAATTTTCTAAATAGAGATTTTTCACATAACCTGCTCGTTGAACCTCCAAATATTGGGAGGGGAACCTGGAGATTTTTGAGATTTAAACCTGTATGCAAAAACATGTCCTATTATTTAGTTACAGCCTTCTGTAGTAATCATTAATTCCAATTACAAACTCACTCTCAATGATCTGAATTTTTGCTGTTATTGTTCAGATGCTAAGTTGTGTCTGACTCTTTGTGACCCCATGGACCAAGGCTTCCTGTCCTCCACTGTTTCCATAGAGTTTGCCCCAATTCAGTGAATTGGGCGATGCTTTAAACTTGTCTCTACACTACAGGCAACAGGATGCTTCTGTTTCCTGATGTGGATGTGCAGTGATGGTAAGTTTCAAGAATGTAGAAACCACACTACTGAATATGAGGATGAGCATTAACAAGACCGTACTAAGACTATCATGGGATACTATGAAATATTATATGGTACATATAAAGTTACTGAGCATGAGTGCATATCCCAGATGAGTCAAATGATGCTAACCTATGAAAAAACTCATTCCAAACTCAAATATGTTTGAACTGTATATAAAGCGGTTCTAAATTGCTCCTCACCTCTTTTCTGTGAGGTGCCTGTCCTTGCTTATGCATAAACAAACAGATATTAATCTATGTTTCCAGCCTAGATTTTCTTTTGGCAAGGCAGGATCTAGCCAATGTTTATGTCTAACAGTATTTTAGCTGTTCTTCATACTGCAGTCTTCTGGACAGAGACTTCTGATCTTATTCCTGGGATCTGTTGGAGCCGCTTTCTCAGCTTAGGAGTCACAGCCCTAAGAGCTCCTACCACCACTGGGATCATTTGGGCCTTTATTTTTCACATTCTTTCTAGTTCCTTCTTCAGGCCCTGGTCCTTCTCTAACTTCTCCTACTCCCTCTTTCCTGATATTGCTGTCACCTAGCACTACCACATCTATCGCAACATTGCCTTCTGGTCCTGGTCTACAGCCACCATAACTGGTTTATTGGCCATGTCTGTCCATGTGGATCTGGAAGTCCCATAGAAACTTAGACAAACACACACACTATCGAACAGTGGGCACATTAGCTAGTTTGCATTTCAGAATTGCTTAAGAATAAAACACTGATTGAAAATGGAACCTCCGTCTACAAGGCCAGTATAGCTAGAATACCACAACCTGGAAGTCATATGCCAATAAGCTTCCTTTCTCTGAGGAAAATGGATTCCTGTTGGAAACAAAGCACAGGACTCAAGAGGTTTTTTACAACAGTTCGTTTAGTGTCCATTCAAAGTTAAAAAGACACTGAAAAAAGTAATGTATGGCCATTTTTCACACTTACGACTGTGCATCTCCATGATCATATGATAAAAATTCAGATGCTTGGCAACTGACTCATATTTATGGAGGTTGCAGTGTCCCGGGGTCATGTGATCAATTATTGTGACCTTCTGACAAGCAAAGTCAATCGGAAAGCCAGATTCACCTAATAAACCTGTTACTAACTTAGTATCTGCAGTGATTCACTTAACAACTGTGGCAAGCAAGTTCGTAAAATGGGACAAAACTCACTTAACAAATTTCTCATTTAGCAACAGAAATGTTGGGCTCAATTGTGGTCGTAAATCAAGGAATATCTGTATTAATGCTGCCCAACAAGGCAGCTCTTACATATTTCAATATTATGCTGCATTGTTACCTATCATACCACACTTGGTTTTTTCCCCCCAGCTATGCAGAATTTGTGCTGTTTAACTTCTATTCTCTCTCTCTCTCTTTCTTTTGTTTAAGTGCAAAGCAAGCAAATCTTTCTCCCTTCACAGCTGCCTGTTTAAGGGAGGGGAAGCAGAAGGAGGAATAAGAACTATGGGAAGAATTCTGTTAATCCTGACAACTGTTTCAAAGGAGTTAGCACTGGATGCCTGGCTAGAAAGACAAGAATTTCTTAGTGTTACAGCTGCTAGTATGCGATGTAAAAAGCATCCGAGGGGACAAGATGGGGAAAGAGGCATGACGAATTCCCCTTCCCAAACTACTTTGCTTTCATTTGTTTTCTTCGTTTGTAAAAAAGAAACCATTTCCTAATATTAAATACCAGTTGCAATGTATGGCAGTGAAAGCTGGACCATAAGAAAGGCTGAGCGCCAAAGAATTGAGGCCTTTGAACTCTGGTGCTGGAGAAGACTCCTGCGAGTCCCTTGGACTGCAAGGTGATCAAACCGGTCAGTCCTAGAGGAGATCAACCCTGACTGTTCTTTAGAAGGCCAGATCCTGAAGCTAAAACTCAAATACTTTGGCCACCTAATGAGAAGGAAGGACTCACTGGAGAAGAGCCTAATACTGGGAAAGGTTGAGGGCAAGAGAAGAAGGGGACGACAGAGAATGAGGTGGCTGGATGGAGTCACTGAAGCAGTAGGCGTGAGCTTAAATGACTCCAGAAGATGGTAGAGGACAGGAAGGCCTGGAGGAACGTTGTCCATAGGGTCGCGATGGGTCAGACACGACTTCGCAGCTAACAACAACAACACAATATTAAATAACAGAGCATATGCTATTTGCAAATCTAATCTTCACCCCTATCATCAGCATGCTAAAGCAACATCAAAATTATATGTCACAGCTGCTGATTTTAGTTGCCGGCTATTACTTACAAAGTACTACTTATGTAGTGGGGGTTAGTGCTACACTTATAAAACCTCCCCAAGGCTGCATGACCAGTTTATCTGAGGGACTGCTAACTCTGAGTGTTTCTTTTCGTTCAATATAATTTGGTAGAATGGGTACATTGCAGGTCCCTTCCATTAGTCACTGTCAACTATCGTGACTTGGGAAACACAGGCTCTGTGAAGATAGTCCTTTTCTAGTGACTGCCTCATTTAGCAACTGTTCACAGTCATGATGGTGATGGAAAAGTAACTTTATAACCAATCCTTACATTTACTGTAAGCCCTTCATAGGTCTGTAAAGCAAAGGAAAATGGAAGTAAAATCACAAGCACAGTTGTTCTTTCACTTAGGTGACAGCCCCAATTGTGGTAGCTAAACAAGGACTGCCTTCCTCTGGAGTAGTATCCCACCCTGATGACATTGCAAAAGTCCTTTGAAGACCTGCTTGTTCTACCAAGACTTGGAGTAAGATGGAAACAGAATCTTTTCAGTCATTTCTTTGGTAGAATCCTTGATGCTCTCTGAGTTTGGCTGTTTTCCTGCAGACATTTCATTATCAATATCATCAGTGCTAGAACTATCTGATGTTACCCAGTTTGATAATGAAACATCTGCACGAAAACAGTCAAACTCAGAGAGAACCAAGAACTCCACAGTTCAACCTAGAGCTACAAATAGATACTCCAAAACTGAGTATTTTTCAACTTCAGCAACTTTTAAGATATGTGGACTTCAATTCCTGGCTGCCTGGGGAATTCTGGCAGTTGAAATGCACACATCTTAAAGTTGCCAAGGCTGAAAAATACTGCCCTAGAACAACAAGGCTGTCAGGAAAGCCACTGCTGTTATTTATTATTCACATATTTCAGCTGGCAGAGTTCAGCTAACTACCAAGAGTTTTTAGTAACTGTGCCATTAAGTTTACATAAAAAAAATCACAATGAGGGTAAGGTTTCAATCGTACTCTGTACGTGTTACTTTAATTAACTAAATATTTCTCAGATACCCACAAAGAATACATATTTATCTGGATTAGCACGTTGCACTATGAGCTTTTCAGATACAGTCGTGCAGGAAATCCCATCTCCATCTACTGTATGATGTAGCACTGTGTGCCAGATCAAGAAACAGACTTCACAGGAAGACTAGAACTATATTTTAATAAATTAAGCTATATTAACGGAATCTTGCAATCCTGATTGGTTTTATATCCTCTTCCCCTTATATCCCTGTGAATCATGATTGTTATTTGTTTATTATAAATAAGTAAATAAGTAAATAAATAAATAAATAAATAAATAAATAAATAAATAAATAAATAAATGTATTGGCCATCCATCTTTCCATAGGGTACCGTAAGTCTGGGTGACGTATAGTTACATAAAATCTAAAACACAAAAAGTTAAAAACAAACACTAAAGCCAAAAACACAGGGGGAGGGGGGGCAGAGGGGGATCTGTTATTACTCAATCAACCACCTCCATTGCCAACAGCAGAGAAGGTCCTCCTCCTGGACCCCACCAGCCAGAATACTCAGGCTAACGGGACCCATAGCATGTCTCCTCTGCTGGCACAAGTAGATGAGCTAATCCCAGTGGGGCGAGACTAGTCCCTCAAGTAACCTAGACCCATACCATGAAGGACTTTAAAGGTGATCACCAACACCTTGAATTGCACCTGGAAGCAGACTGACAACCAGTGCAACTCGCAGAGCAGTGGTGTCACAGGGGCCATTCCTGGGGGCCCCCAAACTACCTGCACTGCCACACTCTGCACCAGCTGTAGCTTCTAAATGTGTTCAAGGGTAGCCCCATGTAGAGTGCATTACAGTAGTCCACTCGTAAAATGACTAGGGACTGAACGACTGAGCACAGGGAATCCTGGCACACAACATGAAGTTGTACAAAGGCTCTCCTAGCCACGACTGCCACCTGTTCCTCTAACATGAGTCTCGAGTCCAAGAGAAAACCCAAGTTGTGGACTAGGTATTTCTGGGGTAATGCCACTCCATCCAGAGTCAAAGATGACAAAGTCCCGAATCCCGGAGCCCTGTGAACCCAAAGCCATTCGATCTTACCAGGGTTCAGTCAAAGCCTGTTGTCCCCATCCAGGTCCAGATAGCCTCCAGACCCCGCAAAAGGGTGGCCACAGCATCACTTGGGTCATCAAGAGTGGAAATATAGAATTGGGTGGTATTATCTTGCTCCATGGGGTTTAAAGAATGTTTCAGTTCATTTATATAATACTTCTTGCCCACTTCCCTAGAAATCACCTCCCTAATTCTTGGACAACCATTTGTTGGGCAGCGGGTTGGACTAGAAGACCTCCAAGGTGCCTCCCAGCCCTATGATTCTATGTTTCTCTACATACAATGTCAAGACTGGCTTATCTTCCAACTCCTTAAGGACACTATTATGTTTTAAAACTTCAAGACTGCATTTTGTCTATATATACAGTATGCTGCCTATCCATATTTGCCACCTGTTGCTCTCTCTTACAAAAAGGTTACATGAACGGCTGTTATGTGCACAGTAATGTAGTGCAAATTCTGATCACGGACAATAATGAATTTCAGATATAAATCTTTTGAATATGATCACAGAATCACAGAATTGTAAAGATGAAAGTTCAGATCAATCCTCTGCAATGTGCAGGAAAACCAGTTTAAATCATCCTCAAGAAATGCCATCTACATTCTTCTTAATGAACCTGCATGGTGAACCCACAATCTTAGACTATTCCACTGTTTTACAGATTTTACCATCAGATCTTATATTTACCTACAAAGAGTAATCCCAATCCTATTCCTATTGTTTCTGTTCTGACATGTTGGCCAACAGCTCTGTTCTGATTATGTGTCTCCAGTGCATCTTAAAGTCCTTTGGCTTTGTTATCCTCTCTCTTCTGAACAGAGTGCCGTTGGTAGATGGGCAGCTGTATCAGATTGTTTATTAAATAAATAAATAAATTGACAAACATCACCAGGCGGTGGGAAGGAAAAAACTATTTCTGAACCAGTGTTGCTGCAGCACAAATGAGCCAAGTCAGACTGTACACTGCCAATCACTAATTTTAAAAAATATTTCTTTTATTTTTTTAGAAACCCAGTTCCAATGGATTTTGGTTCCTTCCTAATTCTCCTCTTCCATATTCCATTCTCTAATATTCCAAATTGAATCATCTTTTTTTAAAAAAAATAATACACTTTATTGTGCCATCATTCTGCTGAACACCTAATTTTCACAATGCTTTCTAACGTCTATGTGCATTTAGCCATGTAGTATGGCTATAGTTTTATTATGTGTCCTTATTATCTTCTTTACTCCCCCCTTTTTATTGGTATTATTATGATTATCATTATTCTGTTGCTTTCCATATATACCGAGACCAGAGACATGCCTTGTGTATCTAATCACACTTGGCCAAAAAAAAAAGTACTTGATTCAATTCAAATCGCAAAGGCAGCTGAGTCATTTAGGATGCCACACCTATTTCCTTTATACATACATACATACATACATACATACATACTGTACATTCATGTGTGTATACATGTGTGTATGCGTGTATGGATGATTTGGGAGGCACAGGGCGGGATAGAGCAGATGTGACTCCATCGTTCTGGCTTTTCCTAAATTAGGAAGGCGAATTAAAGCATTTTCAGGACTGCCATGTGATATTATGCATTTTTAATAGACTACCAACACAACAGTATACTCTTTAGGAGGACAGCAGCAAAACTAGGTTAAACAGTGACTGGAAGAAGAGCAGTATATTCTGGAAAGAGCAATAAATACCACTCTGATGCCATCTGGGCTTAAAGGGGAAAATACTAGTATTGGTAACACTAAGGATGGCTGAAAACTGTCTCACTCATGGGCTGGGAATGCGATGAACACAATGACATAAGGACATGGGAGCAAAAATGTTGCCAGTTATGATTTACAGGTTCCAGGCAAACACCTGCTAGCCAAAATTTTATAATTTTTATTTATTTATTAAGAAATTTTATGTGACTGCCAAACACGGTGATATATCTCTATCTCAATCAATGTCTCAGCAACCCCTGGCTAACCTAGAAAGCCAACACAGGTTGGTGTAGTTTAATATTTCACTGGGATGTCACCAGTGGATTTCAGAGCTTTAGGTTAGACTGGGAAATGAAAACAAGAAGCCCAGGAGACCATTCGTAACTAAGATATAAAGGTAAAGGTAAAGGTTCCCCCGCACATGCGTGCTAGTCGTTTCCGACTCTAGGGGCCGGTGCTCATCTCCGTTTCAAAGCCGAAGGGCCAGCGCTTGTCCGAGGACGTCTCCGTGGTCATGTGGCCGGCATGACTAGACACCAAAGGCGCACGGAACGCTGTTACCTTCCCACCGTAGTGGTCCCTATTTTTCTACTTGCATTTTTACGTGCTTTCGAACTGCTAGGTTGGCAGAAGCTGGGACGAGTAACAGGCGCTCACTCTGTTATGCGGCACTCGGGATTCGACCCGCCAAACTGCCGACCTTCCGATCGACAAGCTCAGCGTCCTAACCCACTGAGCCACCGCATCCCTGCAACTAAGATATACATCTGCTTAAATATACAATGATACATAAAGCAATGCCTGCTCCATAAGGAAAGCCAAAAAAGTAAGGTATATATCTCATGCAGGTTCTTTTGGAGCAGGTGGCCATTATGCAGTTAATTAATAATAATAATAATTCTTCCCATTAAACTGTTGAGCCCATGTTAAACACTCCATAGCTAAAGCTTGTTGGCAGGCTACAAGATGGCCTTGGGAGGCACAGGAGACCTATTTTAAAATATTAAGTTTGTTCAGATTGCTAATTAAAGCACTGCTGCAAGTTTAAGATAATAATAAATAAATCACATCTGTAATGGGGGTGAGGTCAGAGGTGAAAACTCATACAGCTCAGATTAACGCTTTATGCTCTTCGTTATGGAGTTAATGTAACTACCTTTTCCTCTTTGGTGATGCTGCTATTTTATTTTTGATTCTACAGTTAGTTTTAATTTTCAAGGTTGTTTGCTGCATTTGTGTACGTTACATCTAGCTAGTCTATGACTGTAAATAAAAATACCCCAAGTGGGAAATCTAAAATCAGAGTATTTACAGCAGATGACTATCCAACCTCTCCCTCAAGATTTTTAGCAAGAAGGAACCAATGCAAGTAACCGATTCTGTGGTTGAATGGAATTTATCAATCTCTATCCTTTCCAACTTGGCTTGTACCGTTATGAGATTATCAGATCTGCTTTTGTTAATATTATAACTGTAGGACACCTCCCTTCTTAAAGGAGATAATTATTGGATTCCCCTCTGAGAGGTAAAATTATAGGCTTGTTTCTAACTTTCCAGGCTTCTCAATTAGAGGAAGCAGCTGAGAGGCAGATTATTTTCAATCTGGCTTCAGATTGGGCTAAACCTGTTTTGGTCAGTCTAAAAGAGGACCTGAAACAGGTTTGCTTTTCTTGATCTTTTAGCGGTGATGCTCACAACCACTCAGATAGAGAAAGGTTCTGATTGTAACCCTGTATTTCTGGTCAATTTCATCTTATGTTGCTTGCAGACAGATGCTCCTTGAAATAGAGACAAATATATGGAATCTCCCATGTCTTTATTTTTCTCCAGTGCTTTTTCCATATGAAATTCCCTGAGAGATATCAAGAAATTTAAGGCTGGGAGCTATCAATGATATTAAAATCTAATTCAGATAATGAGAAAACCCCACAATGCCTAAAGTAACACATTGGATTAACCCTGTACGTATGTGTGAATGCATGCATGCATGTATTTTATATCCTGCCTTTATTATTTTATAGAAACAACTCAAGATGATCAACGTTCCTAATATTGCTTTCTCCTCCTGTTTTTCCCCTTGGACTGAGAGAGTGACTGGCCCAAAGTCACCCAGCCAGCTTTCACACCTAAGACAGAACTAGAACTCATTTATCAAATTTATTTGCCACCCTTCTTGAGGAGACTCTGAGTGATGATTGGCCCAAAGTCACCCAAACAGCTTTCATGCCTAAGGTGGGACTAGAACTCCCTGTTTTTAGCCTGGTGCCTTAACCCAAACAGAATTCTAATGACCGAGGGTCACTATGCCAGAGACAGAGGATCACTCTATTGTGAATGGGGCTTTGCTGTCCCAGAAATAGCAGGTAGATCACTTGGGATAACCTCTGGAAGGGATCCAGAATTCTTTTTGGTTTCCCAGATTGAGGCCAAAGGCTTTTTCTTCTGCTAAGCCAAACGAAACAAACGTATGTTAAAACTGTTGCTCGTTTTATATCTCTGCCATTAATTCTGGTTTTATAATTTTATTGTATACTACTGAAAGACTTTGATAGTCAATGTTATAACAAGTTAAAGAGACTCATATTTCTTTTAGGCTGGATTCACATGAAAGGTTAGCCTGTGATTTACTACATAACAGAATTTTTCAGATTTCTATAATGCACGGAACCCTCTGATAAGCATATGGGTTGGATTTGCACAAAACAATAGGTTATAACAGTTGGTATTGTGTGATTTATTGTCTCTTGCAAACACAGCTTTAGCATGCAATAGGAATCTATATACTTGTAACTTAAATCTAAAAGTTTCTGCTTTCTGGGTAGTCTTCCACATATTTGAAGAGAATGATCATGAGTTCATTTATTTTACTTATTAGGCACATTTATAGGGCTGCCCATCTCACAAGAAGGAACCCTGGGCAGTGTACAAAAATCAAAATAAGTATTTAAAAAACATAAAACATAGTAAGTTGTATTAAAGATGAAAAGCACAATAGCATCTTCTGTGGGAGGGGGATAGGGAGTGCCTCAGCTCCTTTTTCATTTCTCTGTAGAATTTTTTTCCTAATCACTAGGAATTTTTATTAACCTGTAAAATTGGGTGTCAGAACCAGCCTCAGTTCACTAGATAAAATCTGGATCTATTAAAAAAGAAACCTTAATATGGTATGACTGGAAAATTCTAATAATGGAACTTAAGATTATGTTAGTCTTTTTTGCCACCATGTCACATTGCTGACTCACTGAGGAAGTGATTACAATCTCAATTCATGGGTAATATTTTCACATATTCTACTGTTGCCCATCCTATTTATGTTTATCTTTCTTGACATTAAGAATCCTTTTTTTATTCATCCGGCTTTAAAGTATATGTTTCCATCCTATTTCATCCTTATCTTCTGAATTATTCTTTATCCACTGGATAATTTTGTAAAAAAAATTATTCTGAGATGCTTTTAAAAATTACCTTTATCTTGTTAGCCATTTTAGCATTTCCAAAGAGAGGCAGGATATGAATTAACTAAAATGCATAGGTTGTCACTCACATTTAACATGTGTGCACACCACACCTTGCAGCCTTCCAGTAAATTAACTACTCATTCTCTTCTTTCTCCCCACCTCATATAAAACTGCAGTCTAAAGAAAAATTCTTCCTGATGTGGAAACTGGCTTCCTGATCCAAATTAAATGTAGGGCTCTGCTCTCCAATTTCCTGTTTTGAGAAATGGTTCCAAGCCCCATAAGGCAACTGGCATAATAAACAGCCATATTTGTATTATTCTGTGCCCATTTGTAAACAAGGCGGCTAGAATGCCCCTTTCCCACACTGGTGCCACCAGATGTGCCGGGACTATCCTTCCCATGATTCCCAAAGAGGTTGCTGTCTCCATACTGAGGAAGTGGGAAATTATTTTCTGCTAAGCATCTTGGAATGTACGCTCGAAGACCCTCCCATGGTGGAACAGACCCATCCAAACCAAAGCGAGCAAACCCCACCCTCTCCGCCCCTCTCCTAGCGGTTTGGAAGGAGGGCGGACGATGATCACGGCAAGCAGCGGAGCCGGAGCTACACTTCACCATTTGGCCCATTGTTTCCCTTCCGCTCCCCTTCCCACCCTCCACCCTCCGGGGCGGGGGGGGGACCAAGCACAAGGGGCAGAAGAAAAGACGGGGGGGGGGTTGATTCGCGCGCAAAAGAAAGCGAGGAGCGAAATCCGTTAGGTCCGGAGGCACGCCAGTCTCCTCCGTCCAGCCCAGCCCGTGACCGGAGGGGGGGAGGGACGCCGATAGGCGGGGCCGTCTGAAGACCCTCCGCCACCTCTAGCCTAGCCCGGGCAGGGTCCCGGCGCCGAGACAAGGCGTGGCGGAGCACGCAACGGGCCGAGGCGGGGAAGGCCGACTCTGTCCTGCGCCCAGCAGCAGCTCCAAGGCCTTCCACCAGCTGCGGATGGAAGCAGCCCAGATGCCGAGCCAACCCTCCTCCCACTCCCGGGGCTGGTCCTGATCACCTACCCCAGCTGTTCCTCTCCTTGCGGTTCTTGGCCATGGTTACTCCGCCCGGCGGCTACCTGCTGCCTCTCGGAGGAGCGAGATCCGCCGGGGTCGAGGAGGAGGAGGAGGAGGCGGCGGTGGCTGCCGCTGTTGCTAAGATGAAAAAAGGAAAGCGCCGCCGCCGCCGCTGCTGCTGCCTGGCCAAGAAAGGCGTCTCTCAGCTCAGCATCTCCTCTGCGGGAGGGTGCAGGGAGTACTCGAAACGGGTCCGGCGCAAACGCGGATCCGCAGGGAGAGATCGCCTACGACGGCGTGCCGGAGCTTGCTTCCACACGCACACGTGTCCGGCCGGGGTTTGGAAACACCGCACTCTCTTCTACCAGCCCAGCGTCCACCATCCGCACGACCTGATCGCGCTGCAGAGCACCTGCGGACGGGGACGCGCGCATCACGGGGCGCGGCACCAGTATGCGCCTGCCCACCGGTGCGGCGTAGTTCTGGCACACCCTGAGATGGAAATCGGCGCCCGCGACGCGTCTCCTGTTCTTTTGGACCCGTGGCTAAGGACTGGCAGAGGCAAGCGTCTGAAGCCACGTGCGAAACTCACGTGCTTGTTTAGCCCGAGCCGATCATTTGTATTTTGGACTAGGGTGCGGAGGTTGTGTTTACGTGCCTCGTACCATCCGTGGGTGCGAGGACAGCCTTCGACAGATTACGAAGGGGTAGGTCCCCGCCCTAATAGTTTACAACCCAGCCAAGATCCGAAGTAGCGAAAAGGGCGGTCAGAACAATAAGCACGGATGTCAGCAACTGAGAACGTTGCACGTTTATTTCGGTGGCTGCATTCTCCCTAGGAAGCTTTACTCCCGGACAGCATTCCTGGATTCGCAAATATATAGGCAGAGATAGGAAATGGATCAATACGTGCAGAGATTGGAAAAGAATTACAACTAGGATGCACCCATATTCAAAATCCTGGGTAGTACCTGGAGTGTCTGGGAAGGTTCATTCAGGCTAAGGCCTTTGGAAAGAAAATCTCCAAATAAAGGAATCACTGAGAACTTCAGGGCCTCTTTACAGTATGGCTGCTATAGCCTTGGGGTTTTGTGGCCTCCTTAGCTTATTTTGTAAAGGCTGAAGAGGGCTACCCATCAGAATAGGGAGACAGAGACAGCCCTCTTATTAATCAGCTGGTCCGCATCTGTCCCCTGCATTAAGGTAAAACCCTGACTAGGTTCAGCTTTTCAGAATTTTCCCGCTATTCACAAGTATCCTATCCAGGGCTTTTTTTCTCAGAACGCTCAGAACGGAGTTCTGGCACCTTTTTTGGATGGAACCTTGTAGGGTAGGCAAGGCGGGTTGTATGGCATGTGTGAGTTCCGGCACCTTTTTCTTTTACAAAAAAAGCACTGATCCTATCCACCATGATACCAGAACCGGTATTCTGATGTTTTGAAAATTGCAATTAAAAATATTCCGTCTTCTAATCAAGAATTGACCTATTAAACTATGTACAAAGGCTCTATTCAAAATGCTCTGGGAACCCAATCCGCCTTTTAACTTGGCCCAATTTCTTTACCAAAAGTATCAGCAGCACACAGGCATTATGTACTGAGTTTTTAAAAACACCTTTTGGAGAATACAAACATCGCAATCCATTTTCTCCAAAAAGTCGTAGGAATCAAGAGGTATCTGCAGGATTTAACATTTTTACCAGATTGACAAAAGCAACACAAGTCTCTTGTGATACGAGCTGTGTCATGTTCATATGATTTAATGACACATGTACCAAAGAAGTTTTGTTCCATCCTCCCAATGCCATGCTTTTGCCACGAGCATCAGTAAAGAAATGATGTGGCTTTATGCTGTTCCATTGGGTTGGGCATACTAGTCAATAGTGGGAGGTATATTCTATATCAGACATGTCAAACACAAGGCCTGGGGGCCGAATCTGGCCCGCGAAGTGGTTTCATGTAGCCTGCGAAGAGATCCTAGAAAACAGTGAGGGAACGGGCCCCGCTGCCTTGGCCCCGGCCCAGGCCAGCCGGAAGCCAATGTACAATTTCGTGTTGGTCATCTATGCTGAAATATATTCAGTCTTAGCCCCACAAGGCCAGCTGGAAACAGTGAGGGACCGGCCCATGCCGCGTTGGCACTGCCCCCAGGGTGCACGCTGGGGAGGTATCACCCTTTGTGAGGAATGAAGAAATGCACCATCGCCTGGAAGTGGCCAGCACATGGCCCTGCCTACTTTGGGCAGGCTAGGGCCTGGGCAGCATTGCGCTTCTCTTCAGATTCGTGCCACCCAGCTCAGCCTCTCGGTACTGTCAGGAAAGTGCCCCACTGCCTGCCAAAACCGGGCAGGCTGGGGGCTGGGCAGCATTGTGCAGGTAACATCGACTCTCATGCTGCTCACGGCATCCCCTCCCCCAGAGCCCACCAAGCCGGATATGTGAAGTAGGCGAGGGCCATGTGCTGGCCACTTCCAGGCAATGGTGCATTTCTTCATTCCTCACGAAGGGTGACACTTCCCCAGCTGCGTTTCTTGCCTGTTTTTCTCCCTCCCTCATCTCAAATATTTTCCTACCACTCTGTTCGAAGGAAGGAAGGAAGGAAGGAAGGAAGGAAGGAAGGAAGGAAGGAAGGAGAGGGAGGGTCTGAGGGAAGTCCTGCCTTAGTCCTGCCCTGCTGCCCTTTCACCATCTTCCTGGCCTATCCTGGGGGGGGGTCTACCATCCTATTGCTAAGGAAGCTTTGGATACAAAGCCAGGTCTCCTCCATGGAGAGAGAGTGGGCCTCCCTCTTGACTTTGCCCTTTTACCCATCATGAGCAACCTGGCTAAGGAGAGCAAGCACAGCAGCAGCAGCCTTGAGGAGGAGGTAAGTGCAGCTGGGCGCGCCACCTTGGGAAAGTGGAGCTGGGCTTAGTGCCACGGGTTCTTGATGGCTGGGCTGGGCATTTGACCTCCGCGCCACTGTCCAACCCCCCCCCCCCCCCAAGGCCTGAGAGGAACAGTGAGGCTCCTCCAGTGGACCATGCCTTGGCACTTGCCCCGGTCCCATTTTCTTCTGCCAGAGACCCTCAGATCTGTCCCACTCCTGCCTAGGCCCCCATTGGCACCCTTGATGCGAATGATGTAAAGCTGGCCACGCCCACCCAGTAGGCCACACCCACCCTGGCCGCACCCACCTGGCCCGCCAAGGGCAACTGCAATGCTGATGCGGCCCTCAATGAAACTGAGTTTGACACCCCTGTTCTATATTGTCTGAGTTTGGCAATGTATTCTATAATGAGTCTTCTTTTCAATTGCTCTTGGCAATTGAAAACAAGACTTATTGAAGTGAATCTCCAGATCTTTTTTCTTGGAGGTTGAAGACTGCCCATTTTGAGCAACTTATTTTTGCCAACATGTCTGATGGATCTGTGAGAATATCTCTGAGAACAGGAGGAGAATTTGCAGACAAGACAATGTCAGATAAGAGGCAGCTTAGCCTACAGAAGAAATAGGGGCAAGGCATCTCAGAAGGAACCTTCCTAGGGTGTTTTTTTTAACTGTAAAGACACAGGGAAGAGATAAGACTTTCAGACTTGCAAGATTTTGTTACTTTAAAATAAAGGTATTGTTAGAACCCTTGGTTTATACTCTTTGCCTGGACCACCTCAAAGGGCTGACATGTCAAAGAATATCAATGGTAAAATGGCAGTTCCCCATTCAAGAGCAGTGCACAAGCTGGAGGTTGTCCTGGATTCATACCTCCTGCTTGATGACAGATGGTAGCTGTGACCTAGAAGACCTTTGTACAACTTTAGTGTACCAGTTGCCCAGTTGCCCCTCTTCCTAGATCAGGAGGCCCTTCAGAGAGTCACTCATGCCCTGGTCATCTCAAATGCGACTACTGCAATGCATTCTATATGGAGCTTCCCTTGAAGATCACCCAGAAGTTTTAACTGGTCCAGATTGCAAGGACTGGGCAGTTTACTTCCAGATGCAATTCAAGGTGCTAGTTGCTATCTATAAAGTCTTACATGGCATAAGGCCTGCCTATCTCTATCTGCTTGGCTGCTTTGATCTGGCAGGGTTGATGTGCTCTGGGTTCCTTCACTTGATCATGCCACCTATTGGGCCCCTGAAATTTACCTTCCCTGTCGGAGCAATGAGGTTCCCCCCATCTGAGATCTTGGTGGATCTCACCCTACTAGCATTCTGAAAGGCTTCAAATTCCTTGTTCTTTTGGCTAGGATGGGTGTAGCCCCTTTCAGGGAAGAGGGGTGTGTTTGCTGAGGCTTGATTTTGCCATTTTAGGTCTTCCTTTATTGCTGTATTGTGTTACTGCTTTATAGTTCTCATGCTTTCTTGTGAATCCCCCAGACTCATTGGGGCAATGCAAACTTTGAATAATATAAAAACAAACCAAAGCACTGAATTTTTTCCAAATGCTTCCCGTTGTCACCATTCCTTTGTTCTATTAAAAAATCCCTTTGAATTTACAAAGGTGAAATGCTGGTCTGTCAGCTGTTTTGCAACTAGCAGCTTTTGGATTGGGGCATTGGGAAGATGAGGTCTAAACAATGCACATTGAAGCAGTTGAACTCCAGGAACAGGAAACGAAATCTCCATAGGAGGTGGGGAAAGAAATAGCGCTTTTTTTTTTTTGCTCCGGAACTGGGCAAGAGTTTCTGTCCAGAAGATCTGCAGAGACACAAGGGAAAACAACCAGCTTTACTTTGTTTCTAATTAGACAAATACCTCGCAAAGATGATAGACAGAATTTATGTTCGTCTCTCTTTTGTACAAATGGCTCTGACTGCCTTTTTTTTTGGGTGGGGGAGGCACAATTTGAATGCTAGTTTTATCCAGCAAGATCTTAAACAGATTGATCCCAACTTATTTAAGGTGTGACTGGGCAGAACTATTTCCTAAAGTGTTGTTTTTATCACTATGACTGAGAATTAAGATTTTCTGTCAATAGTACCATTCTTGCTGTCTCTTCAGATTATCTTGCAGTTACAATGCACAAGAAGGCCACTTCTTCTCCTGAGAGATGTACAGCTCCTTCACTGCTTGTGTTTAGGGAAGCGATTGAAACATTTCTTTTTAATCAAGCTTGTGAACCTGCCCAGATATTCTGTGTGCTGTGTACAGGTAGTCCTCAACTTACAACAGTTTATTGAGTTTATTACAATGGCACTGAAAAAAGTGACTTATGACCGTTTTTCACAGTTATGATTTTTGTAGCATCCCCATGATCATGTGATCAAAATTGAGATGCTTGGCAACTGGTTCATTTGTTGTTAGCTGCGAAGTTGTGTCCGACCCATCGCGACCCTATGGACAACGTTCCTCCAGGCCTTCCTGTCCTCTACCATCTTCTGGAGTCCATTTAAGCTCACGCCTACTGCTTCAGTGACTCCATCCAGCCACCTCATTCTCTGTCGTCCCCTTCTTCTATTGCCCTCAATCTTTCCCAGCATTAGGCTCTTCTCCAGTGAGTCCTTCCTTCTCATTAGGTGGCCAAAGGATTTGAGTTTTAGCTTCAGGATCTGGCCTTCTAAAGAGCAGTCAGGGTTGGTCTCCTCTAGGACTGACCGGTTTGATCGCCTTGCAGTCCAAGGAACTCGCAGGAGTCTTCTCCAGCACCATAGTTCAAAGGCCTCAATTCTTTGGCGCTCAGCCTTTTTCATGGTCCAACTTTCACTGCCATACATTGCAACTGGAAAGACCATAGCCTTGACTATACGCACTTTTGTTGACAGGGTGATGTCTCTGCTTTTAGTGTGCTGTCTAGATTTGCCATGGTTTTCCTCCCGAGGAGCAAGCGTCTTTTAATTTCTTGGCTACAGTCCCCATCTGCAGTGATCTTGGAGCCCAGGAAAATAAAATCTGTCACTACCTCCATTTCTTCCCCATCTATTTGCCAGGAATTGAGAGGGCCAGATGCCATGATCCTGGTTTTCTTAATGTTAAGTTTCAACCCACGTTTTGCACTCTCCTTCTTCACCCGCGACAAGAGGCTCTTTAGTTCTTCTTCACTTTCTGCCATTAGAGTGGTTCATACTTATGACCATTGCTGTGTTCCCTGGTCATGTGATTAACTTTTTCAACTTTTTGATAAGCAAAGTCAATGGGGAAGCGAGAGACACTTAACATCTGGGTTACTAACTTATTGAGTGCAGTGATTCACTTAACAACTGTGGCAAGAAAGGTGGTAAAATGAGGCAAAATTCACTTAACAAATGTATCACTTAACAACAGAAATTTTAGGCTAAATTGTGTTTGTAAGACGAGGACTACCTGTATTTTATTATTTACTCTTGGTTGTGTTTTTGAATATGTAGTGCTATAATGGTTTGGTGGAATGGTTAAGGCATCAGGCTAGAAGAGTTGTGAGTTTAGTTCTGCCCTAGGCACAAGTCAGCTGGGTGACTTTGGGCCAGTCACTCTCTCAGCCCTAAGAAGGAGGCAATGGGAAACCCCTTCTGAATTGCAGGTATTTGTCCAGGCAGTTGTCAGGAGTCAACACTGATTCAAAGGCCTATGTACGCACACACACAAAATCATAATATCCTGAGGGAGGAAGAGGGAAATATAAATTAAGTTAATTACATTAATTTAGATGATGAAATAAGTAATCAGTAAATTGAGCAAAGAAAATTAGGAAAACAAGACAGGATTCTTTATGGAGGGATTAATAACTAAGTAATTTAAAATAAATAACTTGCTTTGATTGATTCCCTATGCCACCTCCTCACCCTCCTGCCTGTCAAGAGAAATAATTATTGATAATAATAATAATAATAATTTAATTTTTATACCGCCCTTCTCCCGAAGGACTCAGGGCGGTGTACAGGGCAATACAATAAAGTACAATATATAAAAATTAAAAGAAATATTAAATACAGTAGCCCAATTAAATAAATTAATACAAAATGTTAAAATACCCCTAAACCCATCAGACCAGGCCGGCTTGTTCAAATAAATATGTTTTTAGGTCACGTCGGAAGGAGCGAAGGTCGGGAGCCATCCGGAGCTCCACCGTTAAACGGTTCCAAAGGTCTGGCGCGCCCACAGAGAACGCCCTCCCCCTGGGGGCCGCCAGTCGACACTCTTTGACCAACGGCACCCTAAGGAGGCCCTCTCTGTGGGAGCGCACTGGACGAAGGGAAGTTGATGCCAGCAGCAGATGCACCCAGACCCACAACCACACCCATATATATGGCATGGATGAGTCCTTCTCTTGGTGGCACACCATAAAAAGAATTCTTCTTCCTGAGGATTACAGTTGATACCTTAAAAGCAGGTATTCAAACCTGCAGGTATTCAGTGATAATGTTGCTGGGGGCTTCATGATCTTTTACTTTTACAAAGGACTTTCAGATGACAGGCTATATAATGTAGCAGTAGGACCACAAACAAAAGCACAACTTTTTAAGAGAAGTTCTTTCCATCTCCCTGCCCCAAGTTTTAGTGCAAGATTATCTCTTATTGTTGGAAGAACACTAATCATCAAGAGAAGGTGTGCAGTTCAGTGTTTTTAAACCTTGGCAACTTTGAAATGTGTGCACTTCAATGCCCAGAACTCCCCTCCCCAGCATGCTGGCTGGGGAATTCTGGGAGTAACTGCACATCTTAAAGTTGCCAAGACTGAAAAATGCTGGTGTAGATGGATTCCTGAGTAAACTCACAAGCCAATAACCAAAACTTCCCCTGAAGTACCCGTTTAAGATTTTTTGGGTTAGCAAAACTCAGAAGCACTGACAAATTCCCCAAATGCTAATCAAATGTCCCAAAAGGATACTATGACCTATATTAGAAGTTATCATTGAGGATAACCAACTGAATTCATTTCTCCAGGCAATTCTCTGACAAGTAATCAACTAGGACAATTAATGCTATTTTCCATCCCCAAAGTCTTTGAATCCAGATGTAGAAATCCCAGTAATGTGTATAATTCAAGAAGATCTACAGGTGTATAGTTTTTATTTTAAAGGGAAGGTTGCCAATATTGGATTCACACAACATTCCAAGATGGGCCATGGTTTGTTTCACTTTGGCTTGTTGGATTATAGACCCAACCATTGCATTTTACAAATTATAATAAATGGCTTTGCATGCTATGTAAACACCATCACCTGTGATTCCCACGCTGAGATTCCCAGATATTCCTTCTAGATCAGGGGTGTCAAACTGTCGGCCCACCCCATTGGCGGCAATGGCAAAAAAGTCACGATACGTCACAACATGTCACGTGACGTTGTGAGTTTGACACCCCTGCACTAGATTATCTTTCTTCCTGGATACAGTTGGCCCTTACTCTGCTAGCTTCCAGAAATGCAGCAAAAACATGGCTTTCTCCTCAGGGTTTGGGACTGGAGTTACTGTCCAGAAGAGGGTATCAGTGTGACTTTGTGTTTGCCCATTACTTTGTTGGATTTTAACCAAAATTTACTTGTTTTTCGGGCCTATTGTACACTGCTCAAAATTGTAATGAGGTGGCTATATTTTTTTAAAAAATAAATTAACTCAGTAGAGCTGACCAAACAGTTGGGCTCAAAGTTGGCTGCAGACTATCAAGTGATAGGACGGGGCTAAGTAAGGAATTTTTTATGCAGACTATGAAGAAGCCATTGAAACAATTGATTACACCCTGTCAACCTGAAAGTCCAATTCTTACTTACAATTGCTATAACTTAATTCTGATCCTTTGTCTGTCTATCCTTCCTATAGTTCAATGGGGTTTTGGTTTGCACTTCTTGTCCAAGATCTGTTCATTGTTACCCTGAAATTCCTGATTTTCAAACTAACTCTGGTTCTAAGATAATGATGTGTTATCCTCAGTGCTTTTTTTGTAAAAGAAAAAGGTGCCAGAACTCACACATGTCATACAACCCGCCTTGCCTCCCTACAAGGTTCCATCCAAAAAAGGTGCCGGAACTCCGTTCTGAGCGTTCTATGACAAAAAAAAGCCCTGGTTATCCTGATTCTGATTGCTCTTCTGGCTGATTAACAATATATATAGCCTGGTAGTATTGAGAATTTTTTTGGAGCTGTTTATGATCAGTCAAATGGCATGTACTGCTCTCCATCCTAAGATATTGATCATTCACTATTGAACTGTTCTGTACCAGCCTGCTACCGGCCCTGCAGAAAAGGCAGGGACAACCCCTTTACAAACGGCAAGAGGCTGGAATTAAGCCTGCCAAATTTATTAACATAAAACAGAGCAAAACAAGACACCAACCATGAAACAGGAGCTATGAAACAGGAACTATTCATGCGGTTGCCTTCAGCAAACCAGCCCTCCCACGCATTCCCCTTTTATACAGTTCAGGGCGTGGCTTCTCTCTGCCTCCTTCCGAGGTGCCCCATTGCCTTCCTCTGTTTACTCCTGATTGACTGCCTCCTGCGTCGGGCGTCCTTGAACAGGGCCAGCTGTGGGTCATCTTCATCCACGCTGTCAGGCTCACACAGCTGGGTCTCCGTCGTGACCAGGTGGGAGGGGCCTGGCTGGGGGCTCTCATCAGCAAGCTCTCCAACCCCCTCAGCAAGCTCTCCAACCCCCTCAGCAAGCTCTTCAACACCTTCCTCCTCCTCTGAGTCGTCCGACCCAACTGCCGAACCCACAGGCTGACCCTGAATCACAACATGAACTAGCTATAATGGATTAAGTTCCATAAATCACATGACCATATCCAAAGCTGTGGGAAGAAGAGTGTTAAGATTCACTCATCCTACTCTGCGGTGGTTTCAACAGAAAAACTTATTATTTTTCTGGATTGTTTAGAAGTGAACTGTTTAATTCTTGACTTGGATCTTTTGAAAGAAGATACTTTCTCATAAGATCAAAGAGCAACATTGTGACTGCCAAGGAGTTCTAGTGCTAATGTAAATGGCAACCTAAAAAAAGCCTTAGATGAAAATGGCCTCTATTTATGTTCACATACAAACACTGACTAAGGTCAAGAAAAATTTACAATAAAACAAATATTAGTTTTAAAGGCATCACAGGAGATCAAACTCTTTTGTGGAAAATTTCTAAAAGGGCAGAGATGGGAGTTCTGCAGTAATTAGATTTCTTGAAGCTCTAATTAATATATTTGTAAAGATTGTGCTGGTTTCTAATCAACCATTAAGAAGGTTTAAGGCTTAATTGTTGAAATATATATCCCTAAACTACATGGGATGAAGATATGTAGTAGAACAGTGTTTCTCAATCTTGGCAGCTTGAAGATGGATGGACTTCAACTCCCAGAATTCCCCAGGCAGCATAGCTATGTTAATCTATGGTGGCAAAAAAAATCAGCAGGTGGATATTGTAATGTCTAATGATTTGTGAGAATAACTTTGGGAGTCAAGAGGAAGAACCAAATATTAGACCAGGGGTCTTCAAACTTGGCCCTTTTATGACTTGTGGACTTCAACTCCCAGAATTCCTCAGCCAGCGTGCCAAGTTTGAAGAGCCCTGTATTAGACAATGGCAGCTGAATCTGCAGAAGGAATGGGGATGTAACAGAAGGAACCATCCGTAGTTTCTTGGACTGCAAAGGTGAGGGGAAGGGGGAAGAGATATACTTACAGACTTGCAAAATTGACAACCTTATGAAATAGTCCAGACAAGAAGCACAGCCTGAAATACTAGCTCTAACTTTTTTATAAGATTACACTGACAGAATCTTGGAAAACTGAAAATACATCTTCCACCACCACCACCACCACCCTGCCTTTGCAGTTCAAGAAACTGGGGTGGGGGGGTCCCTTCCTAGACTCTTGCCTCTTATTTGACAAAGTCTAATCTGCAGGTCGTCTTCTTGTCTCCCAGGGCTATTCCCCTTATACCAGGGGTAGGCAACCTTGGCTCTTTTATGACTCATGGACTTCAACTCCCAGAATTCCTGAGTCAGCATATGCCCTTACAGTTATCTAACAAATGCTGCTCACTTCATCAGCTGCATGCAGTGGCTAGATTGATATAGACCTCAAAGTGACTATTTTGAACAAGCAGAACTATTAAGCAAAAATAGTTGAACTCACACACTTCAAAAGGTTACAGCAACCTCAGAAATCTCAACAAACAAAGGCTTTCTAGCAAAGAAAAATGTTAATTTTGTCTCAGAGGGAACCTTTATCTGCATAATCAACCTATCTTCTTTTCCTCCTCGCCTTATCCCAGTTTAAATCCTACATTAGTCTGTGTAGCTGATGAAGAGAGCTGAGCCACAAAAGCATAAGCCTTTTAATACAATTTGTTAATTAGGTGACCTAAGAAAGTCATATTGCAACATTCAGATGGCAAAAATTGTGCATCTTTCTGGATAGGCCTGCTTGGTTGTAGCTCATAGGACGGCTTCCCTCCCTGTATTTGACACCTCTTACTGCATTAATTGAGGAGGCATCTTTTCACCTAAAGCTTCCCTATGTGAATGGCTAAGGCAATCTGGTTTGTGACCTTCTTCCATTCTCCTTTCCATTTTAAATTCAGGTGACAGCTTCAGAATTAGTATCAATGGGATACTAGTTAGAAATCTCACTGCCAACAGGCTGAACTGAAAAAAAAACTGGAATTAAAAAACAAGAAGGCAAATAAAACCATGTCCATATTGTTGCCAAGAAAATCTAAATGGATGTATCCATGAAAGAATCTAGGTCAACCAGAATGGATTTTTACCAAGATTGTATTTTATTATACTGTTTAAATAAGATCTCAAACCTTTTTGAGATCATTGATGAAGTGTGCCATTTAAAAATGATTTGAATTATTCGATCCAATCTCTCCCTCCTTCCCTATATTTGTTACATAGAGTAGGACCTATTGGTAACTGGCGGAGGGAGGAGGGTTACTGACCATTTATTGCTGCTTGATGAATCCCCCTTTTTAAAATTACGAATATATGCACACGTTTTTAAAACCTTGATGGCAGAAAACCTTTTTTGCGTGTGTCTTTATCGCCAAAGCCAGCTCGGGCAGCGAACTCGAAAACGGGCACGGAGGGGAGAGCGAGATCAACTGTTCCTCAGCATGATTTGATCTAGAGCAGGGGTCGGCAACCTCGGCTCTTTTATGACTCGTGGACTTCAACTCCCAGAATTCCTGAGCCAGCTCTGCTGGCTCAGGAATTCTGGGAGTTGAAGTCCACGAGTCATAAAAGAGCCGAGGTTGCCGACCCCTGATCTAGAGATATGTAAACAACCCGTTTCTTTGGGGGGGGGGGGTTGTCGAGGCTGAGAATAAACATGGATTAATCCTGGGCGAGGATCCTCTGCGAGGACATCCATTCATTCATCCAGACCTCAAGCAGCCCGGAGGAAATTTCGTCAGAGAGCCGGTGAGTCAACGCGGAGTGTTTCTTCCGAAGGGAAAAGGCGGGCGGGCGGGCTGGAACCGAGGGCTCGGAGGCTGGGACGATCGTTTGCGTCGCTGCCTCGAAAACAGACCCATTTGGAAGATCCACGCCGGGGCGCTGTCGCTCTGCTTAGCCGGGGCCCGGCCCTACTGTGTCGCCGCCGCCGCCGCCGCTTAGAGGCGGGACTGAGAGGGCGGGATTCCCGGAGAGGAGGTGGCCACGGCGGCGGCTCATCTGTCTGGTGTGGCCTGGCCCGGCCCGGCGCGGGTTCGAGCGGCGCGCTAGGAAGCGGGTGAGGCCGAGCAGCTCTGCCCGAGCCGACCAGGCCGTACTTGGCGCGGCGGGCCGACCGCAGAACAATTCAGCGGGCCCGCGCTGATCTCCGCCTGGCCGAGCGAGGTGGGACAAAGCGGGCCTCCTCCTTCAACTCGGCGACTCCGACCGAGGGAGCTGCCCGACTCGGCTTGGAAGAGGTGAGACGCCGCGCGGGATCGGGGCCTGCAAGAGGTTGCGGGGAGGGTAAGCGGAGCCTCCCGGATCACTTCGACCGCGGCTGGAGAAGAGAGGCGTCCCGGCCGCCTTCCCCCCCCCCCCCCCATCCCTCGAGTAAGAGAGGCCTCCCAGCGTGGACCTTTGTGTAGAGAAGCCAGGGAAATTGAATGCGTGGGTCTTGGGGAAGCCGAAGGCTGCAGGATCGGAGGATAGGGAGGGAAGTAGACTGCGAAGCAAGAGAAGTATCTCCCAAGTCCCCTGTGCAGAGACTGAACAGAGTCAATCTCTCTACTGCGTAGGATGCTGGCTGTACTTGCACAAGGCAAACCATGGTTAAGTGAGCCGCGGTTTATCCAACTTTGCAGAGCGGTTCAGTAAGGTAACTATATTGGCTGACTAGGTTGCTGCAATACACAGGAACAGACCTGGGATAAATGCACACCTCTTTCTCAGACTTGTTCATGACCAAAAGATGTACTTCTGCTTTGTGGCAAGGGCTGAAGGAAGCATCCGATCAGGCTTGAGCCATTTCAGTTGTCAGCTTGGCTTGGTGGTGAGAAAAGCTCCCTTGCTCCAAGGGAAATGGTGGAGGAGATCAGTGGCTTCCTTTGGCACACATTACTAATTTTAGAGAATGAAAAATAGCCAGAAGTTCATCAGCTTCTGACATGGGGTCTTTCCTCAGTTGAAGTGCTCTTTCCACATCTTGGATGCTCCAGGATCCAAGAAATATATGCTGTGTATGAAATTTGCTATCCTCAATTCCAGTCCTTATATTGCTTCTATTTGCTGTTATCTGACCTCTCTCCAAGACAATGTGTGGCAAAGCTTGACAGATTTTATAGCTTTACTTAGGCAGTATTGGGATTGGGGAGATAGGATAGGGATACTGTTTTAAACTAGTGTAGAGAAGGATCACTTAAGGCTGTTGCACTTATGAGCTGGGAAGGATATGAAGGCAATATCATAGGAATGGTGCATAAAAAAATTGTTGCCAGGTTTGTACATTAATAAGATCCTCATACTGGTTCTGATGCTGCTATATTATTTAGTCATTCACGACATCACTAGTTTTAAGCTTGCTTTGAAAAGATCTAACTCCTTTTATGCAAATTTCCTGAGTCAAAAGGCTGCTGCTTGCACTTTTATCTTTGGCCTCCCTTTCACATAATTAATAAAATGCAGTAACATTTTAAGGAGATTCATGCTAAATCAATTAATTCTGTAAGGACAGAAAAGTATTTGTTGCAGACTTGATAACAGAGGCTGGATAGCAGATCCTGTTATAAACAAACTGATACTGGACATCCGTGCTGTTCCATGAAAAGCTGGATGCTGCAGTATACATATATAAATGCGCTAAGCAAACAAGGTTGCTTACATTAGCTTATTGTGCCCAATTCAGCTCCAGATACTGTGCAACTTTTATTTGATAGATTCATGAACTGCAATTTCACTTACCTCAGCAGTATGGCAAATACTTAACCGAGAAGAAAGGACTAAAATTTAATGGTGCATATTATGGGGATGGCTTTTAGGAGATTGTTTGGTGCATTGTCATCTTGCCAATTCTTTTGTTTCTGGAAACTGTTAGCTGTTGGACTCTGTGGGTATTGGGCTTAGACATCTGACTTTGTAAGCTTTCCTTCTGTTTGTATGTTGAAGTTATCAATAGGTTGACTCTTTTCCTTTGCATACTTCCTCCTTATATTCAGGTCCCCTGACAGAATCAAAGATACTTATGCCCCAGATATCCAAGTAGGATTATAACTTAAGTTTGCATGTCACAATTGAAATCCTTCCCAGCTGAAGAATAGTTTTTGAAACCTCATGTTTAGTATTGCTTGAATAGATAGTCATTTAAGTATGTGATTTAAATGTAGAATTGGTAATGATAATATCCAGTTCTACAAAAAATTTAAGTGGAAAATATCTACAGAGAGTTGGTGAGAAAAAACAGCCTTGGGGTATTTACAAAGGAGAAACAGTAGTATTGTTGCTTTTGAGGAGTGTAATATGGATGGGGTGTGTGTGGGCTTTCCTTAAAGTTTTGTACGCAGCTGTTACTGTTTTTATCTAGAATGCGTAGATTGGAATATCAGTTTCCACCTTTCCATTTGGGTTGTGGGCAGGTATCAGTAATGGAGATAACATCCATTGGGCTGAAGACTTTGCATCTTTTGGAAATATTCTTAGAATCAGAATAGAGCTGGAAGGGATCTTGGAAGTCTTCTAGTCCAGCTCCCTGCTCAAGCAGGAGATCCTATACCATGTCAGGCAAGTGGCTTTCCAATGTTTTCTTAAAAACCTCCAGTGATGAAGCATTCACAACGTCTGAAGGCAAGCAGTTCCATTGGTTATTTGTCCTCACTGTTGGAAAGCTTCTCCTTAATTCCGGGTTGCTTCTCTCCTTGATTATTCTAATACAAAATCCTATAATGCTGTGGCTAGGAAATGTTAAAATCAGTGTGAATGGATACAAGAAATAGATTGCTCTAAAACAGTGCCCCCCCAACTTTTGGGCACCAGGGACCAGTTCTGTGGACTGGAGGGGGGTTGTTTTCATGTGCTGCCTGCATCCCATGGATGGCTGTTCACTTGTTTGTGTGGTCCGGTTTCTGGCATGCTACGGCCTGGTGCTGGTCCATGGACTAGGGGTTGGGGACCTCTGCTCTAAAACACTATGGAAGCCCCTAGCCTTATAGTTAAATTTTACTTCTATATTAGGGGGAAATGCCAGCCAAGTACCTGCCTTCTCTTTCTCTGAGCTACACATGGTAGATTATCATGTGTAGTTGGTTGGGGATATCATTTGATATACAGCGATTAAGAGTTAAGATGTATTCCCCCCCACACAGACAAAAACTTTTTTCTTTTCTCGGAACTGTTAAAAATACCATAATATTGTGCCTAAGTCACAAATTACAAAGGATCCTGTTTTAACTTTAATAAAGTGCAAAATTTAGATTATGTGGTGCAGACATTGATGATCTTTATGGCCCATATTTTTTCCTTTGGAGCCACAAAAAATAGAGGGGAATTATGGGGTTCCATTATTAGCTTTTTTCCTATGCTATTAATATAGAGATTGAGAGATAAATTTGTAAGAGAGGATCACCAGGAATTCATATCATGTGTTCTCCTTGGGCAATTTAATACTATATTTCTCCCTTACAAATGCTGACGCTCTGAAGCTTATATTTTCCTCTGAATCATTAATAATAATAATAATAATAATAATAATAATAATAATAATAATAATAATAATAATAAATCTTTATTGTCAAAGTACAACATGTGTACATTGAGATTAGCTGAGCTTCTCCCCGTGCTCCCTCCCCCCAACACACAGTGACAACAAACCCACCATCCTACCACACCATGTGAACCAACTACACCACATAAAGAACCACATATTTCCCGATTCATATTTGAGTGGCATATACAATTGTTCACCTATTTAAATGATACTAAAAATAAGATTTCAAAAATGTATCCGTTGCTGCATTCTGATGAGAATAGCATGTTAGGGCTCCAGAATGGCACTGGCACAGCTGGGACCAATATTGCTGATGGGTTTTGGAAAGAGAAATCAGCAAGCCAGGATTATATTCCTCTTCCTTTTACCACCAGTTGTCCCTGCACAGATCCCTTCTGTCTGTGCCCTGTCTCTTCTCTTGGCAAATGTTGGGATGGAAACATTTATTTGGAAAAGTAATAGCCAATTTATTTTATTTTTATTTATTTATTTAAAAATTACTATAGCTGCCCATCTTATACCAAATTCTGGGCAGCTCCTGATCAAGAATTAAAACAACATCAATAGTAAAATAAATAACCATATTAAAACTATAAAAACCATAAACATTCAAAAAAAAACCCAACCCCCAAACTGGCCACCAAGTTAAGCTTCCAACATGCAGTTGCCTCATCCTGTACCAGCGCTTGGGGGGGGGGAGCCAAGTTTTTAGTGCCTTTTGGAAGCCTAGGAAGATAGAGACCTGCCAAACTTGCTTATTACTGTGAGATGACTAAGAATAAAACGGGAGTTCAACAAACTCAACTTATTTTAGCTTTGCTCTCGGTATCAATCCTGATGCATACAATTTAAGACAATAATGCCAGAATTAATAAGAGTTTGAAAGGTAAATATTAACATTCAGCTGATAAAGCTGGATTGCTGAGATTGTTCTTTCTGACCTGATGGAAGTGCAGCTATGCTATGATGAACATAGAACATATAATCATTGGGCTGGAAGGGTCCTTAGAGGTCTTCTAGTCCAACCTCCTGCTCAAAGCAGGAAACCTTATACCATCCTGGTAAATGGTTGTCCAGTCTATTTTTGAAAACCTCCAATGATGGAGCCTCCACAACTCCAGAAGGCTAGCTATTCTATTGTTTAATTGTTCTCACTGTCAGAAAATTTCTTATTTGTAGGTTTGATTCTCCATAGGCACCATTAGGGCGGGAGGCTTGAAAATAGGCTATTTCCCAGCTTAGACCTGTCGAACTGAGTAGGCACTGGACAACAGCATCATCTCCATTTCAAGGCCATTGAGCCAGGGCTGTCTGAAGACATTTCTGCAGTCATGTGGCCAGCATGATTCACAGGAAGCTGTTACTATCCCACCAAAGTGGTACCTATTTATCTGCTCGCATTTGCATGCTTTCAAACCGCTAGGTTGGCAGGAGCTGGGGCGAGGGCGGGAGCTCAACCCTGTCACATGCCGTTCGGATCTCAAATCTGGGCTGCTGGCTTTCCAGCTGTCAAGCTCAGCATCTTAATTGCTGAGGCACCATGCCGCCTTCGGTTCGTTAACCAGAAGAAGAATTCCATTTGGTTTTCCTTCTTTTGGTCCCAAAGTGCCTTAAGCTATCTGCTTTTGTTTAAAATAAAAACCTCATCCAATTTCCTTTTTTTCTCTCTCTTAAATATTAGGCCCAACAAAGAGCGGACCAAAGCCATGTGTTCCTGCCAGCAGAAAATTCCACTAGGATTTTAAGGACACCATTTACCTGGTTTCAGTGCTCGAGGCAGAGGCAACTGTGCATCATTCCTGTTCCCCCCTGTGGGGAAGGGGAGAGTGTATTAGCAGATTATGGATCCTCTGACCCGCCCAAGTGGAGACATTATGCGGCGGAATCCACAGCAAGACTATGAGCTCATCCAGAGAGTGGGGAGTGGTACCTATGGAGATGTCTATAAGGTAAGGCCAGCAAATGCTTCTTTGCCAGCTAAGGGAGCAATTTTGAATTCCTACCCCTTCCTTTTCTGAAAATAGCTTGAACTGCTTCATGGAACTTGCATGATGATACACCATTGGTTATTAAATGGATTTGCATGGATTGCATCCAGCCTTAATTAGATCACTGATGTTTAGCATAGTGTAGTGTGTAAACTAGCCATTGTTGTATGGAAGCCAAACTCATCCATGTTCATTTACAACACTTACAGCATCCCTGAACCTGGAAGAATGCACAGAGTATACACTTTTCTCATTAAAAGCCAATTATCTTTCATCATAGCAACATGATTGACTGACTTTATATTTGCGTTCTGTTACTAGCCTCTGTCCTTTGTGAATTCATTTAGACTTTTGATTTGATTATGTATGATACATTGCTTTATATTAAATCCATTTAAAGTATTTAAAAACAATTATTTCATGACCTGAGGGGGAAAGGATTTTTGAAGTGGCCAATTTTGAGTATCATAAAGAAGCAACAGTGGGAGAGAGAAAAAAAATAGGCATTGTGCATGAGACAAATAGTTTCTTTCATTGAGAGTTAGTTATATTGGAGTAGTTCATGCCAGATTTTGCTCCATGCAGATTAGTGGGAAATCCAATTCTGATTTTTCACTTGGTCTAATTATTATCCTCTTTAAGTTGTATTGCAGATACCGTATATTTAGCTGGGCTGGCATAAACAAATATACACTGTGTATTTCATCCAGGAAATCAAAAAATCTTAGATACGTTGTTGTCTGAGCTCCTAGATCCGTGGTGGCGAACCTATGGCACGGGTTCCACAGGTGGCACGCAGAGCCCTCTCTGTGGGCATGCATGCCATCGGCCCAGTCCTAGGCCTTCAGCTGCGTTTTATGAAACCTTTTCGCTTTATGCCTCTGCCGCCGTGTGCAAAAAAAAAAACTTCAATCAATCAATTTCAACTTCTCGCAGGGGAAAAAAACATCTCGCAAAGTTGGAATTGATTGATTGAACTTTTTAGTCCCACCCAGTCTGCTGTTACCACTGCAGCCACACCTACCCAATGGGCCACACCCACCCGGCACCTGACAATACATAAGTGGGTTTTGGGTTGCAGTTTGGGCACTCGGTCTCTAAAAGGTTCGCCCTCACTGTCCTAGATTATCTGTGATATAATGCAGTCTTGTGATATAATTCTAGATATGAATTTAGAGAACTTCAGACAATTTATGATTGGTATTTCAGAAGCAGCAAAAGAAACCCCTCTGAAAGAATATATATACTTTGATTGTGTCCATGTTTATATTAGTACATACCTTCAGAATATTGAATAATACACAAGATTCTTTTAATTGGCAATCTTATTAGTTTGCTTGTATATTACTTCCATTGACATCCAGCTGAGCTGTGAAATTGAATGCAATTTTTGTGTAAAGCTCACAGTAGCTTTCAGTTATAAATTGGAATATCCCACAATACCATATTCTAGTTCCTTTGACATTCCATAGGTTTTTTTTTATTAAATTGTCCTATCAGTCAGTCCTGTAGAAACAGTGAAGTGATTCAACGTTTATAGTTCTGTTTAAATGCCTTTAACTTTAGTTATTCAGTAAATATTCTATTCAGTTCTTTTTGGATTGAATACTTTAGCTACTGTAGAATTCCATGTTCTCAAAAATAAAACTTTTGAATTTTTTTGTCATTAACTCCTGTTTATAATTAATTCATCTTTCAGTTCTGAAAGCATGCAGCAGATTGCCGTATTAAAATTACATAACATTTATTCAAAATCTTTCTAATCTGCTTTTAAAGGCATTTCTCCTCGTATGTGGTTTATAATAAAATTTATTTAAAAATAAAACTTAGTATTAAAAATATTAATCACTAGAAAAATTAAAACTGCCTTCAATATTAAAAATCATAATTCCACTTGGAACTCTGACAGCTTGATTATGTGCCATCAAGTTGGTGTTGATTCTTAATGATCACATAGATAGGCCTTGTTTAGGATATTCTGAGGAGAATTTTAAAGAATAAATGGATTTGCCCTTCAGGGTTTTATTCAAAGCTGATAATGATGGGGTATCCACGGGTAAGGCATTTATCCCCTGGTGAATCCAGGAGGTGATGCATTCTACAAATGTCCTCAGATGAGGAAAAGAAAGAAGGATCTGGCCATAAAAAATAGGTAGATTAATACAAGTGAAACTACCTGTTCCCAGTGGTTTAAAACTTTAAAATTAGGAATCAGCACTTTGAAGTGGGCTTGAAAATATTGGTTTAACATAGTAGTTGTGTTTCTGAACAACTTGCCCTTGCCATTGCTCCATCTTTAAAGGTACCACATTACAGAGCTTAATTTGGATGTCAGTACTCCATAAAATAGGAGAGCATGTTTTAAACATTCTAGAAACAGTAATTGGGGAAATGAGGGGTGTGGCTAGTGAAATGACCATTCAGAACTTCCTCAGTGGAAAAGTGAGCAGGACCTCTGTCTGAATCTTAAAGATGTGGAAGTCATTTCTGAATACATGTTGCACTGTGACTATGCTATTACATTAGCATTGGAAGTGAAAGAACACACAGATATACAATATGTAGTATTATATATGAATGATAATGTGGGAATGAGATTTTGGTGTTTGATGTAACCTGCTTCACAATGGCAAGTAGCTCAGCGTATCATAATCTTTATTTTATTTAGACAAGTGGTGTGTAATTGTGATTTTTATGGCAAACAGCTGTGCCTTTACTATTTCACATTTGCTCTGGACACTTTAAGTTGTCTGATATTTGCTATTATTGTTTTATTAGGATTTATTTATTTATTTGATTTATATTGTGCAAATATATACCATGTAGTCAGAATTGCAAATAATAAGTGCCAAATAAGTACCATATGCTGATTTTTTTTAACAAAAGGAAAATCTTCCCTATTAATTAATTCAACCATTCAACAAGAGTTATCAATTGCAAATCATATTCTATTTGTCTCAAATGAATTGAAGTTAATTGCTTTTTTAAATTTTGCAACTAAAGATTCCTGTCTCTTATTATTCTAAGTCTGAGTTGTCATAGAGGTGGTTTGAGTTTAAATCAGCGTTCCTATAATTTATATGTGTAAAGAAGGGGTTTTTAAAATATGGTTTTCATCCAAATAATGTTCAGCATGTAATCCCATCTTATGCCTCTGGTGAATTTTAGCATAATAAATGCAATACTCAAAGAAACACAGAGACTTCGTATTATCTGTAGTCCTGAGCCTCTTCAAGTGGGTGAGGGTTTATATTGTTGTTAGTTGCGAAGTCATGTCCAACCCATCCCGACCCCATGGACAACATTCCTCTAGGCCTTCCTGTCCTCTGCCATCTTCTGGAATCCATTTAAGCTCAGGGTTTATATGTTTGTCCCTAAAAGGAACATAGCATTTTTATGGCCTGATTAAAAAGTATATTAGCCCTAAATTAATAATTTTCTTTAGGAAGCAGAATCAGATAAGGACAGGATGTACATTATCCCTAAATTAATTTTCAGGAAGCAAAATCAGATAAAGACAGATGTAGAATTTGTGACATATTTGAATGTTCATAAGCAAGTATTTGCTGCTTCTAACTATTTGTGTGGGTTCTAGATATTAATCCTGTGCAATTGTATTAATATTGTAAAGACTACATGCAGTTCATAATACAAATGAAAAGCGCTGCCTTAGACTGAGTCAAGATACTGAGGCCCTTGGTTGGGTTCTCATGTACATTGCAAAACAATCCAGGAAGTCTTTTGAAGAGTGGAATTTAAAAAGGCTAAAATAAACAAAAGCAGATAAGGCTGTCTGTTTTTTTTGTTGCTGCCTTCAGCTAATGAGAATGGAGTGATAGCTGAAGGCCATGAAGGCCTTTGCTTGAATCTCCTCTTTGCTCCGAATTCATCTGGTGGCCTTGAAGCCAGTTGCTGCTGATGTGCTGCAGTGTTTCTCTTGCTGTATCTGCAATATGGATACAAGGTAATCCTTGCTTAGTGAAGATATTTGGAACCAACATATTCCATGGCTAAGTGATAATTGCAAAGCACGTGACCATGCTGATTTTTCATGGCAGTTGTGGCAATTGCTGTTGTTAACTTTGAATCCTGTGTGATTTCACATGATTGCTGACCTCCTGCTGGCTTCCCAATTGCCTTTGCAAAAGCTGGCAATGAAGGTTGCAAATAGTGGTCACATGACCGCAGGATACTGCAATCATTGTAATTGTCAGCTGGTTGCCAAGCACCCAAATTGTGATCATATGAGCATGGGGATGCTATGACAGCTGCACTACACAGTTTGGTCATCAGCTCATTATTCAGTACCATCATAATTTTGGACGATTGTTAAACCAGTGGTCATTGAATGAGGACTATCTGTAATAGCTGTGATCTGCTTTATAATGCTAATATAAGCTTGCCTGAAAATACTCAAAATGTCACCATAATGTACAGTACAGAGTATATATTTATCTGATAGATCTGTTAATCAAAGACCTTACATCATATGTAGATATTATTTGAGGAGTGGTGAGGTTATAGGCTAAAGAGATCAGAATTCCTTCTTCCTCCACGCAGAAATCATAATAGTCTATTCATGCACAGTGTTTCTAAAGAATCAGGCTGAAGTTTTGGAAGTTAACATAAATTGGTTTGTCCTGCTGTCTCCTTGCATGAAGATTTGAAAGGAACTACAGTCTCTCTTAATGAGAAAGTCTTCCAGATGCTTTTTATGAATAGATTTAACCACATGCATATTTTGGAGAAGTTGTCCCAACATTCTTTTTAATCCACTGAGTATTGAACTGGAAAGAATGAAAGGTGACCTGGGTCTAATTTAGAAATTGGCTCCTATTCAAGCGCTGCAGAGGAAAAAAAGGAGAAACATTTTCATTTTTAGTTGTCTAAAACTTGCACATCAATCAAACCTATCAAGATGTCAGTGGTGTTGCCTGTGAGGTTTTGTGAGAGCTCATGCAGGAATGTAGAGATTTTGCAATATTTCTGCTCTATTAATTTATTGTATTCATGTTTTTTAAAATGGAGGTTGAGCAATTCAGAGCACCCAGCCTGTTGAGGCAAAGGGTAAAATTGTGAAGGGAAATGTCACCTAATTCTCTGGTCTTCTTGTGTGACTTAGAAGTAGAGTCTCTTCTGAACCTCTCTCTCAACGTGGAAATGTGGAATAGAGTCTCAGAAAGGGCAAGGTTGTCCTGTTCCCCTTCCCATCTTGGTACTTTTACTTCTCACATGAATGCGCTAAATGTCTTTCTAAAGTCTGTGTTAATATCCTATATCTGCTTTCATTTCTGGCCATGTTCCTGGGATATCCCCAGAACAGGAGGAAAAGGCAGAGAGTCACTGAAGCAGTTGCAGAGTTGAGGGGAAGAAGGAATGTGGTGGGTGAGGAGAGCAAGTGGGCAGTTGCTGTTATATGCAACATTCCACTTCTAGCATTTTCGATTTTCTGGTATCACTTTTTTTATACTGCAGATGTGGTGATCCTCGCTGTATTAGAAGGATAGAATTATCTAGTACAAAGTAAAACTTTTTTTTTCTTCCATTGAATTGGGTCTGATTCTTGGAGACTGTACGAATCCTTGAGTTTTCTTGTTAAGGTTTTTTTCAGAAGTGGTTTGCCATTGCTGCTTTCTGAGGGCTGAGAGAGAGCGACTGGCCCAAGGTTACCCAGCTGGTTTTGTACCCAAGGCAGGACTAGAATTCACAGTCTCCCAGTTCTAATCTGAGGTCTTAACTAAAGTAAAACTGCATACCTTTTTTTCATTATTTAGTATTCAAAGAGGAAAGAATAATTTCCCCAAGAAATGGTGAAACAGACAGTATAAACTAGGCTTCCTTCTGCCTGCTGCCCTTTCTCTGCTATTAGTGAGATGGTCTAGAAAAATGTTATATGTTCCGTCTTGATTATTTCCTGTTCATAGGAGGATCAAATGACAAGTAAAGTAATTCCCTCAAGGGAATCTCTTTCAAATAAATGTCACTATTTCAAAAATACTAAATTCTGCTTTTACTTCCATTTTAAAGATGCTGGACTGAATTTCATAGTAAATGGCACTTATGTTGCTTCTGAGCTGAGAAAAATATGTTTGATGTCCCATCCAAACTGATTCTGAGTAACACAGGTAATCCTTGACTTAGGACCACAGTTGGAACCAGAGTAACCATTACTAAGCAAGGCAGTTGAACTGCGCCTGATTTTATAACCTATTTATTTATTTATTTATTTATTTATTTATTTATTTATTTATATTTATATTTATATACCGCCCTTTCCCGAAGGACTCAGGGCGGTTTACAGGGCATTTAAAAACAGTCAATACAAACGTTAAAACAAATTAAAAGAGATTAAATAGAACCCTGAGAAAATTAAAACCCAGTTAAAATTAAAATTAAAAATATTCTCAGCCTGGGCCAGAGAGCTCGAAGAGCCAGGTCTTCAGGTCCCGGCGGAATGAACGGAGGTTGGGAGCAGTCCTAAGCTCCACGGGCAGCTGGTTCCACAGGGCAGGCGCACCCACTGAGAAGGCCCTATCCCTGGGTGTTACCCGCCGGCAGTCTTTAACCGGCGGCACCCTGAGGAGACCCTCCCTGTGGGAGCGCACTGGACGAAGGGAACTTGATGCTGGCAGCAGGTGTTCCCTCAAATATCCCGGACCCTCGCCATTTAGGGCTTTATAGGTCATCACCAGCATCTTGAATTTTGCCTCAGTTAAGCAAATTACTTCAGTTAATAAGTGAGTCACGTGGTCATTAAGCAAATCTGGCTTCCCCCATTGACTTTGCTTGTCAGAAGCCAGTTGGAAAGGTCAGAAATGGGCAATCACACGACCCCAGGATGCTGCAACTCATAAAAATATGCCAGTTGCCTAGCACCTGAGTTTTGATCACATGTCCCTGGGAATGCTCTGACAATCATAAGTGCAAGAACCGATTGCCACTATTTTGAGTGCCATTGTAAATTTGAACAATTGCTAAACAAATGGTTGTAAGTTGAGGAATTCAATTAACATCAAGTAATTTTTTTTCCAGAAAATTATTACATAAAGGCAAAAAAGCTGTGCTTTATCAAAGCAAAGATCTACATACAATAATTTACCATTCTGTTACCACCCTAATGAGCCATGAATACATGAATACAATTCCACTCATGTACTGTAGCAACTATATGTACTGAGGCAACCTGTTGTCACAATTAATAGTCATTGATAGCCTTTGTGGATTTTTCTGAATTGTTTTTGTCATTAATCTGTCACCAGTTATCTATAATTAGCACTTCCACAGGTCACTATTTTCATTTTCTAGATGCTGAGTAGTTTGAAATGCATCCCTGATGCAATTACTTCTGCTTTACTACTGGGAGCAAGAATCAGTGCTCCCTTACCATAAATCCACACAAAAAAGAAACTGGCAAAATAATTGTCACTTTCATCTCTGTCCTTTTGGTTGGGTTATGGAGAAAGAACTACAAATCCATCCAGCTGCTTTTCCCTGAGAGAACTTGAAGTTTAGATGCTGCTGGGAATAATGGAAGAAAAGTTCCCTTCAGTGGGGAACCAGAGCCGCAGAGCTTTAACAGTACTCTTCTCCCCCTGACATAAAAAAACCCTCACTAGCTTTGTAGCAGTTTCAGTTATACTGTATACTGAGCCAGAATAATTCAGTCTTTGTTACCACTAGAAACACAAAGCTCCAGAGTTTTTTTCAGACTAGTGTAGAATCCTCACGTGGAAGAGACATCCATAGGACGATTCCTAGGGAACGTCTCGTGTGCCTGACGAAGATACCTGAACTGTGCATTACTTACTTGTTGATGTTTTTATTACATCCTGACTCTTTTTTTTTCACTTTGGTTGGCTGTTTCCAGCACTGTGGTATCCTCTTTGAGCTGGCCAAAGCTCTAAATAGTTCTCCAACTGCAATTGCAGTATGTGTAAGTGTGTCTGTGTTGTTGTTAGCTGCGAAGTTGTGTCTGACCCACCGCGACCCTATGGACAACGTTTCTCCAGGCCCTCCTGTCCTCTACCATCTTCTGGAGTCCATTTAAGCTCACGCCTACTGCTTCAGTGACTCCATCCAGCCACCTCATTCTCTGTCGTTCCCTTCTTCTATTGCCCTCAATCTTTCCCAGCATTAGGCTCTTCTCCAGTGAGTCCTTCCTTCTCATTAGGTGGCCAAAGTATTTGAGTTTCAGCTTCAGGATCTGGCCTTCTAAAGAGCAGTCAGGGTTGATCTTCTCTAGGACTGACCGGTTTGATCGCCTTGCAGTCCAAGGGACTTGCAGGAGTCTTCTCCAGCACCACAGTTCAAAGGCCTCAATTCTTTGGTGCTCAGCCATTTTTATGGTCCAACTTTCACTGCCATACATTGCAACTGGGAAGACCATAGCCTTGACTATACGTACTTTTGTTGACAGGGTGATGTCTCTGCTTTTTAGTGTGCTGTCTAGATTTGTCATGGCTTTCCTCCCGAGGAGCAAGCGTCTTTTAATTTCTTGGCTGCAGTCCCCATCTGCAGTGATCTTGGAGCCCAGGAAAATAAAATCTGTTACTACTTTCATTTCTTCCCCTTCTGTGTCTGTATGTATACACAAATATGTGTGTGGGGGATATAAATAAATATAAAATATTTTGATAATCAACTTTTCCCATTTTCTAATCATCTCCATGGCAGAATTTCTGTTTTTTGAAGTTTTTCAAAGAAGGGGTTCACACATCAATTAAATTATCCATCCTAACTCCAGGATGTCTTCTTGCCTGTTCGTCGTCAGTTCAGAGCTCATCAGTTTTTATATGAAATTAGGACATTTTGCCGTAGTGTATATCACTTTAATGAACTTGAATAGCATTGCTGTTTTAATATCCAGCTCTTCTTTTAAAAAGTTTAAAATGTCTAGCTATGGGATAAATTGTCAGTAGATTTTTTTTTTACTTGGTTTATATATTGAGATGCATTAGGCACCTTTTGTGCGCCCAGGATAATAGGGTATGGGATGTGCAGGTGCATACTTCTGGAGAGTTCGATTTTGGTAATAGTTTTGTTTTGAATATTTTTAGCTCTTCTTAGAACATAGTGACCAAATTTTGTTCAATGTAAAATGGGAGATCTTCATTCAGTATGGAAATTTAGTACTTCATCATTTGTCTATATATTCTGCCTTGGGAAAGAATCAACGTGGAGTTGATCAGTTACCCTTGACTTGCTAGATGTCATGACTTTCTCAGAAACTCAATTAGTCATCTATATAATAAACAGATGCCGAAAGATTGAATGTGTTGTCCATTGCACAATATTCCTGCTGTTTTGCAAGCTAATAATAATAAAGCTGTCATCTTTTTTCCTCATAGCTTGTTGTGTTTTGTGGGTTGGAAACAGGATTGATTTAGTCTTAGTCTTGTGATCATGGAACTGGCCAACAAGTTTTATATGTGCTTCACCACACCCCCCCTCCCCTTTCACTTTTCATCTCTGCCCCAGGCATTTTCCTACCTGGGCATGGCTAGAGAAAACTGACCTCTATCTAGATAAAATTGTTATGATGTACTAAGTTAATGTCTAGTTCTAGATCTTAGGATTTTACAGAGAAAGAAACCTTAATTCCTTATAACATTTTTCATGCTACAGGATAGTGGTTTAAGTAAAGAGATACATGGGTTTGTATGCATTGTAATACTACCCATGTGTGCGTTGAACTTAAGTGGTATCATATTCATAAGCAAATAGGAAGGTTGCTTGTTGCAATAGCCAGGATACTGCTATGGAAACAACCACATTTATCACATATAACACAAACCACTTTAGGTTTCTGCTATGAAGAACTGATTCACTTCGTTTTCATGTTGCACTAAGCTGTGGTTTGCTTATCCACATTTTGTTAAATGAATCACTGTTGGCTAGGTTCATCCATTGCTAAGAAATATACTAAGTTTCATAAATGACAATGGGTTCACACAGCACACTGTGATTTAATGTTTTTTGTTTGACTTTGGGGTAGCATATTAGATGAATTGAATAGATTTTGGAGTAGCCTTTTAAAGCTAGCATGTGTGTTAATGAACATACTTGTAGGAGGAATATATGGTGTATCCTTTTCTGCTTTAAAAAGTCATCCCATAGCAATCATAGCATAAGTTCAAAAGGATTGGGAAAAGATTCTTATTCAAGATAAACATAGCATTAGTCTGTGATGTTTGGGACAGCAAATGAAAAGTCTAAATTGAATTGCACTTTACTGAAGATGTATGTATGTGTAGGTTGCATCCTCTTAAGTATATAGATGGGGATGCAACAGCATTGTACTGTACAAACAAAGTCTTAAATCTGTTTTCTACCTGTGAGAGTGAAAAAGCTAATTCAGTCAAGCACTGTGAATTTTGTATCACTTTGGTTATAGCACATTTAAATGGTTTTTAGTATATTTGGTATACCCACATATGTGTAGTTGGCTATGTCCAGTAATTTTTCTATGCATTAATGGACTACAGATAAGGGGTGTACAATTATATATGTAGCTTAGGGTCCCTAGTCAGATGTAGGTCTTAGTGAATTCTTATGTAAAAAGAAGCTGATACAACTTTTGCGTGGTACAAACATATCATTCTGCAAATTTGAATACATATTCAGTGTTTCTTCAAGTCAGGAAATTTCGAAATAAAAAAAATTGAATATGTCCAATTCAGAAATTTTGATATTCTTTCAGTCAGTGACTTGCAAATACCTCTTTTAGCAGATATACCAGTGTCCAAATATTTCATACTGTATGCCCAACTAAGAGTCATATGTCCTGGAAAACATTTTAATTGAGGAGGGAAGGATAGATTTTTTTAAAGCTGCTCATAAGTAGGTGTTTTCATTCCTATAACCCCAAAACTGGTGGCAGCAGCCAGATAACCTTAGAACTTTTTTTTTTAAAAAAACTAAGCAATAGTGGATCTAATTGTATTTGGATAAAAATCACTAGTAAATCTCAAGATTCTAGGTTAGTTTGTAAAATCAGAAAAACAACCCAGAAGAAGGAAATACCAAGAAAATTATTTGTCCATGTAGTCATCAGAAGTCAAGCTTATGCACTTATTTTTTCCCCTCTAGGTTTTAATGGTTTTTTTTTCTCAAAGGAATTACAGGGAACAGTAACCATGTTAATCAGAGCTATTTGGATTGGAGTGTTGTTAGATTGCATTAGATGTTCTTCCAAAGCTTGGTGGGAGGAAAACAAGCAAATGTTTGTAAGTTATTCTACCACCCCCATTTTAGAAATATAAATTCCAGCTGTTAAAATCAAAACAGTTTTAGTTCTGTGTAGGCTAAATTTTGATAATTGGCTATTCATCTAAGGAAAAAAGATATGATTGTGTTTAATATTATATACCCATTTAGTTCAGTTTTTTTTATTTTACAGTAAATGACTTATTCAGACCATTTCTTTATCTATTATATTTAGTAAGGTCTCTAAGGAAAATTTGTTCTGACTTAGGATAAATTTTACTTGTGATATCTAGATTTTCTTTATGCTTTTTGCCTACATGGGGCTGCCCTTGAGAGCCACTCGGAAGCTTCAACTGGTGCAGAGTGCAGCTGCACGAACACTTTTGGGGGCCTCCCGTTACTCCCATATCACACCTCTCCTCCGTGAGCTGCACTGGCTTCCGGTTGCCTTCCGAGTGAAATTCAAGGTGCTAATGATGACATACAAAGCCCTACATGGCATGGGTCCGGATTACCTACGGGAGCACCTTCTGCCAACGTCAACACCCGTCCTGTGCGCTCCCACAGAGAAGGCCTCCTCAGGGTGCCACCGGTCAGAGAATGCTGGCTGGTGGCCCCCAGGGGGAGGACATTCTCAGTGGGTGCGCCAACCCTCTGGAACTGCTTGCCTACCGAAATCCGGATGGCCCCCGACCTCCGCACCTTCTGGCGCGACTTAAAAACTTACTTGTTCCAGCAGTCCGGCCTGGCCTGATAGCTCTTGGGGTTTCATTTGTTTTTACTACTGTTTAATTGTATTCCTACCTTACTCTGTACACTGCCCCGAGTCCCTCGGGAGAAGGGCGGTATATAAAAACAAATAAATAAATAAATAAATAAATATTAACAGGGCCATCTTAATTTTCTCGCTTACGGTACTCTTTAGAATCTTCAGACCTAGCTAGTAGATTTTATTTTATTAATTTTTCTTATTTTTATTTTTATGCTGTCTTTCAGTCCAGAGGCCCAAAGCAATGCACATAGTGCTCCCTTCTCCTTATTTTACCATACAGCTACCATTTGATGAGGTAGACTTGGCTAAAATAGGACAGTTTAATAGGGTTGTGTTTAGTGACAAAGCATATGCTCTGCCTGCTGAAGATCTAAAGTTGTATTCCAGTGTCAGAGTGCATTCAAGTGAATAGAGTTGAATATCTTTCTTTCCCCCTTATTTGGCTTATGTTAAGGGAGTTAAGAATCTGGCTAGAATCTAGATGATTTGGGGCCAGTCACTTTCTTTTAGCTCAGCCTTACCTCACAGGTGAAAATAGAAGTAAGAGCATCAGTACACTGCCTTGAATTGCACAAAGGCCTAGAGACCTCTGCCAAGGATGATTGACGCCTTTTCTTCCTTTTCTTTGTTCCTATCCAGGTTTTTTTCGCTGACATCATTGTTCTTTTGTTTTGTATTGCTTTTGTGCATTTTGTATTGTTCCATGTTTAAAATGTTTTTAGCAACTTGTAAACTGCCCAGAGTCATTGGGAGTTATGCAGCATATACATTTAATTGATGATGATGATAGGGATTAAACTGAATAAAATAATAATTTTTTAAAAAAGTCACGTGCAGCTCTCAGGCCAACAGATGATAGCTTTTGCTCTCCCAAAACTACAGATAGTCCTCAACGTACAACCACAATTGGGAGCAGAATTTCCATCTTAAGTTGTTGAGGTTGTAAGTCGAGTCACCTAATTTTACAACAGTTTTTAAGGAGGTAATTAAGTGAATCCAGCTTCCCCCATATGTTAATTGTATACCACCCAAAGCTGCTGTGTGAGGGAGATAGCTGTTTCTAAATGTAATTAATAAAAATATATATATTTTTCACCAGAAATTGGCAGAAAGGTCCCAAATTGCAGTCATGTGACCATGGGCTGCTGCATCCTCTAAATGTGAACCAGTTACCAACTATATGAATTGTGACCATGGAGGTGGTATGCTGATTATAATTGCAAAGGGGTCATAACTTTGAACTGTTGTTAAACGAATATCTCTCTTTTAGCCTTGCTCTTACAAGCAACAAGAAGAGGGTGCCTAGACATTTTCCTGATAAATTAGGTTTCTTCATGGAAACATTCATGTATGTTTTGGTACAGGTAGTCAAGGCACTTTAAAAAGTGATTTATGAAGGTTTTTCCATACTTATGACCAGTTCAGCATCCCCATGGTCACATGACCAAAATTCAGATGCATGACATATTTATGATGGTTGCGGTGTGCCAGGGTCATGTGACCTTCTGACAAGCAATATCAATGGGGAAGCCAGATTCACTTTATAGCTGTGTTATTAACAACCGCAATGATCCATTTAATTGTGGCAAGAAAAGTCCTAAAATGGGGCAAAACAAATGTCTCACTTAGCAACAGAAACTTTGGTCTCAATTATGGTTGTAAGCCGAGGACTACCTGTACTGTGGTATACTTAGTATATGAACTTCCACTTGGAAAAACTGTTCTTGGAAACACCTCAGATTTGCATGTTAAGGTTTTCAGTTCTTGAACGTTCCAAATTTTAAATACTAGTAGCAATTTGAGATAATTCTGCTTATCTCAGACTGAAGGTGTCCACAGGATATGGTCAAAAAAATCAAGTTGGTCACTGCTTGAACTGTGTTGTTTTTTTTAATGTCCATCAAGCTTCAGTTGCACTACTGCAGCTACCATCTTGACTTTTGTTTTTAATCATTTTCTTCTCCCGCATCAACCAGCTCCGTTTAGTAAGTCTTGTTTTGGTTTAGTGTGAACAGAAGAATAGTACAGATTCTGCAATGGCTCTGAACAGTATCCCAGGTCTAACCTATACAGAGGACTTAAAGTTTCTACAACTAGAAGAATAGATGATACAGCCCCATACTGTTCTTGAGCTGAAAAGGCATTTTTGATAGAGCCTGATTGTTGGTTGGCACATACAACATTCATAAGCCTTTAGTTTAGACTATATTTACACTCAGAACTGTTTTCTTTCCTTTCTTCTTTCCTTTTCAATAATAACAATATTAGTGAGGTGTGTGTGTGTGTGTGTGTGTGTGTGTGTGTGTATGCCACCTAACGCCCAGCAATTCTGGGCAGTTTACATATTGTTAAAAGCATTTAAAAACAAGAAAACATACAAGGACAATACAGCAGAATGAGAAGAGATGGCAGAGAAATCAAACTTGGATGAGAGCAAAGTAAAGGAAGAAGAGGTGCATGAATCGTCCTTGCCAAAGGACTAAGCAAATAGTCATATCTTCATGGCCCTTTGAAATACCAGTGGGGTGGGGGCTGTTCAAATCTTGCGGGGGAGACCCTCATTCCGGAGGGCAGGACTGCATGCTTCCGGCGTTCAATAGATGGCATTATTTAATCAATGAAACCCAGATCTCACCAGCCCTGCCAAATCAAATTGGCTAGGCACATACCGTGGGAGACAGGTGGCCCCTTGTGTAACAGGCCCTATGCCATTGCAGCTCAGAAAGCGGCAGAGGGATTATGTGGGTATACCCTGGTATGCCCATTGCTGCCTGCCCTGCTGCATTCTGGACCAGCTGAAGCCTTTTGTATTCAGATCCAGAGAACTGCTTCCTCTTTAGAGTGAGTCGTTGGATTTTCATAACCAAACCAAATCATGGTTTGTAATTCCAGTCTGAAGGTCATGTAGAAACTATAGTTTGCTGATTCAAATGTTAATAGGAAACTAAAATTGGAGCTAAAGGGAAAATGACTGGTGGAATCTGGTTTCAAGGACTGGGTTGCATATGTCCCAGCCCTTAGTTTGGGGTAGATTAATGGGGTGGATTTTTTAGGATTCAGACATTAGAGTTCAGGTTTTCTCTTTCATTACAACTGCCCTATTTGGTTGGTTTCAACAGACTTCCTGTCACCATGAAATGGGATGCCTGAAGTCTGTTGATATTTGTGCAGCTTTCCTTTTCCTTCCTGATCTTATTCCCTGTTCAGTCTAGGAGGTGTGGCACTTTCTCTCCCTCAGTTTTACAGCATAGTCTCTGGGCTGGTCTTGCAAAAGCTGAAATTGCATAGGAGAGCAAAGATCTGCAGTTTGGAAGTCCACATTCTGCAGGCTGGCAAATCACACTTCTGTACACTACATGTACCTTTTACATTTTAGAAGATCAAGTAGAGGACTGCTGACTAACCTGCAGTCTGTGAGGCACAAATGGAGATGTCCATATAGAAATGGAGGCCAGTAGCACCGTATTGCCTGTTCTTATATTAGACAATATTGCTCTAGATCAGGGGTGTCAAACTCACAACGCCATGTGATGTGTCGCGGCGTATCACAACTTTTTTTGCCATTGTCGGCAATGGGGTGGCCACAGCTTCACTATGATGCATCCAGCCTGCAGCTGACAGTTTGACACCCCTGCTCTAGATGGACCGGTAGCTAGATTAGATATGAAAGGAGCTGTAGAAGATTATAGAAGGCCTTCTTTCCTTAAAGACTTTCTGTGCCTTCTATAAATATGCAAGAGATAAGAGCTGGAGTTGGGGAAAATGTCATGGTATCGAATAATTTTAAAGGAACAATTTATTTTGTCTAGACACGTTGAAGCTTCTGTTCCACAGATCTGTACTGCTAGAACTGTCAGATAGATTGTTGATCATTCTCAGAAGCAGATCATGTTCTGTTCTTAAACCTCTTCCCACAGGGCTGATTCAATTCACTTTTGCCAAGTTTCAAAGCTACATTTTCTATATTCTGGTTCTGCTTAATACATTTTGAATTAAATTTATTCAAGTGATTTGATTACATTTTAATTTGATGGTTGGTATTCGTCGGTGTTTTGTGACTCTTTTTTACTGGAGCCATCTTCGGAGAGATTCTTAGGCGGGCAGAAAAAACAAATACAGGTCTTGGGGAAAAAATCTTTGGTGGTATTTGCACCACCCTGAAACTTTTATATTTTTTATTGTGGTTTCTTCTGCTTTGCTCAAGTAGACAAACCTGTTTGGGGAGTTTGCAGAAGTTTAAGAATTTGATTCCTGTTTCCTTCTACTGCTATAAACACTGGATAGCAATCTCTATTGTCATAAGTGATATTTAATCCTGTACCAAAGATAACATGCCACAAAAAATCTTCTTTTGTCTGACTTTTTTTTTAAAAAAATAGTTATAATCAGTCCAGAGCCCTTCATGTAGCTTGCTATGCTTACACAATACATTTAACTGGGTTCCTGAGTTAACACTTTTTTTTAAAAAAAATGATACACTGAACCTTAAAGTATTTCAAATAGGCTAGATTAACATAACATGCTAAGACACAAAAAATTAGCCATGCTAAAACTAACCTAGCTTCCTGCATTGTACTGATGTGGCAACTAGATTCGTAACTAATCTAGTTGCTTGTGTTGTACAAGCACATCCAATTTATTACTGTGGTGTAATTTAATACACACACACACACACACACACACACACACACACACACGGTATGTAATTTCACTTAAAGGGGGGGATACATTAAGAGCAGGGGTTTTCAACTTTTTCACCCATTGTAGTACTTTTAGGATATGGCAACATCTGAGTACCACCAGTCGCCTATTAAGGTATCAAAAACTTGATGACCAAAAAAAAAAAGAAAAGAAAAAATGTACAGGTAGTCCTCGACTTACAACTGTTCGCTTAATGACTGTTCAAAGTTACAGTGGCACTGAAAAAAGTGCCCCCCCAAGCCACAGCCGAACAAGATACCTGCCTGCCTGCCCGGTGGCGCTCTTCCTCCTGTCCGAGGTTTTCATTGTTGTGAGCATTTCTGTTGATGATTGGCAGCGGGGGTGGGGTGGGGGTGTTAAGTTTTTATTCCCCCCCCCTCTGCTGGGTGGTTGCAGCAGGTTTTGGTCACTTAACATGACCCTGGGACACTGTGACCGTCATAAATATGAATCAGTTGCCAAGCATCTGAATGTAAATCACAAGACCCTGGGGATGCTGCAACATTCCAGCTGATCAGCGCTTCTTATGGGCTCAGCAGAAGCACCAGGATCAGCGCCGAGCTCCAGCTGGAGCCTGGCACTGATCCTGGTGCTTCCGCTGAGCCCTGACATCCCCGAAGAAGCACTCATCCTGGCGCTTTCGCTGAGCCCTGATAGCCCTGCAGCTCCAGCCATCTCTTGCTCAGGCTTGTGCAGTGCTACCACCGGTTCAGCTCATTCCCCTTCCCCGCTAGCACTTTTCTAGGATGGTTGCGTACCACTTGCCAGGTGCCAATGTACCACAGGTGGTACCCGCAGCACTGGTTGAAAAGCCCTGATTAAGAATATATTCAAGCATATATTGTTATGTCTCATGTATATCATAAAATGTAAAATCCCAAACAAGCCTGTTTCTTGATAGGATGCTTCCAGAAGATAGGAAGCTATATTTCTTTCTTTTTCCAATTAGTCTTTTTTTCAAGTGAGTACATATGTCCATTTTTCTAATCTCATAAATAATTTAATAGAGGAGGTCGGTCACTGTTTCATATGCGTATTTTCACGAGCTCACAATTGAAGCCGTTCCCCAATTCTCTCCATGCTGATGTTGACGTCTGTTGAATCAACACCTTCCTTTCCCATTTATCTTTTTTTGTGAAATACGGCATTCTTATTACTGGTAACTTTTGGTTCAATAAACTAGGGACCTTAGGTGCATTATGTTAGAACCCTCTTTTTCTCTGACTTTTTTTTTAAGGAATAAGTCTTTCATCCAGTTCTTTTCCCCCCGCAAATCCATCTGTTTCATTTCCCCCACCATTTGATGCTGACAGATGTTGCTCCATCCACTCACTTTCTATTTGTGCCAAATTGTGTAATCAAAGAGATTACAGGTAGTCCTCGACTTAATAACCGTTCGATTAGTGTGCTGGGGTCCTGTGATCATCTTTTGCAACTTTCTGACAAGCAAAGTCAATGGGGAAGCCAGATTCACTTAACTGTGTTACTAATTTAGCAACTGCAGTGATTCACTTAATAAGTGTGACAAGAAAAATCGTAAGATGGGGCAAAACTCACTTATCAGATTTCTCACTTTGCAACCTAATTCTGGGCTCAGTTGTGGTCGTGAGTTGAGGATGACCTGTAGTGTTTGTTTTTGGCTTAGGTGGGTCATCCAAGGGACTTTCACTTAAATGTTTTCCAACAGCTATCAAGATTTCCTAGGAGCTAGCAAAGCATTAATGCCCTCTTCTAATATATGGTCACACTGTAAGAACTACAGCCTTTTCATATGGTTACTACTACCCAGTGTTACACAGGGTAGCCCCTTGGCTCAATCTTTTACCTTGATCCCACATTATAGTCTGGACCTCATTTTCTCAGAGGGATGAACTTTGCGATAGGTAATCCTTCCTTGGGTCACGTTATGAGCATTAGTCATTCCTCCAGGTAGCTGTCATGGTCTCATGATAAAGTACAACTAATTCTTCACTTCCGACTGAAATTCTTGGAGCGGTCACGTATGAATAGAACATGTTCTGTTGGTTATAAGAGACCTGTAACTCATCTTGGGATGCACTGAGTCATTCTTAGACTTGAAGGTATTCAGAAGCTATGTGAGGTCTTTGGATGCTATGCCACCAACAAACATTCATTTTTCTGTTCCAGTCAAAGTCCATTTAGCTATATCGACTCCACCTCTCTTCTTTATATCTTTCTTGTATATCTTTATGTCTTTAGATTTCTAGTAACATTTAAAGATAAGTTCTGGTTAGTAAACTATATGTACAAACATAGCTTGTTTTTCTTTATTTCTCTCTCTCTCTCTCTTCCCCCCCCCTTTCCCCCTCCTTTGAGGAGTTTGTTTTGTCTTGTCTTGAAAAGGAGGGCCAAGGCCAGTTCTGAGAGGCAGATCTGTTTTAACTGCTGAAGTCTGTGAAGTCTCTGTTTAGGCAATGTTTTTCCAAACACCCTTTCCGAGAATGGTGCCTGTCACCGCTTTCTCTCTCCTAGCTCCAGCTGGGTAACTGTACAGAATCCATAATCGCTGCTAGCAGTGTAGAAAATGAAAAGGCCATGAAGGGTACAAAAGGCTGCTGGTTTCCCTTTTTTCCCCCCTCTAGCAGTCCAAACTGGCTTCCTGTTTGCTTAATAGCTTGTTGCTGATAGACCTGCAATAAATACCAGGGATACTAGATAGTTTTATCTTGTAAATTGTTCTGAAGGTGGCTGTTACCAGGAGTATGGTGTGTATACTCAAGGAAGTGGTGTTCCTGCTAGCTGTGGGTGTCAGTCAGGCTGATGTAGCAGAATTCCCTCCACCAATTTAGAGTACAGTAAAATTGATATTATAAAGATAGTGATAATAGTAGTTATAATAACAACTGTGGCAAAAGTAGCGAAAGATAGTACCAATAGTGATAGGTACCTTGGCTGCATTTAGAGCACCACTTGAGCACCAACAGCATTTAACCGGTCTGTCGCAAAAGGCAACTTTACTTTGAACAGCTCACATCCTGTGACAGTATCTTTAATATTATTAAACAACAACATCTATCTGCCTATCCCAGGTCCCTGGGGAGGACTTGATAGGGCAGCGGTGGCGGACTTGATATGGCACGGGTGCCAGCGACGGCACTCAGAGACCTCTCTGTGGGCACGTGCACCATTGCCCCAGCCCCGCGTCCCCCTGTGGCCCCCTCCTCACCAACAGGCCCCTCCCCGTAGGAGAGTTGCCCCTGGGCGCGGCCCGCGCAGAGCAGCGCAGCCAAGGACATATCATCCAGGCAGCAGGGAGAAGACTTCACTCTCGTGCCCTGTCACACCCAGATGATGCTACAGGGTGCGGGTGGAGGGTGTGGCTGTCATGGTGCTGCAGGGCTACCTGGATGATCTGCAGCAGGCCATGGAGTTGGTAGGTGGGGGGGAGTGGGTGGGGTGGGGCAGTTTGGGGGCACTCGGTTAGACTACTGCAATCCTCTCTACATGGGGCTGCCCTTGAGGACCACTCGGAGGCTTCAACTGGTGCAGAATGCAGCCGCGCGAGTTGTGTTGGGGGTCTCCCGATACTCCCATGTTACACCTCTGCTCCGTGAGCTGCATTGGCTTCCAGTTGCCCTCTGGGTGAGATTCAAGGTGCTGGTGATGACCTATAAAGCCCTACATGGCATGGGTCCGGAGTACCTAAGGGAACACCTGCGGCCGGCGTCAACTTCCCTTTGTCCAGTGCGCTCCCACAGAGGGCCTCCTCAGGGTGCCACCAGTCAGAGAATGTCGACTGATGACCCCCAGAGGGAGGGCGTTGTCTGTGGGCGCGCCAGACCTTTGGAACCATTTACCGGTTGAGCTCCGGATGGCTCCCGACCTTCGCTCCTTCCGACGTGATCTAAAAACTTATTTATTTGAACAAGCCGGCCTGCTCTGATGGGTTTGGGGTTTTAATTATTGATTTTAACTAATTTATTGTATTCGGGCACAATTGTTTAATCTGTTTTAATTTTTGTATTTTGTACTTTTGGTATTTATTGCCCTGTACACCGCCCTGAGTCCTTCGGGAGAAGGGCGGTATATAAATCTAATAAATATAAATATAATAAATATAAAAGGTTTGCCATCACTGTGATAGGGGGATAAAAATGGCAAATCCAGTCTAAAAATCTGGCTGACTATGGGACAAACCATAATAATAGGAGTAATAGCACTCCAACTCCTCAATAGCTTGAGATCCTGAACCCCCTTTTAAAATGGTTTTAGAGGCCTTCCCCAATGAGAACAAACCAAGGACTACTCAGGTAGCGTGCTCCCCAGTTGTTTGGAGTAGGCAGGCAGAATCATTCTTGGCACGGTGGACCCTGCTATTTCCCTGTGCTTTTCCATACAGGACTTTATAGATAATTACCAGTGCTTTGAATTCAGCCCAGATACCTATTGGTTGCCACTGTGGCAACCCCAAGGTAGGAATAATTCAGCAGTAACATGGTTCCCTGGTTAGCTGGCTGGCTTTCGTATTCTGCACCAGTTGCCTCTTCTGAGTGTCTTCAAAGGCAGCCTTATGGAGTGATAGAAAAAAACAATGTCAGAAGCTACAAATGTGCAGATAAGAAAACTAACAGATTGGAAGAATAAGAGATTGACAGGCAGTAATGCCTGGATTAAGACTGACCAGACCCAAAAAAGCTAGTTTCTAGACCAGGTTTAGATAGCCATTGCCTCAGTCTAACAGTGCAGCCTTTCCTAGCCTGGTGCCCCACGTCATGCTTACAGGTATACGTAATAGGAAGCTTTAGCTGTTTATTGAATTAGATATATTTTAAGTTCTGGGTTTTAACAGAAGCTGTAACAAAGCTTCATCATTCTATCCTAAATTAGGCTAGTAGAATCCTTAATTATATTGCAGCTTAGATGTAGACATGTATAAAAGTCATCCCAGAAGATGGCTTTTGAATGCATTTGTTTATTTTTCTCAACTGCCTTGCAGATAGCCCAATCTTGCATTCCTGTCTTCCCATGAACGTGGTTTGAATTGATAGATTTTCTTTCCACTTAAAAACAAATTGAAATTTAATTTGAAGTTACTCTAAATCAGGGGTGTCAAACTGCCGGCCACCAGACAGGTCACAATAAAACCGCACCCACCCCATTGCCGGCAATGGGGAAAAAGTTTGCTATGCAGCGCGACATCATGTGATGTCGCAAGTTTGACATGTCTGCTCTAAATGAACAGTTAATAAATTCCATAACTGTTTAAGTTGGTCTCAGCTAATCAGATACTTTGCTGAACTGAGCTAGGTACCCTGACAAAGATACGTCATACAGCACCGTAATCTCTTGACTACTTTTTCCAAGCTTTCACCATATTATTTTCACCAATTTCTGCCATCATAAATATTACAGATTTCCTTTTAGTAAAAACTACAATTTCCAAATCAGCTAATGTTGCGTCAGGTATCTGCTATTCCAGCAGTGTCTTGGGGATGAAGATTTATTAATTTAGTAAATAAGTTTATATAACCACCCAACTACACACAGTGACTCCAGGTAGCATACAACATTAAAAGTCCACAGTTTTTTTTTTAAAAAAATCACAATTATACCCTCCCCTCTCCATGGGAACAACAGCTGAATTAAATAAGCCTCTTGAATAGCTCCTAATGGAGTCCCCAGTCCCACTGACAAAACTAGGTCTTCAAGGCCTTGCAGAAAAGCAACAGGGCAGGCGCCATCTTATCTATGGGGAAATGATGTTCCAAAGGGAGGGAGCCATCACAAAGAAGGCCCTTTTCCTAGGTCCCACCAGATGTAGTTCCTTGCTGGTTGGAACCTGCAACATATTCTGCCTCCTACTGTGGTAGGTAGATGTAATTGGGGAGAGGTGATCTGTCAAATAACCTGGAGACAAGCCCTCTAACATTCAGTTAAAATGTTCTTTCCAAATTAGTTATTGCTTCCAGTAGCTGTACGTTTCAGATTAGGAAGTGGTTGAGATGTGTTTGATTAGGAAGTTTTCATCTATTAGATTATTACAGTAAAAGAGTTCACTGTAAAAAGGAGTTAAAACTGTTACTAATTTCAGATGCAGAAGTTCTACATCTATGCTTTAAAGTGCTGGTTTAATAGTGGGAACAAGTTACTTGAAAGACCGTGCATTCCAATATATTATCAAAATCTTCAAATAGAGTTATTTACAGCAGTTTGAGACTCTTGAGATGTTGGATTTCAACTTGCATAATTCTCAATCAGAATAGAGCTGGATGGGACCTTGGGGGTCTTCTAGTCCAACCCTCTGCTCCAGAGGGTTAATCAGACAGGTGACTGTATATCCTAATCAGACAGGTGACTGTCCAGTCTTTTCTTAAAAACCTCCAGTGATGAAGCACTTATAACTTCTCGAGGCAAGCTGTTCCACTGGTTAATTGTCCTCACTGTTAGCTTTGCTTTCTCTCTACTGCCTGTTACTTCCTTGCCATCTTCTCTCTTTAGTGGACTGTTTCCTTCACTTTTTTCTTGTTATTTATATGTTGAAAGAAACTTTTTAAATTATCTTTGACTTTTGTTGCAAGTCTTTGTTCATTCTGAGCCTTTGCTTTCCTGACTTCATCTCTGCAGATTCGGGCTATCTGCTGATATTCTGCCTTAGCTATGTGCCCTCGTTCCATTTTTTGTATTTATCCTTTATGTCTTTCAGTTTATCAGAGAGGTCTTTGCGCAGCCATGCTGGCTTCTTCTTGGATTTCTTGTTTTTCTTTTTCAGTGGCATTGTGTTGGACTGGGCTTTTATGATCAATCAAATTTTTCAGAGTTTCCCACACTTCCTGAGTTGCTTTCCCTTTTAGGATTTTTATCCATGGAATTTTTCTTAGGCTCTCTCTGCATTTTTTAAAGTTTAAGACACTGGTTAGATTATATTCTGTTGCTTGTGTTATATTATATTACTATTCTTTTCTGCATAATTAAAGACTACCTGGTTGGAATGGGGGAGTTTTAATCAACAGTTAAGAGAGTATTAAGTTCAAAAAGACTGTTTCAGTCAAAGAAGTCATCTTGTTTTCATCCCTATAAACTTCCAGCTCAGCTTTTAAGTAAATCTTACCATTTTTCAAAATCTATGTTTTAATTCTGACTCACTGAGACTAGTTTTGCATTTATGCTGATGCGTAATTTCACAGCCATTTTTAATTTCTTATTTAGATATTTTAGCCTCTGAGGGTAATGTTTTTAATTATTATTGGGCAAGAGACAAATGCCAAGCTAGGTGATAGCACTTGGCTAACCTCTTCTAGTCTCAGAAGTTAATCAGGTTCAGGCTTGGTTAGTGTCTGTACAAGAGACTCGCAGGGAATACCAGAGCTGCAGGCTAAACTAAGAAGTTGAAAACATCATAGAAAAGGGGGATACAAACCATTTTCCTACTAATATTAAGAAACTGGATGGATATTTCATCAGGTGTCAAGCTGAATTCAAAGGAGACGTTCTCTTCAGCACATGCATGCAATAATATTATATTCCCCAACCCAGGGGCAGGATTTGTGATTAGCCCTTGGGTTTGTTGTTTTGGAATTATAGTCCAACTGTTTTGGAGAGCATCTGGTTATAGAAGGCTATTGCATACAATTTGGGTTTGTTTGTTTTTTTGTTTTAAATATGCATTTCTGTTTTAAAAATTGATGTGGCTATTAAGATGAATTTTGGAAACATAAAAACTACAGAATAAGATCAAGCAAAGCAAGATTTAGTGCTTTGTTCAATATCCGTTATTGTTGTTGGTGCCAGTTGTGTTTAATTTAATCCATTGTCTGATGGTTATGTGTTTGGATCTGCATGGAACTGCTTGCTAGTAATGGAGGAGAGTGGTAGACAGAATTGTTAATTTCCTGCTTGATATGGTTACTATACTTTCCCCTTAGTTCTCCTGCCTTCCATCCTTCCGAGGTAGGTAAAATGAGGACCCAGATTGTTGGGGGCAATTAAGCTGACTTTGTAATAATGCCGCTTGGGGTGTGTGTGTGTGAAAGCCCTAATAAGCAGGCATATACATAGAATGAAGGCTATTGCTAAGCTTGTAAGCCGCCCTGAGTCTTCGGAGAAGGGCGGGATATAAATGGAATAAAAATAAAATAAATAAATAACTTTCAACTTATTAAGGCCAGCAGTCTTAGCAGTTTGCTAAGGGCCTTGATCAACCTGTTTCAGCTTCCTACCGTACACAGGAGGAGAAGGAAGGCATTGGACACTTGCAAGGCCACAATAGCTACCTGATGCATTCAGTTTTCTGGCTTGTAGGTTACATGAAAGAAAGGTGAGGGGAGGCTTTCACTAAATTGCTGCTGTTACCAGGGATAGAATAAAGAGCCCAGTCAAGTTCAAGTGTAATCTTAATGAGTCTTAATTCTGCTGGTGCTGTCATGAACTATGAGTAAAAAGACAACAAGAATAACCTGTATTTGCTATCTGTGGGTTGGCCGCTGCCTGCTTGGAGCTGCTACTTCAGTTTCATTAAAATCTACCATGTGGGCTTCTGGAAGTTCTATGGTTTTATTGAAATCAGCGGAGAAATGATACCAGGAGGAAATGGGATATTTGAAAGCTAGAACTTTAAGCTGCCACCCAAAGCCTCCAGTTCTCTAAATATCCATAACTGTGGAGCAACTTCCTCACTATCCTTTATAAGGGCCGGTGGAGTATTTTTGAATCACGTTTTTATTTTTCAAAATTCTGCTTTTATCACATGCAGAGAGGACTGAATGTACCCTTGCTTTGGCACAGATGTCTTCCTGCAGCCAAAGAAGGAAGCAGCTGTCTTCCTGGATTTAGGGTGACCCTCCTAGTCCTTTTACCCCATTAAGTTGTCAGGGAGGAACAGCAGAACGGGGACTTGTGTGACCCAGAAGATTAGGATAAAGCAGAAGAAAGAAAAGTGCAGAAAGGTGGAGAAAAGCAACTTCATCTTTCAGTGGTAGCATTGAGAATGGTGATAAATACCAAGGCTGTAAGCACTAATTGGGAAAATTTACTGTACAACATGGAATGTGGGCATTCCTTTAAGCATAGCGATTTGAATAGGTCTGCCTGTTTATAAAGACATCTTCATTGGCTTTTCTAAAATTTGGACAATTAAAAGAGTTCACCTGGATATGATTTCTTGGATTAGTTATCGCTCCCAAGTGTCAAACCTTATGCTTTATGAGAATTATGTCTACAGAGATTGATGCATGTTATTTTAGGGACTGGTTCACTTGTTGTCTTACGGATAAACCATAATGAGATTTCTTTGCGTTGTGAAAATGCTGGGCTTGAGAGAGTCATGCCCAGGTTTATCCTAGTTGGGGAAACTCATTAGGTAGCATAAGGCCAATTTCCCATCCCAGCCGCCTCTTCTGGGTGGCTGTGGGGAAAAAAAAACAATCAAGAGAGATCCTCCATATGTTCCTTTATAGGTAGTCCTCAACTTACAACGTTTCATTTAGAGACCTTTCAAAGCTACAACAGCACTGAAAAAGTGAACTTATGGCCATTTTTCACAATTCAAACCATTGCAGCATCTTGATGGTCAGCTGATCAAAACTCAGACACTTAACAATTGACTTGTATTTATGATGGTTGCCGTATCCCGAAGTCATGTGATCACTTTTTGTGACATTCTGAGAAGCAAAGTCAATGGGGAAGCCAGATTCATAACAGCCATGTTACTTATTTAACAACTGCAGTGATTTGCTTAACAACTGTAGAAAGATAGGTAATAAAATCAGGCAAAATTCATTTAAAAACTGTCTTGCCTAGCAACAAAAATTTTGAATTCAATCATGGTCGTAAGTCAAGGACTACCTGTATATTCCCAGAAGAAAGGCAGGATATTACTCTAGCAAATAATGTTTTGGCTTACCATGTTACCCAACCATTTTGGTTTGGCTTAGTTTGTTTTATATCAGGGGTTCCCAACCAGGGGTGCTCGGACCCACTGGGGCTGCGAGACGATATTCCAGGGGGTACGAAAACTTGGATTTTCAAAATTATAGTGTATATGCATAATTCGTTTCATTATTTTGAACTTTTGTAAGGGGTGTGAGAATATATCAGAAGCGTTCTAGGGGTGTGGGGTATAGAAAAGGTTGGGAACCACTGGTTTATATCATGTTGTAGTTGAATCTACTCCTTGGTACTTATCAGTGAATCATGGTGATGAAGCAAAATATGGGTTACTTTAAATGTAAATTCATTTAGAATATAGGGATTGAGTGATGAACTAAATCGAAACATTTAAAATTATTTCCATTTTATATGGTCAGGCATATAAACATTTAATTATCCATGTAAAAGTGACAGTCATGCACGTAAAACACATATTAATGCCAGAAATTCTCTTCTTGTATCTTCTGTGGTTTCACTACATTTCAATATTAAGACCACACTTAGAATACTGTGTCCAATTCTGGTCACTGTGATTCAAAAAAGATGTTGAGATTCTAGAACGAGTGCAAAGAAGAGCAACAAAGATGATTAGGGGGCTGGAGGCTAAAACATATGAAGAACGGTTGCAGGAATTGGGTATGTCTAGTAGTCTAACAAAGAGAAGGACTAGGGATGACACGATAGCAATCTTCCAATATTTGAGGGGTGGTCACAAAGGAAGAGGGGGACAACTCTATTCTCCAAAGAACCTGAGGACCGAGACAAGAAATAACAGATGAAAACTTATCGAAGAGAGATCTTAACCTAAAACTATGGAGAAATTTTCTGATAGTGAGAACAATTTATCAGTGGAATGGTTTGCCTTCAGAAGTTCTGGAAGTTTCATCACCAGAGCTATTCAAGAAGAAATTGGATAGCCATTTGTCTGAAATGGTACAGGGCAGAGGTAGGCAACCTCGGCTCTTTTATGACTCCTGGACTTCAACTCCCAGAATTCCTGAGTCAGCTATGCTGACTCAGGAATTCTGGGAGTTGAAGTCCAGGAGTCATAAAAGAGCCGAGGTTGCCTACCCCTGGTATAGGGTCTCCTGCTTAAGCAGGGGGTTGGACTAGAAGATTTCCAAGGACCCTTCCAAATCTGTTATTTTGTTATTCTGTTAAAAGCAGTAATTTTTTTAAAAATATTGGAGGTGATCAAAGAAAAGACTAGCATGTTCTTTCTTTGGTGGTCTTTTCATTTCCTACATCATCTTATGATAAGGATATTGACACGTTATCTAGTTCTGTGGAGTGATATATAAATCTTATGAATGAGTAAACAGATTTGTCAGGAATGCAGATCATCATGATTTACAAAGAGTTAATGTGGCAAAAATCTAATATATTGCAGTTCCCACAAAAGGTATCAAAGGTGATGATGATGATGATGATGATGATGGGAGGGACCTTGGAGGTCATCTAGTCCAACCCCCTGCTCAGGCAGGAAACTACCATTTCAGACAATTGGCTGTCCAGTCTCTTCTTAAAAACTTCCAGTGTTGGAGCATTCACAGCTTCTGGAGGCAGGTTGTTCCACTGGTTAATTGTTTTGTCAGGAAGTTTCTCCTTAGTTCAAGTTTGCTTCTTTCCTTGATTAGTTTCCATCTGTTGCTTCTTGTCCTGCCTTCAGTTCCTTTGGAAAATAGCTTGACTCCCTCTTCTTTGTGGCAGCCCCTGAGATATTGGAACACTGCTATCGTGTCACCCCTTGTCCTTCTCTTCATTAAACTAAAGGTAAAGGTTCCCCCACACATGCGTGCTAGTCGTTTCCAACTCTAGGGGCCGGTGCTCATCTCCGTTTCAAAGCTGAAGAACCAGCGCTTGTCCGAGGATGTCTCCGTGGTCATGTGGCTGGCATGACTAGACGCCAAAGAACGCTGTTACCTTCCCACCGTAGTGGTCCCTATTTTTCTACTTGCATATTTACGTGCTTTCGAACTGCTAGGTTGGCAGAAGCTGGGACGAGTAACAGTAACTCTGTTACGCGGCACTCGGGATTCGACCCGCCAAACTGCCGACCTTCTGATCGACAAGCTCAGCATCCTAACCCACTGAGCCACCGCGTCCCTTTCTTCATTAAACTAGACATACCCAATTCCAGGAACCGTTCTTTATATGTTTTAGCGTAATTCTCTTTGTTGCTCTTCTCTGTACTCTGTAAAACATAGATTTGATTCTGATAATACTAAGCTAGGATTTTAAAATTATGGTTTATTGATCAAGCCATAATGATGTGGTTCACCCATAACACTAAACCATATAGTGAATAGATTTATACAGCAAACAAGCCAGGCTATATATGATCCAGACCAATATTATAAGAAACTGTTATGGGTAACTACAACTTAACTGCCAAATATTTCAGCACTTCTGCATCAGTAGGAAAGAATTATGTTTGCTTTCTGTGTAACATAGTTTACACTAGAAAAACCTATGCCTGTAGTTTGCTTACATCGCATTCTCATATTTGTTTCTCTAGGCCAGAAATGTGCACAATGGCGAGTTGGCTGCAGTTAAAATTATCAAACTAGAACAAGGTAAGCATTTCTCTATTTTCTAATGATACTGAATTGTTTTCTTAATCACACTGCTCATCAAATTCTTATTCCAAAGAACTCGGAGCAGTTCTCTCTTTCCTTCATTTTATCTCTTTCAACAGTAACCCTGGGATAAAAGCCAGTCTTTGAACAAAGGTCAGACACCAAAGCTTCAAGGATACTTCAAGAGGAATTAAATTTGTCCACCCCCGCCCCTATCGGTCCCCTCCCTCCGGTTTTAGTTTTTTATATCCTGTGCCACATTTTTGGAGAAATATTAGGCTGGGATTCTGGCTAAATGGAGAGCAAACCCCATGTTCTCCCTATCTGTTTTCTACTATTTTCTACTTTGTCTACCTGTTATAGCTGAATTGGACTGATTTTTTTTTCCTGAAACATGGCACACTAGTTGCAGTCCATTGCTTTCACATTTAAAAAACTTGAGGGAGATCAGATGTCTTTCCACTGTAATATAGAACACTGTTAACAATTTCAGCTTATTTCATTTTTTGGGGCACAACATCTGGATCTTAATATGAGTTAAGATCCTGGATTAATGTTTCTCAATTTTTAAGAACCATGGACCACTAAATAAACAATAAAAAAAAATGCAGTGATCACCCAATTAAACAACACTGTCTCTGCATTTTTGCCTGTAAGAGCATGAGAATTCACTTTTCTGATGAATAACAATTTTACAGTGGTTGTATTTGTATGCCTTTCCATCTTCTCCCATATTAAAGATCTTTTAAAACTAAAATCTGTATCAAAAACATAAGTCCAAAATTTATCATTCCAATTATATTATATACCCCATGCAGTGGTGGGATTCAACTGGTTCGCACCACATCGGCAGAACCGGTGGCTAATTTTTTGTTGCCCAGGCCCAGAATGGACTTCTGGAAGCAGCATCGACACAGAGAACCGGTTGTTCACATACTTGAATCCCACTACTGACCCCATGCCATAATGAACATCTAAATGCAAACTTTCTAGTAAAATTGTTTTTTTAATAAACAGATGAATCAACCTTGAGTGCATTGAAATTCTATTTTTAGACAGCCATTATATTTCATATCCACACTTTCTCTTTTCGGATTGCTTGCGTAAAATTACTTAGCACAACACTGCACTTAGTTCTCTATTTCCAAGGCTATAGGCCTCCAGAGTGACATGGACTGAGGGGCAAATGCTGGATATACTCATATAGACTTAACTGATTTTATATGGAGCCTTGTGACATCATAATCTGTTTAATTTACAAACCACTCTCAGTATTCTGTAAATCCTGACTACTCTCCTTTGATTTGTCCTTACTGTTGATTGCAACATTTTAGTTCTGCAGCCTGCTGACTGAGTGTAAAACTTGAACTGGAAGACTGGGGATGTGGTTGGCAAACAGCGTTTGCAGTGTGGGGTGGAGCATAGGGAATGGTGCCACCTGATTTAGAGCTGCATTGGGGAAAATGTTTTCCAAGGTTGCAGACTAGCTAGGGTTTTGGCTTTTTTGCAGTGCCAATCAGTTAACCATGCCTTGCAGCTATGCAGATTGAGTGGGATGACAGCCTCCTTCAGTTCATTCAGAAAATATTTTGGATCATCATTCAGATTGAATGGTAGATAAATACTTCATTATATTGACAGTAGCTATATATTTTAGTCTGTACAATTTTACTTCATTTTTCAGCCAAAGGGGCTAAGACAGGGGTGTCAAACTACCGGCCCGCGGACTGGATGCATCACGCCAAAACGGCACCCACCCCATTGCCGGCTATGTGGAAAAAGCCGCGATACATCGCGACACGTCATGTGACATTGCAAGTTTTACACCCCTGGGCTAAGAGAACAGCTTGGTTATGTAAAAAAGAATAATAACCACAAGAACAATAGTTTGTCCCTAATCTTACAGTCTCAAAGCCACAACATTAAAGGGGAAAAGAATGGGGAAGTAAGAAAAGAACTCAGGGACACACGGTTCTTTCAATGCTCAGATGAAATGGAACTGCTTCAGGAAGAAGGCAGATACTGATTAAATATTAGAAAAAAAAAACCTAATGATAAAAATTATTTAAGGATGAAACTACCCTGAGCCGGTAGTGGATGCATTCAGTCAGAAGTTTAGGATCCAATCTGTCTTTGATGCTTGAATTTGGGTTTCTGAACCGAGCGGAGACTAGTGAGGGTGATCTTCATGGCCCTGTCCAATTCTCTCATTTTACGAGTCAAACAGTTTCCTCATAGAAGTGCTCAGTATTCAGATCTGGACCGAAGATGCTTTAGATCCAAATACCACCCACTTCTGGGCTGTCAAACAAGCCCGCTGATTTGTCCTTCTGCTTGCAGCTTCTATTCTTCAAGGGTTGGGTAGTTGCCAGGCTGTATGCACAATCAATTGCCATCTGCTGACTGGAATAAAGGCTTATTTTAAGTAGCTGCAGCTGATTAATTTTGCCTGAGCAGAAGTTTTAAGGGGGCAATGTTTAGAAGATGGGCCCTGGTATTACATGTAGAAGGACCAGATGAATCCCTTGTGCATCTGCCTGAAATGCCCCAAAGTGGGAGTGGAAAAGATTCTGCCTGAGTTGACAGTGACAATTTTTTGTATGACATGGTATCTTAGCATTGAACATAGTTGAGAATCAAATCTGATGAAAGTCTAGCTAGCAAAAGATCAAGTTAATCACCTTAGCAACAGCTCCCTCTGCTGTCAAGGCCAAATAGCCCACCAATCTTTGTATTACTTGAGATTTCCTGTTTATTATGATTATCAGCAAACAACATGAACAAAAACCATTGTTTAGGTATGAAGGATTCTGCTTTATAGCTTCTCCTTTATCCCACATTGTGTTCCTGGGGTACTAACAAGTGCTTAACAGGTAGAATATTTATCACTGAATTAGGAAGCTATATCAGACTCTGGATAGAATAACTAGACTATAACAAGCTTTGATTACAGATTGCAGTCAAAGTACTCCTTCAGAGCTAAATTCTGAGTCACAGTTTGGATTCAGTGGAGACAGGCAAACCATAATGTGGCTTCGTTGTTATGTAAACACAGAATTGTGCTGACATACCACTAGTTTAACTTTTGAAAAGTCAGATCTTTTTAGTTGGTGTTTTAATCTGATATAATTTCAACTCCTCAAACCTGTATGTCAACCAGTTTTTTAAAATGTTATTGATGTGGTTTGTAATTCAAAAAATAGGAAATGTAAATGTCTTTTTGAATATAAGGAAAATGTGTGCTTAAAAAAATCTGTACTGGCTAAAGGTGTGCAACCTATTGAAGAAAACTGATAAAAAGAACTCTGTATATTGTGGAAACACGTATGTAAAAATGAGTATATTTTATAAAAGTGCATATTAAAAAAATCTGGTGTTGTGAGACCTTTGAAGCAATCCAGTTCAGGAAACAGACTCCTCAAGAATGACTGGAGACCTATTTTAATGAAATAGGCTGTAGCAACAGAATCTGGAAAGTTTAACTATGTTTTCTTTTCCCTTCTTTTACTCCAGGAAGTTAAGGCAGAGCCAGTTTGAGTTTGCCTAATGTTTTATTAAAATATGGACTGAAAATATGTTTTGGTAACCATTACCAAATAGTTTCTCCCATCTGTGGTTTTCCATTGGCATAATATCTGAGGACCAGAGAGAGACCCAAGTTCAAATCTTCCCTTAGCAACAGAGGTTCACTGGGTTTGTTTTAAGCCAGTCACTATTTCAAGAGAGCAGATGGGAGTGATTGATAGATTGATTGACTGATTGAAGAAGATGGTGTTATGTGTAGTTGTGCTTGCCTTGTGCTTTGGAGGAAAGCTAGGGTATAAATGTAACAAATACATGAAACAGATGAAAATATGAGAAACTGATGAGAGTTGAGGTATATATCAGGATAGAAGAATGAGAAAATGAGCAAATTGAAGTTGAATTTAGTACAGAAGGCTGTTTTTTGTGTTCATAAGTAAGGTAATTTGATGGCAATTCTGCTGTATCCCCTCTCATTTTATTTCCTGTTCAGACATTCTATAGATTCTAATAATTTTGTCAGGCAAACACTTTTTTTCTTCTTTAATAGCATATCTGTGTGTACCCGAATGTGCATCTTAATATCTGTCAGGTTGCCAAAACTCCAGATTTTGAAAAACATGTCAGTCAGTTCTTACGGAATTTTTGCATTTATGCAATCTGAGATTTGGGTTACACAGTTCAGTAAAGTAAAACATCATTCACAGTCGTCAAAAATGAGCACCAAAAATGGGAGTAAGAATGTTACTGTAAAGTTTGCTGCTGATTGCTCTGAACAAATCCAAAAATTAAAAAAAAATTGTTTTCATCTCTTGACCTGCCTCTCTATCCCCTGAAGGATCATTTCAGCAGTGTTTGTGTCAGATTTCAGGGCTGTCATAAGAACATAGTAAAGAGCCACCAGTGCATCTAATGTACCAAGGAAGTGCATGTCCTTAACTACAAGTAGTTCTTGACTTACAACTGGTCACTTAATGATCATCCAAAGTTACCGTGCCCCCCCCCCCCAATGTATCTACAATGATTCCAAAGGCTGTTTCTTCCAGGGCCTGGTTACATGGCCACATGTCAGGCACTCAGGAACTGGCCTGCATTTATGGCCATTTGCAGTGGCCTGCAGTCACATTGCCATGTTTTTGCCCAAAACTGGCATTTACTTCTAGTTTTCGGCAAAATGGCTTACAGCAAACAATGAGCTCGCTTTATAGCTGCTACGTTCAGTGAACAACCATTGCAAAACTGTTTGTAAAATAGGGTCAGTCACATGGGTGACCTGCTTTGTGACCCATCGTGACTTATGACAATAGTAGACAGGATTCATTACAATCATAAGTCGGGGTCTACCAGTATTGTGGGGAATGATAATTGGACAATCGGTATGAAGTGGGATTACAACAATAAGGAATATAACACTTCTTCCTTGCTGCAGTCATAATGCAAATAATTTATCTGGATTGTCTGCTTGCATGGGGAGGTGGGGAGTTTTGTTTTCCTCCTTCCCTTTGCAAATGAAACAGGAAAATGTCTCCAGTCTCACTGCTTAATCCCCAGACTCTGGTGCATTGGATTTGGCTGCCTCCTTGATAGCTTACATTTGATTAATTGCTCTTTCTCCAAAAAGAATTGTACAAGAATCCGTTCTATTTTGTTTCCACTAATATCATGCACAACAGTGGTTATTTTTTTCCTTCTCAATGCACCCTCAGACTATAAAGCTACTGAGCCAGATGCTGTCCAGACCTCATACTAGAAGCCTTAAGACTTCCTCCCTTAAAACAACTTTGATATAGTTTAATAGATAATTGCAATTGTTATAGTAACTATTCACCAGTAGAAGATACCACACAACTGCTGTCATCCTTATGGGTGTCTTCAGGGGTCAGTATCCTCCATATTAGATATTGTGTTTGAGCCTTTAATGGGATTTGAACTCACACTTGTACAGATGCTTGTACAGTGCAATTAGCTACAGAGCTGTCTTGGCCTCTCTGTCAGTAGCTAGTAGGAAGGGAGGTCTTCCTGCAGGAAGCTATAGAAGTATGCCTTCCTGTTTACCATTGTTGGTTTGTACTATACCACAAAAAATTCTGTAGTATGAGAGCATATAGCAAAAGGGAAGGTATACCTATAGCAGGGCTTTTCAACCAGTGGTATGGGTACCACCTGTGGTACATTGGCACCTGGTAGGTGGTACGTGGCCATCCTAGAAAAGTGGTAGCGAGGAAGGGGAATGAGCTGAAGCGGTGGCAGCACCACACAAGCCTGAGCAAGAGATGGATGGAGCTGCAGGGCTGTCAGGGCTCAGTGGGAGCGCCAGGATCAGTGCTTCTTCAGGGCTGTCAGGGCTCAGCGGAAGCGCCAGGATGCTGATCCCAGTGCGTCTGCTGAGGCCAAAAGAAGCGCCAATCAGCTGGAATGTTGTAGCATCTCCAAGGTCTTGTGATTTACATTCAGATGCTTGGCAACTGATTCATATTTATGATGGTCATAATATCCCAGGGAATGTGAAGTGACCAAAACCTGCTGCAACCACCCAGCAGACGGGAATAAAAACCAAACACCCCCCCCTACACCCCCACTGCCAATCCTCAACAGAAATGCTCACAACAATGAAAATCTCAGACAGGAGGAAGAGCTCCGCTGGGCAGACAGGCAGGTGTCTTGCTCGGCTGTGGCTTGGGGGGCACTTTTTTCAGTGCCATTGTAACTTCGAGCAGTCACTAAGCGAACTGTTGTAAGTTGAGGACTACCTGTACTTCATCACTTTTTTCCTTTATTTGGTCATCAAGTTTTTGACACCTTGCTAGGCGACTGGTGGTACTCGGATGTTGCCATATCCTAAAAGTGGTACAATGGGTGAAAAGGTTGAAAAGCCCTGACCTATAGCTTCTGTAAGTTGCTAACATTGCTAGTGACCAACAGGAGGCACTGACCAATCACGTAGTGCCTTCTACTGGTCAGTAGCAATCATAACATTCATTATCAGAACCTCTATATGGGGGAAAAAGAAGAATAATTGATTCTTCTCAGTGAAAAAACAGCACCCGGGTTACTTTTGAAAAATCATTACTTTCAATTTTCTCTAAGTAGCCCGTGACCTCTATCAAGGAAGAAGAATGGGTGAATGTACTAGTTTGATGCCTTTCCCTATTCTCTGAGCTTTGGTAGGACGGGCCGGTCATTACTATACACGTTTGAGTTATGTAGCTCCTTTTGAGTGCCATCTTGCTCAAGCAAGCCCTGCTGGCCTGTCCTCTAGACCAGGGGTAGGCAACCTCGGCTCTTTTATGACTCATGGACTTCAACTCCCAGAATTCCTGAGTCAGGTGACTCAGGAATTCTGGGAGTTGAAGTCCATGAGTCATAGAAGAGCCGAGGTTGCCTACCCCTGCTCTAGACATTTGTGATGAGCTCCCCCCACCATAAAAAAAGAGCAGTGTTGCATTTCCCCACTCTATATTTAGATATTCCCAAGCTCTTATCTGCATTCCTACAGGCTGGTTTTACAGCAAGAATGCTTTGTAATTTTTCCCAAAGATATAAGAGTGAAATAAAAAAATAAGGCCTGGAGCTTGGCATATTGTCCTGTCTTCCCTCTTACAACCCATTTTAATTGTTTCCTGTCATTTTAGTAGCCTGCTGTCTGATAGTCGGGCTTTGCATTTGACTTTAAAATCTGTGTCTGCCATTTATGAGCTTCCAGGGCCGATTCTGAGGCAGTTTATTTGTTGGCTGGGGCTGAGCTAAAGGGGCAGGTTCCTCAGGTATAAGACTAGGAAATGTAATGCGGTGAGAGCCTCAGTGAACTCTTTGCATGTGGTTGGACCGTCTTATCTGCATTAACCATCAGCTACAGCTTGTTCTCTTACACAGATGTGGGATTTACAACTTCCACTTCAGAGTTTGTGGCTTTCAGTCAGACCTGGGCCTCCTATCCTCCCACAGCACCTCATATTTTAAAAAGAAAGTCTGCATAATAGCAAAGCTGACAGGGTAGTATCATTTCCCCTCTGGGTAATTATTTATAGGGTACTGGCAAGGTATGCAGAATTTTAAAAAGCTTCAAACACAAGAATAGAGCACAAATTGTAGAAAAGTGAGGGAAGAAGCCATAGTTTAACAGCAGAACTCCCATTTTGCATATCTTTGGGCTGAAAAAGAAAGAAGTACTTTCTCTGTCTGCTTTCTCTTTGAAAAACATGATTTTGAAGCCCTCAAAGTTATTCCCCACTATCTGTTTTCCTAATACAGGTAGTCCTTGACTTACGACCACAGCTGAGCACAGAAATTTCTTTTGCAGGATCCTGGGACACATATATTTGCCTTCATTCGTGAAAATTTCTTTTGCTAGGTGAGACAGTTGTTAAGTGAATGTTGCCTCATTTTACGTCCTTTTTTGCCACAGTTGTTAAGTGAATCATGGCAGTTGTTTAAGTTAGTAACACAGTTGTTAAGTGAATCTCCATTGACTTGACTTGCTAGAAGGTTGCAAAAAGTGATCACATGATCCCAGGACAATGCAATCATCATAAATATGAGTCAGTTGCCAAGCGTTTGCATTTTGATCATTTGACCGTGGGGATGCTGGAATGGTCTTAAGGATGAAAAACGGTCATAAGTCACTTTTTTCAGTGCCATTGAAACTTTGAACAGTCATTAAATGAACTGTTATAAGTTGAAGATTACCTTTAAAAAAATGTTCAAACTTTCTGGTCTTTTTTGATGGGGAAAAGTGATCAAGCTCCCTGATTATTTTAGTTGCTGTCTCCTGTTTGCTCTTCTGTAGTATTATATAAATGAAGGGGATACTCAGATCTTGAGTGAGAATTCAAAAATGTCCTGAAATTTCAGCATTCTCTGCATGATTTCAGGGGTGAGATTACTGGAAGAAAATAATGAAATTTGATAACCTGAAAAGTTTACTGACCTCTACTGCAATTCATCGAGGTGTGTATTCTTTTTTTCTAGCATCCTTCTAATGGGGGAAAAAAAACCACAGAGCAAAGTTAACCAGGTGGGGCTGGCTTAATTCCCAATAATTTCTAGCAGAATATTTGAGGTAATAAAGAAACAACTGAGTGTACATTAAGGAAGGCAAAGTCTCCTATTTTCTGAGTTCATTTGTGTCATTGGGCCAATTTAGCTACAGTTCTTGTTCTTCATATGGACAAACCTTTCCCTCCAACCAAGCATCCTCTTTTTGTAATGATTATTTCGGAAAAAATTGCCTTGCTTTGAAAAGCCTTAAAAGAAGAAGTAGGCATAAACTGCATACTCTTCTGATGGATCCTTAAAAGCAGCCTGCCACAAACTTAGGCGAAAGTCTTATTGTCCCATTACCTCATCATAAAAATATGAGAGGAATTAAAGCTAAGTTTGACCATGGGGGTTTTTGATCCAGCCTCCTTCCTGCTTCTTCAGTAGCTAGTAAGACGAGAGACCAGCAAACAGAACAGTAAAGGCCCTCTCTTTAACTTTTGCTTTTAAAAAATGCCAAAAAATACAAGACACCATGCTTAGCAGTCATCGACAATTACATTCTCTGTTAATTTTCTAATTCCCTTTCAAACCCAATGGTAGGAGTGACTCTAGTTACATTTCGTACTAGCCTAGCGGGTGAGAGTGAGAGTGAGAGTGAAGGCTTTTCTTGAGTCTTCTTTGAATGCCAGAGGAATCACAGAAGCTAAGGAAGCTAGAAGTGATCTCTTTCACAGCATGGCAAATCATTAAAGATATCTTTGGGTCCGGGTTACTTACGGGAGCACCTGCTGCCGGCATCAACTTCCCTTCGTCCAGTGCGCTCCCACAGAGAGGGCCTCCTTAGGGTGCCGTCGGTCAAAGAGTGTCGACTGGTGGCCCCCAGGAGGAGGGCTTTCTCTGTGGGCACGCCAGACCTTTGGAACCGTTTACCGGTGGAGCTCCGGACGGCTCCCGACCTTCGCTCCTTCCGACGTGACCTAAAAACATATTTATTTGAACAAGCCAGCCTGGTCTAATGGGTTTAGGGGTATTTTAACGTTTTGTATTAATCTATTGAATTGGGCTATTGTATTTACGGTAATATTTCTTTTAATTTTTATATATTGTATTTTATTGTATTGCCCTGTACGCCGCCCTGAGTCCTTCGGGAGAAGGGCGGTATAAAAATTAAATTAAATTATTATTATTATTATTATTATTATTATTATTATTATTATTATTATTATTATTATTATTATTATTAATTATTTATTATTATTATTATTATTATTATTATTATTATTATTATTATTATTATCTTCCTACCATATCAGTCCTCCTAGTCTTATTTAATCTTTCCCTGAAGAAGTTCACTGGATGCAACCAGTTTGCAAATTGGAATGCTTCTGCATATCCAGGCTATTTTATCAGAGGAAAAAAAGCAGAGGAATTGCAACCAGCAGACTTCACAAAGATGTTTCCAATCCTTTGGGGCTTGTGTGCATTTTCCAGTTACCGAGGCATGTAGGGTTGGTTGCTGGCCCTTTTTGCTCTCAGCTAGAGCAAAAGCCGTCGTGATGAAGACTGGAAAAAGTAAAATGATGCCCTGAGTGCATTGTGTTTTGATGTAAAAATATAAATGGAGTACAATTCACATTGATTAGGCAATGTGCTTTGGGAATTTTTGGTTAAGAGTCTTACATGTGTGCTTTGGTTGCTTTTCCAGATTCTTGTTTTGTGCTCTTTTTTTCCTCCTGTTTTTACATGAGCCAGTTTCCTTTTCACCTACCTATATACTGGGATCATTTTGAACCCCCCACCTTTCCCCCAGTAACCATAGACGAGTGTCATTGTTCTTGGGTACTCCTCTGCTTCAACCTCTAATAATAATAATAATAATAATAATAATAATAATAATAATAATAATAATAATAATAATAATAATAATAATAATTAATAATAATAATAAATAATAAGTTGGAAGGGACCTCGGAGGTCATCTAGTCCAACCCCCTGCTAAGGCAGGAAACCCTATACCATTTCAGAAAAATGGCTGTCCAGTCTCTTCTTAAAAACTTCCAGTGTTGGAGCATTCACCACCTCTGGAGGCAGATTGTTCCACTGGTTAATTGTTCTAACTGTCAGCAAGTTTCTCCTTAGTTCTAGGTTGCTTCTCTCCTTGACTAGTTTCCATCCGTTGCTTCTGTTTGCTTATAGATTCTAGTTCTTCTGGTATTCTTACTTGTGTATGTTGTGTACGGTGTTTCCCACCAGCTGACCTATTTCTCTTGTTGGGACAGGATAGCAGCATTCCTCCTCCCCAGGCAACACAGGGTTGTAGAGAAGTGTGTCTACTTTCCTGTACACCTTCAGTGTGCTACTAAAACTCATCTGTACTGCCAGATAGGCAGAAATCCTTTCTGGAGCCTATAAATGCTCCAACTTCGTAGAATTGCTGGGAAGGTTCTTGCAGTCATAAATATTCTAAGCTAACTTGTACACTGATAGTGTTCTGTAAACAGTCAAGGGCACTGATCTAGTCTTTTACTGCATTTTGTTTCTCTTAGACTGGAACTTAGTCATTAATCGGTGCATTTTATGTAATCACATTATGTTGCAATGAAGAACTAAAGGGACAGAAAAATGGGGAAACTATTGATTTTAGAGTGACAAATGGTGTTATTTGTACAGTTCGGGACAACGCGTATAATGAGTGTAATTCGATAAAACTTTTTATTTTTATACTCAGTAATATTAGCTTGATTTGATAACTTCTAATGATTTGTTCTAATGAACAAATGGATGTTTGAATATTTGTTAAAGAGTTTCTTAAGGTCAGATGGCTAAATTTGTTGCTGTATTACTGTTCCAATAAGTTGTTGATACTATTAAATTTATGAAAATGGGCAAAATGGCTGGTCCAGCTACTTGCATCTGCACCTTTGGAGGGATATTGTATGTATTCTAAAGCTTTTTTTTCAAATAAAGTTTTCCCTTCCTGTTTTATGAGGCACATATAATGATATAATGAAACATGGTAAGGAACCTTTAGAATGTATAAACCAGGGGTCTTCAAACTTGGCCCTTTTATGGCTTGTGGACTTCAACTCCCAGAATTCCTCAGCCAGACATGCTGGCTGAGGAATTCTGGGAGTTGAAGTCCACAAGCCATAAAAGGGCCAAGTTTGAAGACCCCTGGTATAAACCATCATCCAATTTCTTTACTAAATGTACATAACAAAATGTGGATGTAACTCTAGCGTAAATACTATAATAGGGCAACATGGTAACAGACTGCAGATCGAGACAGTTGATCGAGTGATTCATAGGCCACCCAATTCAAAACAATTTTGTCAGTTGTAGATTAGAAACACAGACAAAGCACATCACTGCTTGTTGAATGTGGAAAAAATCTTTTAATTTGTGGAACATGGTGCTTTAATGTCGCACTGTAAAAATTTCCTTCTTTTTTTAATCAACTTAATTAAACTGTGGTACTTCATCCATCCATTTTAGTGTTTACAAATTGAGCTATTTCTTCATTTTTTAGGCCTCTCCTGGGACCTGACAGCAATATCCTTTATTTCCTCTCATATTTAATTTGATATTGAAACAATTTACCATATTTACTATACTGTACAGTTCATAGTGTTGTGATCAGAAAAAAAATATTCCTCTCACAATTTTTACCTTGAAACTGATTGAAGTTTGCCTTTAGATTCAAAGCCCCAGATTCCTTTTCCTAACTCTTGAATGTTTCCTCAACATTCTGAAATGGGATTTGGGAATAGGGTGGGGATGGATGAGGCAGGATTGAATGGAATTTGCAAACATAGTAGACACATCACTAGCAAATCCTGCCACATTTAAGACAGTTAGATGTAAAGTATTTTAAGGTTTGATTTTTTCTGAGTTGGGAAAGAATGCATCTTCCAGGACAGTTGCCACTACAAATTATGCCCACAACTAAAAGCAAATAAAGTGTTGACGTATCCCCTATCCCCAAAACTCCTACTTACCTAACAGTTCAAAAGCATACAAATGTGAGTAGATAAATAGGTACCACTTTGGTGGGAAGGTAACAACGTTCCATGTGCCTTGGAGTATAGTCATGCTGGCCATATGACCGCGGAAGTGTCTTCAGCCAACGCTGGCTCCCTTGGCTAAGAAACGGAGATGAGCAGAAATGACTGGACAGGGGATACTTTTACTTTACCTTTTACCCCCAAACTATTGTTACATGCAGTTGATACAGATTCAGTTAATCACCACATCAAAGTAATGAACTAACATTCTTTTCCAAAATAGCAAAATCTATCATAATGATTTACACAATCTGTTTTCCAGGAGATGATTTCTCATTAATACAGCAAGAAATCTATATGGTTAAAGAATGCAAACACTGTAACATAGTAGCATACTTTGGAAGCTATCTCAGGTAAGATCACTTGTTTTTTATCTTGGTCTGAATTATTTTCCATGCCAACTTCCTGGAGGTAGCGAAATTCGTCTGCAAATGAAAGCTGTGGTTTGAGAGTTGGCTATCTATTGCAAAATGCAGTTTACTAAAGCTTTATTGCTAGGTGTGGAAGCTTTTCTTTGCCTATGATGACATAACAGTGAACTTTTCCACTAAATGCAAAGTGATCTGTTTCCAGTTCACCAGAATTCAGCATTTCATTGAACGTCATCCCTCACTAGAGTTGATCTCATTTCGTGCACACACTTTAGGGCATCTGATAATTGAAAAGCCTCCATCTGTCCTTAGCTTTAGGTGTAGATGAGAAATAACAGCATGCCACATATAAAAGCCGCTCAGTTGCTGTTTTTTTGTAAAAGGAAATTCTTGTGACCTACAGTCGGAACAGTAAATTGAATGGTAAATGCACATTGTTCAATTTGGAGTTTTTTTAGAATAGTGATTCTGATCATTTCTGCTTTATTTCAGCCACGAGAAGCTATGGATTTGTATGGAGTACTGTGGAGGAGGGTCCCTTCAAGACATTTACCATGGTATCTGAGCATGTTATTTATTGTGTTACTTTTATTGTGTCCCTCTTCTTCCCCATTTTCCTCCAATTTGTATTCATGGCAATTTTACTGTAAAAAAAATAGAACAATGTTACTTTCTATTGGTCATGAAAGTGGTTGCCTATTATGAAGCTCCTGTGATGAGCAAGAGATTTGCTAGACCAGTATTTCTCAACCTTGGTAAGACATGGGGACTTCAACTCCCAGAATTCCTCAGCCAACATAGAAGTTGAAGTCCTCGTGTCTTAAATTGGCCAAGGTTGAGAAACACTAGTCTAGACAAACAGGCAAGAATCTTTCTGAATTGAGAAAAATTGCTTTTATTTGGTTTTCTTTGAGGCCACCCATTTGCATCAAATTGATAATATAGTCCCAGACCTATAATACATTTGTATTTACACAGTTAAAACTGAGACATGCAGAAGTCAAGTTCCAGAGCAGTAAAGATGTAAGAAAGGCAGAGGCATCTTCAAAGCTTGATAAATTCAAGAATCAGTAAAAAAAAAAAAGCAAATAAGCACTTAGGTAGAATCTTTGCAGAAGTGACAAATAGTTATCTAATTGGAAAAGCAATCTTTGATGGGATGTAATTTGGGGTTTTTTTTCATTCCATTTCACTGGAATGAACATAAACTAGATTACAACAGGCTGGTGCTATAGATTACCTAGTGCTCTTGAGCCATATAGCACAGGCTGCCAATCTGTGCTATGATAAGGAAAACAAGGCACACAAATTTTGTTCTGAACAAAACCACGATTCAGTTTTCACTAAATATTTACTTCCAGCTGTGTTAGATTTAAACTCTCATAATAATTACATTGGGACGTGGTGGCTCAGTGGGTTAGGACGCTGAGCCTGTCAATCAGAAGGTCGGCAGTTTGGCGGGTCGAATCCCGAGTGCTGCATAACAGAGTGAGCGCCTGTTACTCGTCCCAGCTTCTGCCAACCTAGCAGTTCGAAAGCATGTAAAAATGCAAGTAGAAAAATAGGGACCACTACGGTGGGAAGGTAACAGCGTTCCGTGCGCCTTTGGTGTCTAGTCATGCCAGCCACATGACCACAGAGACGTCCTTGGACAAGCGCTGGCTCTTCGGCTTTGAAACGGAGATGAGCACCAGCCCCTAGAGTTGGAAACGAGTAGCATGCATGTGCGGGGGAACCTTTACCTTTACCTTTAATAATTACATTATATCCTCTGGTAACATCACAAGGCAGAGAATGGAAGCATCCATTTTTATTTTCAGTTAACCACACTTTCTCATGGTCGAACTGACATTACTGTTTATCAGAGCATTCATCTGAATCATTGATAATGCATTAATTAATGTTTTTAATACATTTATTTAACATTAATCCTTCCGTCGCGATCTGAAGACATTCTTATTTGAACAAGCCGGCCTGGCCTGATGGGAGATGGGTTGGGTTTTATGGTCATTTTAATATTTGTATTTACTGTTTTTAGTCGGGCATATGTTTAATTTTCTTTTAATTTTTGTATTTTTTATATATTTGCCCTGTTCACCGCCCTGAGTCCTTCGGGAGAAGGGCGGTATATAAGTAAAATTATTATTATTATTATTATTATTATTATTATTATTATTATTATTATTATTATTATTATTATTATTATTATTCACAATTTGCATCAGTCTTAATGGCAAGCTTCTCAGTTGTTTGAAAATGCTTCCAGCATTCTCACAACCACACAGATGCTTACATGTCACCCTTAGTAATAGTTATACGTAAGACTTGGCAACTGCAAAACCAACAACAAATGACAAAAAAACATTAGCTGGTATTTGCCACTATAATTCTAGGTTTGGGACCTAAATGTAGAGAGGCAGATAACAACATGTATTTCTGGGGAAGGCTTCCATAATTGTGATACCGTCACAGAAAAAAACCCCACCCAAGTAGTTGTCTTCTTGGCACATGCAGATACCTATGGGAAGATCTCAGTGAATAGCTAGGTTCAGAGAAAGCAGTTCTTTATAATAAAATCAGGCCATTTAAACTTGTTTGGCACCAGAGACAAGCAAACTGGATGTCATCACAGCTGTATGTGCATCCAAATTCATGTGGCATACCACTGTGAAAAATTGAGCACCATGCTTGGATGAATTTGTGGCCTAATCTTTTGTATCCTTTACTTTTTGGCGCACCATATCCATTACAGTAATGTCGCGTTGTTTCTTTGGCTTGTTTGATGCTTTAATTGGATTTAGTTTAATCAATAATTTGCTGCTGCCTATTCCAGCATTTGTAAATTTGCTTTTCCTTTCAGTAACGGGGCCACTGTCAGAGTTACAGATTGCCTATGTTTGCAGAGAGACATTGCAGGTAATTAATTGCTTCAGGGCACCAAAGCCTTTCTTTGGGCTGAGCTGGGATTTAAAAGTGGGTGGCGGGGAGAGAAGTACAGTTCATACTCCCATCAGTTATTGCTCTGTGCTAATTGAAAGCAAACAGGTAGGTATCTTGCCTGTGTCTTTAAAGTATCTCTAGTCTATGCATCTCAAAGCAAATATCAGCTTCTGAAGCGATACCTTAAATCAGTTCCATAACAGCTTCTTTTTAATTTTCATGTCAAACAAGTGAAATGAGAGAACAACAACATGGATAAAGTCATAAGAACAAGGTTAAGACTTAACATAAGAACAAATTCCAGTTTAAAGGTGTTCGTTTGAAAAGAGAGAGAAAATTTTACGGCTGAAACCGTGTTGCAATAGAGAAGGCAGAGAGAGACAGCACAGTAAGGTACATGAAGGAGCAGTGGGTGCCTTGGGGATAGAGAAGCCCATGGGAAGCTCAGCGCTGGCCATGCACAAGTATCTCCCTGCTCAGGATCTGAAAATCCTGTTTGGAGGATTTTCTGAGTGAAGAAAGATACGTGGCTTGTGCCAGGCCTCACCCTCACCCCCATGACCACCTTACAGTTCTTACCTAGACTTTGTCCATTTAACAATCTGCAAGATTGCTTAAAAACCACAGCTGGGAGTGCTGAGGTTGTGGTCGTTGAATGAAACAATCAGATGATGTCTTGCTTAGTGACCGCTTCACTCAACAACAGAGATCCCTGTTCCAGTTGTAATTGTTACACAAGGACTACCTGTACATCAACTGTATTAGGACTATATTTAACAGGGAAGTTTTGGCAGTTAGTGTAACAGTATTCAGAACTAATTGTAACAAGTTATTTGCAACAAATATACAGCTTGAACTACATGGTAACTTATGTTACCATGTAGACATTTCTTATACTAGTAATTAATGGATAGCAGCCACTTAACTTATAAGCACTTGGATTGAACAACTTCTTCCTGCCCAAGAATGTGTAATGGCTAATTTCCAAATAATCATATTATGCCACATTTTTCTACAGCCATTTGCTAACCAAATAAGTTTCAGTGATTTTCATTTTGGGGCCACTCTTACTACTGCAATTGTTCTCAACATCGTTATCAAAAACATTGCATATCTTATTAATACCAATTTAGGAGTAACCCTTTTCCTTGAGTTTCTTGAGTAGCCTTTTCCGCTATCCTTTACAGTTATTTAATTTGTCTTTTTATCAACCAATTAATCAGTGGGACAGCTTTTCTTCGGAAGTTGTGAGTGGCCCCATCACTGGAAGTTTTTTAAAGAGTTTGGACAGCCATTTGTCTAGAATGGTATAGGGCAGGGGTAGGCAACCTCGGCTCTTTTATGACTCATGGACTTCAACTCCCAGAATTCCTGAGTTAGCTATGCTGCCTACCCCTGGTATAGGGTATTCTGCTTGAGCAGGGGATTGGACTAGATGACCTCCAAGGTCCATTCCAACTCCGTAATTCTGCATTCTGTAATAGAAATTATATCCTTATTAACTGCTTCTTTTTCTGACTCTTTTTTCAGGGACTTGCTTATTTGCACATGAAAGGCAAAATGCATCGGGACATTAAGGTATGTGACTCTTTAGCTTGTGGCCCAGTAGTGAGAGGTCTATGATTCAAATGTTGAAGAACAGAGGGACAGAATCCTTTATTATTGGTCCTGTAGATTGTTGGAGTTGTATGTCAAAGGAGATTCTCAGTCATCCAGGTCATGGTTGTCCCAAAGGTGCTTTTTCAAGAGGCAAATGGATTTTCTTGTTTTTCTTGGAAGATGTTTCGCTTCTCACCCAAGAAGCTTCTTCAGCTCAGTTAGGAGTTGTAGTTCATCCATACCTAGATAGCCACCATTTCCCTATATTTCCTCTAAAATAGTTTCTACAGGATAGTAAATAGTTTATTTACACTTTTAATAACTTTTTGTATTTTAGGGTGCAAATATTCTGTTGACTGACCACGGAGACATCAAGCTGGGTGGGTAACTTAGCTTTTTGGTTTTTTTCTTCCATTCAATCATGTCTGATTCTTGGAGACTGCCTGAACAAGTTTCTATAGTTTTCTTGACAAGGTTTTCCAGAAATGGTTGCCCGTTGCCTCCTTCCCAGGGCTGGAGGAAAGAGACTGGCCCAAGGTCACCCTGCTGTCTTTGAGCCTAAGGTGGGACTAGAACTCCCTGTCTCCCGATGCCTTAACCACTACACCAAAGTGGCTGTCATACAGTGTTCCATAATATAAAATTATAATTCAGAGTTCATTAAATTTATAATATATCATAATACATTATACACACACACACACATACACACACACACACACACACACACACACACACATATGTAAAGGTAAAGGTTCCCCCGCACATGCGTGCTAGTCGTTTCCAACTCTAGGGGCCGGTGCTCATCTCCGTTTCAAAGCCGAAGAGCCAGCACTTGTCCAAGGACAACTCCGTGGTCATGTGGCTGGCATGACTAGACGCCAAAGGCGCACGGAACGACCTTCCCACCGTAGTGGTCCCTATTTTTCTACTTGCATTTTTACGTGCTTTCGAACTACTAGTTTGGCAGAAGCTGGGACGAGTAACAGGCGCTCACTCTGTTACGCGTCACTCGGGATTCGACCCGCCAAACTGCCGACCATCTGATCGACAAGCTCAGCGTCCTAACCCACTGAGCCACCGCGTCACATATACATATACATATATATACACATACACATACACACACACACACACACACACACACACACACACACACACAGACGCACACACACACACATAATTTCATAACAGCTTCCATAATCTTTTATCATATACTGTAGATATATGGAACTCTAAATTTTTTACTATATCTCTTAGAACTCCTGACCATTGGTCAGGACCACTGCAGAAACTTGAATTATATCTCTTATAAGGCGAGATATAATTCAGGTGTCTGGAGGACACCAATTTGGCTAATGTCTATGACATCTTCAAAACAATCCTTCTCTGGCCTTAAAATGGCAGCCCCACAACGTTCTTAGAGATTTCATTTGGTTAAAGGACTTAATTAACTAGAGAAAAAAAGGAAGGTGAGTTGTGTAAGTCTCTCTTACACAAGGTAAGGAGGAACAACAGGGCTGCTGAACAATCTGACACTTTTATGATACAGTATACCCCTGTCTTGCAAACAGGAAAATCGTAGGCTTCTGGAGTTTCCCTTGAAATATAATCATCATAATCTAGAGGAAAAAATGATGTTTAATCAACAAAAAATGGCTCACAGTTTTAAAATATAAAATATACAGTCCTTAAAAACAATATTTAGTGAACAAGTAGATCATTGCAATAAATACAATGAAATATAACAAATTGAGGTCTTCGGGACATAATAAATATAACTTCAAATACAATAGCAGGAAGATAAAAACCTCATAAAAAGCAATAATGGTTAAATCTTGCCAGTTATAGAGCACAGTAAAAACTGTGTTTTAATCATTGGTTTAGTAGTTTTCTTCTTTACCTCAATGAAGGATGTATTTTAGAACTCTCTTACATAAGGGACAGTGGGGATTATAACATTTTTAAAAAATCTGATTTCTAGTTGTAGGTCTATAGAATTGTATTGGGGCTGAATTTTGGCAAACTATGGTTTCAGTATAGTTCCTTAATCTTAAGGATGTTTATTTCCTTACAAAGCACGGTGGCAGATCAACATTTCATGTATTAGTTGAACTGCCTGAAGTTTACATCCCCTAGACCAGGGGTAGGCAACGTTGGCTCTTTTATGACTCATGGCTGACCAAGGAATTCTGGGAGTTGAAGTCCATGAGTCATAAAATAGCCAAGGTTGCCTACCTCTGCCCTAGACCCAAATGCGTAGGAGTAAGTTTTTGTTACTTAATAGTGAAAGAAAATGTATATATTTGAATATATTTGGAATCACCCTTTTTTATATCTACCATGAACCTTGGTAATGAATGCTAGTCATAAAGGGGAATCTTAGAACATTGGTCCAGACCTACAATTTATATGTCAGTTCTTTTTTTCCATTTTAGAAGACAGAACAAAATAACACAGTAACGTTACCCATCTAGAAACCTGGATGAAGGGTGAATTTAAGTCTAGATCTGCCCCATTGAATTATAATCAGGACAATAGCCAGCCAAACTGTGGTCGGCAAGGCTTTGATTGATGAATATGTGCCATTAAGTGGGTATTGACTCCCAGTAGCCACATTTTTTTTCCATGCCAAGGCTTTATCTCACAGCAATCTCAATTCAAGCTTCAAAATGCTTGTAGTGATAATGGAAAATTGAATATGAGGTCATACTGTTCTGGAGGCAAAAAGAAAGATGAGAGAAATTTAGCTATATTCTATGTATAATCTAAGGCTTAAGAAATTTAAGGCATTGGGGACAGAGTGTTATTTTCATTTGAGCTGACAATCTGTCCCTGATGCAGCAAATATGCTTGCAGCAAATATGATGCAGCAAATAATACTTGTTTACTAAACAATGAACCAAGTTGTGGCAGGTGCTGATATGAGGTCTTGTCCAAAATAACCAGAAGGCACTGCACTGTCTTAGCAGAACTTGCTTCCATTCTGCTGTCCTATATTAAATGTCTGTAACTTTAGTTCCATTCATTTGCTTACTAAGATTGATTTCTATAGTAGAATCAGGAAGTAAAATTCTTATTCCTGGCACTAGCTCTAGATGAACCCTTAAATATTATCTACTTACCTGAAGGATCTGGCGTTCATATACCCCTGATGAGAACAAAGATCTAAATATTTTCTTGGATATATGCATGAAAAGGAAGGCAACTTCTAGAAATGTCTTCAAATTTTTTTCCTTCTGCAGCTGACTTTGGCGTAGCAGCAAAAATAACAGCCACCATCGCAAAGAGGAAGTCATTTATTGGCACCCCTTACTGGTAATAAGTTCCTTGGGATTATTTAAATAAGGGCCACTGACCTTGAACCTGGGTTTCCTGAGTGTGCTATAAAGGATCTGAAATAGAATCATTCAGCTAAAGTTACGCTACATTGAAAATAGCAGTCTGTAGATTATTGCATCCCTCTACATTAGGAGTGTCAAACTGCCGGCCCATGGGCCAGACGCATCATCCAAAAGCCACGCCCACCCCATTGCCGGCAATAGTAAAACTGTCCCGATACGTTGCGTGACATCATGTGACGTTGCACGTTTGACATGTCTGCTTTACATAGCTATTGTATAGCCAGCCTCTATGTGGAATATCTTCTGCTAAACACAGCTTTGGGTCCACTAAAGGTCAAACAAAGGTAACATGGAAACAGAAACACATGCAATAATTTTTACAATCCAGGAAATATGTTTTGCTGTAGCGGATATCTATGAATTTCATCTCATACACAGCATTGTTCACATGCTTAGGCAGCTGTTATAGCAAAAGAAACAGCTAAAAATGAGTTGGAATACAAACAGATGTATAGGTTTATAATCAATCTAACAAACAAGTTGTAATACTGTTTTGTGAATTTCAGTCGCTGTACTTTACTATAAACAAGCATACATATATAACTGACAAACAAATCCTCTAGTCTTCATGATAACAGAAGTATGTTTGAATTTGCTTGCAGATAGTCTTTATTTATGGAAAAGCTCATCTTGTGCGCTTTTGAATTGGCCAGATTGTCATTTCTTGAAACTTGAGAATTCTCTTCAGAATAATGTCTGTCAAAACTTTCGGTGCATTCCTCAAATTCCATGACTGTTGAATCAATATAAACAGCATTAGGTTCAGGCATGCACAGCTTGTGACCCATGAAGTAAAAAATGCCTCACATCAGCTCACTTGGAACTTGAGAAACCTGCTTTTAGCTGGCTGGATTTAGGAAACCAGGGACAGAACAATGATAAACCAAGATGCATGACAGGCTCATTTGGCTTGATGGGTTGTCAAAAAAATACAGGCTTTTTTATATGTGTCAGACCACATATACTCATAATATGCTGCCCAGTCAATCTAGGTTGTTAGAGAAGGATTGACCTGTTCTTGCTCTCTAATTGGTAGTATTATTTCTCTTGTCAAGGATGGCTCCAGAAGTGGCAGCTGTAGAGAAGAACGGTGGCTACAACCAACTCTGTGACATCTGGGCTGTGGGCATAACAGCAATTGAGCTTGGAGAGTTGCAACCACCTATGTTTGACCTTCATCCCATGAGGTCTGTAGTTAAGACAGGGGCATCTCCATTGTAACTGTGCAAAAGTTAAAGCAAAGGAAGAGGATTACAATACCAGGAAAATTGCATTTTCTAAACTTGCCTACTTCTCTTTTTCAGGGCTCTCTTTCTAATGTCTAAAAGCAACTTTCAACCTCCAAAGCTAAAAGAAAAAACAAAATGGTGAGTCTTGAGTGGTGTTCCTTTTTTGTGAGTGGGCTGCCAGAAAATTGAGGATAGGTTAAAATACCAGAGGGAAAACTTTTATCCTGAGGAATGAGACATAACTGGAGCAAGAATATGAAATGGAATACTGAAAATTGTTAACCAGCTGGGAGAGGGTACACTTGCTACTTCCATTTAGGTCTGTTTGAAACTATGACTTAGTCTATTATACATTAAGGTAAAGGTAAAGGTTCCCCCACACATCCGTGCTAGTCGTTTCCGACTCTAGGGGCCAGTGCTCCTCTCCGTTTCAAAGCCGAAGAGCCAGCGCTTGTCCGAGGATGTCTCCATGGTCATGTGGCCGGCATGACTAGACACCAAAGGCGCACGGAACGCTGTTACCTTCCCACCATAGTGGTCCCTATTTTTCTACTTGCATTTTTACGTGCTTTCGAACTGCTAGGTTGGCAGAAGCTGGGACGAGTAACAGGCGCTCACTCTGTTACGCGGCACTCAGGATTCGACCCGCCAAACTGCCGACCTTCTGATCGACAAGCTCAGCGTCCTAACCCACTGTGTTAACTACCAATTTTATAAAAATTACTTACACCTTTCGTTTGCTTTACAGGTCATCAGCATTCCATAATTTTGTCAAAATAGCACTTACAAAAAATCCAAAGAAGAGGCCAACTGCTGACAGACTTCTGACAGTAAGTATGTTTCTTTCTTTTCTTTTCTTTTTTTAGGGGGGGGGGGCGGGGTGTTATCATGAAAGTCTCGTCCCAACTAATGGAGTAAACATTCAAGCTTTCAGAAGATCAAGAGGCCCTCTGTTTTTGAAAAGGCTATAAAATGTAACTATTAAAGAAATGACAGGCATGCAGAAGTCTCTTGTTTCCATAATAAATACTTTTGAGTTAAGACTGTGCTATATGTCGAACCTGCTACCTAAATTGTGCTTTTTACATGCAGTATTAATGAAATTAGATTTTTGTTGTAACAAAGAGAATTTGCCTGGAAATCACAGAAAGAAGCAAACTTCTCAGATTAATGAGGACATTATGTAAATTAGAATTATGGGAAGGTCACTTTTTTGAAGGCAGCAAACTCCACCACATTCTGGATAGAAAAGACCAGTGATTTGAAAGAGGGGTCAAAGAGGCCATCTACATTAAGGTTGAACATCCCTCTCTCAACAGAGGGGGGGATATGACACCACCAATCTCCTGTTTAAGTTCTTTCAGCAGTTTCAAGAAGGTTCCTGAGGGCATAGATAACTCTCCAAGTGGCCTCAACAACTTTCAGAAAGAGTGCTAACAGCCAGATGGCTGCAAAGACTATAAATCCTTCCATCTTCCACCATTCAGTCAGAACTGAAGAAGCTTCCTTGTATGAGAAGCGAAATGTCTTCAGGGAAAAGCAAAATACAGTTGCCTTTTGAAAAAAAGCAACTTTGGGACAATTATAGAATGTGTGTAGCAAGTTACTTCTTACATATATGCTTAAAAAAAACATTGATACAAATGATTGCTAGTGGGTTTCTGGTCTAGACTGAATGGTTTGTTGGTTGCATTGAGCATGGAATGCTCTCTCCAAGAGTCTTAGTTGCCGCTAATTCTTTTTAAGAAAAAAGGCTTTAAAAAAAACAATCCATGCTTTAACTTGCATTACAAATATTTTAGATCTATTCTCTTATACATTTTTTTAGCATACCTTTGTTGGGCAGCCTGGACTTTCTCGTTCTCTGGCTGTTGAGCTCTTGGACAAAGTGAACAATCCTGATAACCACCCCCATTATACTGAGGCAGATGATGATGATTTTGAAGTGAGTTCTTCTTCCTAGCCATTTCCTTGTCTTAATTTTGGATGAAATAGTAAAGTGGTGTGTCAGCTGGGCTTTTTCATTCTCGGGGATTGATAGGGACCCCCAGGCAAGGAATGCTCTCTTGGCTATTTAGAATTAGTGCTCTTGGTGGGTCTGTCCCTGAAGATGATTTGAAGACTTGAACTGGCACAGAAAGCTACTGTTTATAAGCAGTCTTCAACTTACGACCACAATTGGAACTGGAATCTTGGTGGTCGAATGAAGTGGCCATTACATGAAACATCATGAGTTGCAGCACCCTCTGGTCATAAGTACGGGCAGACCCCCCCAATTTTCATCATGCACCCACAGGGTTGCTGTAACAGCTATTACTTCAGGCACAGGTCAGAGCCCCTTCAGCCCTGTTTTAATTTCCAAATGGTCACTGAACGAATGATAGCAAGTTGAAAGATACCTGCAGTTGCTTAGAAGAGTGCATAAATTACAGACTCTTGACCATGTAATATTATTAATTAATGTCAGATTAGGAAGTTATTAAAAATCTCTGATATGAAATTATCCAATTCTATGGTCTTATTTGGCATTTTTTTAAAAAAAATCTCATTTTTGTCCTGTTTTAAATCCCTGAGCAATCTGACAACTTGTGTAGTTTCTTTAAAAATGCAAATGTTACTTTATATCCATGATATAAATTAGTATCAGACTTTTATAGACAGTGTAATATCTTAAACTGCAATTTTTTAAAAGGTCTTTATTTTAAAAATATTTATTTAGGGTTTTTTTTGTTTGTTTGTTTTTTTAAAAAAATAAAATTATTATGTAAAGCACCATAAAGCCAGGAACTTGAATGAACTCTTGGAAACTTTGTACAAACCACAGGTATAAAAAAAATCCCAGCTGCAAAAACATGTCAGTTTTGCAATTGTGAGGTAAATTCTTTTTAAGTTCAGGAGGTGCTCTGAATGTCTGCTTTTTTTAATCCTGCAGCCACACCCTATTATTCGCCACACGATTCGCTCTACGAACAGAAATGTTAGAGCCGAAAGGACAGCATCTGAAATTAATTGTGAGTTTCCAATATGTTTTAAAAGTAAACTATTCTTCACCCTGTCATGTAGTAAATCAAATAGAAATGTCTATCTTTGAAGTAGTCTTTCCCACTCTGATGTCTTCTAGATTGGATGGTCTACAATTCTCAGTATCCCTGGAGAAGGGTGTTCTGAGGAATGGAATAAAATATTCTGAACTTATAAACTGAATTGAGGGTATCTCCTTGGGCTGTTGTCTAGGAACTCCAAGAAAAAAAGTGGGGGGGGATATTCTGCCACACCCCACCCCACCCACAAAAAAGTTAGTGCCGAATGTCCTTAATCATTCTGGCTTTCCATTCAGCAAAATCTTGGAAAAATAGGCCAAGTAACTTTTGTTCACAGTAAATTCATTTATGATTGATTTGTTGTAACAGAAAGAGGAAGCAGGCCTACTGAAAAGGCTTCATTGCTCTGTGTTTTGGCCAAATATTTACCATAATATTAGCCCAGAAAATTGGTATTTTGACATTTGCAAAAAAACCCTCTGTTATTAAAATCCATATCATTTAAACATTTGTAAATATTCTTTGTGGGTGTTCTGTACCAGCCTACTACCGGCCCTGCAGCAAAAGCAGGGACAACCCCTTTACAAACGGCAAGAGGCTGGAATAAAGCCTGTCAAATTTATTAACATAAAACAGAGTAAGACAAGACACCAACCATGAAACAGGAGCTATGAAACAGGAACTATCCAAGCGGTTGCCTTCAGCAAACCAGCCCTCCCACACATTCCCCTTAAATACAGTTCAGGGCGTGGCCTCTCTCTGCCTCCTTCCGAGGTGCCCCATTGCCTTCCTCTGTTTACTCCTGATTGCCTCCTGCGTCGGGCATCCTTGAACAGGGCCAGCTGTGGGTCATCTTTATCCACACTGTCAGGCTCACACAGCTGGGTCTCCGTCGTGACCAGGTGGGAGGGGCCCGGCTGAGGGCTCTGCGGAGCCTCAAGGCCATCATCAGCAAGCTCTTCAACACCCCCCTCCTCCTCCTCTGAGTCGTCCGACCCAACTGCCGAACCCACAGGCTGACCCTGAATCACAACAGTGGGTGTATGCACAGAGATGCGCTTTTAAGTCTTGAAGACTGATAGCTGCCTGGATAATTCCATGCCATTTGCTTGGCAATATTTCCAGAAGTGGTTTGCCTGCTTCTTTCTAGGGCTGAAAGAGCCTGACCAGACTCAAATCATCTGTTTAGCTTCACGCCTAAGGGAAGGCTGGAACTCGCAATCCTCCAAACGGTTTACCATTGTGCAGCATATTGTTCCATATTTTAAAAAAAGAAGGAAAAAATATCCTGGGGGAAGCCAACAAATCAGTTAATATAAAATTATTTATATTTTAATGCAGAACAGTATATTCTAATTTCCTTAGTATTATCATATAAGAAGACGATAATCACGTACCTTGCATTTTAATTGTTATTTTACAAAAAAGAGTTTCAGTTAACAATGCTGATATACTTGAGCTTTTGATAGGTTGGGTTCTTTTATAACTGTGTGCTTGTGTGTCTATGTGGGCACGTAAGTGTTTGAACTTTTAAAATCTACTGCAGGAGAATGTCATGTTTAAAATTGCAAATATCCATGTTTTGTAGTTGACAAGTTGCAGTTTGAACCACCTTTAAGGAAAGAGACAGAAGCCCGGGATGAAATGGTAGGAATTGATTAATTTTTCCTCCCTCTGCTCTCTCTCTAATTTTAATTTGCAGTAAATCCATATATTCTTGATTCTAATAAGTAGTGTATCATATTACATTTAATAAGGAAAGAAAGAAGATTAAAGATACACAATTAATATTGCTTTTTATGTTGGTGTCACAATAATCCTGGCTCGGAAATTTTATAAGTTAAACCAAATATTTTAAAGTTGCTGAGGTTAAAAAAAACTGATCTAAAATATATTCCATAACTGTGGCTGAACTCCAATTGTGTATCTCATTGTTATTCTGCTAAGGCACCCAGAATTTGAAAGCATTAATGAGGTTATCAGTTTCTTTCCCCCTCCCCTGTATCTCATTGTTTAGCAACAGCCATCCCATCAATTCCCATTGCTGTTTTTAACTGAGTCCCACTGGTCATTAGGCAAAGACTCCCCAGTCCAAGCCATTCCTGGTTTATCCCTCCAAGCTCTTGAGATTCGGTAAGGTAAGGGATTGTGTCCTCTGCCTGCCTTTGAACTTCCCACACCCCTATCTCTCCTCTCGCACCCCACCCAGGGCATCTATTCACACCCTGTCCAGAGCTTTCTTTCACAAAGAAGCTAAAATGGTTCTTCTTTTGCCCTGGCACAGCTGGGACCTTCTTTCCTGCACCCTGCTTCTTTCACAAAAGAAAGCCCTGGGCAGGGTGCAGGAGAATCCCTGGCTACACCAGCACAAAATGAGTTGTTACAAAAGAAGGCTGCGGCCATTGCAATAGTGGTGTGCCATGTAGCAGGTATGGCAAGGTCAGGCAGTAGAGGCAGCTGATGGCAATGAATACAGGACTGGCCAGAAAGTGGTCATAAATGCAGGTCTTACCCCAATGGGACTGAATTTTGTTGTTGGGACGACTCGAGTGCTATAGTAGCTGGAACTTCAGGGACTGGTCATAAGTCCCTTCGTTCAATGCCATCGTAACTTCAAATGGCCGCTGAAAAAGTGAACATTGAGTGAGGATTACTGTATTTCAAAACTTTATGGCCGCTGCTTTTGGCTATGTGAGATTGAAGCCTGGCTTCTCCTGATACCTGCTATATGTGCTACCCCTTGTCTTGCTTGAATTTTCCAGACCAGAACTAAGCCAGTCCTGTGTTTAATTTGGAAATTGCTTTGCCTCAGCTGTTACTGTGTCTATAAAGCTTCCATTTCAATTGCAGCAGTGCTAATCTTTGTTTTGGAGGATTGAGTCCTCTTGAGAAGTTACTCATCTTGTGGTTTTATGCTTTGGCAGAGAATACCAGCCGGAGCACCCTTTGCTTCACACTGGAGCCCTTTCACTGATGGTGGAGGTTTTGCCAAGTAGGTTTTGCATGGCTTTGTCCTGAAAAATAATGGGGATTTCATGCTAATCATGCTATTGAGAGGAGAGGGGGGGGAGCAGATATGTTGCTTAGTATGAGTTAGAGAGGACTCTCAAGCTCGGTGTAATAAGGAGGGCAGCTGTTTAAAGGGTATGTCACTCCTTTGCTATTAACCCCCTATTAGATGAATATGAGAAATGATTCTGTTTGCCGCAGGTTTTCAATGTCTTAGGAATAAGGAACTAGAGACTGCATATAGCCCTCCGAGATTGCTGTGTCAAAATTCAAAGGCATGTTTTTGACCTGTTTTTCAGAGTAACAGGTAGTTTTCAAGGATAAAAGTGGGAATAGTTTGCCAGTTGGTGAGGGGGGGAGAGGGAGAGAGAGAGAGAATTAAAATCTGTTCTGTGTCCTTCACAAGGGTGAGAGGCTCACTTGTTGTTCTTCATCCTACAAATGTTGCCCATCTGTGATCTAGTCGTTTTAAGCAACAGGATGCACATATCCTTGCTTTCACTATGGCCAATCTGTTGCCTCCGCTTGTATTTCTCTGCTCGAGGTTATGAAAATTGGCCAGGAAGCACTTTATTTACTATGGCTGTTGCTGCAGTTCGCCCAATCTGGGGTTCTAAAAGATAAGAACTTCAAAAGTATGAATATTTTTGAAAGATATTCTCGTTGCGTTATAGCATGGAATGAGAGATAAGGGCACCGTAACATATGATTGTAGAAACCTCACTTAATACATGGGACGGGATCTCTTGGGAGAGTGTACAAATTGTTTTTCAGTCTGGGTTGCATTCTCAACCTCAGGCCTGTTTTATACAGCTGTTCATAGCGAAGATATATTAGGGCAGCTTTTTTTATGAGATAGCAATTCTCTTTACATTTAGCCCTGAGTGTATGAGAAATAATTTTGAATTCTTCATAACGTTCTGAGCAATTCATTAGATAGTCTCTCTCATCCAGATGCTTAGGGGCTGCCTGCCATTTCCTGGGTAGCCCAGCCACTTTAATGGGGTTTATGGGAATAAGTCCAATACTTCTAGATCACACCAAATTGGGGGAGGCTGATATCATTGTTATTGCACTTCTGTATTTTTCTGCAGCTAGACCAGGAGTAGGCAACCTCGGCTCTTTTATGACTCATGGACTTCAACTCCCAGAATTCCTGAGTCAGCATAGCTGACTTAGGAATTCTGGGAGTTGAAGTCCATGAGTCATAAAAGAGCCGAGGTTGCCTACCCCTGAGCTAGACAGTCTAGTTTAGGAAAATTGTTCTTCAGAATAGGTCCTAGTCGGGTCATCTGAGATCTGACAGTTGAAGAGAGGGCTTTGAGGGCCACAGGTTTCTTATGTCACCATTCAGATAGAACACTACTAGTTTTATGGCAGAAGCAGCTCATCATAGTAAAATAATTTTGCCTTAAAAAGCCTTGAATTTGACCTTGCAGCATAACTTCTAGTTATGTGGTCATTCTTTCCTTAAGTACATTCCTCTTTTGGCCAGTCCATTACATTACAGTTTTACTGTTTTTTTCATAAATCTTTACTAATTATAAAATCACAGTTGATTTTATCATGAAGAGTGAAGAGGAATGCCTTTGGAATATACTACTTTTGACACAGGCCTTATACCAAAGAAAATACAGGGAAAGCTAGGGTAAGAAGGAATACATGTCTACAAATGCATTCCTTTATAGTGTAGGGGTTTTTTTTTCACTAAAGGAAAAGGGCTTTTTAATCCTAGTGGTTTTGAATTTCCCTTTTGGTTTTTAAATATTCATGATATTTTTGTGGCGCCTGATGGCTTTCTCTGATTGCATTGGAGCATTTTTGCCTTTTCAGTTGCTTTGGGCTGGTATGTCCTGCAGTGACTTCCAGGATCAGGCAACTGATAAAGAACGCCCTTGCGGGAAACAGAAGCTTTTGGGCTTATGTCTAGCATTCATTCCTGCTTTGGATGGAATGAATTCTTCAAGGAAGCCGAAAGGCCAGGTGTTATCTCATTCATCTGCTGCAGTGATAAAGTGGAATAAGAGTGCCCCTAACGTCCAGTCAGGCAAATATGACTTCTACTCCCTTGGAGATCATGTTCTGCCCAGCAGCACAAACAGGAAATGCTTGGGGTTTTGGAAGCCTGAAATCCTGGACATTGTCACCACCACGCAATAAAAAATGAGCCTTTTTAGCTTTGGCTTCAAGAGCAGCTTTTTGCACTCTTGGACTTCACTACAAAACACACAACTTTGATTTATGACTTTATTAGGCTTCAGCTCTATGTCAAAGGGGCCATTTCACAAGCTTAGAATCTTGATAAGAATAGAGGTTACTTTAAATCTGGGTTTCAGTGAATAAAATTTCCAGTAAACATGTTGCTTCAGTTCTGAATTAATTAAACCATCTCTGAGGGAGGATTGTCAGAACCAGAGCAAACTCTTATTAACATTTTCCCCCCCTAAATTCTTCTGTCCGCAGATATTCTGAGCAAAACTTTGATCAATAATGTTTCTTGCTGGATGTGTAGACTCAGCGATTAATTCAGACAAGCTTATGATGGCCAAGGAAATCAGGAATTTGTAAGACTCCTTGGGAAGATTGGTGGGGGAAGTTTAATATAAGAGAATTCAGTGTTTTGAAAATTAGCTTGCCCCAGCTGAATAACATTACGAATGCAATTTCTGCAGTTTCTACCGCACATAGTGAGAGTCAGTCCCAGGGAAGATTGTCATAGATTCTCAACCGGTGTTTTCTTTGCAGCTTTGAAGGTAAATTCTGAGTAAAATCTCTTTTCAGATATAATTGCTATGTGGATCCTGATGACACAGAGAATCTAGATTCCTTCCAATTTCCCTCTATGGGTTATTTTTTGCAATAGAGCAAATTTCTGCCAATTTGGCAACTTGACCTTCTCAGCTGTCACAGAAATACATGCCTTTTAGCTATTTGATTTACAATGTTTTTCTTCCTTTTTAATTTTATAAACATTTCTTTTAGGGGACATCTTACCAAATTTGGTGATGGCCACGAAGATGCTGAGGAGTAAGTGTTTTCTTACTGATCTCTTTGTATTTACTGTCTTGATACTTTGATCGTTGCCCCACAACCAAGAAAACTACATCATGGAAATCATACAGTATTGGGTACAGGCAAAACCATCTTGCTCTTCTTGCACCATGGACTTACAACATAAAAGTACACAGAAGGGCAGATGGCTCTGGAAAGGGGTTCCACTTGTATTGCAGACTCAGTGCAATTATTGTTAAGGAATTAGCTGTTCACTCAGACCACAACTTCCCAGCTTGCTTTGCCATCATGCTTGAGAAACCCAAAGGAGCTTTTTTAAAGAGGCAACTGGATTTCTTTTGTTTTTCTTTGAAGACATTTCGCTTCGGTCTTCAGTCTTTTTCGCTTCTTGGATGAGAAATGAAATGTGTTCAAGAAAAAACAAAGTCCAGTTGCCTCTTGAAAAAGCACCCTTGGGACAGCCATGACCTGGATGACTAAGGATCTCGATAGACATGTCTGAGAAAGCATCCATAGTTTTTTTTCCTCCCGAAATGATCTATATCATTTTGCAACATTGCATTATTCTGTCTGTCCAAACACAAACAAATCATCCCAAATCTTACGTAGTTTTCAGATGGCTCTGAATTTTTAAATCCTAAAAGGTGGGGGGGGGGAGAAAGAAATGGCAAATCCAGAGTTATTAGTATGCTTAGTGGAGTTTTTTTTTAAAAAAAAAACAATCTATGAAATAGTTGACCAGCCTATGCAGGTGCTGCTACAACAATTACAGTTGTGTGAAATTATCTTTTTTTTATTTCCCATTTCCCTCATTTAGTTCTATGAGAAATCTATTTGGGACCAGCCTATATTTGACTTGATGGATTGTCCTTGGAATTCCTTCTTTGGAGTTTCTTAAGTTGAAGCCATTTCTTAGGGATGTTGTAGCTGTAGATTGCACTTATAGATGACTTTTTAAAGTCTGTTATTTATATCTTTAAGAGTAAAACAGCACATGGATAGTAGGATGTATGCTTGAAGAACGCCAGAGAAATTTATGATACCCTTTCTAGTCTGGGGACATTGTGCAGGTGGAGCAGAATTTAAATATTCTTAGATATATGATATATCCCCATTTACAAAGGGAAATGAAATCTCAGAAGGGCAATGCTTGTGTATTTTTATCTTGCTAATCATGAGTACTCTTTGTTTGTTTGCTTCCTTTAATAATTCCATTTGAAAAGGAATATGTTCCATCTGAAATAAAAGGCTACTATTGCAAAATTAAATATTCTGGGCAACTAATCAGTTTTTTGACATTGCGAGCAATAATGATTTCTTCATATTTTAATGCTGCTACCTTATTAAATGGGAATGAACACTTTTGTTGGACTTTTTAGATCAACATTGAAAAGAGCTGGACCCCCTCCTCTGCCTCCAAAGGTAATTGCATATCCCTAAGCATGAATCAATAGTTGCATACTAAGGAAGCTTTTTAGGAATGGTAATTTCTAAATTATAGTAAGGTTTTATGTATGTACGTACGTATGTATGTATGTATGTATGTATGTGTAATAATAATAATAAAGTTGACCTTGGAGGTCATCTAGTCCAACCCCCTGCTCAGGTAGGAAACCCTATACCATTTCAGACAAATGGCTGGCCAGTCTCTTCTTAAAAACTTCCAGTGTTGGAGCATTCACCACTTCTGGAGGCAAGTTGTTAAACTGGTTAATTGTTCTAACTGTCAGGAAGTTTCTCCTTAGTTCTAGGTTGCTTTTCTCCTTGACTGTATATATGTATTTTAGAAAATTTATATAGCCACCTCTCGCTCGCAGCGACTCTAGATAGCTTACAGAACATAAATACACAATGTAAGTGAAATAAAAATAATAAAATAATAATTCCCCACTCTCATCCCCCTTGGTGACAACACTCATACCAGCCATTTAATGGGTTCCATCCCACTGCGGAGTCCAAAACTAAGTCTCCAGGGCCTTCCAAAAGAGTGGGGCCAGTTTAATTTCTGGAGGGATAATGTTGCAGAGGGAGGGAGCCACCATGGAGAAGGCCCTTCTTCTGAGTCCTGCCGGATGTATCATCAATTGTTCACTTTACTGCAATTGATCACACATTTCCAGGAATCGTTTCTCTAGTTTTTGTTACCTAGACATCTAGTTTTCATACTGTTTAATATTACTTGTTCTTTCTCTGGCTAAAATGCTAAAAGTTGTAGTGTTGAAGAGTAACTTAGAGATATAATATAGAGGGTCTGTTCATATGCAGGAGAGGCCATTTTGAAGAAATATCAGGCATAAAGGGAAGCACAGGCTTGGGAAAAGAGGGAACAGGTTAGGCCTGATGACGTCTTCAGGAATAGAAAGTGACCAGGGAAAAAGTAACGTTCATGTTTTATGTTTCTTCTTTAGCCTCGATTAGAAGAAATTTTCATGGATAATGAGAAGTCCCAGACGATCAAGTATTGTCCCGATTTCCAAAATCAAGCTTCACCAGGACACCGGAGACAAAGCATCCCCGTTTGTGGACCTCAGATAGAGCCCTCTGCATTTGGCATGAGCAGCAGTGTCAGCAGCCCTGGTCTCCTCACAGCCAGATACAGTGATTTGGGTAACTAGCATTGTTTCTTGAATGAAGATTAGTTCTGCCATGCTCAACAGTATGGAAAGTTCTCTTAGCTCAATGGTTCATGTTCATCATGACCTCCCAAAATATGTAAGATTGAAACAAATACGAAAGGAGATCTTTGCAGAAAGCTTGCAGATTCAACCACTGTATGCTCAGATACAGGCTACAATTACCTTGTAAATATTCAGAATGAAAAGAGAAGAAAGATGGTATTATGAGTTATCCATGGTACTTTTGGGTGGATATCTCAATGCGTTATTCCCCAGTTACGAATATTTTCACTTAGTCATATAGTATGCCTCCTTTAAATTAGAGTGCCCTAAACAGTGCATCAGAACATAGAAGAACTTGAATTTTAATTCAGGGGTCTTAAAATGTGATGGTCAGTTCACAACATTACTAAATATAAAAACACTTGATTCAACGTATTCTTCAGTCAATTTGTAGGCTTCAGGAGAGGAGCTGGGTGGAACCTTTGTCTTCTACAATTTCTGTCACCCATCCCAAATTTCAGTATATAGCATAAAAAGATTAAACCCCTTAAGATCTCTTATTCATTTCCTGAGAATAGAAGAATTATCATACATTATTTTCTGGTAGGCTGAAGCTTCCAAGCCCCTATCTGTTGCCCCTGAAATCCTTTCCATTCATGATAGCATTTGGCAGCATGGTTGCTTGCCAGTGAGAAGCAGAAGACTCACGAAAACTACAGCATAAGCCGTAAAATAGGAATAATGTATAAAAATGAAGGAAAGTCCAAGGAAAAAGGAAAAACCTGGTCCTTCCTTCTTTGTATCATTGCCTTGTATCTCTTGGCCCCAGCAGAGCAGTGGACTGTAAAGCATGAAAACCAATTTTGCTCAGCAGTAGCTGCTACCTCTGTGGCTCATGACTAGGTTTGGTTTAGTCTCCCCATTGGTATCTTCCTGGGAGATGGGGTGGAGACCAGCAAGGGCTTCCCCATAGCTCTGCAGTCCTGAGACAAAAGGAATCCTTGTCTTCTGCCCGAGTCATATTTTTTTTAGTTTTTTCTTCATGCAGAGCTTACTTCTGTTTACAATTCTTCTGTTTAGGCAATGGAGACACTGTGACAAAGCATCCTGAGGAAAACAGTGAGGGATCGGGCCATATGCCGCAGCTGCCACGGAAAAAGGAGAAGCGGGAATTCCTGGTGGGCGTTTATATCTTTTCTTCTGCAGTGGGGATGCTTAATTTGTTATTTCCTGCTCTTCGGTGCTTAACATAAGGACAGGCAAGAAAAAGGAGCCAGTTTGGCTTGGTTAAGGAACCAGGCTAGAAACCAGGAGACTGGTGAGTTCTAGCCCTTTCTTAGGCACGGAAGCCAGCTGAGTAACTTTGGGCCAATCATCCTCTCTCAGCCCAACTCACCACATAAGATGATTGTTGTGAGGAAACTAGGAGGAGGAAGGAATGCTTGATAAGCTCACCACCTTGAGTTATTTATAAAAATATAAAGGGAGGACAAGTCTCTGAAAAGGGGGGCACACTCAGAAGTGGGAAGAAGGGCCTGAAATGCAGACAAGGAAAAATTATTTCCTGTTTGTTGTGGCACTCTCCCTTCTGTGCATGCACCACACCTGTTCCAGAATAGTGCAAGATTTGAGAAATCTTCCCCAGTCTGATGTTCTCTGTCTGTGTTAAGATTATTGGCTGTGCTGGCTGGGACTTCTGAGAATTGTCACTCGAACATATCTGGAAAGTTCTGGATTGAGAAGTTAATGAGTGAGCCTCTTCTTTCCCAAGATTTTTATGGCTAGCCACAAATCTGAAGGCCCAGAAAGAAAGCCATGACAAATATCCATCGTTTATTCATCTCAGTCATTCCAGGCTTTAATAGGCTAGCCTTGTTGGTCAGATGTATCTCTCACCTTTCCCCAACCTGTCTTTCCTCCAATCATTGAAGGCAGCTTACGTAGGGCTCCCCTTCATTTTATCCCCACTTCTGTAAAGTAAATAGGGCTGAGGCTGACTGACCCAAAGCCACCCACTGAGGCTTTTGAATTAAGGGGGACTTGAACCCTCTGCCTAAATAGCTTCTTAAATATCTCTTTCACCAATTGTTGCAACCCAACATTCCAGGTTAATTTTTTTTTTAAAAAATCCATTTACTAACAAACATTTACTTTATTGAAAATGTTTTAAATAAACACTTGAAGAATATTCCATTTGGCATGCTGTAGCAAGCTGCAGTTCACTAAGACACAAACACTTCAAAAACATGCACAGATGATACTTTTCCAGAGGATGAAAGCAATTTAGCCTGACATGAGAATCTCTCTGTAAGGGGGAATTCTGCCAAGAAAACACTTTCATTGTTGACATATACCAAACATAAAAGCATCCAAAGAGTGCCTATCTTGGCAGAATATTCTAATACACATACAAATTGTAACTATTAAGCAATCCCATAAATTATAAGGACAGAACATTCTGATTCATTCTCGACAGTATATTTTCCGCCTACTAAGGTGTGTTAGAAATATTTCAGACTGAATTCAATGTTGGCCTTTTGCTATTATTGTTGACAGAAGCCAGCAATCAATGGCCTTCCACCAACGCCAAAAGTACTGGTAAGTTCTTTCACTTAAAATGAAATATTGTTAAGGTGTGTTGATATTGCTCTGCTGTTAAATTTGTAACTTTGTTTCATCTGCATCCTTTTTCCCCCAATGCAAATTGTTCTCTTCCCCTCCTTTGCATCCAAGCCTCCACCCCCACCCCCTCTCTTTAACAAGCATGAAATCTTTCAAAGAGATGTGTGCCCTCACCTCTGCTCACTTTTGTGATTGGGAATCATGCATAAAAGTGAAGGTTGTGAGAGTTCGGCCTCACCATGAGATCTTATTGGCTAATGGAACAGACCCATCTCTTAAACTAGAACTAATATAAATAAACCTTTCACGTCTTTTATGGGGCCACTTGAAACAAGTATTTAAAAATAGTACCTAACTAACCCTCATCATTGTTCTATCCCTTCCCAAATTACAGATATTGGAGGGGGGGCGGGTTAGACTCTGGCCATTGTTTATACCAGTTGAAGATATTAATAATGGTCAGAACAACAGAATAACAGAGTTGGATGGGACCTTGGAGGTCTTCTAGTCCAACCCCCTGCTCAAGCAGGAAACCCTATACCAGGGGTAGGCAACCTCGGCTCTTTTATGACTCATGGACTTCAACTCCCAGAATTCCTGAGAATTCTGGGAGTTGAAGTCCATGAGTCATAAAAGAGCCGAGGTTGCCTACCCCTGCCCTATACCATTCTAAACAAAAGGTTGTCCAGAAGGAATAGGAACTTCTCGTGTTGTAAATTGGGATATATTTTGTTTACTAATGCTATTCTAGATGGGAGCATGTTTTTCAAAAGTGTTTGATGGCTGCCCTTTGAAGATCAATTGTGCCACCTCATGGATACATCCTGACACCAAAGGTAAAAAGTTGCTTTACATTTGCAAATTTGAGATCGTTTGTTACTTTCATTTTTTTCCCCAACTTATGTAGCTAACTCAGTTTGTCTTTCCACCGTATTACAGATCAGTACATTATCTTTGGGACTGAAGAGGGCATTTACACGCTGAATCTCAATGAGCTGCATGAAGCTACCATGGAGCAGGTAGGTGAAAAATGCTTTCTGGGTCCAAGCTGGAGGTGCTCATTCTTTGCCGAGGGAGAAACTCAGGTAAAAAGTGGTGCTTGTTTCTCAGGTGGGAAATTAAGAATGGCATGGATGTGAGCAAGCAGGCTGGGTGGCATTTTTGTATCACTTCTCTGTGGTAGTTTGGGATTTGTTTTGGACTGAATAAATATTTTTTGCTATACTCTAGGCCATGGGTAGGCAACCTCGGCTCTTTTATGACTCATGGACTTCAACTCCCAGAATTCCTGAGCCAGCATGGGAGTTGAAGTCCATGGGTCATAAAAGAGCCGAGGTTGTCTACCCATGCTCTAGGCTGCTGTAGATTCAACAAAGGGACACTTTTTCAACTCTGCAGTCACCTGAGCCAAAAAGTATGACCTAGGCAGGAACAGTATTTCTTCTGGATCCTCCCACTTTTTAGAAAGTGGCCCCACGTAAGAGTCAGAATATTCTAGGCCTGAAAAAGATTGCATATGCTTGACCTAAACCTGTGACTTTTCCTAGGAAAAATGCATCCCTCTCTTCTCCGACTAGTATCGCTTAGTAAGCCTGCAGTGTAATTGGAAAGTACTTTTGATTACTTTACATTTCTCCATGTTCCTAATACGTTTAATCTACCACGGTTTTCTTTTATTGCTCTTGTTTTTTTTTCAGCTTCTTTGATTTGGGGTTCCTGGTATTTAATTTTGCAGTAGGAATTATCAGTGATCTTAGAAGTGCTGGAGGGAGGTAGATAGAGATAAACGTATAGATGAAAAGTATTAAAATGTGAGTGGCATGGAATTCTGAAAAGCTTGATAATGGTATTAACAGAACAAATAGGTACATACTTATCTAGCAATAAATGTCATTGAATACAAAGGGATTACTTCCAAGTAATACTTCTTTAAATGATCCTGTAAGTGGTATTGATATTAGATCAGGTTAAAAGGAATTGAAAGTCTCCTTGTGTGTTTGCATTCTGGATAGCCATAAAGGATAATTTTATTTGCCCCCAAATTGTATTGCCTGGAATTCACAGAGCTCTAGAATCAAATTCCCTTTTTTTTCACTTTCACCACTGAAACATTTTCTACTCCTTTTTCTTAGTTGTTTCCACGGCGGTGCACTTGGTTGTATGTTATCAACAACACTTTGATGTCACTCTCAGGTATGTGTATTGTTGAAGAAATGTCTCATAAAGCTTAAAAGATGGGGTGAAAAATTTCAGTGTGCTGAATTGAACTTTTGGTAAATCTATGAAAATCATCTCTTTCATTTTTTTCCCCCTTTCATTCTGCAATTTGCTTGGACCTGTGGATACTTGGGGGCTGTCCTTTTAGAAGGTAATCTTTTCTTGCTCTATACGTTTCCTTATTTATTTGTTTGTTTGTTTGTTTAGTCAGTTTGATATGTAAGAGTTTGACTTAGATCAAATATCATTTGTGTTACAGGGAAAACGTTTCAGCTCTACTCCCATAACTTAATAGCTTTATTTGAACAAGCCAAAAAAACAGGAATAGCTGCTCATATTCAGACCCATCGGTTTCCTGATAAAATACTACCAAGGTAGGGTAATCTTGAGATACAGGTTTTTGCTATTTTGTCCCAGAGCATTTATCTGCCTTGTTTGCTATTGCTGATCATGACAACATTTTCCATATGCGGTTGCCTCTTCTTCTGAATGCTCATAGAGAATTGTTTTTGCTGCTTCTAGGTTTGCAAATACAGAAGTATATCTGTAACATTCTATCGTATTGTAATATAGATATTTATTTATTTATTTATTTATTTTATTACATTTATATCCCGCCCTTCTCCGGAAGACTCAGGGCGGCTTACAAGCTTAGCAGTAGCCTTCATTCTATGTATATGCCTGCTTGTTAGGGCTTTCACACACACCCCAAGCGGCATTATTACAAAGTCAGCTTATTGCCCCCAACAATCTGGGTCCTCATTTTACCTACCTCGGAAGGATGGAAGGCTGAGTCAACCTTGAGCCTGGTGGGATGCGAACCTGCACTAATTGCAGGCAGCTGGTGTTACTTAAGGAGGCATTAGCTCACTGCTCCACCAAGGCTCTTATCTCTGCTCAAGGCACCTTGTGCAAATAGATATGTTCCCCACAACAGCGATCATGTAAGGTAGGTTGGGCTGAGAGGAAGTCATTGGCCCAGAGTCATTGGTTTAGAGTCCAGACCAGCAACTTAACTGCTATGCCAAATTATTTTAGGTTCTCTGTTGTCAAATTATTTTAGGAAAATAATTATACAGTTCTTTAAATAAAGTACAGGACTACTGTGCTGATGCTATAGGAAATAACAGAGTAGATGATGTTCACAGATGATAAAGCATTGTTGAAATTTAAATATTATGGCAAACAGCCATTAAAACAAAGGATATTACAGAATGTGATTAAAACTATTAAGATCTTTGTTGGGTTACACAAAGGATATTGTTAAGGTAAAGGAAAAGGAAATTGTTTTTATGTTCTTGATGACTACTAGAATTAAAATTGCCATTAGGTGAAAGTCATTATTATATCAGTATTATAATAGTGGCCAATTGGATGGATACAAGAAAGATAGAACTGTTTATGATTGAATCTATAGCAATTTAGAAAAAAATGCCCTGTAGGTCTGGAGCCTCAGAAAAAAACAATTTGAGAAATCAAAGAAGACTAAAGAGATATCCTTGGTGAAAGAAAAAGAATGACATTCTGAAATGCCAAATGTAGACAGTTTATTTCTTTAGAATTCAATATTTCTGAAGAATGTTAACTATTAAAACTGTATATAGTTTTCCTGTACCATGATTTGCTGTTGTGTATTTTATACATAAAGCATTGAATTTCTTGTCAATGGAATTCAGGAAAAAATGTTCCTGAAATTTCTGGAGGCAGTATTGAACTAAAGACAGCTCTGCAAAAGTGGAGCAAGTAGCTGGGGCAAAGAAAAAAGGAACCGATGAAAAGATTTGTTCCTTGGAACATCTCTGGATAAGGAGAGGATGGGAGATTACCCACATGTATTCCAGACTGTTCCTGACAATGAAACTGGAAGACAGTGATTTTTCATACATTTGAGCACCAGGAGACAACGGAATCAGCAATCTTGCTTGCAACTCTTAAAGGATACTAAGTTCGCTAAACTCACTTTCTAATCACCTTCAACAATTACTCATTTGTTACTTCTAAGATACTAGAGACCTTCAGAACAAGTTTAAACATAGTTAAAATAAGATGTGTTGTGGTGGCGCAGTGGTTAGAATGCAGTACTGCTAGCAGTTTGGCAGTTCGAGTCTCACCGGCTCAAGGTTGACTCAGCCTTCCATCCTTCCGAGGTCGGTAAAATGAGGACCCAGATTTTGGGGGGGCAATATGCTGACTTTGTAAACTGCTTAAAGAGAGCTGTAAAGCACTGTGAATCGGTATGTAAGTCTAAGTGCTATTGCCGTTGCTATTTTGATTGTCCTTTCTGCTGATACCAAGACTGAAAATATTATGTTTTATGATATATTTATAGATATGACATAGGATATGAGATGAGGGGATAAATGTTTGTAACTTTAGAGGGGATGAAGAGTTACTAGTCTTGTTTATACTTGTGATGAAGATTGGAAGTCAACCATTTATATATTTCTTTTTCTTTATTCTTGCTTTTCTCTTTTTTCTTTTTGTCCCTGTCCTTTTTACTCATTGCTATTCTCTTTTCTTTTTAGAAGTTTAGTTTGTATTAGATTTTATTACTATAATTAAAGTATTTAATAAAAATTACATATTAAAATGGAAGCTCCTTTTCTGTTAATAGAAGAAAGGAGTGCACATAAGAAGAAAATCCTGAAAGATCAGAAAACAGACTTTCTATTTTCAGAAAATCCACCAAAATGCTATAAAAGCAGTCTCCAAAAGCTGGTATTCAGAGATAACCCTGTCCTTCTCCATATTTTTTTTCTATTTTGTAAATATATGCAGTTGCCATCAAGAACAGTTACTCCATTCCTGTCACTGTTTAATATTCTGTGCGTTTAAATAAAAAGTAGCTTAAAGAAAACTTGTTGAAAATTATTTTTCCATGAGGCCTCTGACCTGTTCTTAACAGTTGGCTCTGGTATTTTTTCCAGAAAATTTGCCTTAACAACAAAGATCCCAGATACGAAAGGATGCCACAAATGTTGCATAGGTGAGTCTTCATCTTGAGTTGATATTGTCAGTTCAGTTTACAAGAAATCTTCCAGCTCTACCACCCTACAACTTACAATGCCTTCTTAGAGTAATAACTTTCACATAAGTTGGACTATAATTGTCTTAATTCCATCCTGTTTGACTATTCTGACTAGAAATATGAGAATAATAATCTAGCATATCTCAAAGGCACTACAATATGGAAGGTTGCCTGGAAACCTGATTTTGTTTCCACTCGCTTCTAAGCTCATAGAGCAGGTGCTTTTCAAAGGTTTTCCTGACTACTCTTCTCTGAGGAAAACTACATGGATAGTTCCATAATAGATGAGAACAGCAGGTTGAGAATCAATGCAAGATAAAGATAAAAAGATAAAACAAGATAAAACAAAATAAAACAAGATAAAACAAAAAAAGATTGGCTAGTTCAGCTGTATATGCTTAGGTTTATTTTTCAATGAGGCAGGAAAGGGAAATTTCAGGTATGATGAAAGTACAATATCCTGCGGGCTGGCAGTTTGACATGCCTGCTGTTGGTCATGTTGTGTGTGGTGTTTCTGCAATATTCGAAGTACATAGGGAGTGCAATAGATGTGGACCAGGAGTAGGCAACCTCGGCTCTTTTATGACTCATGGACTTCAACTCCCAGAATTCTAGGAGTTGAAGTCCATGAGTCATAAAAGAGCCGAGGTTGCCTACCCCTGATGTAGACTGAGGATCTTGTAGAATGAGTCAAAAATGTTGCAGTAATTATATCTCTGAGGAGATGCAACATCACATTATTCTTCTAGGATGGTGCTCCAGGCATAAGAGAATAATGATAAATGATTCATTTGTGATAAATTGTAATATGAACTCAAGCAGCTGGCAAATTAAAATGATCCATTATGATTACTTCAGAATTCTTCTTTTTCCTTCATTAGTAAGAAATCCATATACAGGTCATAAATATCTCTGTGGAGCTTTGCAGTTGGGAATTGTTTTGCTTCAGTGGTATGAACCAATGCAGAAATTCATGTTAATAAAGGTAAGCTTCCCCTCCACACACACCTTTTTCTTGTATTTTTGCAACTTTTTTTAAGGAATCTTCCAAAGCAGAGTGGCGCTGTTAGCATTTTGAAGTAATTTGAGACTTCAAATGAGTTTGAACCTGTGAAAGTTTTTGAGCTCAGTTTAAACTGTTGATCTTTATTATTAAATTCTAAAACATCAAGGATAAAGTGGCCACTTGTTTTTTGAAGGCAAAACAGGACAGAAGCAGGGCCTATTAAATAAAAATCCTTCCTTGGGAAGCTGATCCATAAAAGCTCATTTGAGAGGATTTTCAGAGAAATGTTTCGAAAGTGCTTGAAATTTGTATACCTCTATATTTATTGTAATATTGTATACAGATTTAAATTGAATATTATATGATGGTTACTTTTTAGATTTAAAATAAATGAAATAATGTGAATGGATACATTCTAAGTATGCATATCTTAAAATGTACAAGTTGTTCTTCAGTTAGATTTTTAAAAAAAATGTATCTTCATCCTCCAGCACTTTGATTTCCCTCTGCCAACCCCACTGAAAGTATTTGAAATGCTGGTGATCCCTGAACAGGAATACCCTATGGTATGTGTTGCAATCAGCAAAGGAGCTGAACCAAATCAGGTTGTACAGTTTGAGACAATCAACTTGAACTCAGCTTCCTCATGGTTTACAGAAATTGGTATAGGTGAGTCTCTGGCCTTGTTCAGTTTAATTTTGTTTAGTTTCTGTATTAGGTATATGCTCAGTGTTCTGTTTCCAGGTATGAAATATTTTAAATTTGTTTTGGGACCAGATCACCACAAAACACTTCCTGTCCCAGAAGATTTTTCTCCCAGAAAATTGCTGGACAACGCTCAGAATGGCTAGATCAGCAAGGTGCAAAAGAACACTAGAACGCTCTAGAATTCCTCAGAACTTTCCATTTCCGAGAGATAGAGTACAAAATTTTGTGACCTAGTTTATCTCACTTTTTTTCATTGCTAAAATCCAAGTGGCCCAAGGCAAAAATAGGATAAAAATAGCATAAAACATGAAAACAGAACAACTCACAATTCAATAAACAATAAACCTGTGTTGGCAATTCAGCAGAAATATATTTAGAGCAGCAGAAGCATATAGATTAGCTTTGTTGGATTCCAACCCATCACTTTAGGCTACATTTAGAGGGTACTTAGTTGGAGAGGACTAATAGGAAGACTAAACAGTTGGAACTATTTGACTCCTCAGTGTACAGAATTTCTATTTTACTGGTATTCCAGATTTGAAACTACAATAACAACAATGAAAGACTACAGGAACCCAGCTTATTAAAACTATTCTGAAAAATAAGATACTCTCGCATAGACATCTGTTAACAGGTTTTGACCATGTCAAAATTAATGACCCATGCAATATTACATGTGTCCTCAATGAAACTGCATCTACATGGAGGGAAGTCTGTAGTGGGGTGCCCCAGGGCTCTGTTCTGGGCCCAGTGCTCTTCAGCATCTTCATCAACAATTTAGACGAGGGGATAGATGGGGAACTCATCAAATTTGCAGACGGCACCAAGCTGGCAGGCATAGCCAACACTCCAGAAGATAGGCTTAAGATACAGGAGGATCTGGACAGACTTGAACACTGGGCGCTACCTAACAAAATGAAATTCAGTGGTGAAAAAATTAAGGTTCTACATTTAGGCAAGAAAAACCAAATGTACAAGTAATATAGGGGATACCTTGCTCAATAGTAGTAACTGTGAGAGGGATCTCAGAGTCCTAGTGGACAATCACTTAGATATGAGCCAGCAGTCTGCTGCAGCTGCCAAAAAAGCCAACACAGTGCTAGGCTGCATTAACAGAGGGATAGAATCAAGATTACGTGAAGTATTAATACCACTTTACAATGCCTTAATAAGGCCACACTTGGAATACTGCATCCAGTTTTGGTCACCACGATGTAAAAAAGATGTTGAGACTCTAGAAAGAATACAGAGAAGAGCAACAAAGATGATTAGTGGTCTGGAGGCTAAAACATATAAGGAATGGCTGCTGGAATTGGGTACGTCTAGTTTAATGAAGAGAAGGACTAGGGGTGACATGATAGCAGTGTTCCAATATCTCAGGGTTTGCCACGAAGAAGAGGGAGTCAAGCTATTCTCCAAAGCACCTGAAGGCAGGACAAGAAGCAATCGATGGAAGAACCAAAGAGAGAAGCAACCTAGAACTAAGGAGAAATTTCCTGACAGTTAGAACAATTAAATCAGTGGAACAATCTGCCTCCAGAAGCTGTGAATGCTCCAACACTGGAAGTTTTTAAGAAGAGGCTGGACAGCCATTTGTCTGAAATGGTATAGGGTTTCCTACCTGAGCAGGGGGTTGGACTAGATGACCTCCAAGGTCCCTTCCAACTTTATTATTGTTGTTCTTATTACATCATTGTGCAAATGTAACAACTCTATAATATAAGCTACTATATAAGTTATGTCATTTGTATGATAACATCGAGATGCTTGTCATTTTCCCAACCTCTTTCCCGTCCTGCAGAAGATTATGTACTTATATTTGGAACTCTGCTAGCAGAAAGCAGACTTATCTGCAGAAGTCTTATGTTGATAGCCATCTGCAGAAGCCTTCTAAGATGAATCGCTGATGTTCTGCAGTGAAAAGGAGACAGTAGGGGTTTTTTTGACAGATGTTGGATTACAGCAATGATCCCTAATCAAAGAAACTTCATAATAGAAGCAGATGTTCTGCAAGATGCATCTAATGAACTGAGCTGCAGTTCAGGAAACCTCAGTCAGAAAAGCTGCTACCGATTTCCTCTGGGTTTTTTTGTCCTTATAGGTAGCTCTCTCCCTACAGCAGGCATGTCAAACTGCCAGCCCACAGGCCGGATGCGTCATCCCGAAACTGCACCCACCCCCATTGCCGGCAATATCACAATATGTTGCGCGACGTCACATGATGTCACGAGTTTGACATGCCCGCCCTACAGTGTTCTATGAACGTTCAACAGGTCTATCTATGGCTTAGGATCAGTGAGGGGACAAATTTCTGGGACAATAAAAGCACATTTTTTAATGGGAGAAAGAAATGATGGGGAATTCAAAAGTCCCAGAAAGATTGCTTTTGTACCATTATGTATTTATTAAATGGATATGTTGCCTATCAGGTGACTTATTATTACGCTATCCTAGTGTTCAAAATGACAGCCTGAGAAAGGAAACCTTTCTTTTCCTTCCCCTTTTCTTCAGAACAATGCTTCTTCTTGCAGTATTTCCCTTTTAATTTCTTGCTTCTCTTGTAATCCAAGACCAAGGGCTCTTGGCCAGCCATATGTTACCTGCATAATAGGCAATCGGTTGCTTCTAAAATACTCATAATACACATAAATCCTGTTTGCAGTATTAGGTATTGGTAATGGTTCTAAACTGTAACTCCCATCAACCCTCCTCGCTTGGCATTATAATCCAGCAACATTTAGACAATTTATAATTCCTTACCCCTGTTCTAGACTTCAGGAAGAAGATGACAATGATTAAAATACTGCCCTAAAAATAATCTGAGCTGAAGATGCCATGAAATTGAATTTCTTTAATTTTTCTTACTGCTTTTTTATTTCCAAGCAACTTTAATGGCTTCTGATGTAGTAAGCTGGACGTGTATTAGGTTTTTGGTGCATTGAGGGTTTTGGATACAGACTAATCACTCGTTTCCCCTAAAGGTTGTCAACAACTTGATGCCATCCACGTCACTCAGCTGGAAAGGGACACAGTTCTTGTGTGCTTGGACAGTAAGTGAATGGGATTTATACCCTGTCTAAAAGAAAATAGAAAATGGGGCATAATATAAACCAGGAGGAATAAATACGTCAAAGGAAGATAAGAGGTTATTGAGAATGCATTCAGTTTTACCTCATGCTGAAAAATACCACAGTAGACATCAGACACGTGGCATTTTGGTGTTGTCATTGAAAAGGCCTTTCGTTTAGTGTTTTGTCTGATCCTAGAAAGGGAAGATCTCTTTCCAGTGATTCTAATTGAAAGCCATCTTTATATAAGGAAAGTTCACTCTCAAGAAAAACTGAAAACTTCACTTCTCCAGTGCTTCTAGCGTTAGAAGCCATTCTCCGTAAATTAGACTATAGAGCCTTGGTGGAGCAGTGGGCTAATGCCTCCTTAAGTAACACCAGCTGCCTGCAATTAGTGCAGGTTCGCATCCCACCAGGCTCAAGGTAGGTAAAATGAGGACCCAGATTGTTGGGGGCAATTAAGCTGACTCTGTAATAATGCCGCTTGGGGGGTGTATGAAAGCCCTAATAAGCAGGCATATACATAGAATGAAGGCTACTGCTAAGCTTGTAAGCCGCCCTGAGTCTTCGGAGAAGGATGGGATATAAATGGAATTAAAATAAATAAATAAATAAATAAAATGATAGCTTCAAGCTCAATATACAGATTCCTCATGAGGCTTCTGAATTTATTTATGTGGATTTATTTATGTTATAGCCTTTATAGAATATCCCAGTTCACTCTGGCCAGTGTATGCAAGCAAACCAAAACCAGAATGTTTCAAGTTGCTAAATAGATTTGTGCAACTTCCTGCTTTTAGCCTCAGTACCCCTCCTTCCAGCCTCAGAAATATGAGGCAGTGTTTGTGACATTTATTTATTTATTATATTGGCATCTTGGAATGACAGCACAGACCACTAAGCTTTTTGACAATCTCTACAGTACTACATAGGGACGCGGTGGCTCAGTGGGTTAGGACGCTGAGCTTGTCGATCAGAAGGTCGGCAGTTTGGCAGGTCGAATCCCGAGTGCCGCGTAACAGAGTTACTGTTACTCGTCCCAGCTTCTGCCAACCTAGCAGTTCGAAAGCACGTAAAAATGCAAGTAGAAAAATAGGGACCACTACGGTGCGAAGGTAACAGCGTTCCGTGCGCCTTTGGCGTCTAGTCATGCCGGCCACATGACCACGGAGACGTCCTCGGACAAGCTCTGGCTCGTCGGCTTTAAAACGGAGATGAGCACCGGCCCCTAGAGTCGGAAACGACTAGCACGCAAGTGCGGGGGAACCTTTACCTTTTTACCTTACAGTACTACATGGGTACAGGGTATACCTTTCATCATTTGATGTCCTGCAGAATGGATGCTAACTAGGCCCAGTGCCCACATTTGCTATTGGATGTAATCAAGTCATAGACATGTAGTAAAGCCAAATGTATTACTTGACAATTTCATTGTGGTGAATATTTCTTCAGCAAAAGCCCCCAAGTGGTGAGAAGCAGGAGTGGCTCCTATATCATTGTTACACAAAAGTTAACATTTTCCAAGGTTTGATCAATCTTTTCTGACCGCCAACAGAAAGTAATACAGCATTGTAACTGTTATAATTTTTAATGAATAGAAAGCAAGGAAAGAAAGGAGAAAAAACAGATTGCGACACAGTGAAGTGCTGATTAACCCCACCTGTACTGAAACTATTAATCTGAAGATACCTTAATCACACATGTCTCTGTCATTCTTAGTTGTGCCTTCAGCATCATTACAGGGAGTGCAGAATTATTAGGCAAATGAGTATTTTGACCACATCATCCTCTTTATGCATGTTGTCTTACTCCAAGCTGTATAGGCTCGAAAGCCTACTACCAATTAAGCATATTAGGTGATGTGCATCTCTGTAATGAGAAGGGGTGTGGTCTAATGACATCAACACCCTGTATCAGGTGTGCATAATTATTAGGCAACTTCCTTTCCTTTGGCAAAATGGGTCAAAAGAAGGAATTGACAGGCTCAGAAAAGTCAAAAATAGTGAGATATCTTGCAGAGGGATGCAGCACTCTTAAAATTGCAAAGCTTCTGAAGCGTGATCATCGAACAATCAAGCGTTTCATTCAAAATAGTCAACAGGGTCGCAAGAAGCGTGTGGAGAAACCAAGGCGCAAAATAACTGCCCATGAACTGAGAAAAGTCAAGCGTGCAGCTGCCAAGATGCCACTTGCCACCAGTTTGGCCATATTTCAGAGCTGCAACATCACTGGAGTGCCCAAAAGCACAAGGTGTGCAATACTCAGAGACATGGCCAAGGTAAGAAAGGCTGAAAGACGACCACCACTGAACAAGACACACAAGCTGAAACGTCAAGACTGGGCCAAGAAATATCTCAAGACTGATTTTTCTAAGGTTTTATGGACTGATGAAATGAGAGTGAGTCTTGATGGGCCAGATGGATGGGCCCGTGGCTGGATTGGTAAAGGGCAGAGAGCTCCAGTCCGACTCAGACGCCAGCAAGGTGGAGGTGGAGTACTGGTTTGGGCTGGTATCATCAAAGATGAGCTTGTGGGGCCTTTTCGGGTTGAGGATGGAGTCAAGCTCAACTCCCAGTCCTACTGCCAGTTTCTGGAAGACACCTTCTTCAAGCAGTGGTACAGGAAGAAGTCTGCATCCTTCAAGAAAAACATGATTTTCATGCAGGACAATGCTCCATCACACGCGTCCAAGTACTCCACAGCGTGGCTGGCAAGAAAGGGTATAAAAGAAGGAAATCTAATGACATGGCCTCCTTGTTCACCTGATCTGAACCCCATTGAGAACCTGTGGTCCATCATCAAATGTGAGATTTACAAGGAGGGAAAACAGTACACCTCTCTGAACAGTGTCTGGGAGGCTGTGGTTGCTGCTGCACGCAATGTTGATGGTGAACAGATCAAAACACTGACAGAATCCATGGATGGCAGGCTTTTGAGTGTCCTTGCAAAGAAAGGTGGCTATATTGGTCACTGATTTGTTTTTGTTATGTTTTTGAATGTCAGAAATGTATATTTGTGAATGTTGAGATGTTATATTGGTTTCACTGGTAAAAATAAATAATTGAAATGGGTATATATTTGTTTTTTGTTAAGTTGCCTAATAATTATGCACAGTAATAGTCACCTGCACACACAGATATCCCCCTAAAATAGCTATAACTAAAAACAAACTAAAAACTACTTCCAAAAATATTCAGCTTTGATATTAATGAGTTTTTTGGGTTCATTGAGAACATGGTTGTTGTTCAATAATAAAATTAATCCTCAAAAATACAACTTGCCTAATAATTCTGCACTCCCTGTATGTCAAAATTAAAGCACAGCTGTACAATCCACTACCTACCAAGAAGCCAAGTTTTTTTTTAATGTGACACATGGCGGTTAATTATATTATCTTTGTTTGATCAGTGCAATTTACTTTTAATTACAAAGTCATATTTAAGTTTTCTCCTGGCCTTGTTTAAGTCTCCAGCTTACTTGGATATCTGTGCTGACCCTCATGAGCCAATGGTGGGCCTTGGTTCAAGAAAGATTAAACATTTTCATAACAGTGAATGCAAAGTTGCTGGTGAAGAAACAGATGATAGATAAATTAATTGATCTGGGGACAGATGAGCTTATTTCTAATATGGAAAACCTTGTGAATATTTGGAGGGGAAAATAACATTTGTTTTTTAAGTTAGTGAAAAAGTCTAAAAAATGCCTATACATAATATCCATTGAATTCAGTAGTCTTAAAAACAGTGAATTTAATGGTGAATTTCTGAAATCCTTGTCGATTTCAGAAAAGGCAGGCACAGCCCCGTACCTCTGTATTAATGATTCACCTGTGGAGGTGGTTAACAGCATTAAGTTTCTGGGTGTGCAGCTAACGAGTAGGCTAGCTTGGTCACTCAACAGCAAGATACTGGTGAAGCGGACACAGCAGCGCCTATGTTTTCTGTGTTGCACAAAAAAAGCACATCTTCCTTCCCCTGTCCTTACCACTTTCTATAGTACAGAGCAAGGGTACGCAACCTTGGCTCTTTTATGACTCATGGACTTCAACTCCCAGAATTCCTGAGCCAGCCATGCTGGCTCAGGAATTCTGGGACTTGAAGTCCATGAGTCATAAAAGAGGCAAGGTTGCCTACCCCTGGTATAGAGGGACGATCGAGAGCATCCTGTCCTATTGCATTACAGTCTGGTTTGGAAGCATCACTGCTTCAGACAGGAAGGCAATGCAGAGAGTGGTGAGGACGGCAGAAAAGATTATTGGTAGTTCACTTCCTTCTGTTTGGGACATAGCATATTAGCGATGCTTGAGCAGGGTCCACAGGATTGTCTGGGATGCTACACATCCTCTTCACAACCTCCTTTTCCTTGTTACCTTCTCTGGGAGGAGGCTTGGTGGTATCCGTAGAAGAACATCCGGATTCAGTCACAGTTTTGTTCCACATAGGATCAACCTTGTGAACTCTAAAGCTTCCTCCTTCCGCTAAGGGTTCAAAATGGACAGTATCATAATGTGTGTCATATATGTGTCTGCGCAGATACTTTCTTTTGACAGCAGGCAACAGAATTTCATTTTGGATGTGTGCCAGTGTGTCCACAGTAAAAAAAAATGACAATAAAGGTTATCTAATCTTAAACATTTTTTTAATGCCAGCAAAATTCAAACCGTGTCTCTTGAAAAATCTGTCCAACTGATTTGACCTTCCACTGGGTGAGGCTGTCTGAGCCCCAGTACAGAAAGTGAAATGAAGTCCTAGGTTCTTCTCCTTTGCTTTTGAAGGCAGGCTTTGAGCCTATCTGGTACTGAGATTCTTTTATTACTGTTACATTGTTTGCTTTTTTTCAATCAAGGATTTGTGAAGATAGTGAATTTGCATGGTAAACTGAAGTCAAGCAAGAAGTTGGCCTCAGAACTAAGCTTTGATTTCTGCATTGAATCTGTAGGTGAGCAAATGCTTTCCCTGTCATTTAAAGTGCCTGACATGACTGTATCATATGTGAGAGGGTTGCACTGCAAACATTTTTAAAGACTAAAATATCATAAGATTTCTGTGATAGCATTCTCAGCTCTTCTGTGTATTACGTATCATGGAGTGTTATCCAAACTTTGTCAGATTTCAGCATTCTTAATTGAAATCTCATAAGATCTCAGTCCAGAATGCTAAAATTATGTAAGATTTAGCAAGCATCTCCCTAAACGTTTAAATAATGGAAGCTATTTAATGTGGGCCAGTCTGTAAATGTTATTCAGAGGTTTTGCAGACAGAATGCCGGTAGGGACCACATTACTGATTCCTATGATAGATGATAAAGTTATAAATCACCACACATTCACAACTTGAAATGTAAGCAAAGAAAGCATTGGAAAGAAGCCCTCTATATCCTCAAATGCCTGTGCTTTCCTGACCAAGGGCCAGTTTTTAGGTTTAATGCTGCAATTTTTATAGTGGGAATATTCCTTCTGACTAACCTTTAAGATCCCTCTGGTGTGATCATTTGTGATCATAAATTCTCCTTGATTGATGGCAGATAAGTGATAATATGAGTGAAATATCACTCACTATGCCCCATTTCTTGGTAATTGTCCTTTAGCAGGGACAAATGAAAAATAAATCTCAATGAGAAAATGGGGTGCTTGTTCTATGTTTATTAATCATCAGCCAATGGAAATTTAACACAGTTTGATTCTCCTGGCTTTGGAAGTGTTACCCAAGATTCACTCATTCCACAGATGTTTCCATCCTTCTTCCTTTCATTTGGATCTCTCACATATGGTGGGAACACAACAAAGTCTGGCTAATAAAATGGTATCTCTTGGATTTGCTTCCCTTTGCTCAGAAAGCTCATCCCCAAGCATTCCTAATCAGTCTTACATTGTGTCTCTTCTTGCAGTGTGCCTCCAGGACAGTGTGTTGGCCTTCTGGAAACATGGGATGCAAGGCAAAAGTTTTAAGTCTGATGAAGTAAGTCTGGGCAAGTATGTCATTGATCATTGTTTTGTTATCCTCCTTACCCTTCAGTTAGGAAGGTGTCAGTCACAGACAAAGGAATCCTGAACAACACAATCAACTTTGTTGCTTCTAACCTGTACCTGAATAGTTTTATTTGGCTCAGAGACAGATCTTAGGCAGAGTCTGTTCTGTTTTGATGCAAAAAAGAAAAAGAATAGCTTACTAGGTAGTGATAAATAGGTATTGTTTCCTCCTGCTCATGGGAATACCCAACACTGAATTTCATGGATCTGATTTAATACAGCTTCCTTTGCACTAAGTATTGCCCTGTTGAACTGGCTAGGAGTTCTTCATTCAAATCATAGCTCAGCCATTTTGTTATTAACCAACTGGTACTCTTTTGACTTCAATTTCTCCCAGTTTGTGGCATGGAAATGTTACTGATCTATCTTACAATACTTTTGTCAAGATTATAGAGATATTTGGTATAATGCTATTTAAATGTCAAATGTTTGTATTGTCCCAGACTGGTTTAACTTGGGTAGAATCTGCTATTGGATTAAAAACATAGGTGAATTTTCTCGATCAGTTTTGAGTAAGACCATAGTAGGATGCCCTATTTCTTGTCATGGGTCCTAGGTTTAATCCCTGTCAACTTCCATTGTGCTCCATATTTGCAACACTATATATAAAAATCTCTCCTCCTGTATAAACAAATGTGATTTTTCTGAGCTGAGGAAGAATTGCATTACTAGAGTTTGGTACATAATGTAAAAATGACTCAGTATGTGTATATTATTAAAAGTTGATGGCCCGTTTGAAACAGTTCTCATTTGCAGTCTGAATTAGGTTTGTTCTTTTCCAAATGGGCAAAAATGCTCTTCTGCCAGTTACTCACATCGTGTTCCTTTTTTGCTATTTTGCAGGTTACCCAGGAGATCTCTGATGAAACAAGGGTGTTCCGTTTACTGGGCTCTGACAGGTGAGCTGAGAAGAGCAGCCTGCAGCCTTTTCTCCTTTAAAAAGAAAGTAGTACATCTAGAGAAATTATTATTGTTTCCCTGTCCTGTTCTTAAGGGGGTTCTTCTGCCACTGCCTTCTCCCACCTTTCTCCCAATGTGTGATGGCCAGGCAATTGCAGGTCTAAGGCACCATGCCTTTTGACTGATAAACAAACCTTTCTCATAATCTCAGCCCTTGCAACTTTCAAGTAAAGCTCTGACAAACACAGCAGATGCTCCGTAACTTCAAGGCCAAAGCCAAAATTCCAAGAAGATGAAGCTAGAAAGGAAAGAAGACATCATCATAATAATAATGATGATGAAGTTGGAAGGGACCTTGGAGGTCATCTAGTCCAACCCCCTGCTCGGACAGGAAACCCTATACCATTTCAGACATTTCACCATCAGAGGCCTTCCAAAAAGGCCTTTGCAGCCAAGAACCGAAGTACGGATTCAATTTGTAGCTTAGTTCTCGGGTGCAGAGGCTTTTCTGGAAGGCCTTTCAAGTCAAAATGCAGGCCGGAGCTCCATTCTCGGCTGCAGAGGCATTTCCTTTGGTGGCGGCAGAAGTAGGCCGGCTGGGCGGGCCTATTGCAGTGAGGTGAAACCGTGGAAAAGACACTCCCTGAAAATGACCTGGTTCCTCTTTTAGAGGGAAAAAAAATAAAAAATAAGACCGGTTCTTATTTTCGGGGAAACACGGTAGTTTGAAATGTCGGCAAGAAAACAACCAAGAAAATATGGAGCACCAAGGACCTCACAGTTGAAATCTCCCATTACTGTGCCCCTCTTCCACGAAAGTTTTGTAATCTGGTCCAGGAAGGCATGATCCATATCTTCTGCCTGGCTTGTCTATAGCATACCCTCACAATATTGTAGTATCTTTGCTGTTTCCCCTTCCTGTATTCTTACCCAGTACACTCGTCCTGGTTCTCTATTAATACATGCTCTTTCTTCACCTATAATGCTATTCTCCTCATCTTCGGTCGTCTACTTCCGTTTGAATAAGGTATAACCTCGAATCCTAGTCCCAAATTCCATCCGGACAGATTTCACTGTCTGTTAAATCATATTAATCTTCCTGCAGTAAGATTTTTAATTTTTCCTTTTTGTTCCCTTTACATTTTGCATTTGCATTGAGATGCAAAAACCACATCCATTCATCCAAATAAATGTATAGAAATATAAAATATGGGGATCTCCAAACACTATGTAGGAGTGTAGTGTTCAAATTTCTTGAGTATCAGGAGTATCAGACTTCTTGATACTCTCAGGGACTGTAACACTGCCTTCTCGTTTAAAGAATCCTAGATTCTGAGAGAATCCTGTAGGGTTCACCTCCATCTACCCTATTCTGAGAGTATTTGAAGGGTTACAATATTGAGAAAAGGCACAAGCTAAAACATCTTGTAGTTTCAGGGACTGCCATTTGCAACCTCTATTTCTAAAGCAGGGGTGGCAATTAATTTTCCCAAGGAGCCAGATGAAAAACTGGGACTGTTGTGGAGGTCTGAATCAATCGGGCTGTGAAGGTGCATAGGCATTCATTCACATGCATACATAAATAAATAAAAAAGACAGTTGCCTTCAAAATAAAAGCAATACAGTTGTATGGCATGCATGGCATAGGAGAGATTGGTCTATTGCACCTCCAGCAGTCTTAGGAGGGACCAGTCTTATCACGTCTCCAACAGCCCGAGGAGAGGGAGAACTGCCCAGCTTGCCAGGTTTCCCAAGGCAAATTAACTTTCCCCTCATTGGTGGTAAAGCCCTATTTAATTTCTGCTTAACCTCTCATGAGCCAGACAGGCGCAACCAAAGGACCGGATGTTGCTTGCGGGCTGTAAAATGCCTAGCTCCATCTTGAAGGAACATTTCTGCATCATATCTGCATATTTACTGTGCATGCGTAAGAAAACATGGGCGCCAAGATGGGTGGGAAGGCAACTGGCAAGTTAGAAGTGGCCCAATAGCAAATGCTCAAGGAACAGCATCCGGAATGCCTGCAACAACTGCTGACTTACCCATTCTGTGCTTGCCCCATAGGGTGGTGGTGCTGGAAAGCAGGCCGACTGATAATCCAACAGCACACAGCAATCTCTACATTTTGGCAGGCCACGAGAACAGTTACTAAGCAACCGTGAATCGACTTGGAACTGTGAGCCAGCAATAGGTTGCCTGAGGAAGCCGCTCTTTATGGATCTCCAAGACATATTCTGTGGCACCCTTTTCTCTCCTCTTCTTCCCCTGCCTTCACATTCTCCGACTGATGTCTGAACGGACCCTGTTTTTAGGATCAAGAACCAAACGTCGCACATGTCTTGCAGCTGGGAAGCAGCTGTTCTCTCCCTTGCCACTGTGTGGTTGGTTATGTTGTTGGCTTAATAAAAGCTGTGAGATCATCAGTCCCTTCTGTTTGTTAGGCCTACAGAAGCCTGGATGTTGGAAAAATCTCAAATGCAGTCAAAGTGATTTGGGACAGGATTTCTTCATGCTCAGGTTTATGGCTTGGGCTGCTGATTTCATCCTCTTCTGACAATGCCTACTTTTGGATACTGGGAGTTGAAGTCAACAGCAAAATAAGGAAAGGGGGGATGCCTGTAGGGCAGAACCCAGTGGAAATTAATTTCTCCTCTGTGAGGCCTTTGTGGGTTTTCTCTCCTGCCACCAAAACATCCCCGTTTCAGGGAATCTTCAGCAGAGGTTCCCAGGAAGTTGTGTTTGTGTCTTTATTTTTTAACGCAGCCATTCTCTGTGGATTTGTAAAGAAACACTATTTAATCTTTATTTATTAATCTGCTGCTAGGGTGATGTGATGCATTTTTAACTTCCAGCACACGAAGGTTGCAGAGCAGCTTTTGGTTGTGGGTGGGTGGTTTGTTTTGGGGTTTTTTTAACAACTGTAAAAAAAAAACAGCGTTCTTGACCTTTTCTTAGATATAGGACATTGTTGAAGGGAGGTGTTTATACAGAGAGGATTTTAAAATTTAAAAAAAAACATTTTTTGCTATATAAAAGCAGTTTTGTACAAGAATATTTCGAATAGGATTGGTTTGTGGAATTGGTCATAGAAGACCATTTGGTATTGATTGAAATTATGTATGAAATGCAAGGTGAGTTTTAGTGAGGATCAGTAACAGTCTGGAAGATTGGCAAAAAGCATAAAATAGATATAGGGTGAGTTATGCAGTGCATTTGTGTGTATGTGAGTGTGCGTTTGAGGAGGGAAGCCACATTCCATGTCATTTTTCATAAGCGTGTTGGAGGAACAGAGATAAAAGGTTTATCCAGATCTACAAGCATTTGTGCTCCTGACTCAGCTGTCAAGATGTGACAGAGGTTTGTCTTGCACTGGTCACCAATGGCTGACAGAAACTCTGATTCCTCTAGGTGGTGACGGCCATTTGTGACAGGTGCCTGTGCTTTGCCCAAAGTGTGTCTTATTGGAAAAAGGTAACAGCTTTTTCCCACAATAACCCTGCTAATGTGCCCCAGTGTCAAATTAGGGATTCAGAATGCCTTGGACTGGATAAACCTTTCTAAACGTAATGCCCCTGCATGTTTCAAGGAGTTTTTAAATGCTTTAATTTGTTCATGGACACGTATTTTATTTATACTATGCCAGAATGAAGTTGGAGAAAGTGCAGTTCCTAGCAGAAATGAAAGATTTATTTCAACTTGGGCACATTTGAGTGGTAGGTTTATTTCTTGGTGGTATGGTATAAATATATATATAAGAAGCAGTATTGTCTAATAAATCTTGGGAAATCTTATTTTCTCCATTATCCTTTTTTCAAGGCTGTCATCCATATTGTTTCCTTTTTTGTTTTCCCAATTAAAATATTCCCATTAAAATATGTCTGTTTTTATTAAAGGGACAAACATGGATATGTGCATATGAAAGAGTTTAAAGGACAGTTAATTTAGTAAGTTTCCCATTTTTCCTCTTAAGAAAAAACTCCTTTGGTGTATATCACAAAATTGATTGAAATGCAGTTTGTTTCCCAACTAGCAGAGCCCTCACAGTTTGAAACAGTGTCAGTCTTGGTACATCATATCTCGGGCCTACATATTTTTTATTTTAATGGTAGCAGACAATACTATTTAACTTCACTCAGAAGCATCTCTACATTTATTAAGGTTGTGTGTGTGTGCGTGTGTCCACGTCTTTCCACATAGATAAAATTCTCAATTTTGGATACAACATGCTCTGAATTCACATTTCAGGAAGAGTCCAGGAGATCCAATCTAGAACAGAATGAGTAGCATATATTGGCTTATATTGGAATCTCTGCTTTGTTGAGAACCTCAGGAATCTAACCTCAGGCCAGAAATGTTAGCCTCCATCTTCACTTGCTTGCTGTCAGCTGCCATGGACAGAGGGGGCAGGGGGGAGACTACAACGGCCAGTGTGGATTCAGTCTTTAATATTTTTTAGGTGTGTAAACATAAAATCATACATGCTTCCTGAACCATCAGAAGGGAGAATGGAATGCAGGTGGGTTGTACAATAACTATCATATTGAAATTGGCAAGAGGCCTTTCTATTCTACTTTTTAACTAATTGGAAAAGTAAGAAACTTTGGAAAGTAAGTATAATGGGTGAATGGATAATGGTGTTCATTAATGATTGCAACAGCCCTTACATAGGACGTACAGACAAAAGACTGGCAGAGCGCATCCATGAACACTAACTAGCAGTTGGAAGACATGAAAGCTTTTAATTTCACAACATATAGACAGATTTAACCATTGTTTCAATTGGGAAACTGACCATCTTAGACCAAGCGAAGTCCAAAAACACTCGGGAATTTATAGAAACTTGAAACTCTGACATTATCCATCAATAGATACATAAACATAAACAATATCTACATACTATGCACCACCAGATGGATTCGTAGCTGGCTGACTCGGTGTGTGGTCCTCAATGGAATTGCATCTACATGGAGGGAAGTGTGTAGTAGGGTGCCCCAGGGCTCTTCAACATCTTCATCAATGATTTGGAGCTGGCAGGAATAGCCAACACTCCAGAAGACAGGCTTAAGATACAGAAGGATCTTGACAGACTTAAACATTGGGCACTATCTAACAAAATGAAATTCAGTGGTGAAAAAAGTAAGGTTCTACATTTAGGCAAGAAAAACCAAATGCACAGGTATAGTATAGGTAGTACCTTGCTCAATAGTAGCAACTGAGAGGGATCTTGGAGCCCTAGTGGACAATCACTTAAATATGAGCCAGCAGTGTGCTGCAGCTGCCAAAAAAGCTAACACAGTGCTAGGCTGCATTAACAGAGGGATAGAATCAAGATTACGTGAAGTATTAACACCACTTTACAATGCCTTAGTAAGGCCACACTTGGAATACTGCATCCAGTTTTGGTCACCACAATGTAAAAAAGATGTTGAGACTCTGGAAAGAGTACAGAGAAGAGCAACAAAGATGATTAGTGGTCTGGAGGCTAAAACAGATAAGGAATGGCTGCTGGAATTGGGTACGTCTAGTTCAGGGGTAGGCAACCTCGGCTCTTTTACGACTCATGGACTTCAACTCCCAGAATTCCTGAGTCAGCTGACTCAGGAATTCTGGGAGTTGAAGTCTATGAGTCGTAAAAGAGCCGAGGTTGCCTACCCCTGAACTAGGTTGCCTACCCCTGGTCTAGTTTAATGAAGAGAAGGACAAGGGGGGACATGATGGCAGTGTTCCAATATGTCGGGTTGCCACAAAGAAGAGGGAGTCAATCTATTCTCCAAAGCACCTGAAGGCAGGACAAGAAGCAATGGATGGAAGCTAACCAAAGAGAGTAGCAACCTAGAAATAAGGAGAAATTTCCTGATAGTTAGAACAATTAATCAGTGGAACAACCTGCCTCCAGAAGTTGTGAATGCTCCATTACTGGAAGTTTCCAAGAAGAGGCTGGACAGCCATTTGTCTGAAATGGTATAGGGTTTCCATTATTATTATTATTATTATTATTATTATTATTATTATTATTATTATTATTATTATTATTATTATTATTATTATTTTATTATTTTATTATTATTATTATTTTATTATTTTATTATTATTATTTTATTATTTTATTATTATTTATTACGGTATTATTATTATTACAATCAACAAGCCAGATGTATCTCCAAGATTAGCATCAGACCAACAATCAAGTAAACAATAGGCCAATTAAGGAACTGCCAAACTAACAGTAAATGGCCCAACCAAAGAACCTCTAATACCATCCCAGGGCAAGTCACTATAATATAAACTGAGAGCAAACTCCACTCCTCACTAGCACTGATGATGTTACCTAGTTTGGGTAATAAAACTGCAAGAAAACAAGCAAGCTCAGAAAGCACCAAGGACCCCTCAAATAGGGTTTGCAGCAAGAGTTAGGCAGGTATGTAAGCTGCCACTTTGTGGGGTAAAGTGATCTCTGGAGAGAAGGTGGGGTGCAAAGGGAGGGAAAGTAAAAGGATCTAGTTCACAAGTGTCAAACTCATCGCATCACGTGATATGTCGCAACGTATTGCAACTTTTTTTGCATTGCCAGAGCTGGGGTGGGCGCAGCTTCTGTATGATGCAACCGGCCCACGGGCCGGCAGTTTGACACCCCTGGTCTAATTTCAATTAATATTTGAAAGGTTCTCAAGTAACAGAATTGAAATTGGGGCTTCTGTCTTTACCAAGACTGATTGCAAGACTAGATGTATCAAAGGTTACCGTATTGACCAGCAGTTCAGCTAATTTCCCAGATGTATTTGCATTGCTCGAAATACTTGCATGCAAAAATAAATTGCTTTCATGGGCATAAAATGGCTAGAGGGGATGTGACATCACCACACAAGTAACACAGATTACATACATTTGCACAAGAATGTTATAATGTGATTTCATCATGGCTTTTCATGGATACAGTAAAATTTTCATAAATTAGTTTCTGATTTATCTCAGCTGCCCATAGTCGTTGTGGAATTGGGCAACCTCAAAATTGGAATATTAGAATTTGGCTTTGGAGATATACTTGAAACAAGATTCTAGGCTGCAAGATGAGGGCTTTAAAAGGTCAAAGTAGTACCTGTAGAATGGTCAAGCATCCTCCCCATAAAAAAATTTGGAATGTTTTTGGACTGCCGATATCTGCTGGATTCATAGAAGTCAGTCACTTTTTTAGCCTAATCCACCTCTCTGGGTGGTGGTTGTAGGGGGAAATAAGAGAAAGGAATATTAGGTATATTTGCCACCTTGAATTATTTATAAAACAATAAAGCCTGTATAAAAATTTTAAAAAATGAAACCTGTGTTAAGAAACAGATGTGCCCCAATAAAACACATTCCATTCTAGCTAACTATAATAGCCTGGTGATTCAGTAAGAAGCTGAATCACCTATTCCTGTTTTAAGCAAGATTAAAATGGGCAAACCCAGCCACTGATGTTCAGATTTCACTTATGAAATTTGCTGGAAGTTCCAGACTTGTTAGCAAGGATTCAGACATTCATGTATGCCATTAACACAATGCAACAAGATAGCAGTTTCATGGTTTACTCAACGTAATTATTTGGGTTCATATGGCATTGGCTGATAAACTAGATGGGCTGGATTCACACTGGAGGCTATGTTAAGCCATGATTGGCTTGTTTCTTGATAAGTGTGTTGTAAAAGCCAATTTACTACTGTCTCATGTCTTCCATAGCAAAGCTCTTTATTAATAGGTTTGAAGTTATCATTCTGAAATCCTCACTATGCTTTTTACTAGGTTTGCACAACCCTTGAAACCATAGACTACATGACCCTGGTTTAGTTAACTATGTTGTGTGATTTCATCCCTGTGGTTAGTTGATGGATGAGTACAGAAAGTGGACACAGAAAATACATTAACCACAGGAGGGTTGTGAACGCAGGCTTCTCCAATTGCTTTCGGATTTGGTCAGTGGAGTGTCCTTTAAGTTTGAGACAAAGGAGTTTGCAATGGAAGGAACGCAAAGAAATGCATTTTTTGGCACACAGTATTTTGGCCTTCTTGGATAACAAAGAGAAAAAGTTCAGCACCTTTTAGTAGAAAAATGCGTCACCACGCATCAAAATGTATCGGGCGATACAGGCTTCAAAACAGAGCAAATCTATTTGTGTTTCTGAGCTCTCCTGTTCCTGTGTGAACCGCTAAGCGCCTCCACGAAGCAATGCCTCCCTCCTGTTGCAGAATTAAGAGACTCAGACCTCAGAATCAAAAGAAGTTTGTTTTATTTTGCGCACAAAAGGTTCAGATTAGAGAGCAAAGGCAATGTCTGAACCCCTTTCCAGGAAAGAAGCAGATACATTTATAGTCTTCAAAAGTCACAGAACACGGAAATGTAAATCATTAATTCTGATTGGTTACATGGATTCTAAGCCCCCTTCTAGCTCATCCCTAGCCCCCCCTTTTGCAGTGCGAAATTCTAGCTAAATATCTTGCAACCTTGTTTCTAACAATGGTCACAGGCCCCTTGCTAGCATCTAAGTTTCCTGTGCTACGTCTGTGGTTGGGTATAAGCGAGACATATGTGGTTAGCTGTAACTGAACTCTGTGACAGCTATCTCAAAGGTGCCCCAGGGGTGAATGTGTGGTCTGACATTTTCCATTTCCTGGTTCTTCTAACTAATACACGCATTACTCTCTATGCCAGGGGTCTTCAAACTTGGCCCTTTTATGACTTGTGGACTTCAACTCCCAGAATTCCTCAGCCAGCTTTGCTGGCTGAGGAATTCTGGGAGTTGAAGTCCACAAGTCATAAAAGGGCCAAGTTTGAAGACCCCTGCTCTATGCCTTACTTTAGTGTCCTACCTCACATTTATGACATACAGCATCCATAGGCATTATCTATATTTTCCCTTATGGCCTGCCTCCCTCCTGCTCCGTGGAGCACCTGCGTTATCCTCCCTCCTGACAGACAGAGCCACGACAAAGCGTCCAGCTTGCTGTTCAGGTGGCTGGACCGTCACCTTCGGTCGAGGAAAACGACGGCCTTCGGCCTCTTCCTACCCACGGTCCACCTCCAGGAGGCGGGCAGCGGCGAGAGCCGTCGCCTGCCCGCGCCGCCTTCTCCCCCCACCCTCTCTCGCCCGGGGGCCGCCCTGACTGGCAGGCAGTTCGGCGTCTGCGGCTGACGGCCCGGAGTGGCGCGCGAAGGAGTCGGGTCTGCGGCCCCATTTGCACGCCCGCGCAAGGAGGCGAGAAGCGGGGCGGCAGCTGCCAGGAGCCGCCGCCGAGCGGAATGAAAAGCGAAGCCTCGCACCGAGGGTGAGAACCGCTGGTGGGAGTCCTATCGCTCTCGGCGCCGGGCAAGGGTCTCTGAGGCACGGGCCAAGTGCGCGTCGGTCGAGCAGGGCTGCGCGGCTGAGCAGTTCCTTCTCGGCTGGGAGTTGAGAAGAACGCGCGCTTTCCTGTGGAGAATTCGAGAAGTCCCTATGCTAGGCTTGCGGGGCTAATGGAAGGGACAAGTACTTCTGAGGATGTGCAGAGGGCACCTTAGGGGTTAGCCCATTGCAAGAGGGAGAGAGGACATATTTAGTCCCTCGAGTGGGCTTCTTCCTGCTGTGAAAAGAAAAAAAAGGTTTGAATTGCCTCTGAGACAGTAACATTCGCCTCTTCCCCTGCTCCCCTCCCTCCCCCATGCCTGTCAGTGCTTCCTGGGTGTGCTGGAGCTCACATCTCTCCTTATCCCAAACGGGCTGCTTGCAAGCCTGAGGGAAACACTGCCAGAGGCTGTTGGATTGGTGAGGGTAGAGGGTGCATCCACAAGTGCTCTTTAGGACCCTCTCTGGGACCATCCCCACTCTGCCCTTCTCACACACTCTCTGGCACCATTATTCTCAGGGAGTTTCTTTTGCAGACAGGAGAGACAAGGAAGGGGGAAGCCAAAGCTGGGCCTTGTCCCTTTCCTTTCCTTTCCTTTCCTTTCCTTTCCTTTCCTTTCCTTTCCTTTCCTTTCCTTTCCTTTCCTTCCCTTCCCTTCCCTTCCCTTCCCTTCCCTTTCCTTTCCTTTCCTTTCCTTTCCTTTCCTTTCCTTTCCTTTCCTTTCCTTTCCTTTCCTTTCCTTTCCTTTCCTTTCCTTTCCTTTCCTTTCCTTTCCTTTCCTCCACAGAGAGGCAGGTATGTATTTTGCTATTGATGGGCTTGCCTAGCTGGCTGCAGCTCCCTGGCAACTTGCCTAAAGGTACTGAATTAAAATTTAATTTACAGATGGGCCTTTTTGCATGGGGAAAGTGGTCTGAAGACGCAGAGGCCACTGGAGCCTTCCAGCCATCGGTTTCAGATTGCACTAGAGGCGCTAGTATCCATCACTTTGGTGCCTTACAATCCTCACCCTCTTTTTTTTCCTCAAGTGTTTCTAATTCACAGGATAATGTTATCACTGCAGATTTTACAGCAAAAGTCCTCTCCTTTTTTTTTTTTAGACAAGGGGCCTTTCAGAATAGGGCATTCATACAACTTGTTGTTAGGAGAGTTGTATGCTTCCAATGCTGTAGTAGTGTCACCATGATCACAAAACGTCAGTTTGCCTCTGAGGAAGCTGATCCTATCACCCCTTCCTATCCTTCAGAGTGATCCCACTTCAGTATATCTTTGTCCTGGGATTGCGGGGTGGGGAAAAATAGGCGTGCCTTACTCAAAATACTAGCCTGCAGCTCCTAACCATTTTCATCTTCTAAGAATGCCTATGTGAGACCCAGAAATGTATTGGTAAAGGAAGATAACTCTAGACTTGTGCTTTGCCTTGCAGCATGCTCACATCTCTGCTTGAGTTAAAAGACGTTATAATAAAAATTGTTTGGTAGGGCAGGGAGCCTGGCAGGCGTCCAGGGGCACCTGAGAGCCCTCAGGCATCACGTTGGAGACCCAGAAGCATTATAGAATAACATAACTTGAAAAGAACTGTAAGGTTCTTTTAGCTTAAAGTCTAATTTCAACTAAATGTAGAGATGATCAGATTTCAAAAGAGGAATGGAGGTAAAGAGAACGTGGGGAAGGAGAAAGTAGGATGGGGAGAGTATGCATAAATAATGTCAGATAGCCTTATGTAGTTGTTCTGACAAGAATCCGAAAGGTTAAGCAGTAGATTAAAACAAAACTCTGTAAAATCCTGGCTTCTCAGATGAAATGTGATGAAGGGAAAAGAAAGTGGCTGAGCAGAAGTTGGAGTTCCAGAACTTGAGCACAGTGTGAAAGAACAAATAGAGCCAAGGGTTGAAGGAATTACAAACAGAAATAAATATATGGTGTTAAGCAGTGCTTTTTTTGTAAAAGAAAAAGGTGCCGGAACTCACACATGTCATACAACCTGCCTTGCCTACCCTACAAGGTTCCATCCAAAAAAGGTGCCGGAACTCCGTTCTGAGTGTTCTATGAGAAAAAAAGCCCTGGTGTTAAGAAAGATAGTCATGACTTTCCCAAGTCCTTGACTTATGACCATAACTGAAATTTCTGTGGCTAAGCAAGGCAGCTGCTAAGGGCGTCAGGCTCAATTTTATAACCTTGTTGCTGTGGTCATTAAGAGAATCACCACAGTTGTTCAGAGAATACACGGTTGTTAAGTGAATCTGGCTTCCCTGTTGATTTTGCTTGTTGGAAGCCAACTAGGAAAGTCACAAATAGTGAACATGTGACCCCAAGGACACTGCAACCAACATAAATACATGCTAGCTGTCAAGCACCCAGATTTTGAACACTAACCATGGGGATGCTGTACCAGTTGTAAATGCAAGGACTGGTTGACAACCATTTTTTCAGCACCATTGTAACTTCAAACAGTCACTGAATGTAAAGTAGTAAGTTTAGGACTATTTGATATGTTTTGTGGTGGAGCTAGGAAGTTTTATCCTGACATTTATCCTTATATTTCTATTCCATCATTTTCATTATTAAAAAGAATCTCGAAATGGGTTATAAGTCATTGCAAACAAGTTTAAAGTCATCATCATCCTCTTAAAAATAATTGTAAATAACTTTTAATCACTGTTAAATATGGAACAAAAAGTACTCGGGTTCCAATTTAACTGAAAGTCTGAAAATGTGCATCTTTTAAAAAAAAAGTTCAGTTTCAATTGTTAACTAAATAGGAACAGATTCTGTAATGGAGGTTTTTGTACTGGAAATGCCTTAGTTCAGGTCATTTTATTATGAATTGAGCAACTTCAAGAAGACATCTTTTGTAGATCTTTTTGTAGCTGATGGGCACCTACATATGGAAAAAGGTATCCCGGTCCCAAATTTATGACATGCTGTGTGAGACTGCAACCACTGTAGAGATAAATCTAATTAACAGAAAAGTAAAGGCTTCTTCACAAGGGATGCAGTGGCTCAGTGGGTTAGGACACTGAGCTTGTCAATCAGAAGGTCGGCAGTTTGGCGGGTCAAATCCTGAGTGCCGCATAACAAAGTGAGCACCTGTTACTCGTCCCAGCTTCTGCCAACCTAGCAGTTCGAAAGCACGTAAAAATGCAAGTAGAAAAATAGGGACCACTATGGTGGGAAGGTAACAGCGTTCCGTGTGCCTTTGGCGTCTAGTCATGCCGGCCACATGACCACGGAGATGTCCTCAGACAAGCGCTGGCTCTTCGGCTTTGAAACGGAGATGAGCACCGGCTCCTAGAGTCGGAAACGACTAGCACGCATGTGCGGGGGAACCTTTACCTTTTAAAGGCTTCTTCAAAGCATGCTTGACTCATGGGGGGGTCTACATTAATATGTCCATTTACAGAAGTAGTTTGGCACTGACTCCTCCTGGGTGGTTTCTTAGAGTTTCCCAGTACAGCTTCCTTTGTTAGGCTTTTCTGCAGGCCTCCTATCGAGACCTGACTCTGCTTCATTTTTTCAAGGTCATCCAAGATTGAACAGGGCCTATCAAGGTAATGACTAATTAGCCGAGAGAGAAAAATAAAGGTGAAGGGTTAGTTTATACATCACATTAATTCATAATACGTTTGCTGGTTTTAGAAGTCCAATGAAATGTGGGCACTGCCATGTTAAATAGAAACTTTTCCACAACAAACCACACTGTAATTTCAATCATTCCAGTTCATTTCAGTGGAACTGGTGGAGAAAAACTTCCTCCTTCATTAAATTCCATTTAACTTTTTCTAGCAAGAGGTTTTGGGAGCTTGCCCAGTGCTGTAGGGTAAATAGTAATGTATTTCAAGCAACAATGATGAAGCCACTTAAAAAGAGGTCTTTTTAAAAAAACAGAACTCCAATCTCTCCTCACCACCTGCTGGATTATCAGGAGTGAGGGATACTAGAGACATTCTTTTAAACATTCTTTTAAACATAGTAAATATAGGCTTGGATTGCTGGTCCATTAAAAAATCAGTATGATGTGGTTATGTCTCATGGATTCTATAGATGCTAAGTGTGGCTGCAACCATATTTTTACATTTGTCTTACAGGTTTAAGATGATTGTGGTCTTTTGCAACTTTTGAATCATTCAGATCCTCAAGAGACCATCTTACTCACCAAGTCTTGCTGACAGTGGATAACATCTTCAGAGATTCTTTTCTGTTAGCAATGGAGAAATATGAAAAAATCAGTAAGATTGGGGAAGGCTCCTATGGGGTTGTTTTCAAATGCCGGAATAAAGACACGGGGCAAATTGTTGCTATCAAAAAGTTCCTGGAATCTGAGGACGATCCTGTTATTAAAAAAATTGCACTTCGAGAGATTCGGATGTTAAAGGTAATGAATTGGAATCTGCTTATCAGAAACTTTATTTGATTAAACTGTCTATGTATATTCTTTTCTATACGTTTACAGTATTGTTTTTCCCCCTTGTAACTAATCCAATGGCCCATTTTATCCGAATATCACCATGCCTTTTATATCACAAATATATTGTTGGATATCTGCCTACGAGTCATCCAGCTTTTGGAAACTTATCTTTAAAATATATTTCATGGATCATTAACTACAGATAAAGTGCATGCACCATGCAATTGATGATAAATAGCCCAGATAAAAAGCTAAGAGAAGCAGTGGAAAGAGTGGATATGAATAAGATTATTTATTTCCTCAATTTAAATATCAAACGTGGATTATAGATTTAGAATGAACATATTTTAAGAATAGCGATTTTCATTGTTTTGTTCTGTACTGTTTTGAGGACTTTTAATCCTATAAGAAGATTAATAAATCTCTAATGTAAACATTAATTGTGATTAGGATAGTGGAAAACTGTTTTATTCCTTTCTTTTAAGCTTCTTGTGGTATTTAAGATTGGGGCCTTCTAAAAAATCAATTCATATAAATTCTTTACCTCATATATTCTCCCATAGGCTCAGTTCAGTTTACAATAATTTTTTATCGTATTTGTCTCTTGAGAGGTTCACAGCCTAAGAGTTATCTTAGGAAGAGAGTTTTTGGCTTTAGATATGTTTGTTAAACACTTGTCCACTTGTGTCTCTTGAAAGATTTTCTGATGTTATGAGAGCCAGAGAATTTTTTAGAAAAGCTTCTTACATAATGTCCTCCTGATACTGGGCCTATATATATTCCACTCCAAGTGAAGCAAAATAGCATATCAAGATAACCCCAATTCTGTAAGAGGAAAAAAATACTTCATTTTGTAATTGATGTAAATAATTGTGGACAATTGATTGAGATCTTACTTTTATTGGATTTATTCTGCTGGTTATATGTTATATATGCAATCTCTCTTCTGTTCTCCACAAATGTATCTCTGACTTTTGGTGGGGCAGTTCAGGAGTGCAAAAAAGGGCTTGGAAGACAGATATAGCTTATAGATTGCTTGTTGTTATCTTTGCTTGTTACCTCTGGCTTCTCTGCATTGTGCTATCTCACCAGCCATTTTCCTGGTTATTTAAACTCTTGTTTCTGGAACAAGAAAGGGGAAGAACATTTTAAATGAAAACTGATATTCTTATAGGAACTTATGAAGCATCTTTTTTCTAGTTAGCATTTGCACAAAATAAGTTAGAGTTTCTAGGAATTAATGGGCATGAATCATCCTTCCTACCTGAAAAGAATTATCCATACATTACTTTACACAATGTAAATTATTTTACATCAGCTTTGCAAGTCACTTGAGTCATTTGATATATGTATATTATATTAGAATATAATTATTACATTGCTTGAGGATGGTGGGAGTTGTAGTCTGCCACAACTACAGGGCTCTGGCTTGAGAAAGGTTGCTCTAGAACTAATCACTCAATCTTTTAGGCATATATTTAGAATTTTGAGAATGAATTTCAGGCTTTGTTGTTGTAAGAAAGACCAACCACAAAATACTGATTTAGGAGAAAGTAACTGTGATATTGCACTACCATCACCTTTTACCTTTCAGGATTATTGAATAATTGGATTGGAAGGGAACATGGAGGTCCTCTCGTTCAACTCCATACTCAAAGCAAAAATCTTCAGACCATCCCAGACAAATAGCTGGTTGAACATTGCTTGAAACCCCAAGTGTTGGAGCACCTACAAGTTCAGGAGGCTGGTTTTTCGACTGCTTCGTAACTCTCGTAGTCAGGAAATTCCTCTTAATTTTGAGTTTGGATAATAAGCTTCTCTTCCATAGTCCTTGTCTACCCACAGGCACTATAGAGAGTAAATGCATACCCTCTTTCCCTGCAATATATTACTATGCCCATCCCCCACCCAGCCTTCTCTTCCTTAGGCTAAACATTCCCAGTTCTACTAACCATGCATAATTTTGTACACCTCAATGGCTTCCCCTCATTTGCCTCTTTTTCTAGATTAAAGCACCCCAAATATAGCAATCTTTCCTTGTAGAAAAGCTGCTCCAGCCCTTTGATTATCTTGGTTGTCCTCTTCTAGATCCACTGTATCCCTTTCAAGTGCAGTGATCAAAACGGAATACAGTATTCCAGGTTCTATATCCCACTTATGGAACAATGAGTGCAATAATTACTTCCCTAGATCTCAGCCTTATGTATCTGTGTTGATGCAGCCCAAGATTGCATTGGCTCTTTTAACAGCTGCAGTACACAGCTGACTCATGCTTAATCTGTGTTCTATCAGGACACCCAGATCCTTTTCACAAGTACAGCCACTGAGCCAGATAGCGTCTGATTACCAAGTCCGTCTCAATGTATTTTTGCCTTTCTTTTCTTGATAGATATATAGTACTTCCCAAAACAGCACTTGGTGGTAGTCTGCTATTATTTTCATTTATATATGGCTATATGTGGTGCATGGAAGCTTTCCTGAAAATAAAGGGCAGTATCTTCTATTTTTTTTCTTAAAAGCCAAAGTAATCTTTAAAAATAGTTGAATAAATTCAGATGGGACATGGTTCAGTAATTTTGCAGTCAATATTAAACTGGTTTAATAAACCACAGTTCATAAACCACATTAAATTGTTTACAAGTTTAAAGTTGGAGTGGAAAACTAGCTGTTTTCCAAGATAAGTCCTTTAAAAGAACCATGATGTCCTCCTGGCTTTTGTTCCACATCTGGCAATTTGTCTTACGGGTGGAACAAAAGCAATAGAAAACAGTGTATATCAGTCAAAAGGTTATCCCCTGCATAATGCACCCAGCAATATGGAAAAATAACAGGAGGTAACAGCTGGGTGTTAGGTTAGTTGGAGAAAGTACTGTTGGATTAACATTGAGGAGATTCAAATAGACTTGACCTTATCAGCATTTCATTAAGTGCTGAAAACATGGCTGCAACCCTGGATTTTAGGCCAGGATGTAGAATGAGTTCATTCTGGTGTTCTGTTAATATATGTGTTGAATTCAGGGGTATTGGGGTATTTCAATTCCTTTCATTTTTAAAAATTATTATTATTGGTTATTCTACTGTTTATTAGCCATCCAGTATTGTGTGTTGAGTTGGCAGCCATATATATTTAAATAAAAAATAAATTTGGAAACCCAGTTTATCCACCCTAAGCCAGGAAAGTGCACTGAATGATTTTGCATAAGGACATAGTTGCTGTGAAGATAAAATTGTAGGAAGATGTATTATATACTCAGTGATATTGAACAGGAAAGGCAAAATGTAAATTTAATAAATACATAAGTAAATAATGGTAATCTGTTTTGCGATGAGCAGAAAGTCAGATGTTTGGAAGCCTGCTTTAAACAGGTAGTTTGGAAATGCCTTGAAGCTTGCCCCCAAATGTCCTTTACTGGCACTTTTCCTCTTGGTTTTGCTTAGTTTTCCTCTTTCCTGACTCACTTCTTGCTTTTCATACTGGGAAAAGCGAGGGACAAACACATCCTGCTCACTGTATGTGAAGGAACTCTGTCTGCTCATGTAAAAATGGGGTTGGGTGGTCTGAATGTCAATACTGGACCTGTTGATTATCTCCTCTCCCCCCCCCCGCAATAGGTATATTTAATCTTTTTAAAAATATCAATCCATCCATTTTATTAGTAATGCAGAGTTGAAATAAAATGAGCCTTGTGTGAAGAAAATGTCTTCTGGTCAATTCTGAGGGATAACAACCAGTTCTAACTCTCCAATCAGATCATATTGCCTTAAGCCTTTAGGCCCAGGGAAGATAACCAAATGTCCTGTAGACATTTTACAGTACAATTCCTCAATTCCTAAACTTTGAGTATGTTGTTGGCACAAGTGGATATTGTAATTCAAAGCCAATGAGGATATCAAGTTGCTTACTTCTCCGTGTGTGTGCTTTAACTCCATAGTAGTATTCAAATCTACCCTAGCTATCTGAAGAGATCCAGAAGTCTGATAAACTATTGTGGAAAGATTAATAGGGATTTCTAAAGCCCAGGAAGAAATTCAATAGTGGGGGCAGCAGTTTATGTCAGGAAAACAGGTGATAAATAGCTCTTGAAGGAACCAAGAAAGAGACGGGGAAGCAGAGTATCTCAGCAATTTGCACCATTCTTTGCCAATAGATCTGTGTGCTGAATTGTGTTGATTGAACAAGTGCAGGCCTGCTCTGCCGCCAGTTCTGAAAAACACTTTCTCAGTCAATAGTAACAGATTGTTTGTTTGCTAATTGGAGAATAGTGTGGGTTGAGATCTAATCCAGCGGGTGTGGGGAGACAGGATTCTTAATCCATCATTTTTCTGTGTTGTGTAAACACAGAAAGAACAAAGGCTTCAACAACACATTAGTCATTCAGATCATTCAGATTTAAGAGATTAAATGAGAGTGCCATTTACCTTGTCTGCCTTTAGGGTGCAAGTGTTGGGTTTGAAATATGTGAATATAAGGTTATCGATGGAAAAAAAGGCTGCTGATGATTATATATCAACTTTGGCATCAGAGGCAGGATGCATCTGGATCTTAGTTGCTGGGAGACCTGCCCTGCTTGTGAGTTTCCTTCCGTGGGAAACATGGTGCTGCCTGTATAGGCCTTTCATCCAATCCAGCACAACTTTTTATAAACTCTTATGAACATTGAAACCAGGAGACCCCATGGTGATATCTTGATATTTTAAAAATCTGAAACCACTATTTGTTACTGTTTTGCTGTGCTGTTGTTAAATCACTCTGTGTTGAGTTAGTACGACCACTGAAGCAAATGTGGGCAGCCCATAACCACATACTGCATCCATCATACATATTTGCCAAATCTCTAAAGCTTCACAACTTCATAATGTGGTTGTTGTTGTTTGTTGTGTCCGACCCATCGCAACCCTATGGACAAAAGCAACTGAAAATAATCATCACCAGCAAAAAGAATGATAAATGTCTAAGAAGAGAAGAACAGGACATTTGTAGCCCTCAACCTTGATCCCAAAGGATCCCACCATGTTCCCTAACCCAGGGTTTGGGCAAGAGCCAGTTCCTTCAAGATTCACTTAAAAACAAGACATGAGTAGGGGCTATCTTAGCTCTTCCAGGCTCAAACAAAGACAACATAGGGATTCATTTTAGCATTCAGATTATATTGCATGTAAGCATCCAATCAAAATTTAGGATTATATTTATGATCATCAGTTTTTATGATACTTTAAGAGGAAGGTTCATGCTTTGTGAAGTTTAGGGACGATGGAAAGGGAGAATGAAAATAATATGGGAGAGACAAAAGGCAAGAAAATTGCAGTTTAATATTAATGGCAATTATTTTATTTTTGTTTTGATTGAAAAGCAGAACCAAATGGTTATCTAAAAGGTTATGGGAAGAGATTAGTCTTAAACAAATAAATAAATAAAATTAAGGACAATGTTTAACTGAAGAGAACATAATTTATTTATTTTTTAGATACTTTGAGGCACGGTGAGCCATAAGGCAAAGAGCCATCTGGAAGCTGAAATAGAAACATGAAATTCTGAGCAATGACTCTTGACCTTTTTGCTTAATAGGGTGACTATGTTTTAGAATTAGACCATGTTTTAGAATGCTGATACAACAGCTTTATTTTTGTCAGCTGAACCTGCTTCACAAATGTTATGTGATGCTTTTTTAGCAACTGAAGCATCCCAATTTGGTCAATCTTCTGGAGGTCTTCCGGAGGAAACGAAAGCTTCACTTGGTCTTTGAATATTGTGACCATACGGTCCTTCATGAGCTTGACAAGAATCCACGTGGGTAAGTTGGCAACTCATGAAATTCATAGAAAGAGAGCAGTTATAATGTCTACACCTTCTGCAGACTTTTCTTTCTAGATGTAACAGATCTGCAACCATCAATCTTGAAGGGGGGAAAAAGGCCTCTGTGTGGTTGTCATGGATTAAGGCATGCTTGTAAAAGAATGGTTTGAGAGCTTGCTGTGGGCTCTTGCAAAGGAGATAATGTGGCTGAGATGGGAGCATGTATTCTAGAGAAAGGAAATAATTCTTCTTTACATGTTTAAACTGATAATTGCTGAAAAGATTTCTTCTGCCTCAAAGGCTATTGCAAATCATGCAATTTTTGAGAAAGCCAACCCTTGACCATTTATTTTAAAAGCCTGATTTTTGATATTTGTTTTAAACCTAGCACAATAGACACAGATACTAAAGTGTTGGTTTAAATGTATGATCAGACCTTGGAAAGATTGTCATTTTTCCTACCGTGGAAATTGATTGATTTGGAAAATGTTGCTGGCAGCTTGCTGCCTTTGTAACAGCTCTTAAAGAGGCTGCTCAGTTCTTTTCAAGAATCATAAAAGGGACAGCATTAGGGCACTTCTACATGAGTCTCTGTGCCAGTTTGAAAGCAGCTCGAGATCAATTAGAATAGAATAGAATAATAACTTTATTGTCATGTTGAATGTATACTAATCGGCATACATTAAAATGAGATTTCATTGCATTCAGCTCTCAAAGGGTCACCACCTCCAATATACACTACATAAATATGACAAAAATAAATAAATAAACTTGATATTATGACATCAACTATGTTGGAAAGCTGCTTTACTATATTTCTGGCTCTGTCGCAGTGGCTTTGAAATGGCAACAAAGATATTAATTTGATTTAGAAGGCCACCGTATTACAAAATTACTTTGGTTAGTTTACATAATTAGAAGAGAAAAACATTTTAAAAAGTGAGATTAAAAAACATCTTCAGATAAAAATCACTTGGAACCTAAAATACTGCATAAAACCTGCCGGGACTCACAAACAGCCTAACTCCAAACCTGAGAGAAAAGCTGGATTGTAAAAAATTGCAGATCCCTTGCAAAGTGGAGCCATGTGACTCTCTGGTTGGCTGTTGTTCCTAAGAGCTTCCAGGATGCCACTAAATGGCACTGTTTAATGGTGGGGACCCAGAGCACCCTCACTTTGCCCAATTGTACTGATTGGGTGAAAACCATGGAAGACAGATAACCAGGACTATACCTTGAAGGATTTTACAACTGACAAGTGTGGACCCAGAAGCCAACTGGCAGCCAGTAAACTTACAAAGCAGTAATGACCCATGGGTGTATTGAGGTGTACCCATAACTGCCCTTGCTGCTTCTTTGGGACCAACTGTACCTTCCAGATGGCCTTCAAGGGCAGCCCATTGCAATTGTCCAGTCATGAGATGACTAGGACGTGAGTGACCATCTGAAAGGTCTCCTGTTTCAGGAATGGGCACAATGGGTTCACAACCTGTGCAAAGGCCCTCCTAGCCACAGCTGCCACCTGATTTTCAAGCAATGGTTGTGAACCAGTGAGAAGCCTTAAGCTGTGCACTGGTCTCAAATGGGGAAGTGCCACCGCATCCAAAGCAAAATGTGAAAAATTCTGAGATCCAGAGGCTCATAACAGCTATAGCTACTCAATCTGAGCATAGCCTCCGGGCACAACTAGGCTTTTTGTTACAATGCATTAGATCTGTGCATTAGCTCTTGTAGATAGTCAGTTTCTTAAATACCAATCAATAACTGTTTAGTTTTAATTTTACTTCATGCTAGAATGGCATATTAATGCTGTTCTTTTAGATAATTGTGAGCATCCCAGAGTCATTTGCAGAGATGGGCAGCTATAAAAATCAATCACACAAACGTTTACCATTTGCTGCAGATATATAAGATTCTTGTAGAGTCTATACTAGAATAGAAAGGGCAATCAAACAATTAGAGGATTAGGGCGATTCCTCTCTCAAGGAAAGCCTATACAGTATTTGGAGTGTTTGGCTCAGAAAGTAGGTAAGACAACATAACAAAAGTATAAATCAGGCATGACATAGGAAATGGGAACTTAATTTTTTTCTGCTTTGACAGTAAGAACTAGAGGCCAACCATTAATTCTAAATGGTTAAGGCTCCAGACTAGAAGTAGGAGACTCTGAGTTCCAGTCTCACCTCAGCCATGAAAGCCAACAGGGTGACCTTGGGCCAATCACTGCCTCTCAACCCAACTCACCTCACAGGGTTGTTTTGTGGGGAAAATAGGAGGAGGAAAGTGTTGAATATATTTGCCGCCTTGAAGGCAGGATATAAATAAATAGATAATAAATATAAATGCAGGGAGAGTCAGAATATTAAAAAGGAAGTACTTTACGGTATATAATGGTATGGTTTTAAAATTGATTGCATACAAAAATTTCATGTAATAGTTATGGTTTTGAAAAGACACTGAGCAAATTCATAGAGGAATAAGCTACATGTTACTTTTGGAATGAAAGGTAGTATATTTGAAATACCTAAAATGTTACATCTGGTCCATGCCTTTGAGCATTGGGATATATTTGCTGAATCATTTTCATCTAGCCCTGAATCTTATTTTCTCGTATATAAATATTTTACTGGTTTATGAATTTTAGTGTAAAATATTTGTGAAATATTTTTAAATACTTAAAGGAGAATAAAAGTATTTAAGTAGCTGCATCTGGGAATTGTTTTCCTTCATTTCTTATTTGTACTCCAGTTTGCTTCCTGCTTGTTCTTATTTTAATCCATAAATCTATTTTAAAAACCCACACTGAATATTCTAAATAGTTTCCCCCCGATTTATATGTTATGTGTATGTGGAAATCATCTAGGAAAGATATTGAATTCTATACACCCTATTTTTGCTGCTTTTCCATTTCTTTCCGTCCAGGGTCCCAGAACATCTTGTGAAAAGCATAACTTGGCAAACTCTCCAAGCAGTGAATTTTTGTCACAAACACAATGTAAGTCATCCCATTCCCACATTGCACTCACTGTACCAGTGTTTTTGCAGAGCTGCAGACTTTGAGCTTACCAAATTGAAGAAGTATTTGTATTTCCACATTGCATGTTGTATTTCCATGTACCTCCACGTTGAAGAAAAAGGTCTAAATCTTCACCTCTTAATGTATAATTGCGATAATTATCTCAAGAGTGGATCAGCTAGATATAAAACTGTTTACCACATTTAAATCATTTTTAGAGAAATGTTTTCATTGGGGATGGCTGATTTGTCTCCATTTTTGACATTTTACTAAAAATGTCCTGCTTCCATGGTAAATTTCTCATCACTTAATAGAGAGGTCGGCAACTTTTTCAGGTTGGTAATTTTTTAAAAAATTATTTTAATGCAAAAGATTGTAAGATTTGGTGAGTCCAAGTATTTTGGTTATTTTTAATTTTTGAACAGGTGGGGAAGTAATAACTAGCATGTTGCTGCCTCTTACCCTAGAAAAATCTTCCACAAGTTGATAACTTTAATAGGGATTGTTCTTCCAGATTGTTCTGTCAGGAAATTTCTCCTTAGTTTTAGGTTGCTTCTCTTCTTGATTAGTTTCCATCCATTGCTTCTTGTCCTGCTTTCAGGTGCTTTGGAGAATAGCTTGACTCCTTCTTCTCTGTGGCAACCCCTGAGATACTGGAACACTGCTAACATGTCACCCCTAGTCCTTCTCTTCATTAAATCTAGACATACCCATTTCCAGCAACCGTTCCTTATGTTTTAGACTCCAGTCCCCTGATCATCTTTGTTGCTCTTCTCTGTACTCTTTCTAGAGCAGGCATGTCAAACTGCCAGCCCATGGGCTGGACGCATCATGCTGAAACTGCGCCCACCCCATTGCCAGCAATGGGGGGAAAGTCGCAATATGTTGCACAACGTCGCGAGTTTGACATGCCTGTTCTAGAGTCTCAACATCTTTTTTACATTGTGGTGACTAAAACTGGAGCAGTATTCCAGTGCGACTAGGATATATTTCTTATATGTCTTGTATTTTCTCCACAAATGAAACAGGGTTGCTGTTGTTTATCTCTTAGCAATCATACTTCATAAAAAAGTGAGAAGGCCATATTGTCTCAAGTGTTAGATCTCAAGACTAGACTGCCAGGTATCTGTGCCTGAGATTAATAAAATGATGCATTGTATTTTCTCCTTGAGTTTGTCAATATGTCTCTCTTTCTATGTCTAGTGCATACACAGAGATGTAAAACCGGAGAACATTCTCATAACGAAGCATTTTGTCATTAAGCTCTGTGATTTTGGATTTGCTCGCATCTTAAGTAAGTTTATTATATGAAATTCAGTCCTTTTTCACTAGGGCAGAAGGCAGAGATCCTGCAACAAATACATGAATGTATGATTTTTTCCCCCTGTTTGATCCTTTTACTAATATTTTTCTTAATGGATGAAAGGATGAAAACAGCAAAGTTGCTTTTTAAATTTTGTTAAGCAGTTAATTAATTGAAAGTAATTACCTTTGTATTTATCCTTTATCCTACTTTGATACTCATTTTAGAAAGAGTAAAAATGTAAGAGGACTGGAAAACATGACTTAATGAAATCTATAGAAACACCAGAACATACAGATATACAAAATCAAATGCAGCTTTGATCTCTATGTTAGAGACAGTACAGATGTTTGTTCCTAGTTCTACAGAAGTCACTTACATAAATTATATTTTTGCAGCTAAGTGCATGTTTTTTGGAAGTACACGAACCACAAAGCAATCCAACTGAATCATAACAATATTCATTGAAAGACAAAATAAGATGATCAAAACAAGAGGTGTTACTTTTACTTTTTCTAAAAATGAATGCCAAAGTTTGTAAACAAGAGCAGGTTTGCTTCTTTTAGAGCAATGGAGAATGAACCTTACCATATATTGTTTGTAATTCATTTATTATTTATAAATATCCTTTTATTTCCTTTACCCTTGAAAGGAAGATCGAGAGAGTGTTTTTAGCCCACTAATTGGTGCTTCTGTTTCTGCAATCCTTTCCTCAACTCCTTTTAGCTGGGCCCTGTGACTACTATACAGATTATGTGGCTACCAGGTGGTATCGTTCTCCTGAGCTCCTTGTAGGTGATACTCAATATGGCCCTCCTGTGGATGTCTGGGCTATAGGCTGTGTCTTTGCTGAACTGCTTTCTGGCATCCCTCTCTGGCCTGGAAAGTCTGATGTGGATCAACTTTACTTAATCAGGAGAACATTAGGTAAGTGAAGGTTACTGAGAAACAGAGATACTTCTAAGTTGGCTATTGTTTCTTCCCTCCTCCTCACTCCCCCCCCCACCTCTCGGGTGTCCATGTGAAGTTTGACTGTCTCCTGTGTAAACACCCTGGAGGAACATGACATGTTGCATTGAGTCATGGGACTATTTTAATTGAAGTCAGTTTTTGTATATGTTCATCAACTTTCCTCAGCATGGTACTTGGGAGAGGGGGAAGAGAGACTATTTAAGGCATCCTTGTTGCCACCACCCCAAGTCAAGGGTTGTTTACATTTAAATAACCTTTACCAACCTGAGGCCTTTAAAGGAAAGAAAAGCAAAGCCAAAATCCAGCCCATTTTAAAGTGAAAGAGGCAGAGGGAGGGGGGGAATCAGCAAAATTGAAGAAAATACTTTTTTTTTGCCAGTCCTATAGACGAGTGTTTGGCTGGTTACCTAGGCACCCATGTTTCTGAGTCAAGCCATTCTTCTCTCCCGTCTTCTGCTCCTGTTGCAAACCCCACACAGGATGAGGCCTTGGTGATGCAAATGTTTTAAACTGACCGCACTGTTTGATTCTTGTTCAAAGGTGATCTCATTCCCAGGCATCAGCAAGTCTTCAGCACAAACCAGTTCTTCAGTGGGGTGAGGATACCCGATCCAGAAAGCATGGTGAGAGTTGTCCTCCTCAGTGGTCTTACACAAGCATAGCACCGTATCACCACTGGAGCAGACTTATTAGGGTGGCAAAAATGTGGATGACCAACAGATGCCAGCAGAGAGAGAAAAAAAGCTGTAGCTGGCAGCCCAGACACAATAGCCTGAGAAAACTGAGCTAGCTTGCAAGCGTTTTCTCCTCTTTTCAGTGCAAGAAGCAGTGATTTTGAAGGACCAGAAAATATTGCTTTTACAGATTAGCTATTTAGAGACCCAGGACATTGCTTGGTTACCAATTGTTGCCTAAAAAGAATGGTTCTCTCTTGGATTGACTCTAGAGAGGCATGTAACTAGGTGCAGTCTGGAGATCAACACCCAAATTGGTTTCTAGGAGAGGGGAAGGATTGCAATTGGAAACAGAAAGGAAAGCTGCAGACTGCAGGACTTATGATAAAAAGCTGCAAAGCAGAAGAGCCAATTTATCGCTTTAATTCTCTCATCTGTCCTGGGAACACATTCTGTTAAAAGAAAAGTGCATTTTTGTTTTGTTTTTCTTTGTTGTTATAGGAATACAGTGGGGTGGGGTGGGGATCCTCAATGACTGTGAAGAAGATTCTGCTAATATTTATTTTTCCTTATTTAACCAGGAGCCTCTAGAAATGAAATTCCCCACTATTTCTTATGCTGCTCTGGCATTTATGAAGGTGAGGAAAATATCTTGATCTTCGTAGTCATTTATTGGAGCTCATAAATACAGTACCATCTCGTATGAGTGACCTTCAGATTTAATGCAATTATTCCTTACATAGCAATCTTCAAACTTACTGCAAATTATCCCCCAAAATTCTCGTTAGATGGTTAATAAGGAAGATAGTAGGGGGTGGAAACTGCAAGGATCAAAATCAAGGTTTCAAACGGAATATTTAGATGTGATGCACTTTTTGTCTCAGCAAAACACTGAAACATAGTGTGACGACAAACTGTTGTTGAAATGCAACCCATTCTTGTTTGCGCTGAATGGGGTTTTGGCAGTTGTACTTCAGCAACAAGTACAATTAGACTTGCAGAAGCAAGACAAATCTAACCAAGCACACATTTCTGAAGCACCTAGAAAAAAGCTGGATAGGTTGGCTGATGGTAGGAGCAAGACGCAAAGAAATGAGTCTCTTCCATTTTCAAGCCTAATGTGTGACTTTGAGAATGGAAATCTCATATTACCCTGAAAATATATATTTTTCCTAACATGGGTGAAAATGTGAAAATAATATTTGTTGGAATGTGTTCCTCTTTGGAAATAAATAACTTGCTTGTTATTTATTGATCGCATTCTTTGTAACATGGGTTCTGTTGATGCTTGTGCCTGAAATGTAATCGTTTTACTCTCTGCAAAGAGAAATGCACTTCGTTTTCCTGAATGCTCTTTTGAATCCATAATTACATGTTAGTCGGTATGCATTTCGGTCTCCTGCTTGTGTTGTCTCAGGGTTGTCTCCATATGGATCCCACTGAAAGGCTGACCTGTGAACAGCTCCTTCAGCATCCTTATTTTGATAGCATTCGGGAGGCAGAACTTGGGAGGGAACGAGAAAGATCCATTACACGGAAACCAAACCGGCCTCCGCGAAGGCACATGCCTGGGGTAAGACACACTAGGGAATGCAAACCACAGGAAGTGAGACCCCTCCCCCCTTGTTTGTGACTGTTACCTCACCTGTTCTATTTATTCCAATGTTTAAGACAATTTACCATTAAAAAAAATTAAAACCAAAATGAAAATCTGTGTTTAGAATAATTAGCATGGGTAAAAACTTTCAGAAGCCATCTGCTTTTACCATTTTCCTATATACTAGAGGAGTAGGGAGGATTCTGCTGTTGAACTTTTCTGAGAAACGTGCATTGAAATAGGCTAAAATGAAGGGCATACGCATGTCCTCCCAATTATAATTTATACTTTATCTTTCATCTACAGTATCTGCCCCAATTAACCAGCAGCAACATTTTACCTGCTTTGGATAACAAGAAGTACTACTGTGGAACAAGAAAACTCAACTACCGTTTCCCAAACATCTAAAAAAAAATGGGGGGAAGCAATTGTCACAGCTAGTCCTTTCTGTGTCTTCTTGTGTTCCTAACCATGGAAGAAACTCGGAAGACAATCACAGTATTTACACTTGCAGAAGCTAAAGCAAACCTCAACGTTCTGGTTGAAAAGTGACAAACCTTGGAAAGGAAATATCTACTGAACGCGCGCGTGCATGCGCGCCCACACAAAACGTGTCAACAAAAGGTTGAAAATAATTTATCAAAGTTCAGTAGGAAAATGCCCTTTGGGCTTCTTGTAAAAATTGTATCTCTAATTATCAAGCCTTTGTAATTTATACTTTGTGAGGCAAGAATTCTTGCTTCTGCTGCAGCGGGAATTGGTGGAGGGGACCCATACACGCCAAATATATTTCATTCACAAAATCCCCTTGTGTCAAAGCAAGAAAGAACCCTTGGCCTTATACTAGATATGTAGCTAGTTTCCTTGGCAGGCTGAACCTGCAGGTTCTTTGTGCAAGGAGAGGGAGGGGTGGCTTTGGAGGTTACAGACGGGAACCAGAAATGTCTGGGTTCTAACTTTTTTCCTTTTTCGCTGTTTTCGCAACAAAATGAATAAAATGTAAACAAGCTCTTTAATTAAACATTTTGTTTCTTTAAATTTTAGTCAATATTATTTTTACTAGAAAAGCTAGAAATAAAATAAAATTATAATATGTATTTTTCTTCACAGGACTCATTTAATATATTAAATATGCTCTCCAACATATTTTAAAGGCCACTTTCTATCTAAACAAGAATCAGAGAAATGATGTGGCCTCTGATGTTGAGCATCAGAAATCTCAGTATCATTAGTTATGCTGTATTTCTTATTGTGGGTTAGCATCCTCAAATTCCCACATTATTTATAATAGGAAAGGAATGTTCCTCCAAAAGCTGATTCACAACACTTTTAATTATGACTGTAGGGGCCAGCAATCTCTATTATTTACCCCATAGTGTCAACTTTTCCCATGAAAACATAAAAGACCCTTAAGGACAGAGACTTATTTCTCATCTTTTCCATACATTCTGGGATTCTGTATAGTATTGGAGCTTAAGGACCAGGCTATGTGCCTTGCATGCTTCTGTCTGTAGCATTCTTCTCTTAATTAGCCAAGGACTTCCATAATAACCAGGATCCGTTCACAGATTTAATAATGCAAATGATGCAACATTGAATGGCAAGGACTTCATTCCAAGTCTAATTCCAACACTAGTGCCGGCATTGATTTCTTAAGGGACTGAACTGTTCTTTCCCTCTCTCGTATCCCTGGCAGATCACTCAGGAACAAATATTCCAGGTTGCTGTTAGAAATTAAATAACAGGAAGATTACTGTTAGCAAAATAGTTACTCAGAGACACAGAAAGCAAAAGGTACCCATTTAACAATACTCACTAGGGTCACCAATATTTTATTTTAAATAGAACAAATGCTACGTCACTCCCCTCCAAAATAAGTTTACGAGTATTTATACAGTTAAGTGCATGTTCACGTTTTCAATATGTCCAGCAAAAAGACTGATACATGTAGTCCTCTACACCCACCATTGAATCTAACATTTCTATTGCTAAGCAAGACAGTTGTGAGTTTTGCCCCATTTTATGATCTTTCTTGCCACAGTTGTTAATTGAATCACTGCAGTTGCTAAGTTGATGAAATGGTTGTTACGTGAATCTGGCTTCCCTACTGACCTGGATTATCAGAAGATTGAAAAAGATAGATCACATGACCTAGGGACACTGCAACTGTCACAACTATGAGTCAGTTGTCCATCATCCAAATTTTGATCACACGATCATGGGGATACTGCAACAGTCGTAAGTGTGAAAAACAGTTATGTCACTTTTTTCAGTGCTGTTGTAACTTCAGTCACTGAATGAATGGTTGTAAGTCGAGAGCTACCTGTTTATTAACTGAAGCAATTAATGTACTGTAAACTTTCCAGCATACACAAAGGCAAAAACATCTAGAGATGGTGGCCCAATCAGAATTCTAGAAATGCACGTGGATCTGTACATGTATTATAAATAGTCTCTAATTTCAACAGTACAGAACATCTGCAGCTCAGGGTTGAACTGTGTTTGTTTCCTCTGAGCTGGGTTGTTTCCCTGCAAATGTACCCTTATCAGGCTAGGGATCATCCTCCGTGCGTGGATGAGTGAAGACTGCTGGCTGTTTATATATAACAAGCTTCTTGGAGGTAGGGGTGCAGTCTCTTCTTTGATGATTCCTACTATAGGTTGTCCTTGACTTACAACTGTTTGTTTAATAATGGTTGAAAGTTATGACAGTCTTGGGGGGAAAAAGACTTGTGACCTTTACTTGCACTTACGATGATCACACCACCCCCATTGTCACATCATCACAATTCAGGCATTTGGAACCGGCTTGTGTTTACAACTGGTTGCAGTATGCTACGGTCATGTCATTGCAAATAATGCCGATTGGGGAAGCTGGATTTGCTTAATAACTATGTGATTTAATTAATGACCATCTGATTCACTTAATGACTGCTACGAAAATTGTAGTAATATCAGGTCTAACTGATCTTACAACTACAATGACTTAGGACAGAAAATCCAATTCTAATTATGGTTGTAAGTTGAAGACTGCTTGTAATGAAGAAAAATAACCGAGCTCAGAGAACACCAAGAACTTAACTATCTCTAATTTGTCTAGGCTGCAGGAGGACACACAGCCCATAAAATCAACACAACTACTTTATAAAACATAGAGTTGTCTTATTTGTCTTACATACCTGAGCTTATGCAATGCAATGATGCCTTTGTCTGAAACGTTCCCACAAGAGATGAGAAACAAACGCAGCAGGCTCTTCTGCAGGCTTGGAGTCTCGCTAATCCGTTGCAGGCATGCATCCTCAAGGTAGATGCACTTACAAAACTTTATTTCTTCAAGATGCTTTAGACCATCTGAAATAGCATAAAGAAAGAGCTTATTACAAAAAGCTTATGAGAAGGGCTTCTGCTCCTATCCATGTACTGACTGGACTCACATCTTTATAAGTCACAATTTGGTTTGGTTAGTGTTCAGCTTGTTTCATGAACTTGGCTATTAATTTAAAAACTATAGTTTATGGCTTAATGTATTGCAAAACTATTCCATCATATGGAACATGCTAAGTCACTATTAAAACCTAGCAATAGCAAAGCTTCATTAAGTACTGTAAGTAGAGCCTTTCTACTGGCATTAGATAAAATCAAACCATTCTGATTTTGGTAAAGTGATCCAGAGAGGTCACATACAGGTGAAACTTGAAAAATTAGAATATTGTACAAAAGTTCATTTATTTCAGTAATGCAACTTAAAAGGGGAAACTAATATATGAGATAGACTCATTACATGCAAAGCAAGATAGTTCAAGCCGTGATTTGTCATAATTGTGATGATTATGGCTTACAGCTCATGAAAACCCCAAATCCACAATCTCAGAAAATTAGAATATTGTGAAAAGGTGCAATATTCTAGGCTCAGTGTCCCACTCTAAGCAGCCAATTAAGCCATAACACCTGCAAAGGGTTCCTGAGCCTTTAAATGGTCTCTCATTCTGGTTCAGTAGGAATCACAATCATGGGGAAGACTGCTGACCTGACAGTTGTGCAGAAAACCATCACTGACACCCTCCATAAGGAGGGAAAGCCTCAAAAAGTAATTGCAAAAGAAGTTGGATGTTCCCAAAGTGCTGTATCAAAGCACATTAATAGAAAGTTATGTGGAAGGGAAAAGTGTGGAAGAAAAAGGTGCACAAGCAGCAGGGATGACCGCAGCCTGGAGAGGATTGTCAGGAAAAGGCCATTCAAAAGTGTTGGGGACTTTCACAAGGATTGTGGACTGAGGCTGGAGTCAGTGCATCAAGAGCCACCACACACAGACGGATCCTGGACATGGGCTTCAAATGTCGTATTCCTCTTGTCAAGCTGCTCCTGAACAACAAACGTCAGAAGCGTCTTACCTGGGCTAAAGAAAAACAGACCTGGTCTGTTGCTCAGTGGTCCAAAGTCCTCTTTTCTGATGAGAGCAACTTTTGCATCTCATTTGGAAACCAAAGACCCAGAGTCTGGAGAAAGAATGGAGAGGCACACACTGCAAGATGCTTGAAGTCCAGTGTGAAGTTTCCACAGTCTGTGTTGATTTGGGGAGCCATGTCATCTGCTGGTGTTGGTCCACTGTGCTTCATTAAATCCAGGGTCAATGCAGCTGTCTACCAGGAGATTTTGGAGCACTTCATGCTTCCTTCCGCAGATGAGCTTTATGAGGATGCTGACTTCATTTTCCAGCAGGACTTGGCACCTGCCCACACTGCCAAAAGCACCAAAACCTGGTTCAGTGACTGTGGGATTACTGTGCTTGATTGGCCAGCAAACTCACCTGACCTGAACCCCATAGAGAATCTATGGGGCATTGCCAAGAGAAAGATGAGAGACATGAGACCGAACAATGCAGAAGAGCTGAAGGCCGCTATTGAAGCATCCTGGTCTTCCATAACACCTCAGCAGTGCCACAGGCTGATAGCTTCCATGCCACACCGCATTGAGGCAGTAATTGCTGCAAAAGGGGCCCAAACCAAGTACTGAGTACATATGCATGCTTATACTTTTCAGAGGTCCGATATTGTTCTATGTACACTCCTTGTTTTATTGATTGCATGTAATATTCTAATTTTCTGAGATTGTGGATTTGGGGTTTTCATGAGCTGTAAGCCATAATCATCACAATTATGACAAATCACGGCTTGAACTATCTTGCTTTGCATGTAATGAGTCTATCTCATATATTAGTTTCCCCTTTTAAGTTGCATTACTGAAATAAATGAACTTTTGCACGATATTCTAATTTTTTGAGTTTCACCTTTATAATTCAAGATTATGATAATGAATTTGTGCCTTACATATTACTTGGAGTGCAATTGAATAGGCAAAGTTCTCTTCCCTTACAGTTTATTTTCCTAACTGTGGAGAAAATAGTTTAACTTCTTATAGTAATTTTAAATAATTTTTTTAGGAACTTCTGGTGAAAGTAATATTCCTCTTTACAGGAAAGACTATAACTCTGAGAAAAGGGCCGGGATCAATTTCTAATATCTCTAGCATGTTACGGGGCATCTGTCCACATACAATAGATTTAGAAGCTGTTGCCAGTCAGTGATTTAGCTGGACCAATGTTATGACAAAATCCACAACTAACCAGGATTTTGGCAAAGTATAAGTTCGGTTTCCTGATTTGCACAGAACTCTAAATCATAATGGAGAGTATTGTGTATCTTAAAATCCAAACAAAATCACATTGTTTTGTATTACTTGTAAGGCAAGCATATTCCTAAACACAATCCTCCCTAATCTGGTTAAGAATCAATTGTGCTTTGCTTGTTCAGGCTGGGCCTTATGAGAATTGAAACCTAACTCATTTGGAAAGCAACAGATCAGGGAAGGTTGCCTATTGTCTCAGAATTACTCAATAGATATCATGAAGATAATAGTGGTGCAAATGAAATAACTGCTATGCACTATTACTGAGGTGAACTGCCCTTAGGCAGACTTCACCATGTACAAAAGCAATACATCAAATAGGCTGTAGTTTCTACGATGTCTTCTGCACAATTCTTGATAAAGGCAAGCTTCTTGTATCAGAGCAACACAAAGGGATTGGGCTAGCAGGCAAATAACAAACTTTATCAAGCAATTCGTCTGGGAATATTTACAGATTGAATTAGTTATGTTAGGCTCAGTAACATACCCAAATAATCAAATCCCTTGTTCATGATGCAAGATTCTGTGGCATCGATTGCTTGGATCTTATATTTCTCCAGCGGCCCCATAGGGAGTGCATTGTAATCTTGTTGCCATTTGTCATAGCCATGATAGCGCACTGACGCACCACACCGAAGGAGCCACTCTGAAGCCGCTCTATCTGGACCAACAGCCTGGATTCGTTCCTGGTCAACCCTGGCAAGGAGGCATCGCAATGAGTTCTTTCCACTACAGGCAGTATGTTCAAATCAACATAAACAGTGTAAAAGACCACAGATTAAACTAGCATTTAAAAAATTGGCGGTTTTAAGATATGTAATCATGCTGGTTGGAGAATTCCAGGGATTGAGGTCCGTGCATCTAAAAGTTGCAAAGTGTGAGAAATACTGGATTAAAGATTCATTAATACAGATAGTCCTTGACTTAGGACCATTCATTTAAAAATGGTTCAAAGTTATGACAGAAAAAGTGATTTATGACCTGGCATCACACTTACGACCAATGCACAACCCCCCACGGTCATATTGCAATTTGGGCTCTTGGCAGTCGGTTTGCATTAACAACTGGTCATAACATCCTACAATCATATATGAATACAATTTTTTGACCTAACCAGCCAGTTTCTGACAAAAGACATTGACTGGAGAAGCTGAATTTTCTTAAGAACCACATGACTACCATAAAAATAGTGGTAGATGACTGATCATGACTTGCTTAATGTCTGCATCGACTAACAACAGAAATTCCTGTCCTAAGTGTGGTTGTAAGTTGAGGACTACAGCACGCATCTGTATTTAATAGACAGGCTTCAAATAAAAGTCCTGGGGATATGTGACAATTATGGGGATCACGGCAGACAAGGAATTTGTTTTTTTCTGGTGTAATCCTGAAGAAACTATCTCCCCTGTATAAATAAAATATTACATCTGTTAATATCCGTTGTTCCTTAACGCTAGAGCATTCGGATGAAATCCAATGGACCTAAATAAGACAAAATAGATTTCTCCCAATTAATTCAATGCAAATTACAATTCTTCTTTAGGTTTTAAACTAGTTTGACCAGACCACGGGAATATTTATTTACTTATGTATTGCACTAATATCCCACCACAATCATTTAAAAAAACTTAGCGCTCACAAAAGATAGCAAAAAATACATAATTAAAAAATACAAAAACATATATAACTTAAAACAGCATCTGCTGTCAATTCCCCTTCAATCTTCTGGAAATGCTCCATTTTCAGCAGTTTCTGAAAGGTCCCTAAAGTTGGGCCAATCAAGCTTCCCACAGGAGGCTGTTCCATAGGGCTGGCTCATACATAAATAACATCTCTGGACTTTGGCCCTCCTGACCTCCCAACCAGCTGCTTTGCCTGGCATGATTTCAGAAATTAGCTATATTAGTTTATCTAATGTTAGGGTCAGCCTTACATTTGTACACTTCTGTGGAAGACAGCTGCTTAAAAAATAAATGTTGTGCATTCACTAAGTAAATCATTGTGTAGGTCAGAGTGGAAAATAGCCTTGGGGGAAGAAGATTAAAGATTTCTTATTAATAGACTCCTCCCCCCAGCCCAAAGAAAGTTGAGAAAAATACTGCAGAATACACCGTATTATATGTAACTTATAAATCATTTCCACCAGTAAGTGTGGGATTCATTCACACAATAAGAAAGACATTTATTTTAGTTTTTGGCTTAATATGCTACAGGTGAAACTCGAAAAATTAGAATATCGTGCAAAAGTTCATTTATTTCAGTAATGCAACTTAAAAGGGGAAACTAATATATGAGACAGACTCATTACATGCAAAGCAAGGTAGTTCAAGCTGTGATTTGTCATAATTTGTGATGATTATGGCATACAGCTCATGAAAACCCCAAATCCACAATCTCAGTAAATTAGAATACTGTGAAAAGGTGCAATATTCTAGGTTCAAAGTGTCCCACTCTAATCAGCTATTTAAGCCATAACACCTGCAAAGGGTTCCTGAGCCTTTAAATGGTCTCTCAGTCTGGTTCAGTAGGAATCACAATCATGGGGAAGACTGCTGACCTGACAGTTGTGCAGAAAACCATCACTGACACCCTCCATAAGGAGGGAAAGCCTCAAAAAGTAATTGCAAAAGAAGTTGGATGTTCCCAAAGTGCTGTATCAAAGCACATTAATAGAAAGTTATGTGGAAGGGAAAAGTGTGGAAGAAAAAGGTGCACAAGCAGCAGGGATGACCGCAGCCTGGAGAGGATTGTCAGGAAAAGGCCATTCAAAAGTGTTGGGGACTTTCACAAGGATTGTGGACTGAGGCTGGAGTCAGTGCATCAAGAGCCACCACACACAGACGGATCCTGGACATGGGCTTCAAATGTCGTATTCCTCTTGTCAAGCTGCTCCTGAACAACAAATGTCAGAAGCGTCTTACCTGGGCTAAAGAAAAACAGACCTGGTCTGTTGCTCAGTGGTCCAAAGTCCTCTTTTCTGATGAGAGCAACTTTTGCATCTCATTTGGAAACCAAGGACCCAGAGTCTGGAGGAAGAATGGAGAGGCACACACTGCAAGATGCTTGAAGTCCAGTGTGAGGTTTCCACAGTCTGTGTTGATTTGGGGAGCCATGTCATCTGCTGGTGTTGGTCCACTGTGCTTCATTAAGTCCAGGGTCAATGCAGCCATCTACCAGGAGATTTTGGAGCACTTCATGCTTCCTTCCGCAGATGAGCTTTATGGGGATGCTGACTTCATTTTCCAGCAGGACTTGGCACCTGCCCACACTGCCAAAAGCACCAAAACCGTGGGATTACTGTGCTTGATTGGCCAGCAAACTCGCCTGACCTGAACCCCATAGAGAATCTATGGGGCATTGCCAAGAGAAAGATGAGAGACATGAGACTGAACAATGCAGAAGAGCTGAAGGCTGCTATAGAAGCATCCTGGTCTTCCATAATACCTGAGCAGTGCCACAGACTGATACCTTCCATGCCACGCTGCATTGAGAAAGTAATTGCTGCAAAAGGGGCCCAAACCAAGTACTGAGTACATATGAATGCTTATACTTTTCAGAGGTCCGATATTGTTCTATGTACACTCCTTGTTTTATTGATTGCATGTAATATTCTAATTTTCCTAGATTGTGGATTTGGGGTTTTCATGAGCTGTACGCCATAATCATCACAATTATGACAAATCACGGCTTGAACTATCTTGCTTTGCATGTAATGAGTCTATCTCATATATTAGTTTCCCCTTTTAAGTTGCATTACTGAAATAAATGAACTTTTGCACGATATTCTAATTTTTCGAGTTTCACCTGTATATGAATCCAACCCTTGTGCTTTAAAAACCTTTGTTTCTGCATTAATGTGTTATGAGACCCAAGTTAATTGTAGCTAAATCCAATTATAAACAAACCATTATTCACTATAAACTCAATCATAATTAGCTATCTTGACAACCCTTTGGTGAAAAGGTAATATATTCAATAAAAAATAAAGAATAATAGAATAGCTGCCATTTCGGCTGTGAACATTTTGGTTTAATCTTAAGCTACCACCTCAGTCAAGGTCAAGATGAAGTTCCTGCATTTCAGGATAAGCAATGTGGGTACTGTGGCTGCGTGTGTCTCTCAGACGCCTCTCTTCTAGCCTAGGAGTCCCTGCCCCTCACTTGACTTGTTGCAAAATAAAGCACCAGCCTTTAACATTGAATGACCATTCTGGGCTCCATTAAGTTCTCAGAAAATCAAGGGAAATACCTAGTGGAGCTACTATAGTAGTCATTCTGTGCACTCATCAAATGTATCCTAAACCAAAAAAGTTCCTTAATTCTGCTGTAATCAAACAGGAATATTTATTTCTACACTACCTTTCTGTGAAAACACTCAAGTGTTTTACAGTCATTAAAACTACCAAGAATATAATCAATGCAACTGAAAATAAAAATTAAAAATGGCTTTCATCTTGGACCTTCTCATGTTCTAACATTATTCAACTCAGTTCTAATTAAGGAAGCAAAATGTTTCATCCCCAGAGAGTTGATACATATTAGATATATTAAACACTGTTAAAAGATTGCAATCTCAAGTTTGGTACACATACAATCTGTGTATTCAGGGTTAAAAAGCCTCAGATTTCAAGACAGAAATCAAAGACTAATCATACATTCACTCCACCAAAAAGTTCCTTGTACACAGAAAATTATGCTAGGATTCCTGTTCCCACTTTCTGGGAAGCATTGAATAACTTTCCTGCAGTCCCAAGGGGCAGGCACTCTTATCATTTGTTTTCCCTAATTCTGCAGCTTCAAATTTTAAAAAGTCAGGCTCCTTTATAGCAGAGAGGTGTTGCGTGAATTTCAAAGCACTTGTATTGAATCATAAAAAGTGCACATACCCCCAATTAATTTGAATATATGAAAAAACATCAAAGACCACTGAACTACTATATATGAGGCAAGACTGCCAAGTAGATATGAGCTTACAAATCTGTCTGCAACTTTCCCTAGCAAGTGCCTCCTACGGCAGCTGCCTTCTTTAATGGCCATGGCAACCTGGGGAATCTTTCATACTATCATGAAAGAGCTAGGAAAATTCAAACCCCACCTGACTCTTGGAGTGTACAATTCTCAAGGCTGGTGAGAAGGCAATCATATATGCAGGGCTTTTTTTGTCATAGAACGCTCAGAACTGAGTTCCGGCACCTTTTTTGGATGGAACCTTGTAAGGTAGGCAAGGCGGGTTTTATGACATGTGTGAGTTCCGGCACCTTTTTCTTTTACAAAAAAAAGCACTGCATATATGCAACTAGTTTCAGCTGGCATTGTACAAGCAACTTATTGGCGTCCTTTACGGAAACAACTTCATTTTTCCTTGCCTGCGTTCTTACTGATTGAATACTGCATTTAACCATCCCCAGAAATGCCTCCGCAGACCACCAGGCGGTTGTCTCTGCAACATTTTCGTTTGGCTCATCAGCACTTCCGTCAACATCATGTAACTTCTGAAAAAGAGATCGTACGGTAGTAACGACAACTCAGTGGATTTCCACAAATCAGTCACATTACTGTGGTCAGTAACTTCTGACCCGGGATGACGAGGCACATATATATATTTGCACACATATATTTGCACACAAAAAGGGCATTATGGCTCAGTGCAGTCAATTAATCTATCCATTATCACTGCGCGATCTCGACTACAACATTGTGGCGAATTAGGGCAGTTCCCTCCATTCGGCAAGCCAGGAAAGGAACAACGGCTGATGGGGGGGGGGAAGCTCAGACATTTTAGGGCAGGGGTCTTCAAACTTGGCCCTTTTATGACTTGTGGACTTCAACTCCCAGAATTCCTCAGCCAATTCTGGGAGTTGAAGTCCACAAGTCATAAAAGGGCCAAGTTTGAAGACCCCTGTTTTAGGGCTACTGTATTTGTAGCAGGCAAAAGTCCCTTCCACATCTCTCCCTTTCACCCCACAACTTAGACCAGGGGTAGGCAACCTTGGCTCTTTTATGACTCATGGACTTCAACTCCCAGAATTCCTGAGTCAGCTATGCTGACTCAGGAATTCTGGGAGTTGAAGTCCATGAGTCATAAAAGAGCCAAGGTTGCCTACCCATGACTTAGACCTTCGGGCCCACCCAGCAATTTAGCACGATGGAGAAGAGTCTCCCCAGCCCGGCTCCCGGGAGCCGTGCAAGGGCCGACGCCCCTGGGATTAAGCTCTGCCTTGCCAAAGCGAGCAGGGCTGCTGCGGAGAGGATCGAGGGACGCCGCGAGCACACTCGCCCGCGGGACGAGACCGCAGCCGGCCAGAAGGCTTCCCCGGCGGCCTTCCCTCCCAGCGAGCCCGGCCGCCTCCCTCTCCGAAGGCCCGGAATGGCGGCCCCTTGTGGCAAAACGCACCCCGGCGCGGCAGGTCCCAGGCGGGATGGCGCAGCGCCTCTGGCGTCCCCTCCGCCTCAGCGGGCTTCCTTCAGTCGTAGCAGGCCCTGTGCGGCCTCCGGTCGCTTCCCCTCACCCACCCCACACTCACGGCCCGACCTGTAGCGGGAGGAGGAGGAGGAGGAGGAGGAGGAGTTGGGAAGACTGGCTCGCTTGCCCGCCCGCTCGCCCGCCCGAGCGCGCAATGATCCCGGCGTGGATTCGGGCCGTCGGCGGGGCCCGGCGCCCTTGTTGGAACGGGGGTCGGGCGATGCCCTCGCGGCCTCTCAGCGCTGACAACTGCCGACGGAGGAGGTGAGGCGTTTGTTGCGAGCTCTGCCAAGGTCGGCCCGTGGCCCGCGATCGGCGCGCCGACCTTCTCCTTCAGGGCAGCAAGCAGCCTGCAGCACCGAGCGAGGGTTTTGCCGCGATAACTTTTATCAGCCGCTGCTAGGTAGACGTTCAACAGGGGGAGTTTTCCTCTGCGGGGGGAAGTCCTTAAGCAGGGGTCTTCAAACTTGGCCCTTTTATGACTTGTGGACTTCAACTCCCAGAATTCCTCAGCCAGCAAAGCTGGCTGAGGAATTCTGGGAGTTGAAGTCCACAAGTCATAAAAGGGCCAAGTTTGAAGACCCCTGCCTTAAAGGGAAAAAAGCAGCAGCACAATTTAAGCTAATGCCCCGAGCTTAAGTATTTTCCCTGCTTGTTGGAATCTGAGATGAAACTGCATCAGCTTTTAGGCACCTCTTCGTTTCCATGCCAGGAACAACTACTGCACAGTAGAGCATTACTAAATAGAAATTCAGAAATTGGATGGGTTTACAGATTACACCTAAGCTTATAATGAGCTTTGTCTGGTTGACATAGGCAGCATGTGGGATGAATCCTGCTATTTTAAGCCATAGTTTTAGCTTTAGCTTGCGCAAACCAGTCGATTGTGGCTTATGCAGCAGACCATAATTATTCAAGGCTATTGCTAAGCACATTTGATTTGTGCTTAGATTGTAAGCCGCCCTGAGTCTTCGGAGAAGGGCGGGATATAAATGGGATTAAAATAAAAAAATAAAAAAAAATATGTGGCTTAATATAATACGGGCAATCATTGCCAAATAACTGTAAGGTGTTATAGTTCATAGTAAAAGTTGTAATCTTGATTTTTTTTAAAAAAAAAATCCGGTGTGTGTCTTGCAAATAATCTTCAAATTTTTTGACAGTACCTTTGATGTCGTTGTCATTGGTGGTGGAATTGTGGGTCTAGCATCGGCCAGGGAGCTTAGCCTGCGCCATCCATCCCTTGTTTTTGCAGTACTCGAAAAGGAAAAGGAATTAGGTATGATATCTGAACTTGATAGAACAGTTGACAGTCTTATGTATTATTTCCATTCATATTTTTAACTAATAGGAACAGTATTTCCAGGTATTAAATGTTATACTGGTAGCCCTTGTTTAGTGACTGCCTTGTTTAACTACAATTCACACTTACCATGCTTTGTGACCAGTCCTTGGATTTACAATCTTCACAGGTCTATAAAGCAAAGGAAAGCTGAAATATAACCATAAGCACAGTTACAGTTTCATTTAGCGGCCACTTAGCTTAACAACCAAGTTGCTGGCTTCAACTGTGGTTATTGAATGTGAACTACCTCCAGTTCAGGTAGATACAATCCATTAAAAATCTTTTTGATGGGCCAATTTTACATCTCATTTGTCAAAAGACAACGTTAAAATTCCTACTAACTTATACTATAATTTCTTGTGGCCACTCAATGGAAAAATGGATGAATTATTTCTAGGATATGGATTTTGTTGCCTATATAGAATAGTATGATTTCTATAGTTTTCTGACAAATGGAAGCCCATCATATCTATACAGTTCTCTGTATATTATAGTTTTGTATAGGACGTTCATAGCTGTCTCAGAAAAAAATCAGGAACACACCATGAGAATAAATATCTATTTTCTATTTGCTTGATATTTTAGTTTGAGTTTCTTAAATCTTACTGCTTAACAAAAAGGTTTATACTATTTTGCTATTATACATGCTGTGTGGCTATTTTATGCTTATTTCTATTTTACCTTGCTATCTTTTCCTGAACAATGAAATTATGTAAACTAACTACTTTTCAAGTGGATAGCTATTTGAAGTTACAACTGCCAAAACAACTTAGGGAGATATTTACGTGAGCGAGATTCGAACAGCTTGACACAATGGTCAGATATGGGAGATTTCATTCTATACCCTACAATGAGCACCTCTGCATTTGCAGAGCAGCAGAGGTAGAAGAACTGGCTCACATTCTATTTGATTGTTGCCTGCATAAGAGGGTGAGAGACAGATATCTTGGTCTATATACCAAACAAATGACCCATTGGGATCCCCATATCAAAACAACTTACCTTAACTCCAGCCAGAACCTGAAAATAACATTTAATGTAGCACAATGGTTAGTTGAAATCTGCATATGTGGGACTGATTGGGGTAGATTGCAAGGGTGACTCTAAAACATAATTTTATCATATTTTACCTGTATCTTAAATTATTGTACTCTATTACAATTTCATTTTAGATTGTATTTTATCAAATTCCATTTTAAATTGCTTTTATCAAATTTTAGTAATAATTTGTTGCTGGAACTTTGCACTTTGATATGGCCCAAAGGCTAATCAATAAAGACTTATTGGTTATGTAAACTAACTCTATAATATTTTGACTAACAAAATATTGTACGCATTAGATCCATCAAACAATAGATGTAACTTTCTATTTAGCTCTCCATCAAAGTGGGCATAACAGTGGTGTTATTCACAGCGGAATCTACTATACACCTGGATCCCTAAAAGCCAAGTTGTGTGTAGAAGGAGCTGTTCTCTGCTATGAATACTGTGACCAAAAAGGAATCCCATATAAACAATGTGGCAAGGTAGGGTAAGTGCTGAAACTTTGCTATTAATCTCTTCTTGAGGTGGGCTATACTAGAGTGTTCCAAATGGTTCTAAAGAGAAGCAGACTTACTCATACTACAACTCTAATGTACTTGATTTATAATTATTGTTATTCAGACAGGAGAATTGGCCCAGGGATCATAACAATAGATACCCACCAATCTGGGATTGTATGTTTTTTCTTCTCTATGCTGACTTTTTCCATTACTGTTTTATAATCACCGAACCAACTTCCAGTCATGATATAATCTGCAGTCTTAAAGAGTTACACAGAATGAAATGTTACTAATAAGTCTTTTCCATCATTGTTATACAGAAACCAATATATATGCTTGTATATGTATATTTGTTATGAATATGATTGCACTAACTCCATTTCTCTTGTTCCATTGCCTTATTGTTATTTTATATCTGCAATTGCAATATATATAAGCACAATCAACATATCTAGTTATCTATCTTAGAATAATTGTGTCCTTTGAAAAAACGAAATTATATGTCAGTTGATTTTGATGATAGGAAAGGGTGAGTAATGTGACATCTCCCTAAAACTGCAGCTGTTTACAATTAGATATAATGGGGAGTGATTCGGGTGCTGTTTAAATTGACAGAAAGAATTTTACTCACAGGAAGGCATTCAAGATTGTACCTTAAACTGATGGCCTGAATAGAGATATCTGCCAGCCAAATATTAGACACTAGGGTTTAAAATAAATTTCAACTATAACATACCAGGTTGTTTGCACCTAGTTCATGTACTACTAGGCTATTGCTAAATTCTTCCAACTGTCCCCAAAATAAAGTCTAAATTGAATGTGTGTGTGTGTGTGTGTGTGTGTGTGTGTGTGTGTGTGTGTGTGTCTTTGAGTCAATTTTTGACACTTGGCAAGTCCTTGCAGTTTTCTTGGCATGATTCTTTTTCATAAATGGTTTACCACTGCCTTTTTCCCAGGGCTGAGGGGATGATGGGCCCAAGGTGACCCAGCTGGCTTCGTGCCTAAGGCAGGACTAGAACTACCGTAGATTTTTTTCAACTTTTCCATGCAACCTGCAGATTCCTCAAATTTCATAGTGAGCTCTGATCCAAATACTAACCAAGCCTCACCTTGCTTAGCTTTGAAGCCTAGACAAGCTAGATGCTGCTACCTGCTGAGTCAACAACTTTATTTACTGGAGGCCTAATGGTGAACAAGATAAGATAAAACTATTCTGTTTTCTCTAAGTGTTCAGAAAAAGCACTTGCTATAGTGCCACTCTTTTTTCCTTTTGTGATAAGAGAAAAATCAGCCTAATACTTATGTCATCCAGAGGAGGAGCAGGTATATATATAATGCTTGTAGCCAGTTCAGGTCTACTGACAATTACTTTAAAGACAAGAGACTCTGGCTTCTATGGTTCTATGATTCAAAGAAATCAGTCAGTAGTTTTTTTTTATAAAGAAAGAATATCAGCAAGGAAAGATCATCTAAAACTCTTGTGGCCCATTACTTTATTTGATCTGAATAAATAATTTCCCTCCATTTCTTTTTCTTGTAGCTCTTTATCTTTGTACTGATTTCATAAACTTCGCACAAGCCATGTCTTTTAATTCCTCTGAGCCATCTGGGGAGAAAGTGATTGTCTGAAAAGCAGGATAAAAAGAGTAAATGAGCATAGCAAATTTGTAACATCCCTACGCTCCCTAATTTATTATAAAACAACTCCAACTATAAGTGTTAATTTCTGAAAAACCTATAGTGCAGGTGGTCCTCAACGTATGACCATGATCTGGACCAGAATTTCCATTGCTAAGCCAGGCAGTTGTTCAATGAGTCATGCCGGATTATATGACCTTTTTTTGCCACAGTGGTTAAGAGAATCACTTCAATTAATCCAGCTTCCCCTATTGACTTTGCTTCTTGGAAGCCAGCTCCAAAGGATGCAAACGGTGATTGCAGATGCTGCAAATGTCAAAAATAGATGCCAGTTGCCAAGCAGCCTAATTTTGATCATGTGACCTTGGGGTTGCTGCAACAGTCATAAGTGCGAGGACTGGTTGTAACTCACTTTTTTCAGTGGCATTGTAACTTTGAACAGTTGCTAAGCGAATGTTGGTCAAAATAAACCTGTACTTTGTCAGTTACAGCCTGTGCTACTGAAATGCTAACCCCTTCAGCTAAATAAAGTTATGAAGCACAATTAGTTTATACTGCAATTTTAATTGAAGTCTAATTTAATCAAATATTAATTCTTTTTCACACTTCACACTGCGGTTATCTCATGTTGTTCCCCTGTAGTATTTTTTGTTCTGCACTTGCTCTAGTTTCTTATTTCCTTGGCAGCTGATTGTTGCAGTTGAACATGAAGAAATTCCAAGACTCAAGGCACTTTATGAAAGGGGGATACAGAATAATGTCCAGGGACTGAAACTAATCTCTCCCAAAGAAATACAAGCCAAGGAACCCTACTGTCGGGTAAGCTGCTTTCTTGCTGCGCAATGTCTAATCTTTTCTGTTCAAATAACTTGTTAAATGTGGGGTGGTACCGGGCAAAGTGTTAAGTCAATATCTCCATGCAGTTTAACAATAGTAGTACGTTAAATCAAAGTTGATATAGAAAATTAAATACAGGATTTTCATACTCCACGTCATGAATTTTTGTGCAGGTATATGCTTTATTTGTACATAATGCAACTTCCTCTCCTTTTCTGTTGAGTGTCTTTCATTTTTAAGGCCCTCCTCATTCTTCCTTTGACTCTTGCATTGTGGACCCAAGTTCTTAGTGAGACGGTCCTGTTCTAAAGTTTTCTTGAACAATCCATTTTGGCAAATATTAGTCAAATGCCACTTAGATGTGTTTTAAATTGCTCTTCTGCCATTCCTTACCAATAATCAGCACTATCTGAGTAAGCATGTAGACCACATAAGCATGTAGGCTGCCTTACTGAAAGTTGCATTGATTCAAATGGCCCCTTCTTTGTTCTTTCAATATTGACCCTGTGAGCAGATGTGTTGTCCCTGCATCCACCTTTTCAGGGGTTGATGGCTCTGGATTCCCCATACACCGGCATTGTGAACTATAGGCAGGTGGCCCTAGCCTATGCTGAAGATTTTCAGACAGCTGGAGGTATTGTGTTGACAGAGTTTGAGGTGGAACACATGGATATGGCAAAGGAAAGTGCTGAAGGAAGTAAAGAAGGTAATTTACAGTAAATCATTTGTTTCTGACAACTCTATAATTATACTCTTCCCCAATGTTCTTTGGAATGTTCTTCTCAGGATTCCTTGTAATTTGCAGACCTTGAACTCAATGTGCATTAAGATGTGTGTCCACCAGCATTCCCTTTACAGCCTCAAGATATAAATGCCCTGTGTTAAGGGACCTATTTGATCTCCTAAAACTCTTCAAAAAGCAAAAGTTGGTCACTTTTAGAATGCATCTATTGATGTGCCATGCAAAATCCAGAGTGGCCTTTAGACAGACACAAATGTAAGCTACAACAAAGTTTATTTCATTTGACCTTAGTGTGTATGAACCAGCCCAATTTACCATGTGCAACAAACCTAGTTTAAAAACAGTCCTGGCTTTGCACAGTCCATGCACACAGACTGGTATTTTCTATGCATTTAAAGATCTTGCAGGTTGAAATTGCCTTCACCTCTTAGGTTGCTTTGAATAAGTGGCATGGTTCAGATGATTATATTTCCAGAACTTCTTCAAAAATTGTTGTAAATTTGATAGATACTAAATTTTACTTTAGAATTTATTCACATTCCTAGCTAGGAAATAGGACAATTGAACAATCTTTTTTCCTTTCAATTTAATAAAGAATAACAAATATATTTTTAGAAGCCATTACAATTGGTCTGCTACTTTGTTTGAAATCTATACTTTAAATCCTTTTACTAAAACAGAATTTAGCAAGAAAAAGTTGTTTTATGTTTCATCACCCCCAGAATTCAGAAGAAAATATTCTCTGACCACTTTCACCAAAGGATAACTAGTAATGTAAAGGTTTACTATACTTTGAAATACACTCAGGTTTTATGAGAAGGACTGAATGGAGCCAAACTAAACAAAGGCCAAGAAAAGAAACACAAATGTTTTATGGGCATAAAACATGCTTAAGAATATATATTACAAAGAAGTCAGGGTTTTCTCACTTTGCTAGCATCTTAATCTAAGATGCTTCTACAATAAGAAAAAGAAAATGGCTCCAGATGAGTTCACTTTCTCTTCAGAAACTATCATTTGGGTTTTAGTTTTGCACAAGGGATAAAAACAATTGTTTCATAACCCATTTAAATTTATTTCATCTTATTATTTGTAGGGATGAAATATCCAATTGTTGTTAGAAATTCAAAGGTAAGATAATGGTTCAATTCAGTGTTTTAAATACATATGATGTTTGGTATTTTTTACTTACTAAACATAAAAAAGATTTTTACCTTACTTGCTGATTTAGTAAGTACTTTAATTACTTTTATATTACACTCAGAATGCTGTTTTGCATATGTTTAATTCACAGGGTTTTTGTAGCAATGAACTCGGAAGATGTAGAATATTAAGGTAAAAATGACATATAAAGAGTGATACATGCAGACTGTATTAATAATTTATTAATAAAGCTCTATCAGCATCTGCTTTTTATAATAACAGAAATGCATTACAAAGTCTTTAAACGTATCTTTGATATAAAAAATTAAGGTTATCATACTTGTGTATGTTATTTTTCAGCCATCTGTGCTTTCATTTTCAATACATCTTCCAAGTTCACTGAATTAATATACGAAACAGCATTCAAGGTTGAGAGAAAAGTGTGTAATCTTCAGGTTACTTAAAGGACAAATATATACTAAAAATTAGTTCTACATAGCCCTCTATATAGAAAAGCAAATATAATTCTTAGTAACTCAAAACATTTGATAGATAACAACCATATTACAAAGCATTGTAATACAATAGCACAGTTCTAGTAGTTTTTACAAATATGTAAAGTTCCAACTGTGCCTGCTCACTAATTGCTTGATTCCCTGAAATGTTCTGAGTTCAAATGCCAGTAACCCTGTCATGTGGAGTTGCTGGACTTCTGGTCTCTTCCATTTGCTAAGGTATCACTTGTTTGGCCAAGTCTAGCTTTCTCTGGAAGTTATCTCTCTTCCTAAAAGACCTATCTTTGATTAGAGCTCCTACTTCAGAGTAAAAAGTAATCCCTTCCTGTCCTGATCTTAGGTTCAGTTCAGACATGAGGAGCAGCATTGGAAGAAATGGAACATACGGGGAAAAATTTTGGGGAATTATTTGCTTTTGAGATTGTGTTAGGTATGTTATAGTTGAGGTAAATTTGTGCTGCTTTTATCACAGGGGAAGGAAGTCCGATGCCGACATCTTGTGTCCTGCGCAGGTCTTTACTCGGACAGACTCTCCCAGATCAGTGGTTGTGACCCAGAGCCCCGCATTGTGCCTTTCCGTGGAGATTACTTGGTGCTGAAGCCAGAGAAATGCTATTTAGTTAGAGGAAACATTTACCCGGTATATCATTTCTCAGCACTTTCGCTTATTGGGCAGAAGGAAGTAAAGCCTTGGGGGTTTTAGGCACTATCGGTATTGCAAAAAGTTCTTTAAACTTTAGTAGCCTGGAAAGTGTCTCAATTCCATTTCCAGTTCACTGACACTTGTTTTCCTTTACTCTGCCTTTACTTTAAAAAAAATCTTTTTTTAAAAAAAATTGTTATGTATAATTGAAATGGGCCATTTAGGCCTTGATTCCAATACCTTGGTTCATGCAGGAATCCAAATTAAAGCATCTCTGGTAGGCGGCAATCTCACTTCTGCTTAAACATATCCAATGAAAAAGAGCCACTATTGTCTCTTTGGAAAATTGTCTCCATTTATTCTCCATATCTCTATACAGTTGAATGGGTACTGTTTTGTTTAACTCCTTTATAGTTTGTACATACGCAATACAGACATTCAGTACTTTCCTATCTCAAATGAATTTTGATTTGGGGTTTGTTCCATGTGTTTTGGTATGACAGGTACCTGATCCCCGTTTCCCATTTCTGGGCATTCATTTTACTCCACGGATGGATGGTGGTGTCTGGCTTGGGCCTAATGCAGTCCTTGCATTTAAACGAGAGGGCTACAAATTTTATGACTTCAGCATTCAAGATTTTATAGATGCAGCTGCTTACAGGTAATCTTTTCCAGTTAGTATGCCCTCCCTCATTTTTCTGGTACATGAGTATTAACGGTGAGCATTGCAAAAAGCCTTAGACTGCTTCAGGTGGGAAATGTGGGAGAGGACTGACAGCGTGGTTCAATTCAGGTTGTAAGTAATATTGTGTTTAGGAATATTGGAAGAAAAAGCAAATATATGTATTGACCCTATAAAAACCGACAGTTAAGTAGAACCATTTGTATAATCTAAGCGGCAGGCGAAAAACAAAAACATTGACAAGATTGCTTATATATTTAACAAAAATAAAATGATTAAAAATGAACTAAAATCGTATTTTTATTCAAAGCAGCTAGAAAAGCAACCAACTTTATAGCATCTGAAGAATGTAAACATGTACTATAGCATAAACATTTTAGATAAGTCCACTTAATCAGACTTGTAAAGCGAAAACCAGCAGAATAATTAAAGGTTTAAATCAAGATGACAGATATTAATCCCAGTACAGTATTTCTTAGCTACAGCGCTAAAATGACTTTATTACTACTGATTTAATTCCTTCAGTAATTGGAATGCAATTATTAGTTTGTACTTTTAGTTGTTTGCATCTGATCTATGAACACACAGACACACACACACACACTTTACTATATTTCTATGTTGATGTTTTTGAAGGTCTCCTTAGAGTTTACAGAATTATGGATGATGAGAGAATGTAACCTTCTTAGCCAGTCAGTTTGCAATAAACTATTTTTCCCCCCAGTGGTTTATGGAGACTAGTGTTGAAGAATTTTTCATATGGAATGGGTGAAATGTACAGAGCATGTTTTCTAAGTGCCCAAATGAAGCAGCTGCAAAGAATCATCCCTGAAGTTACCATCAATGACATTCAGAGGTAAAACAAATTTAAAATTGCTGAGATGTCTTGAGATGTGTTGCTCTTCTCTGCTCTTTCTAGAGTCTCAACATCTTTTTTATATTATAAAGTGATACTAACACTTCACGTGATCTTGATTTTATCCCTCTGTTAATGCAGTCTAGGACTATGTTGGCTTTCTTGGCAGGTGCAGCACACTGCTGGCTCATATTTAAGTGCTTGTCCACTAGGACTCCAGGATCTTTCTCACAGTTAGCTTGTGAGAAAGTTGCAAAAGGGGGTCATTGGACCCCAGGAAACTGCAACAATCCTAAATATGAATTAGTTGCCAAACATCCAAAGCTTGATGAAGTGACCATGGGGATGCTGCAACAATCATGTGAAAAATTGTCATAATTCACTTTTTTCAGTGTCGTAACTTTGAAGGGTCACTAAATGAATGATTTTAAGTTGAGGACTTAAAATTTATAAGTTTTATTTCAAAGATCCAGTTGAAGCAATGATTGAATTTCCAGATTAATTCAATGCATCAAAATCAAATAAATTGCTTATTCAAATATTCTGCACATATGTATATTTTAATTGAATTGATCCTTTGAACTGAATCTTTAAATTAACCTGATTTATTAGTAATAATCTAGTAACCTTGTAGGTTTAATACATTGTGTATAATCAAACTTGAATGATTCATGAAACCAAAGTGACTGTATATTTTTTATTTTATATATATTTCATCTTCCTAGACCATCCATCTCCCTCAAGAAAGGGCTTTATGTCTTTAATATAATGCAAAGTTAATCAAAATCAGTTTTTGTGCTGTCGCCATTTTCTTTTTTTAATCTGACACCATCCATTTTTTGAAGAACAGCCCTTTGTTTACAACTTAAATCCCAAATGCAAACCCTGAACCCTTATGCAATTGAATTTAAAGAAACAAAACTTTCAAGGGCTTCTCTTGATTAGCCTGTTTTTAGCTAAAATCAACTGTGTATAATTAACCTTATTATCTGTTAAACTATCAGGATAATTCTCTAAAAATAGCAATATTGTGCTACATTATATGTACCCACAAATGATTGCCAGTTATTGATGTCAGGAGATACTTTTGTTTCATTTGTTTTACAGAATGTATTTTTGTTGGTCTTTGACTCAAAAACTTTATGCTGTTCTATAATTAACTGTGATAGCGCAGTAATTGTCTTATCTCATACTAAGTCACTTTGGGGAGAGGGGTAGTTATCAAATTAAATATTGAAATTTTAATATATATATATATATATATTTTACAGAGGACCTGCTGGAGTTAGAGCTCAAGCCTTGGACAGTGGTGGAAACTTGATTGATGATTTTGTGTTTGATAGTGGAACTGGAGACATTGCTGCTCGAATACTCCATGTCAGGAATGCCCCTTCACCTGCTGCTACCTCCTCCCTCGCCATTGCAAAAATGATAGCCAATGAGGTGGAGCAGAGATTTGAATTGTGACTGGACAATGGAGACTTGGGCGTCTTTGTTCCTCCTCCTCCTAACTACTGTGACAATCAAAGAAAAGTGCTACTAATTTGCCATACAAACGCATCAACCTTAACCACGATCAGTATCAGAGTACTAAAACTATGTAAAAAGCACAGGAAGATCTATTAAATGTTATATTACTTAATTAAAGGAAAGTGGTGTTTATGTATTAGAGCAATTAGCACAATCTTTCTTCTTTTCCTTAAGAGACCTGCTTGTGTCTGAATAAAGTTCTGTTTCCAAATAGAGTAATGAGGAGACTAGACCAAGAGAGCCATTTCTGCTAGGTTTCTGCTTATTTACACAAAGAATCAATGGGCTTCGCATTTTAAAAATACCTGAGCAAGCATGAGATGTGGTTGTACTTTTCTTTTTTTTTATTTAAAAAGTTTTACAATACATTTTAACTTTAATCCCCCCCTCCCCCACCCCTATCCAACCCTCCTTATCCACTCCCTCCCTATCCACTCCCTCCCCCCCCCCCCCCGACTTCCCAGAGCTAAATACAGGGCATAAAATCAAAAAACAAACATAGACACCCTTATGTTATCAACAATAAACTATAAATTCTATCTCTCTCTAGCTCATATAAAATGAATACAAACAATATTAACATTACAAATAAAGTAGAGGAAAAAAAAGAGGAAAACAGAAAAAAAGCTTTGCTCAAAATAAATTTTCTTAATCCCAGTCCTTATTCATATTAATTTCAAAAAAAAAAAGAAAAAGAAAAAAGAAAAGAAAAAAAAAACTTTCACCTGCTATTTACATTCTCCCACCTTTCTCTAATTTCCAAACAATTTCTCAGTTACACGCCAAAAGCGCCTATCTCTGTTAGTCTTAATAATCTCCAACCAAACTAAACTACGATCAAAAATAGTTCTTGCATGTATCACACCAAATGTCTCATTTTCTTCAATCTTAGAATCATCGGGGAAAAAAATGGAATCAATAAACTGTCCATTGATCATGGTATCCATAAAAAAGAATATTTGTGCACTGATGATGTTACCTGGTTGGGTAATGAAAGATAGTGGGTATCATACAGATAACTGGTGCCACCTTTAGTAGAGGTTATGCTGTGAACTTCCAGAAAAAAGATACCAGTCAAGCGTCTTTGGTCTCCAGTTTTTATTTTAAGCAAAGGAATGCTGACAAAAATATAAGCTGCTGTTGGCCACAAGCAAAGTACTGCATTATCCTTACCAAACTCATTAAAGAAAAGGACAGCAGGTTCCAAATACTGGTAATAAAACATGGCTTTTGTCTTTCCATGTAAATATTGCCTCTAGGGTTTGTCTCTAGGTTTTTTTTTTCTTTTGCTTTCTCATGGCTGGAAATTAGGCCATTCTCTACATTGCTAGCTAATGAATCAGAGATCATTTCCTGATTTGATGTGCATAGTCTTCCTTTTCTAGATGGCCCAAATATGCAACTATTGTGATTGAATTTGGAACATTCTTTTAAAATAAAAGTTAATGGAATATGATGAGATAAAAGCAGCATTGATCCAAAGCATAATTAGAAGTCATATAGAACTTTATATATCAGTCAATAATAAAATATAAAAAGCAGTGCATAAATGTGGGAGTGATGAACAAGGAAATTTTAAATGAGTTTCTTTTTAACTGAGTTTTAATGTACTGTACATTATTTTCTGTTCATCTTCAAATAGAACCATTGGAAGTGCCAAACATCTTTTTTTTTCCTGAAACACTAAAATCCCCATCCAGGTAGTCCTTGATTTACAACCACAATTGAGCCCAAAATTTCCACTGCTAAGAAGACAGTTGTTAAATACGTTTTGCCCCATTTTATGACCTTTCTTGCCAGAATTGTTAAGTGAATCACTGCAGTTGTTTGTTTGTTTGTTTGTTTGTTTGTTTATTTATTTATTTATTTATTTATTTATTTATTATTTATTTAGATTTATATACCGCCCTTTCCCAAAGGACTCAGGGCGGTTTACAGGGCATTTAAAAAACAGTCAATACAAATGTTAAAACAAATTAAAAGAGATTAAATAGAACCCTGAGAAAGTTAAAACCCAGTTAAAATTAAAATTAAAAAATTAAGTTAGTATAGAATCAGAATCAGAATCGAGCTGGAAAAGACCTTGAAGGTCTTCTAGTCCAGATCCTGGTTCAAGCAGGAGACCCTATACCAGGGGTAGGCAACCTTGGCTCTTTTATGACTTGTGGACTTCAACTCCCAGAATTCCTGAGCCAGCCATGCTGGCTCAGGAATTCTGGGAGTTGAAGTCCACGAGTCATAAAAGAGCCAAGGTTGCCTACCCCTGCCCTATACCATTTCAGACAAGTGGCTTTCCAGTCTCTTCTTAAAAACCTCCAGTGATGGAGCTCCCATGATTTCTGGAGGCAAGCAGTTCCACTGGTTGATTGTCCTCACTGTTAGGAAGTTTCTTCTTAATTCCAGGTTGCTTCTCTCCTTGATTAGTTTCCATCCGTTGTGTCTTATCTTGCCTTCTGGTGCTTTGGAGAAGAGGTTGTTCCCCTCCTCCTTGTGGCAGCCTCTCAAATACTGGAATACTGCTATCATGTCCCCCCCCCCCCCCGGGCCTTCTTTTCTCTAGACTGGCCATAATCTAGTTGTTAAGTGAGTCTGACTTCCCCATTGACTTTCCTTGTCAGAAGGCTACAAAAGATGACCACATGACCCATGGACATTGCAACCATCATAAATATGAGCCAGTTGCCAAGTGTCTTAATTTTGAACATGTGACTATGGGGATGCTGCAATAGTGGTAAGTGTGAAAAGCAGTCATAAGCCACTTTTTTCAGTACAACAGTCACTAAATGAACTGTTGTAAGTGAAGGAGTACCTGTATGTGTAACGAACATGTGTCTTGACTTCCCTTCTCTAACCATTCCACTCCCCTCGAGAGGGGAGGCTGTGTGTTATTAAGCAAGAAAGTTAAACCTAGGAAAGCAAAGTCCCTGCTATACAGAAGTAGGTAGAGGTTTCTAAAACCATTTTCATGTAGTACCATTTTTTTACCAATAGCTTTTTGGCCTGGTCTTGATCCCATCAGACTGTAAAACAAATAAAAATTGTAAGTTGTCAAAGTCACATTTGATGGAATGTAAAAAAAAAATTCTCAAGTGGAATTCCTAATGATATACTGTAGTAATTTTTATTCTGGCAGGAGCTATGGAGTCATCTGTTGGGATACTTTAATTAGGCGTTCTGCAATGAGCAGCCCTGAACAGAATTTCTGTACTGAGCAGACTTTTTCATCTAGATTTGGATTTACTGTATGTGAACAGAAAACAACTTTGCTTATTTGGCAAAAATTAATCATGTTCTCTTGGTAGGCAGCAAATAATAAAAGTTTTCTACTGCCCCTGTAACACCACATAAAAAGAGACAAGGAGAGGGTATTCTGAATGTGATACTGGCAAGCAGAATCTCCATGTGAATAATGCCTTTTAAAATACAAAGAAGAAAATTATACATCCTAAAGCCAAGTTCTTTATCCTCCATGAGATGACAAATACATCCAGCCCAATTTGTCCTTTACTTTCAAGATATTGTCAAAGACATGTTTCTATGCATTTATAGTAAAGTTGAGCAAATCAAATTTAATTTAATTTTAATTTAATTTATTAATATTTCTATACCGCCCTTCTCCCGAAGGACTCAGGGCGGTGTACAGGGCAAGAATAAAACACAAAGCTACAAAAATTAAAAAGTAATTAAATACATGCCCAACAATAAATACATTAATAAAACTCCAATAAAATGATAGTAAAACCCCACCAATCCCCCCTCAGGCCAGGCCGGCTTGTTCGAACAGGTATGTTTTCAGATCACGGCGAAAGGAGCGAAGATCGGGCACCGTCCGGAGCTCAACCGGTAACTGGTTCCATATCTCCGGGGCGCCCACAGAGAAAGACCTCCCCCTGGGGGCCACCAATCTACATTCTCTGACCGGTGGCACCCTGAGGAGGCCCTCTCTGTGGGAACGCACAGGGCGGAGGGAAGTTGACGCCGGCAGCAGGTGTTCCCTGAGGTACTCCGGACCCCTGCCATGTAGGGCTTTAAACACCATAACTAGTACCTTGAATCTCACCCGGAAGACAACTGGCAACCAATGCAGCTCACGGAGCAGAGGTGTAACATGGGAGTATCGGGAAACTCCCAACACAACTCTCGCGGCTGCATTCTGTGCCAGTTGGAGCTTCCGGGTGGTCCTCAAGGGCAGCCCCATGTAGAGAGCGTTGCAGTAGTCTAGTCGAGAGGTCACGAGAGCGTGAGTGACTGTGCATAGATCATCCCGGCTTAGATAGGGCCGCAACTGGCGCACCAGGTGAACCTGGGCGAAAGCCCCCCTAGTCACAGCTCCTATGTGGTCTTCCAGGGTGAGCCGTGAATCTAGGAGGACTCCCAAGTTGCGAGCCCTATCTACGGGGGGTAATAATTCGCCCCCCATAGAAAGAGATGGAATGTCCGAATAAACCCGGGATGAAGGTATGCAAAGCCACTCGGTCTTGTCGGGGTTGAGTTGAAGTCTGTTCCTCCCCATCCAGACCCGAACCGCCTCCAGGCAACGGGACATCACGGTGAGGGCATCACTGGGGTGGTTTGGGGTCGAAAAGAAAAGCTGGGTATCATCAGCATACTGATGATACCCAACTCCAAAACCACGAATGATCTCACCCAGCGGTTTCATATAGATGTTGAACAGGAGAGGCGAGAGGACCGACCCCTGAGGAACTCCACAAATGAGAGACCTTGCGGTCGACCTCTGCCCTCCTGCCAACACCGACTGCGAGCGTCCCTGGAGATAGGAGGAGAACCACTGTAAAACCGTGCCTCCCACTCCCAATCCCCTAAGACGCCGCAGCAAGATACCATGGTCGATGGTATCGAAAGCCGCTGAGAGGTCTAATAGGACCAGAACAGAGGAATGCCCCCTGTCCCGGGCCCTCCAGAGATCATTCACCAGCGCGACCAATGCCGTCTCCGTGCTGTACCCGGGCCTGAAACCCGATTGGTACGGGTCTAGATAATCCGCTTCATCCAGGACCAGAGGGAGCTGATGTGCCACCACACTCTCAACAACCTTCGCAAGAAAGCGAAGGTTGGAGACAGGACGAAAGTTGTTCAATACAGCTGGGTCCAAGGCAGGCTTCTTGAGGAGAGGCCTCACCACCGCCTCTTTCAAGACGGCGGGGAAGCTACCCTCACTCAAAGAAGCCGATATAACTGCCTGGAACCAGCTGCGTGTCCTCTCCCGGGCTGCATAGACCAGCCAGGAAGGGCACGGGTCCAATAAACATGTGGTGGTGCTCAGCCTCCCCATGATCCTGTCCACCTCCTCCGGAGTCACAGAATCAAACTCCTCCCAGGTGATATCGACAAGACCACCCGTGTCCTGCTCGACAGACTCTGCCCAGTCAGAGTCCAGACCGACCCGAATCCGAGCGATTTTGTCCGACAGATGCTGGTTAAACTCCTCGGCACGACCCTGCAAGGGATCCTCCCTCACCTCCTGATTCAGGAGGGAGCGAGTCACCCTAAACAGGGCGGCCAGGCGATTATCTGCGGACGCGATAAGGGTGGCGAAGTGGTTAGACCTCGCCTCCCTTATCGCAGCGAGATAAGACCTAGTATAGGTTCTTAGTCGCAATCGATCGGATTCGGATCGGCTGGATCTCCAACCGCTCTCTAGGCCCCGTCTCCGACGCTTCATCTCCCGGAGCTCCACGGAGAACCATGGGGCTCGACGGGATCTGCACCGGGTCAGGGGCCGCAGGGGTACAACTCGGACAAGAGCCTCAGTGGCCGCCCTTTCCCAGGCTTCCACTAAGGCGTCTGCTGAGCTGTGAGCAAGGGAGGCAAATGTCCAACATTCAAGAAAATTCTGTATAAGATGGCATTGAATGTATTTCTGTTCAAAATTTTGTCTGGATTCTAGATGTAGCTACCTGAGAAGCAGCCCTTAATGAGTTTGGCTCATCACAAAATGAATGTATTTTTTAAAAATATTTGGGATATGATGGGTTTTTTATTTTGGGATTGTTTTTGCATTTACCCAAATCTAAAGCGAAAAGAACAGGGCAGTTTAATCTGTAATGTATATTAGCTTGTATCAGATCAATTACTGGATCCAAGATGATGTTATTTAGCAAATTACACTGAATTAACTTTGGCCCAAACCTTTATTTTGAGTAGTTCACATGCCATACATTGCCAAAATATATAGAAAATGAGGAATGGGGTTAAAGAATATTCCTTCACCACCTAAATTATGCAACAAATGGCTGGGATGTCTTAAAACTATTATACAGTGCATACTTTTCTGTATTTTGGTTTCTACTGAATACACATATGTGCTTGTATTTTGAATGCAAAAACAGCTGTGCAATAGTTATATGACTTATAGGGCATTTTCAAGAGGTGTGCATTATTCCAGATGGCTCAAAGTTTTTTTGTACATTACCCCATTTCTATAATTGATGAAAAATATACTTTAGCATAACACAATATACTACTGACAGCTAAGTTACTTAAGAAGTTGTAAGGTACAGCTTGTTAAGTTTTTTACTAACTGTATTTCAAATGTTCATGAAATAAGGAATAGGGATTTTTTTTAATCCCATTTATATCCCGCCCTTCTCCGAAGACTCAGGGCGGCTTACAATTTTAAAGCACAAATTAATGTGCTTAGCAATAGCCTTCATTCTATGTATATGCCTGCTTATTAGGGCTTCCCCCCCCCCCCAGCGGCATTATTACAAAGTCAGCTTATTGCCCCCAACAATCTGGGTCCTCATTTTACCTACCTCGGAAGGATGGAAGGCTGAGTCAACCTTGAGCCTGGTGGGATGCGAACCTGCACTAATTGCAGGCAGCTGGTGTTAATTAAGGAGGCATTAGCCCACTGCTCCACCAAGGATTGAGTAACTAACTTCAGTATTGTTATATAAAACAAGTTGGTTTTTTTCTTCACTAAAAGTAATCCTGACCTAAATGGAATACTTACTGCTCATGCATTGCTTAGGGAAGCAGAGGAAAGTGTCACATTTTTGTGTGGTCAAGAAGCAACCTAAGGCTTCATTCCCATACTCATTTTCCAGGATATAAGATCCATCGAACTAAACAATTGAGGTGACATGTTGCACTAATCCAGGGTATGTGTAATCATAATTATCTAATATACCATAGCTGGATGAATTCAGGCTATACACAAAGTTTTAAAACATGATTTACAAAACACTCTTAGCATAATAAACCCAATCATATTTACCATCATGATTAGAAACCAAATCACATGGGTTTAGTTATTTATTTGAGCTAAGCCATGCCAATTTACACATTTGTATGCTCCACTTGATGAATTACAACATAATAAATAAAAGATTTCCTATAGGAAACTTAAAGGTTGTAGAGCTTAATTGTTTTCAGTAAGTAGATTTGAAATTGTATTTTAATTGATTAAATAGAGGCACACACATTCAATCAAGGGAAACAATGTTGAGAATTAATAGTATGCTTGTTAAATATTAAAATAGTCAAGCTTCCTTCAAAAAGTAATCTATACAATGTTTTTTAATAGGCACATTTCTTTCAATTTATCTAGGAAGTGATATGGAATAACAATATTGATAATAATAATAATAATAATAATAATAATAATAATAATAATAATAATAATAATAATAATAATAAGAAGAAGAAGAAGAAGAAGAAGAAGAAGAAGAAGAAGAAGAAGAAGAAGAAGAAGAATAGAAGAGAAAGAACTGGAAAAGACAATATAAAAACCTACAAATAGAAGTAGAATGACTGAAGCAAAGGCAAGCAAGGGTAGTACCAATAGTCATTGGTGCCTTGGGTGCTATCCCAAAACAACTGGAGCACCACTTAAACACCACTGACATTGACAAATTCACCATCAGTCAATTGCAAAAGGCGGCTTTACTGGGAACAGCTTCTATCTTGCAATATCTGTAACACCATCAAACATCCACCTCTGCCTACTCCAGGTCCTTGGTAAGGACTCAATAGGTAGACAAAAATGCCAAATTCACTCAGAACATCTGGCTGACTGTGCAAGGATAACAATAACAACAACAGTAATAAATAATAATAATAATAATAATAATAATAATAATAATAATAATAATAATAATAATAATTCTATCGTGGTATTTGACTTGGAAAGGCTTATTCAGTTATGCCAGTCATCACTTTGCAACTACAAGTCATGAATGCATATTTGTAAACAGCTGAACTTCAGTCTACAGTGTCTCCTATAAAATAGTGAGGAAAAGGTATAAAGCCATAAAAATGATTATTTATCCCTGAACCAGATGAATCATAACATAGGCAATTTCCCCATTTTTTATTTTATTTTATTTCACTATCATCCTTTCTTCTGTGCTCCAACCACCATCCACCAAAAGTCCAGATTTTTTTTTCATAGCAGAAGTGTCTATCTCTTAGTCTTAATTACTTCCAAGCAAACATCTTATCCATCAGGCATTTCAGATTCCATATGTGCATCACTATAGGTTTGTTGTGAACTTTCACTTATCGGTCTACTACTTAGATCATAATAACTCAGCTCAGGTGAATAGCTAGGATGCCGAACTGGTTGAATTTCTTCCTTACGTTTCTCAAAGGATGATTCATCTGTTTGTTGATAATGAGATGCTAGCACTTTGCCAGTTTTAAGATTTATCCAGCTTCCTTTTGGCATGGATAATGAATCATAAGTGAGCGCGGTTTCATATTCCACCTCTACATAAGCTAAAGACTGGGCACTCAACATACTCCTACTTACATGAGAAACTAGCACTTTCTCAACTTCATCAATACTCTGCACTTCATCCCAAGACTGCTGAGTACTGAGATCTGACACAGCAGTTTCAGATGGTTTATTGCTACTGCAGGTTTCCTGACCAAATTTTGCTTCACTCAATTTCACATCAGATATGGGTGCTTTGGGACAACCTGCAGAATTTCCATTGTTCTCCAAAGCTGTTTTACTAAGCAAGCTCATACTTGTCTGCTGGCCATGATTTATCAGTAATTTTCCAGTTTTTCTATTTAGCCAGACATCATTTTCTAGAGAAATTCTGCTATATGTCTGCAGAGCTTCATCTTCCCCCTCTACATATGATGATGAACTGTCAAGGGTACTCCTGCTTGCAGACTCATAAGTCTGCTGTGCATCATTTGAGGGTGTGCTCCAAAGGATGTCATTATAGTGAAATTCATGTTTCACTGACTGCTTACTTCCTTGATGGAGTTCCTGTTCCACATCCAGTTTGCTGCTTATTTGGAGAGTCATCCCTTCTTCCTGTTCAGAAGCCATTATTTCTTGCTGTTGGCTGGCCTGCTGGGATGATATATCTTCTGCCTGTTGAGATGTTTCTATCTGCTGACTGGCTTTTTGGGATGCTGGTACTTCTGCCTCTTGGCTGGCCTGTTGAGATGTTGTTAACACTGCCTGCTGGCTAACCTGCTTGGATGCTACTATTTCTGTCTGCTGGCTATCTGGTTGGAATGTTGTCACCTCTGGCTGTTGGTTGGCATGTTGGAATGGCAAATCTGCATGCTGGCTAGCTTGGCAGTATTCCACCACCTCGGCTACTTTGGATGCCACCATCACCACCTCCTGGCCAGATTGTTGTGAACCTAGTAACTCAGGCTTTGGAACTCCATCTATTAAAGCATCCTCCTGTAGACTTCCTCTTTGGGACTGCAGCAACTTCTCTTGTTGGTTTCCCACAATGGGTTCATCTTTGTAGGACTCCTGCAGTTCTTTTTCTGCTTCATTACCTTCAAAAGATATTAGTTCTTTCTCTTTAATCAGTACTGCTGCTGCCATCTGATTCTCAGGCTGAGACTCATCCTTACAAGTATCTTGCTGTGCTACAATTTTCTTTCTGTCATCATCAACACAATGTATTTTATCAAATTCAGTCTTTTTTTCTTCTGGCGTGGAATTCCTAGCAAAACTTTCCTTAAGTGTGAGATTTGCTTTTCTTGCTCTATGCTCCTGAAGCCAACTTCTTTCAGTTTGTTGACTGCTACATGTCATTACTTTACCAGTTCTTCTGTTTTTCCAGGTATTCATTCCAACTGAAATAATGCTGTAAGTTTGCTGAGCCTTTGAAGCAAATGAAGGCTTTTGTTTTGAATCATTTATGTCACTTTCAAGAGTATTATCCCCAGCCACTTTTTTCACTTTATCAGCAACCAGCTGATGTTCTGCCTCTACCACAGTAGGTTGTTTACTTTCCCATTGAGGCAGTAATGTAATGGATTGTTGGCTAAGACTCCAAGACTCAGGCATGATGGCTTGTTCACTATCGGTCTGGGATTTGGGCATGATGAGTGATTCACTGCACCTTTGAGATTCTGATGTATCAGGCTTTACATTGTCCCTCCTACACCTGCATTCTATCAGTGATTCAGTGCTCCTTTGGGATTCAGGGATGACAGGCTGTTTGCTATCCCTTTGGCACTTAGATACAGTAAGTTGTTCACTGCCCTTTGGGGATTCAAGCTCATATGGGTGATCACCATCTCTTTGGAATTCTGGAATAGTGGGCCGTTCACCATTATTTTGGGACTCAGATACAGCAGGTTCATCAAACTTCTGGGACTCAGGGCAGATGAGCTGTTCATTGCATTCTGATGGTTCTGGAATAGCAGACTGCCCGTTGCCTTTCAAAAAGTCAAGCAAAAGGGGATATTCATTGCCTATTTGAGGCTCTGGAAAAATGGGTTGTTCATTGTCCCTCTGGGACTCAGAAACTGGGGGAAGATTTGCCTTCTGGAACCCAGATACAAGATGTGATTCAGTAATCTTCTGGGATACAAGTGTTTCACTAGCTCTCCTGAACTGGGGCAAGTTGGGTAGTTCACTAGAATCCAGAGACTGGAATATGCTGGGGGGTGCACTAACCCTGCGGGAATGGGGCACGTTGGAAAATTCTATTCCCTGGGATTTAATCAAGGATGGTCCACTGGCCTCACATTTCTCAGAAAATAATTCACTGGTTGTTGATTCACTTCCAAAAGGCTGTTCACTAGTCCTGTGAAGCTGCATGATGTAGGGTGACTCATTAGTTATCTGGGACTCAGGTTCTTCAGTGGCTCTCAAGGATTCAGACACTGTACATTTTTCACTAAATCTTTCAGATACAGGAAAAACAGTTTGTTCACTGCTCCTTTGGGAGTTAGGAGGAGTTGGGTATTCAGTGACCTTTGGGGATTCAGATAAAGTGAGCTCTTCACTGCCTTTTTGGAATTCTGGGGCAGCAGACACCTGTCTACTTTTCCCGAACTCTGAGATAATGGATTTGTTGCTATCCCTTTGATATTCTGGAATGGTGACCTGGCCACCAACCTTCTGTTCACCATTTGTTTGAGATTCAGGAACAAAAGATTGTTTGCCTTCCCAAGAATCTGATTTAGCAGGCAGTTCACTTGCTTTCTGGGTTTCAAGTGATATAAGCTGTTTGCTGCTTCTTTGGGATTCTAAACTTGGGGAGTGCTTACTATCCTCATGGGACTCAAGCACAGCAGCTTGTTCTCTGCTTCTTTTGGTCTCAAATGCAGTATACTGTTCATTAGTCCCTGACTTTGAACTAATTCTTTGAGATTTTTGAACCCCAGGCTCATTACTCTTGGATAGTGCTTCTTTACTGGCAAGTTTCTGTTTTTTCTCTCTATAATTCTGAAGCCAGCTATCATTAGTCTGTTGACTCTGGTTTTGCATTAATTTGCCAGATCTTCGGTTTAGCCAAGTAGTTTCCTCCAGTGAAATGATGCTGTATGTCTGTTGACCAAATGACATCTTTTGTTTCAGTGGCATTGTCCTATTCTCAGAAGTGATAGTCACAAGGGGCTCCTTTGCATCATCAATCTTGTTTTCTGTCCCTAGGCTACCATGCTGTGATTTTTGCTTCAGTTCAAATAACATATCACTTTGATTATCTTTTTTTTTAAATTGATGACTATCGTATTCAAATTCTTTTAACCCAGCGGATGGTCTGCTGTGATGAACTTGTCGATCTTCAAGAGGGAAACTATTGTGACGAAATTCTTGCACTTCACTTTGCTGGCTATCATAGAGAGGGTCTATTAAATTTGCTGGTAGACTGCTAGAGCGAAATTCTGTAACGCCAACTGGCTTGTTTCCTTGGCCAAAATCTTGCTGTTTTTCTGGCAGACTGTCAGTGCAGAGGTCTGAAATAACAGGCTTATCTGCTTTTTGCAAGTCATGCTGATGACTACCATGGTGAGATTCTTGCATTCCTAATTGTGTTCTAATTTTTGCAATGCTAACTGTATCAGTCTGTAAACTTTTTTCAAGCAAGTCTCTTTTCAGACTCTGCACACTATCTGTCTGCTGAGCTTGGTCAATTTTAATTTTTCGTATTTTTCTACGTTGCTTTTTTTGTTGTTCCTCTGATTTTGTTTTTTCTGATTCTATTTGTTGGCTTCTTAGTTGGGTCTCCTGCTGTACTCCAAATATTTTTGCCTCTTGAATATTATATTGGTATTCTGGTACTGCAGGCTGTTGACTATCTTGCTTTAATTCTTGTCCCTGGCGCTTTTGAATACTGCGCTGAGATTCTTGTACTGCAACAGATTGACTACCTCGCCTTGATTCTTCCCCATCTGACTTTTGATTACTGTGCTGAGATTCTTGTACTGCAGCTTGTTGACTAGCTTTCCTTGATTCTTGCCCCTGTAGCTTTTTTATACGATGCTGAGATTCTTGTACTGCAATAGATTGACTACCTTGCCTTGATTTTTGTCCTTCTGGTTGTTGAATACCATACCAAGATTCCTGTACTGCAACAGATCGACTACCTTGTCTGGATTCTTCCTCCTCTGGCTCTTGAATACTGTGCTGAGATTCTTGTACTATAACAGAACAACTGCTTTGTCTTGATTCTTGCCCTTCTGGCTGTTGAATACCATGCCAAGAATCCTGTACTGCAACAGATTGACTATCTCGCCTTGATTCTTGCTCTTCTGGCTCTTGAATACTGTGCTGAGATTCTTGTACTATAACAGAACAACTGCTTTGTCTTGATTCTTGCCCTTCTGGCTGTTGAATACCATGCCAAGAATCCTGTACTGCAACAGATTGACTATCTCGCCTTGATTCTTGCTCTTCTGGCTCTTGAATACTGTGCTGAGATTCTTGTACAGTCACAGATTGGCTACTCCTCGTTTCTTGTCCCTCTGGTGGCTGAATACAGTGCCAAGATTCTTGTACTATATCCTTTTGAGAAGTTTGTTCTAATTCTTGCCCTTGTAGCTGTTGCATACTATGTTGAGATTCTTGTAACACAGGTTTCATTTCAGAAGCCCCAGAAAATGTTAACGTTTCAGTGTGTAATGTTTCTTTTTCTGAATTGTTTCTTAGCATGGATTGATGAAAAGGAAGTAAAAGTTCTGCAAGTGTTTCTGGACCACAAGCAATACTAGTTTGCTGATAACTAGATATCTTCTGACCTGTTCTTTCACTAACTGAAGTCCTTTCTTTCATTAAATGTGCTTTGTTCAAGGGCTGTCCCTGAAAAAATGTTTTGCTTGGTAGATTTTGAACACAAATGGCTTGTTCATTGCTGTGTGGAGATTCAAGTCTATTTAAATCTTGGCTACAAAGGTGTGAGACTTGTGTCTTTATTTGCTGACTATCATATTTTTCTACTTGTTCGGTTCCATAGCCAGATTCTTGCCCACACGCTTTTTTTATTTCTGTCTCTTCAGGAAAAATAATCTCCTGTTCAAAGCCCTCTTGAAAAGACTTTGGGGTTTGTAAAGGCTGGTAAGCAACAGGCTGCTGATTATTACAATAGGATTCTTGGTCTTGAAGTTGAGGACTGATGGACTGCAATTGTTTCTTAAAAGGTGTTACACTACTTGTCCTTGCAGAAATATTTGTCTGCTCACTTTCATCCATTATTTCTTTTCGTCTAAAAATGCTCACCTTGCTATCTGTTTGAAGAGACTTGTCCACATTTTTTCCAGAAATTGTTCTTTTTATAAGTTCTTGTTCCATTATTTGTGTAGAAGAGCCAGTTTTCTGATAGTGACTGATCTAAGTATAATTCTCATTTGGGTCAGAAGTAGGTTCCAGACTCTCCAAATTGAGTATTTCCTCATTCCCAGGATTTATCTGGGCAAGTGCAATTTCAAAATCAGCTTTTCTTTTAGCAAAATTGATAAATTAATTATGAGGCCCTGAGGTACCAGCTTTTGTAGCATCAGCAAGCCAAATCTCCTTTCTAACCAAGCTGTTTTCTTTTAAAAAGCTACATGTAAAAGAAACATAAATGCAACTTTCCTGATCCCAGTTCATAACAATTAATTCTTTTCATCAGGAATGTGACTTGGATGTAGGTTGGAACATTTTCTAGATGATGGTAAACCTTTGTTGGGTGCGTGTTTCTTATTTACATCCTGTTGGAATCATGGCCTTTTATGTCTAGATTAAGGAGTTAGCAAGTAATTTGCCTGATGATGGCTTCCTGTTCTTACTCCAACTGCCTTTGTTCTACAAGCATCAGAAAATGGTCTGTGACATCACTGCACAATGTGCTCCAATCATTTATCTTATATCTAAGCAAGATTCTAAGTCCAAGTCTTTAGAACTAGAATTAGAGTTCATTTTTTGCCATTCAAGGGAAGCAACTGAAGCCTCGACTATTCTTCTTACTGTCTTCTAAAGTAAGTGGCTTTACAAAAAGGTAACTAATAATAATTTCCCTTAACCAATTCTTAAGTGTTGCCTTAGAGTTATGAAATATTTTAGAAAATTGTTGAAAATAATGGGTTTGTAGAATGCAAAACTGATCATTTAATAATTTCCTTTTGCTAGATTTTCTGGCAGCCTTCACTAACTTCATTCCTTGGCTAGAATTTATGAGAGATGCAATTCAGCATGTTTGTATGGGACAAAAGACAGAACTTTTGATTAGATGATAGTTTGGCTGACATGAGGAAAAAATTCTCCAGGTCACTTGGCTTCATGAAGGTATGGAGGTATGAAACAGGTCAGTATTTATGTATTTATTTCATTGATTTATTGAATTTATTTGCTGTCTATTTCATAGGAAATGACGTTGAGTGGCTTTCAGCATTAAAACATTAAAAAACTAGCAACTAAATATCTTTAAAAGAAGAAAAATAGAAATCCCAATCAAAATATAGTTAAAAGATGGGGAGAGGGAACAGGATGCAAGGAGGGAGGATAGGATTACCTCTTACAACTGCCTCCAATATGATGTTTCCCCCATGAAGGACTCAGGCCATCTGGCAGAGCCAGATCTTCAGGCTCCTATGGAAGGAGAGAATGGTGGGAGCCAATCTCACCTCAGTGGGTAAGATGTTCCATAATATGACAAAGCCCTTCTCCTGGACTCTGCCAGCCAGAATTCCTTGATTAATGGGGCCTGCAGCATGCCTACTCTGCTAGCACAGGTGGGCAGGACCTTTCAATCTCTATCAGCATCAATTGGGACCAGCCTTGGAGAAAGAAGCCAACCAATGCAAAACTGAGTCAGCCAGCCCCAAACCCCACAGCTGGCCCAAAAGGATACCATGGTCAAGGACTATCTCTCAAGGCTGCTGAGAGATCACGAAGATCAAGGATGGTTGCACTACCCCATCCCAGTCTTGCCAGAGATCATCTACTAGTGCGACCAATGCCTTTTCCATCTACTAACTGGGTCTGAATTCTGGCTGAAAGATAATCTGTTTCATCAAGGACCCCTGCAGCTGTCAAGCAACCACCTTTTCTACCACCTTCCCTAAGAAGGGAAGATGGGAAACTGAATGGGCGTCTGACAGGCAGGTGGGATCAAGTGATGGTTTTTAAGGAGGAGACAAACTGGAGCCTCCTGCAGTGAGAAATTTATCACTGCTTGAAGAGTATGATATTCTCTTTTAGTTTGTCTTGTTTTGCATGTTATATTAGTTCTAAATACAGCAACAATAATCCATTATTTGGAAAGACCAGTTTCTATGCATTTTGAAAAACAAAATTATACTGATGAAGCTGGTTTCAAGTCTGCATGCTTTCACTGATACAGGGACAAAGTATGCTTATCTGTATATTTGCAGTAGAATATCGAAGCACAAGGAGCCAAAAGATGCTGCCAAGAAAAGGTACAGAGAAAGTGTAATCCCATTATCTCACACTTTGAAGCTCTAGTCTAGAAAGAAAGCTTAAGAACCTGGAATTTTAGGTGGCATTCTCATTAATCTTTTCAGGCTATAGGAGTAGGCTGGAAAGAGAAAGAACACTGCTAGGAAATGACTAAATACAAAAATACAGATTATTAGACAGCCAAGATTCCTTCCAACCCTATAATTCTATGATATACACAACAATATGAAATCAGTTTCCAGTTCTTTAGCTGTTGTTTGCCGTCAATCACATTGATTTCTTCCCAAAAATCTAGGTTATCATAATAGTATATGTGCAAATCCATGCAGTGTATACTTATGTAATTGGTAAATGGAATGTTTTTTAGTGCACAGATTTTCTAAGTGCTGTCTAAGGCTTTTTCATATGGTACTCAGTGTGCATATACTATAACCAGTAGAACAACCTCAGCCAATGTATGCCATGTCTGTTAGTTTTGATACTTGAAACTTTGTGATCTCCAATTCTTTATCTTCTATTATCCCATACTATTGCCACATCAATTATCCACATTTTCTTTTTTTTAGCCACAGTTAAATCTGGCTTATTATATGCCAAGATTTTATCAGTTTCTATTTGTAAATCCCACAATATTTTAACCTCATTTTTAACTACTTTTTCAACTATATGATCCCACCAACATTTCATTACTGGGACATGATAATTTTTACAGATATTTCAGTGAATCATCTTGGTGACTAGATTAGATCTTTGTTTATATTTCTGACTGTAATTTTTAATTTTAGCTTCCTGTCTGATCTTCTGCTTTGGGATTGAATATTATTTTGGTTTTGGTTTCATAATTCTCATACCCATAATTCTTATAACCATCACTTATGTACTGTAGGCAAGCTGATTGGTCTGTTCTATAGATGTTATTTTAATCCTTAGTCCCAGATCTGTGTTACTACTTTTTATGCTGGAAATCTTCTGTCTTTCTACTAGTAATTCTAATAAGCCATAATCTTGTTTTATTTATTTTCAGGAGTGGGAGGGCGTCAGTCCATAGGTTGTTTCAGTGCAGACCTGCATTGGTTCTGTTATTATTTGTTCTAAGCTATTATTATATTTCTATCCTACCTTTTTTATACATAACTCTAGGTGTTGAACATAACTAACACTGTACTCCTGCTGATTTTCGAGATGCTTGTGACTTATATGCTCAACCCAAATACCTACATCATAGTTGACAGTTTTTTCTCATCTAGTGTCACCGTCCATCAGAATTACACCTGGAGTCTAATTTATCAAAATTGTAGAAAGACTAAAATATTTCAATGCTGGTTAACTCATTCTTGAGAAAGGAGATTGCCTTTCAAGGAGGCATTGGTTCGCCCCCTCCTCAAGAATCACTAGATCCCACCATACTGGACAATTTTTTTAGGGAATGTTGTGGGAAAGGTGATCATGAAGCAGCTTTAGTGGACTCTGGATGAAGCAGATTATCTGGATTTCTTTCAGTCAGGATTCAGACCTAGATATGGGATAGAAACAGCATTGGGTATAATTTTGGATCATGTCTGGCAGGAGCGGAGTGGGGGATGATGTGCCCATCCTGGCTCAACCTCTAGCTATTTTCTGATATGTGGGAATGACCTTGGAAGACAGGGTAAGGAGATTCAACCAAAGGCACAGTCAGATAAAAGGCAGCTTAGCCAACAGCAGGAATATGATTGGGGCAAGAAGCTCAGAAGAGTTTGTCCTTTGTTTTCGGGCTGTAAAGGATTAGATGGGGAGGGAGAAGTACTTTCAGTCTTACGTCAGGAAACACAACCTGATGAATTAATTCTACATTATTGTAAGGTTACATTATAACAGAATCTTGCCAGTCTGGAAGTACTCCTCTTGTTATGTTGCAAAAGTATTGTGGAGATTTGAAGCTCAACACTTTTCTGCGTTGCCAATCCATATCTTGACGAAATAGGTATGGATTGGCAACGCACACACGAAATGTGTTGAACTTCAACTCTCCACAATACTTTTGCAACATAACTAACGGAAAGGAGATTAGGGGAGTATCTCTGGAAGGTACCTGAGGATGATTTTAGGAGTGGGCAGCTTCTGGGGCCGCATAAGAGCGAAGCCTCCTATTTCTTCCTGGCCATGACGTTTCTGGTACCACAACCGCTCTCCGCCCGCACTTCACTTGAGCGACTACCGAGCAAAAAGCCATCCTCAGGGAAAAGCAAGGCAAGCCGGCGGCCCCACCTCTACTGTGTATCCGAAGGGGCCGCCTTCTTTTCCCATTGGCGCTTGCCCGACAGGCCGACTCCCTCTTCCTCCGGTCCTCTTCCCGGGCCGCTAGAGAGCGCAACTGGACCCTGCCCGCTGGTTCAGGTCGGCCTCTGCGTTTGCGCAGTGCGCGTGAGACCGAGGCAGCCGCGGCCCAGGCTTGGGAAAGTCGAGCGGCGGCGCCTGCTGCGGCTTGCGGCGGGGCCCGCGGCTTGGGGGAAAACGGATGTGACCGCGGTTGGCCGGGCCTGCGGGCAGGGCCCTGGGAGCAGTTGAGCAGCTCCGTTGCCCCTTCCTCTCCCCCGTCATCCATCCCAAGGCGCGGGAGGAAGAAGAGGGGCTATGCAGCCGCCTCAGCCGCCCCCCTACGAGTTCCTCAGCGAGGAGAACGGGCAGAAATGGCGGGGGCTCCTCGTGCCGGCCCTGCGTAAGGTCAGTCCCTCCTGGCGGCGGCGTCCTGTCATGTGGGCGCGCGCTCTTTCGCACGCGGTCCTTCAAGGTGGGGAGCTGCAAAGCAACACCCCCACCCCACCCACCCCGCCGCCTCCGTTGCCAGGCGTCTCCCGGACAACGGGGATCCTTCCTCTTGTCAGTCCGCAAAGTGCTCTCGCTCCCTCCTCCTCCTCCCCCCCCCACTTCGGCGTGCTTCAGTTTACCTCACGCGAAGGGTCCCTTCCGAGCCTTAGGGAGCCGCCCCCGTCAGGGCACGCCCCCTTTCACCTCTCAATAAAGCTGCCCTGCCTAAGCCGACTGCTCTCCGTGGCCCCTCAGGCGCCAGGCGACCTTGCCCTTGGAGCTTTCTTTTCTTGCCACCGATTTCTCACAACCTATTGCGTTGCACGTTGTGATGTAGTGCTTCAAGTGGACTGAGGGGCTTTGGGGTAGGTCGCTGCCTCCGCTCAACCTACCTCACAAGAGGTTCTTGCGAGAGAATATTCTTTTGTGAACTCCTAGAGTTCAATCTCAGCAATACACAGGAACTTATTTGCAGGGTTAGAAGAGGGAAGCTGTGGCAGTGTGGAAATTCCCTATGCTTTCCCAAGAGAAACTTTCTGACTTGTTGATAATTAAACTTGTATGCCGCCTTACTTGGGTTTATGGTCTGTACATTGGTTAAAAATTCCTGGAGGAGATAACGGGGCTTCTTTCTAACAACGAACAAATAAATATAATGCAGGTAGGTAGTCCTTGCTTACCGACTACCTCACGGGGTGACTGAAATTAAAATGACGCTAAGAAAACCCTTTGCAATCAAGCCTCACAATTATAACCATTACAGCTTTCTGCAGTCACATATGATCACCACTGAGGTGCTTCTCAACCAGTTTGTAACAGGCAGAGTTAATAGAGAAAGGGGACATAAATTCATAAATTGTGATGATGTGATTTTTTTTCTTGTATATATTAAACTCAGCATCTCTTAACTCAGAACCTTTCAGCTATATTAAGTTGCAGTCTGGGACCTGGGCATCTTGTTGAAGATTATAATAACCGTATGTTGTATGTTCCCATCTTTTTACATGGAACTGCCAAAAAGCATCTTCAGTCACCATGTGATTCAGATGTTCTTCTGTACAATTACACAGATCATTCTATGGTATATTATTCTTTAGTTGGCTCCTTGTATAGACATACCTCCTGCCTTGTATTTACCTCTTCTGTATTGACATTGACATCATGATCGTATTGATCATCATGCTCCTGTAAATGTTTATGTGAGGAAGGCAGTTGAGTAGATTTGTATGTATTTGGAAACTGCAAATATACCAGGCATACTCAAACACACTATAAAGATATGAAAGGAAGAAAGGTGTTCATACTGCATGATGTTGACTATTGTTGGAATAATGAATTCAGTCTAGATAAGATGCTGGTCCAAACTATGTAATGTGATTTGTATATTTGTTTTTGACTCAATAAGAATGAGTCCTTTTGCTGTGATGGATTCATAGTAAGCCTAGCAGTGTGAATGAACTAGTAATCTGAGTCACTGACTTATCTGTCTGAGCACAAACCAATTTTTATATCATTCCATAGTCTAGGGCAGACATGTCAAACACAAGGCCCGGGGGCCGGATCCAGCCCGCGAAGTGGTTTCATGTGGCCCGCAAAGCGATTCTGGAAACAGTGAGGGAACGGCCCCCACTGCCTTGGCCCTGGCCCAGAGACCCTTCTTCTGCCAGAGACCCTCAGATCTGTCCCACTCCTGTCCAGGCCCCCATAGGCACCCTTGATGCGAATGATGTAGAGCTGGCCATGCCCACCCACTAGGCCATATGCACTCTAGCCACGCCCACCCAGCAGGCCACGCCCACCCTGGTCATACCCGCCCGGCCCCTTGAGGGCAACTGCAATGCTGATGCGGCCCTCAATGAAATTGAGTTTGACACCCCTGGTCTAGGGTATTTATTACCAGTCAAAGACTAGTCACAGAATCTGCCTTTCTTCTAAGAAACTAAGGAATGTTTTGATTATCTTGTATGGTTTAGTATAATTTGATTTTTATAGCATAGCATTACATTTCAGGAAATGTGCAAGAGTTTTGTGATTGAATTGAGATGGAGCTTTCCTGTATTACCAAGCTATAGTGTGATTCTAATTGTACCACTGGCAATATCTATTTCTTTTTAAATAGTTTTCAAAACTCAGAAAAAGACAAGCAGAACTATGTAAGCATTTTTCTCTGACCTAGTTCATGTGCTGAACTAAGACACAATGAATTTATTTGATTTATTATGTTGCATGAAACCAGGAGTCTATAACACATACTTTATGACTTAGTGTACTTTGTGAACTCAGTCATTTATGGATTACTTAGTAAATCAATTTAAGTGGCTTAACATTGTATGTGAACCCAGTTATATATTTTGGCCTAATTTATTTTGTCCACAAAGTCATTGTAATTTGTAAACCATCATTCATACTTTCAGTATACATCCCTTTCCCCACCATCCTCATATTTTATGGCAAGTTGAGAACATGTCATAGGCACTGTCACAAAATGATTTCATGATATTTTAGCTTTTTGCAAAGAAGATAAAGTGAGTGCTTTATTTTACTGGTAGATATGTATATTTGTATGTATGTATGTGTACACACACACACACACACACACTTTTTCCCCTAAGGATGCCTCCAAAATACTCAGAGGAATTATGGAAATACAAGTTATGTTTGAGGCTGATGCTTTGCTTTGTAACATGCTCTCCATTCATTTTTTTAATTAAAAGAATTTTAAAAAATTGGCAAGCCTGCCAGATTTCAAAGAACATATTATTGCTCCAAGAGCAATGCTTTGGACTTGGCTTAGCATGTGAGAGATGCCAAAGCAATAATTTCAGTAGAGAAGATACTTGCTATTCTGATCATTTAAAATTTATTCCAATTGGTATTATACAAATGTTATTTCTGTCCATGAAAAAAATGCAGGAAAATGATTTCTTCTCCCTTCCATAAATTTAGGAAAGATTTATGTTTACAGAAAGATCCATATAATAGAGAGAAAAACTGTTTTTCCTGGATTATCTTTTATCTGTCTGCTTTTTCTTGTTATAGAGCTAAATGGACAAATGTTTGTCCATTTTTTTCCAGTTAAAATATAAGTTTGTATATAGGAAGATTAAAGAAAGATTAAATTAAAAAGGTAAAGAAGGGTTTGAGTTAGTTTCGGTTCCAAGTGACAGAAGTTCCAGCAGTTTTCTTGGCAATAAAATGAAAATAGTTTTCTCTTGGTCAAGTGGAAAGAACATCCCAGAAGGCGACAGTGGCAAGCCACTTTTCTAACTTAGCCAGGAAAATTATTTTGGAGGCTGTCAACAGGAGTTGAAATTAATTAAAGGACATCTTTAATACTATGCCTGCAATTTCAACTTTTGAGCACTTAAATAATTCATTAGAAACTGCTTATTTTTAGTATTTACAGGTTTTTATATTTGTGCTGTGTATACATATTTTGTAGTGTAAACTATCAAGTCTTTTGAGCCTGGTTATACAGACGCATTCTGTTCCTTGTAGGGGCCTTTTATACTGTAGTCTTGAGGCTGTGTAGTTCCTTATTGCTATGAGGTACAAATGGTTAGAGAGTTATCAAAGAAATCCCATGCAAATATTAGGTAAATATATTTTACACACAATAAGTTATCAGTAGAAAATTCAGGGGGAAAAATTAATTGATTATTGCAATACATTTTATGTGGGGTTCTCCTTGAAGAAGATTCAGCAATATATTTTAGTAAAGAACATGGTACCAAAACTCCTGACTAGTATAATAATAATAATAATAATAATAATGATGATGATGATGATGATGATGATGATGATGATGATGATGATGATGATGTTGGAAGGGACCTTGGAGGTCATCTAGTTCAATCCCCTGCTCAGGCAGAAAACCCTATACCATTTCAGACAAATGGCTGGCCAGTCTCTTCTTAAAAACCTCCAGTGTTGGAGCATTCACCACTTCTGGAGGCAGGTTGTTCCACTGGTTAGTTGTTCTAACTGTCAGGAAGTTTCTCCTTAGTTCTAGGTTGCTTCTCTCCTTGACTAGTTTCCATCCATTGCTTCTTGTCCTGCTTTCAGGTGCTTTGGAGAATAGCTTGGCTCCCTCTACTTTGTGGCAGCCCCTGAGATATTGGAACACTGCTATCATGTCACCCCTCACCCTTCTCTTCATTAAACTACACATACCCAATTCCAGCAGCCGTTCCCTATATGTTTTAGCCTCCAGTCCCCCAATCATCTTTGTTGCTCTTCTCTGTACTCTTTCTAGAGCCTCGATATCTTTTTTACATCGTGGTGACCAAAACTGGATGCAGTATTCCAGGTGTGGCCTAACCAAGGCATTGTAAAGTGGTATTAGTACTTCACGTGATCTTGATTCTATCCCTCTGTTAATGCAGCCTAGCACTATGTTGGCTTTTTTGGCAGCTGCAGCACACTGCTGGCTCATATTTAAGTGATTGTCCACTAGGACTCCAAGATCTCTCTCACAGTTAAGTTGTGGGAGATGATCATATTATGTGAGGATTGTAACCTGTTAAGTAAGTCCTTCATGGCTTTGAGTCAAGTAGTGCCTTTTTCTCTTATATTCATATTGGAGTCTTGTAATTTTCATAAGAGGCCTATTATTAAGTACTCTCGTTTGCTGATATGGCTAATATAATGAATGATTCAGAAACGGTTATTTGAGTACTCTTCTGTCAGTGTGACATGCCATCCCTAGGGAGGGCTACTTTGTATTTTTACTTTCTGATTATGTGCTTGAACAAAAGCATCAAGTTTTCAAAGTTTATGAGGAAAGTTATAAATAACTGCAACTTTTCAGAGTTTGTGAGGAATGTTATAAATAACTGCTAACTTAATTTTAATACAGTAAGTTTCAAAATAACTTACTTCAGCTGGGGTGAACATGTTTGCATGCACAAGTTTGGTTGATAGACTTCTAAATTCCCTATCTCTTCAGAAATTTAGTCATCTAAATTCTAAAAGAGGGTATTTTCTAGAATGAGGGAATTGCAAGAAAGTACTGGGCGAAAATATTTCTGCATGATTCATAGTTCTAAATTTAGCAGCATTTTTTCCATTCTCTTTCACATACCAAGGTTTTGAACAATTACAGAAGACGGTAATACTAGATTATTAGTTAATGAAATAAAAGCTTACCCATACCTTCTACATAAATATTCATTATTGGATATTTTATTGTGGAGCACTCAGAAAAATGAGTCTTTTAAAATTATGAGAGAAGTGCTATTGTTGTCTGTATCTTTGTAATCATTAATTTGTCTTTTGATTGAACATAACAGTTATATCTTTCTGCAGGTTCAGCAGCAAGTCCATCCCAACCTTTCAGCCAAGGAAGATTCCCTCTTTTACATCGAGGAACTAATTCTTCAACTGTTAAATAAATTATGCATTGCACAGCCACGGACATTTCAAGATGTGGAGGTATGAATGCAGTGCACGTGAAGGGAGAAAAAACAGGTGTTTCCTCAAAAAACAATGCTAGTGTGAAAAGAGGAACTGAAAAATTCAACAAATTAAATCATGCAATGGAGAGAGTATTACTTCTCTAAACGTAGATCATGAAATATGGAGAATTTTAAAATTGTTATGTGGATATACTGATCAGTATTTGGTATAAGCTGCTGTACATAATGAATATAAAACCAGTAAAATGTTATTTTTAGAGAGCTAGTTTAGAGAGCTAGTTTACTGACAGCAGACCTTTACAAGTAGTCCTTGACTTATTACCACAATTGAACGCAAAATTTCTATTGCTAAGGAAGATAGTTGTTAAGTGAATTTTGCTCCATTTTACGACTTTTCTTACCACAGTTGTTAAGTGAATCACTGCAGTTGTCATGTTAGTAACACAAGGACTTTGCTTGTCAGAAGGTGGCCAAAAGTGACCACCCAGTCCTGGGACACTGCAACTGTCCGAATTTTGATCATCTGTTCACAGGGGTGTTGAAACATTTGTAAATGTGATAAACAGTCATAAGTAACTTTTTTCAGTGCTGTTGTAACATCGAATGGTCACTAAATGAATGGGTTTATTCAGCGAGTGTTCAAAATTGGTGCTGAACGAAGGGAGTTATAACCGATGCCTAAAGTTATGGCTGTTACAATGCCCCCTTGGTCACCTGATTAAAATTTGCACTTAGTAGCAATCCTGCCTGTACAATTGCAGGTATACTGCAACTTCCCCTCACCTACCTATCTCCTCCGCCACCCACCCATCAGTGCACAAAAAACTGCTGTGGCCTTGGTGGTCTCATCCTGCTCACTGGCTACTTCTCCCCACCTCCCCAGGGATCTCTTTTCTCCATCCCATGGCCTGGAGGACTGGGCCCTCTTCCAGCCCATCTCAGCCAGCAGATCCAGGCCCTCTCCCTCTTATTTATTTATTTATTTATTTATTTATTTATTTATTTATTTAATTTATATACCGCCCTTCTCTCAAGAGACTCAGGGCGGTTAACAGGGCAATACGTAAAAGACAAATACAAAAGTTAAAATTATTAAAACATGATTAAACAATGCCCATAGTACAAATAGTACAAATTTAAAATTAAAGTCATAATAACAAACCCACCCCATCCCATCAGGCCAGGCCCGCTTCCTTAAAGAGATGGGTTTTAAGGTCGCGCCGGAAGGAGCGGAGGTCGGGCGCCATCCGGAGCTCTACCGGAAGATGGTTCCATAAGTCCGGTGCACCCACAGAGAACGCTCTCCCCCTGGGGGCCACCAGTCGGCATTCTTTGACCGGCGGCACCCTGAGGAGGCCCTCTCTGTGGGAGCGTACTGGGCGGAGGGAAGTTGACGCCGGCTGCAGGTGCTCCCCAAGGTATTCTGGACCCATGCCATGGAGGGCTTTGTAGGTCATTACCAACACCTTGAACCTCACCCGGAAGACAACTGGCAACCAATGCAGCTCGCGGAGCAAAGGTGTAACACGGGAGTATCGGGAGACCCCCGACACAACTCTCGCGGCTGCATTCTGTGCCAGCTGGAGCCTCCGAGTGGTCTTCAAGGGTAGCCCCATGTAGAGAGCGTTGCAGTAATCAAGACGAGAGGTCACGAGCGCATGAGTGACCGTGCGCAAGGCATCCCGGTCTAGACAGGGCCGCAACTGGCGCACCAGGCGAACCTGGGCGAACGCCCCCCTAGTTACAGCTACAATATGGTCTTCTAAAGAGAGCTGTGAATCTAGGAGGACTCCCAAGTTGCGAGCCCTATCTACAGGAGGTAATGACTCACCCCCCATAATGAGGGGTGGGATATCCTGAATATCCCGGGATGCCGGTACGCACAGCCACTCCGTCTTGTTGGGGTTGAGACGAAGCCTGTTCCTCCCCATCCAGACCCGGACTGCCTCCAGGCGGTTATGCCCATTATGCCCATTATGCCCGCCTCCACAATTACACAAAAAGTCAAAGGTAAGTGGACCCAGGTATGATGGGGCAGGAAGAGGGCCTGGCCCTCCTAGCCATGGCAACTTTCATGTGCTGGTGGGTGCTGAAGCCCCCAGGGCCTGCCCCATCCCCTGAGGGAGCACTGTGGAATTGCTTAATGGCCTACACAATAGCAATAGCACTTAAACTTATATACCGCTTCACAGTGCTTTACAGCCCTCTCTAAGTAGTTTACAGAGTCAGCATATTGCCCCCAACAATCTGAGTCCTCATTGTACTGACCTCGGAAGGATGGAAGGCAGAGTCAACCTTGAGCCAGTGAGATTGGAACTGCCAAACTGCTGGCAATCATCAGTCAGCAGTATTAGCCTGCAATACTGCATTCTAACCTCTGCACCACCACGGCTCTTAATGCCTCAGTAGTTTAATGCACAATTGGGAGAGTGGGATTGCCATCATGGAGCAAAGTGGTCAGGTGGGCATCTTGCTTAGCAATTGTTTCACTCAGAGACCAAGAGTTTGGTTCCAACTGTGGTTGTAAGTTGAGGACTACCTATAATGCTCCTCTACATTAAAGCATACAAGAGAAATTGCATGGTTATTACACATAAACGTATATGTTTGTGACAGAAAATCATTTTTTCTTAATTACTAATGGTGTGTTCAGTTCCTTTGCATTACTCTGTTTCCCTCTCAAGCACAAGAATTAAAATAATATTTTGAAAAGTATTTTGAGCCAATGCAGTGCTGCATGGCTGTTTGAAAGGGAAAAGAATACTCAGAGAAATAAATGATATACTCTAGCCAAAATTTAAAGAAACAAGTCTGGCTCTCTTTTTTTGTTGAGAATCTGACAGCTGGTTTTTTTTGCACTGGGGCAGGAGCGTGTTCAAAAGACATTTCCTCATCCAATTGACAAGTGGGCAATCGCAGATGCACAGTCAGCTATTGAGAAGCGAAAACGAAGAAATCCTCTCCTGCTGCCTGTGGACAAAATACATCCTTTATTAAAGGTATATTGGGAGAAAAATATTGATCATTTAATATGACATTTTTAATCTGCTAAATTTAATAATTTCCTCTTCTGTCCTTCACTAAGACACTCTTCCCTGAAAAATATGAAATAATTGTGAAATAGCAAAGTATAACTAGACATGCAGAAAAATATACCTTTCCTTGGACGAAAAGTGAGTGTCCTGTGATTAGAAAAGAGGAAAAGATTAAATCAGAGAGAAAAAAATGCAATTTCTAGTTGTAGCATTTATAAATAAACTCCACTCTTGTGACTTAACAAACTCACCCACCAGTAGGAAGAATAAAGTGGGTAAAAAGAAATCCAGAATGGTGCCAGCTTCACGATAGTATGTAGAATCCTATACATGGAGGTTATAGTTCTCTTTTGGGAGGCTTGTGTGGATTCTGCAGGATCATTGACTCCCATGTTAGTGTGCGTATCCCTTGCACTCTTTCCATCATGAAGTAACATTCTTTTTGGGCACAGCTGTCATCAAATGAACATGTGTGATGTCTGAATATTTCCCCTCAAAAAAAAAGATGTTCACAATAGTTTGCAAGAATTTCTCTTAAAACTGCCAAAATTACAAAGAATTTGGGTGGTTTTGAGAAGGGATCAGAGACATCTTTTTCAGGTATCTTGTGTTGCCTTGCTTGTAAGTATGCTTGCAGTACCCAACATAATAAATGGAAATTTGTACATATTCTTTTGTGTTAATTTTCAGGAGGTTCTTGGTTATAAAATAGATTATCACATGTCTCTTTACATTGTGGCTGTCCTGGAATACATCTCTGCTGACATCTTAAAATTGGCAGGCAATTATGTTTTCAACATACGACATTTTGAGATTTCCCAACAGGACATTAAAGTATCCATGTGTGCTGATAAGGTGAGGTTCTATGGATATCCCAAATTTATGTACATATTTCTGCTCAATTATATAATTGTTGGGTATTGTTCTTACCTGATAGCTATTTCATCTTGCCATAAATAGTATCTTTGTTATAGAGGAGCTTTAAATTACATTTCTGTGTCAATAACATCTACTCAAAGAAATTATGACACTTTTCTCAAGAAATTGTATATCAACTTATTAGTCAATAAAATATTGAATTTGATAGTTTTTCAAAAAGGCCATAACTTCATATTGGGTTATAAAATATTTGCTCTTGTGTAAAATACCTCTTCTCTATTTAGGTGTTAATGGATATGTTTGATCAGGATGACATTGGTTTGGTTTCCTTATGTGAGGAAGAACCTTCTTCTTCTGGTGAACTTAATTACTATGATCTCGTCAGGACTGAAATTGCAGATGAAAGACAGTATCTGCGGGAGCTGAATTTGATCATAAAAGTATTTCGAGAAGCTTTTCTATCTAACAAAAAGCTGTTCATGCCCAATGTAAGTCAGTCTTTTGCCAAATTAGCCCTTCTTGTGATACAATGTATGCTTTGAAATAAATTTAATTATGGTTAAAAACTCTTAAATTTTATTTTAATAAGCAACAGTTAACTAAAAATCTGTTTCACTGCATGTTAATTTTCTAGTTTCTCTTTTTAAAAAAAGTTATTTTTCAAAAATGCAAATTCTTTCTTCATGGAATCAAAATGAATTACCTTATTCTGATGCAGTAGTTGAAATAAATCATAAATAAGGCATAAAATTCCAGTTGAAATCTTGCCATATACTGTAATTGGTATACACAATACATGGAGAAGTTCAACTTTGTGAATGTTTTCCATTCAAAAGAGCAGAATTTCTTATGTAAAATGTCACTTTTTCCATAAACTTTTATTTAAAGAACAGTAGATGAGGCAAGCATTTTATAACAGATAAGAAGTTTGTGTAGAAAAAGAGACCATAAACTAATTCATCAGTCTAAAACAGTGTTTAGATTTGACTTACCAATATTCAGATACCTGTACTTCAACTCTCAGAATTCTCCAGCCAGAATGCCAGGTAGGGAATTTTGGGAGTTGAAATTCAGACATCTTAATGTTGCTAAAATTGAGGAACACTGGTCTAAAATAATACAAAAATCTTCCTTAATCTTTTGGTTTAATTTAACATTCCATCAATTTTTAATCAAATAGCAGAACATTTAAAACATAAATGTAAAAAGATACACATTCAGAATGGATTTTCTTTTCCTCAGGATATTGACATGATATTCAGCAACATCACAGATATCCATGAATTGACAGTGAAGCTCTTGGGATTAATTGAAGACACAGTTGAAATGACTGATGAAAGTAGTCCTCATCCCCTGGTTGGCAGTTGTTTTGAAGATCTAGCAGAAGTGAGTTAGCAATGCTGTTCCCTTTATTATTCAGTGGGATATGACTAATTCAGATTTTTCGGTGGGTTTAAGAATGAATTTCTTCTGCTATGAAGGATTACTCCCTCTCTACCTACAAATATATAATTAGCCTATTAAAGTGCAGGCATATAATACATTTATGTTATTATAAAACTTTTTTTAATAATTGGGAATACAGACTTGAAGAATATACATGGTGGGCAAACCTAAAAAGTATTTTTCTTTAAAAGCCTATTTATTCATTATGAGTTCCTCCAATGTTTGTCTGAATTGAAAAAGCCAGCCTTAATGAGACAGTATCTTAAATTGGAAAAGTACCAATTCAAGTATCATGTTCTTTCAGCTTATTAGCAATTAAAGAATGTCAAAAGTTATATTTTAATAATTGGTAAGTTACTGCGAGTCCCTTGGACTGCAAGGCGATCAAACCGGTCAGTCCTAGAGAAGATCAACCCTGACTCCTTTTTAGAAGGCTAGATCCTGAAGTTGAAACTCAAATACTTTGGCCACCTTATGAGAAGGAAGGACTCACTGGAGAAGAGCCTAATGCTGGGAAAGATTGAGGGCAAGAGAAGAAGGGGATGACAGAGAATGAGGTGGCTGGATGGAGTCACTGAAGTAGTAGGCATGAGTTTAAATGGACTCCAGAAGATGGTAGAGGACAGGAAGGCCTGGAGGAATGTTGTCCATGGGGTCATGACAGGTCGGACACGACTTCGCAACTAACAACAGCAACAAAGTTACTGTAATTGTTTCTTTTGTCACACATGATGACCAAATATTATTGCATAAAACCATTATGAAATTGCTTGTACTCTTCTGAAGTACTAGTTTGTTGCAGAATAGATCATACAGTATGTGGTCATAGCTTCCTTTTCTTTAACTTATAGAAGATACTAAGAGTTTGCCTTTCTACTTCAAAAATCTGCTGATTTAATCATTTTCTTAGAAGTATGATATGTAGAGCAGTTCTTAGGAAAGCTTGCTGATACTTCCTCAGAGATATTTTCAGGCTTAATTAAACCCAAAATCAATTAAACGTAAGTATTATCTTTAAGAACAACCAGATATTGATAAAATTGGGTATAACTCAGTTTTGGAATAATATTAAACCATGGTTTGTTTATAGAAATGCCCTTGCATTGCCCTTCTTTCCTCCCTTTAACACATGGATTCATTCTCAGATGAAAGATTTCTAGTTATTTGTGTTCTATATAGTATACTTACAGTTGTATATTGTTTAAATGCACTTGGATAAAGCTATCCTTCCTATATATTGGTCCAATACCTGTATTGGATGATGTTTAGGTGATTTACCGCCCTGAGTCCTTCGGGAGAAGGGCGGTATAAAAAATAAATTATTATTATTATTATTATTATTATTATTATTATTATTATTATTATTATTATTATTATTATTATTATTATTATTATTATTTAGAAATCCTTTTTTTAAAAAAAATATTTATTTAAAAATTAGTGACATCTAATCTGAATGGCATTTCATTAGCCAAGCTGGATAGATGATATTCCATTTAATATGTAAAAGTGGAAATATTAAAACTTCTCTTATGTAATTGGTAGTTTTTTCTAAATGACATATTTCACAATGCTTATTCTATTTTTCTAGGAACAAGCCTTTGACCCATATGAAACCTTGTCACAGGAAATCCTTTCACCACAATATCAAGAACATTTTAATAATGTAATGGCTAAACCTGCTGTGGCCTTACATTTCCAGGTATATATACAGATTTGAAATTTCTAATATAAAAGTAAAGCAAAATGTCTCTTATCTGATATGTCAGCAATCTTTATAGAATGATTTAAATTGTAGAATCCAGATATTGTTTAATTCCAACTCTTGGCATTTCCCACCTGTATTGCTACAAATTGTAAATTTGCAATGTTGGGAGGTCAAAACTAGATGGACAGAAGTGTTCTTTTTGGAGAGAAGTAACTTTCTCCTTATAACCCTGCCATGCACACCATTGTTGTTCAGTGTTCTTCTGCTGATGGTTTCATGATATTTATCACTGGAAGAGAGGTTTTTATTTCCTTAGACCTTACCTGGGTTCTTTGAGTCCTCATGTTTTTTGGTGTGCTCTTGGTCAGTCACTCCTAGGAAGGGTAACAATAGCATTAAATTGCCCCCATATGTACACAATCTGCCTGACAGCAGGCTTCATAAATAGTTTTATAATCTTTCCCGGCCTTGTGAGCATCAGCAACTGTTTTTCAGACGTTCTCAGAAATCTTTGTTCAAGCCGTGACATGCTTCCACATACCTGCTTTGTAAAGATCAGATTTGATACTGAATTCCAAGAATTCTTTTCTTTAAGATAGGACCGCCCATACTCACACCTGATTATCGTTCTATTGATTGAAACATCTGCTTCTAATTTCCTCTTCAAATAAACTCATAATCCTAGACGTTCATATACTTTTTCCACACACAGATATGTGGCTTTGGATCATCTTCCTCAATAAATAATAAACAAGTATAATATTTTTGACTCATTAATATGGGTCCTCTTTCTTTTAGGATAAAACTAGTGTTTTAGGTAATATTTATGTACAAATATTGAACATTCAAAAGGATTAACAAACTTTCAAGCACCACCATTTACACAGACATAATACAAAAAATTAGCCATTTGATTTTTCATCACTTGTTTACTGGATTCCAGTTCTCCTGTCTAATGAAGACTTATAAGAAATTTTGAAAGCTTTAAATTAATAATTTTCATTGGTCTAATAAAGATACCATTCTTTTCTTTCCTCAGTTGAAAATTCCTATATTGCCATATAACTGCTTTGTCTATGGGTATAGAATAGATTATACCTATGATTTATAAGGACAAGTTCATGGCCTTCAATGGGCTATATGGTTCTCTCAAATGTGGTATTGTTTGACAGGCAAAAATTTGCTGTCCATAACCTACCATGATTCTTTAATTAAGATCACAGTGATTGAATTGAAGTCTTTACAATTTAATTATATATCTGTCACTGAACTAACTTCTTTCCTGAGACAATGAGTATCCCATAGAATCTCTAGAGCAGTGCTCCCAAACCTTTGTGGCATTCACACAAGAAAGAATGGAAGCTTTTGGGATGCCGCTTGCGTGAGTGGAGCTGCACATGCATGCCGGCCCACCTCTTGCGCAGCCCGGTTCTGAATAGGCCATAGCTTGGTAATGGGCTGTGGCCTGGGGGTTGAGGATCCCTGCTCTAGAGACTCTAGAGATGACGATATGTGGGTAATCTATGGCTTGAATGATTTACTTTGCTGAAATGTTCATAAAACCTTCCTCTCATCCTACTAGATGCAATAAAATTATCCTAAATGCTTTTATTGTTAGGATGGACTATAGGGAGGATGTCTGTCTGTCTGTATCTTTTTCACAAAACATGTATGCCATCCTCTCGCTTCTAGGCAGCTCACAGTATAATTTTGAATGTCTTCTGTCTCTTTCATCATTTGTTCTTCCTGTGACAATCATTGAAACAAAACTTGCTTTTTTCCTTCAGTCAATTGCTGATGGCTTTAAAGAAGCAGTACAATATGTCCTACCACGTCTCATGTTAGTTCCAGTTTATCACTGTCTGCACTATTTTGAATTACTACAGGTGAGATATGCTGTTTAAAATAAATTACAAGTAAATTCCATATATAGGTTGAATGTGCAAATATACTAAATCTGGATTAAATAAAAATCTTGCATCTGTCTCATACACCAAATTTGGTCATTTAAACATGAACTATTTACTATTATTGTTGTCTTGTATAATTTTTCATTTTAACTTGACTAGTGTTTGTACCGGCGTTTAAAAAATAAAGTGTGGATTTACTGTATCTGACAGCAAGTTTTAGATACATTCAAAAGACAATGATGTTTTATTAGCATGAGTGAATAATATACACAGCTAATAGATGAGCCTTTCCCAGCTTAGTGCTTTCCAAATTTATTGTCCTATAGATTGTATCAGTTAAAGACTGAAACCTCTTGGAAGCACCAGATTTAGATGTGTTGAAGGCTCATTAGACTATCCTGTATACAGGCCCCGTTAGAGAAAAAAACAACAACACAACTTGCAGAAAAACAATAAGGTGAACATTTCAAACACTTTGAACAGTTATCCATTTTGTGTAACAGCTAAGAGATATTCTTCCATTAATCAAAATATAGATATGCATAACTTGCATAATGTTAAGTGTAAATACTTTTAAGGTAATCAACCATGGGTAGTTAAGCAGTTGATGGTCCATTGATAGTCATTTGACAATATTGAAGGAAGTAGAAGACTTTTATATTGCGTGGGTTGGGAAAGGGTTGAGAAGATATTTATAGACCCTTCACATCCTGGACATAAACTGTTTCAACTCCTCCCTTCAGGACAGTGTTACACTGCATGCCAAAACAACTAATCAGAGGGACAATTGTTTACCTCATGCCAACATTTCCATATTTCAAGATTTATGAAATAGTTTCAAGATTGAAATGTTCCCAAAATGTTTATATCAATTTCTTTTGTGCTGAAAACATTTGAAGTGAAACATTTTGCACATCCTTATTTTTCATTATTGTAGCTACCGTACCTTAAAATTTTATTTCCCTTTCAGTAATTGAAAATGAAGTTGTAATGTGTGCAGAAGAAAATGACCAACATTTGATTATTTAACCTTAAAGAATGCTCTTTATTACTGCTGCTCAAAATTTAAATATAGAATTAGAAAAACCCATCACATATCCTGTGTCAGATGTCCTGCTCTGATAACCAACCATGCTGCTTTTTCATTTATGCTTATCCACAAAAACATAGCAAAAAGTGACTTACAACTCTGTTTGGTAATGTATTCTGACTGCTATTTCAATTAAGTTTACTAATCTGTTTTAAGCATGCTTTTAAAAATTCTTTAAAAAGGTGTAAGTGTCAACAGGATAAGTTATTTATATATGTGCAACTGCCTGAAATAAACATGATCTTTTATCTTTGAACTAATCATTTTTGTTTACTTGAATTGCTAAAATAATTGTTTTGTGAGGTCTGCAGGGAGATGTATTCTTAGATTTGTATACAATTTGTATTTTGGTTACTCAGATGTCTATGAATTCTTCTCTCCTAAACTCCCCATAAATTAAAATATTTGTTCTTTTCAGCAACTTCAAGAATGCAGTGAAGATGAAGAAGACTGTGAATGTTTAAAACAAGCCATCACAGCTCTCCTGAATCTCCAATGTAGTATGGAACGTATTTATAACAAACATTCACCTAGACGCCGGCCTGGGTAAGAAAATTAGTCATGGCATTGTTCTAGCTGCGGTTTAAAGTCTTTGGGAACATTAGCAAATATGTTATTTTTTTATTTTTTTATTTTTTTAATTCCATTTATATCCCACCCTTCTCCGAAGACTCAGGGCGGCTTACAAACTTAGCAGTAGCCTTCATTCTATGTATATGCCTGCTTATTAGGGCTTTCACACAACCCCCAAGCGGCATTATTACAAAGTCAGCTTAATTGCCCCCAACAATCTGGGTCCTCATTTTACCTACCTCGGAAGGATGGAAGGCTGAGTCAACCTTGAGCCTGGTGGGATGCGAACCTGCACTAATTGCAGGCAGCTGGTGTTACTTAAGAAGGCATTAGCCCTCTGCTCCACCAAGGCTCTTTGACATTTGTTGACATTTGAAGAGAAAGGCAGATAATGTCAAAGGAATTAATGCTGTGAGTCAGCACCCTGACACTTTCTTTACCTTCTGTTAAGCCCTTTTTACACATTTTGTTTTAAAAATAAGCAAATATGCTTTGCACAAACTATAGCTGGTAACTGCCAAGTTTAATCTGATAAACTATGCTTTTAGGGAGCCTGTGTCTTGGTTCTACAACCGCCACGTAAGAAGCAAGCATCTGGCCATAAAAAAAATGAACGAGATCCAGAAAAACATTGATGGTTGGGAAGGCAAAGATATAGGTCAGTGCTGTAATGAATTTATAATGGAAGGCACACTGGCAAGAGTAGGAGCCAAGCACGAACGACATGTATTTCTCTTTGATGGTTTAATGATCAGCTGCAAAGCCAACCATGGGCAGTCACGACTTCCAGGTTATAGCAATGCAGAATACCGACTCAAAGAAAAGATGATTATGAGGAAAGTCCATATAGTTGATAAAGATGACACTTGTGAATACAAAAATGCCTTTGAGCTAGTCCCTAAGGATGAGAACAGCTTTATCTTTGCTGCCAAGTCTGCTGAAGAGAAGAACAACTGGATGGCAGCACTGATTTCCCTCCAGTATCGTAGCACCCTGGACCGAATGTTGGATGCTGTACTATTGCAAGAAGAGAATGAGCAGCCTCTGCGACTCCCCAGTCCAAGCATCTATCATTTTGCAGTGGAAGACTCTGAGGAGAACATGGTTTTTGAGGACAATCTTCAGAGCAGGAATGGGATTCCGATCATCAAAGGTGGAACTGTGGTGAAACTCATTGAAAGACTAACTTATCACATGTATGCAGGTATCTGGATTTCCAATATAGCGTTTTCACATGATTGACTTATGGGAGTTATGACTTAATGAAATATTTAATTTGGAATTGTGCTTGCCTTTCTAGATCCTAATTTTGTACGTACTTTCCTTACTACATATCGCTCCTTTTGTAAGCCGCAAGAGCTCCTAAGTTTGTTGATAGAAAGGTAAATAAGACATCTTCCCAATTCCTTGGTGATGAATTTTGATCTCATATTAACAATTTAAAAATTGCTACATTGGTAAGCTCCTGTAATAATTTAAATGTTTGGTACATTTATTTCTGAGCAATCTATTTTAATGGCATTTCCTAATTCCTTTTTTCCAGAATTCATTACATACTTAATTATGTAAAGCTTTTAGAAAGGTTCGTGTGGTTTGGCAATATAAACCTGAAACAGTTTGGACTGTGTTAAAAATAGTCTGCTGGACAAAGATTTTTTTCCTTATAAAAGAAATAAAGCATTGCATTAATGTTTGGATAAATTGTGGTATATTATTAGTAGTTATTTAAGTCCTGATGGAACAGCTGGAGCAAATATTACAAGCATCACATAGCATACAAATGTGACAACAGTTTGCATAGTGTTTTGCCCAAGCAGAATACAAGTTTCGAATTTGATACTAGTGTAAGGATGAAAATGGACTTTCAGAAACAGTAACAATTCAGAATTACACTATTGCATACAATCCACTGGAAAGATGAAGATACAAATATTGACCTGTAACCTCAATTTTGACTTTCTCAGAATCCTTTAGATTATTTTGTTTGCAAACTTCTTGAGTATGAAAAAAAGACTAGAAAACAGGTTAAAAGAAACTGAAATAATTTGAACTTTAGTAATTATTATGTTTTATGACAAAACTGTTATGTGAGAAAAATGATCGAATTGCCAACATTCAAGCTCAGTCCAATGAGAAAGAAATTACTCTTCTATAATTGACAGCTGCATTCTATTTGTACATTACACTGCTCATTAGGCTTCCATTAAAATAGAAAAATCAGTAGTGGCCAAAAATGGCATGTCCAGTATGAATCTTACAGTTGAATCCTATTGCTGATGTACAAGGTGGGACCCAAATCAAAACAATTGAAGACAATATGAGCTTTTTGAAAAGAGATAGAAATATTTTATTTGATATTGCTGTTGATACAGAAATATTAAAATGAATTGGATTAATAAATATATAGATCTTTTAATATTTAAAAAGAGAAGATCAAACTTTTCTTAAGTGTTCTTAATTTGTAAACCTGATGACTAAGATCTTGATGTCAGATGCTGGATGCCAGGGTGTTATAGTTCTATTAGCTGCATTTTATATATCTGTTTTGTTATATTGATTAGAACACTATAAAGCACCGAGAGTCCTACTAAATAAATATATCAAAACTAAATGAAGAAATTATTCTGCTTATCCCTTGTTCCAGTTATCATCAAGAATGTGTTTCCAAATCTTTCTCCTTTTTTGTATTCTGGATTTGCTGTAACTATGTTCCAACTTCTTCATCTGTGTTAGATTTGAAATCCCTGAACCTGAACCAACCGAAGCTGATAGGCTGGCAATAGAGAAAGGAGAGCAACCAATTAGTGCAGACCTTAAACGTTTTCGCAAGGAATATGTCCAACCAGTACAACTCAGGTTTGAGCTTTTATCACCTTCATGTTTTTTACTGTATTATTAAACTGGGGAACACCGAGGTGATCGCTTCACATGAGAAACACAAAGTTTTCTTTGCTTGAAAAGAAGTTCTTTATATGAAAATTAGAGAGTCTGAAAGCTTATCTAGGAGTTTATATTCTGGCTTTTTTAAAACATACTTTTATTGGTAAGTTTCAAATTAAAAATAAAAAAACATATAAAGTTTGTGAATACAATTTAAACAATTCAGATTATATATATTCAGATTATATATGAGAGCCAATTTGGCATTGTGGTTAAGACTATAAACTGTGAGTTTGTGAATTCTAGTCCTCCCTTAAGCACAGAGCCAGTTTACAAAGCTGTAAAATATTTAAAGGTGAAATATCTAGACGGTCAGCTATATAAATTTCAAAAATAAATATCTGCCATCCGATGGTACTAGAACATTTATGAAGACATAGGGAGAAAAGAACTGTACCACAAATAATATACCACAGTGGTATTATTTTCATTTATTTTGTCAAAGATCTGGTTGTAGCCTTAAGTTATCCCTGTGCCTAAGCATGTCTCAAAATGGATTTATTCTGGGAAGTTTGCAATGTTGCATTTTTATAGTTCCAGCAATTCCAATAATAATTTGTTATCTAGTAAGCCCCATCTTTTTTTTTTCAACTGAGAAAACTGTTTCAGATGCCATCTCACTTAAGTATATCTATTTTATCATCAGTTAGCAACTCTCAGCTTCAGTTTGTGAAAATTAAAAATAGTAGTTTTTTTTTCTCTTTTCTCTCTTTTTCCCCCCTTAAGGGTATTGAATGTGTTTCGACACTGGGTAGAACATCATTTTTATGACTTTGAGAGAGACCAAGAGTTACTCGATAGACTGGAGACATTTATTTCCACTGTAAGAGGTATATAATTTTAGCTGATAATTTTCTTTAAATGTGAGCACTCAGCATTATTTCATGGTTATTTCCTAAATTCCAATCGTTTAGCTTTTTATAAATCCTGAGTGTTCTGATGATCTGTCCTTATTCATGGATCAGAAGACAATGGTAGTTTCAGTTATTATGAGACAATGTTATTATATCAATTTCCTTTTTCTGTTTACAAAAAAAGCATTACATTACAAAACACTTCTGAATGCTTCAGCTTTAATGCCTTGCTTCTTCCATTAAAAATTAGAGTACGAGTATCGTAATATGCATTTTTAGGAAACCTGTATTCATTATTACATGAAATGAGAAGAACCATGCTTAAATCATTCATGCTTCCATATAGACAGATAAACGTAAAATCACACATGCCATTTTTATGTAGAATACTGCAGTTCTGGCATGTGAATGTCTGCTAAAAGATTGTTTTGCCTGCCGTTCCAAATTACAGACATTTGTTGGTGATGATGGTTGAGAAGAGAGACAAAAAACAGAATGAAATGCGCATAATGTAGACTTAGTTATACAAAGTAAGGCATAGGAGGTTTCTTTCAATAGTCTACAATTGGAAGAACGCTGCTTTTTCTTAGTGCAAATTTAAGTTCAGTGGTAGTGATTCTGCTTTCTTCTGATCCCTTTGGGTATTAGCCTGCATATCTCATTGCCCACTATAATGCTAAATTAGAAGACCAGCCTTGAAGGTTTTCCTTAATTTTGCAATGTAAATCCTATTGGCCTGGTTTTAAAAATCATATACATTCTGCTACATCGTATTAAAACTGTTTTATCATTACTTTAGAATGGGAGGAACCTAATAATTTATCTCAAATGTCTCCTTTTACACTGCAATTTTCTGTGCATAAAATACATTTTAAGAAGTGCATACTATGTATTTGCTAAACAATTTATTATCTCAGATTTGATTTATAAAATATTTTCCCCAAATTTGATGTTAATTGTTAATGTAGGTAGTACTCGACTTACATCTACAATTAAGCCCAAAATTTATATTACTAAGTGAGACATTTGTTAACTGAATTTTGTCCATTTTTAGGGCCTTTCTTGAAACAGTTGTTAAATAAATCATTGCAGTTGTTAAATTAGTGACATAGTTTTTAAGTGAATCTTGCTTGATTATGCTTGTCAGAAGGTGGCAAAAGTTGATCACATGACCCCGGAACACTCAACCGTCATAAATATGAATCTGAATTTTGTTCATGTAACCATGGGAATGCTGGTTGTAAGTGTGAAAAATGGTCATAAGTTTTTCAAGGACTGTTGTAACTTTGAACAGCCACTCAATGAACTGTTGTAAGTCCAGGACTACCTACAATGGAAGTTTGTTCTGTTGCACACTTGCTGCATGAAATAGCAATGAATTTGTGTTGTGTATATCTGATATTGAAAGCTTTTATACAATCTACCAGCAATGTCTGATATGTTTTCCAGGCAAATCCATGAAGAAGTGGGTGGAATCCATTGCAAAGATTATCAAGAGGAAAAAACAAGCTCATGCAAATGGCATAAGCCATAATATAACATTTGAGAGCCCTCCGCCTCCAATTGAGTGGCATATCAGCCGTCAGTTTGAGACATTTGACCTCATGACATTGCATCCCATAGAGATTGCTCGGCAGCTAACACTCCTGGAATCTGATCTCTACAGGTGGATGAATATTTTGTTGGGTTGACAACTCCTTCCGTTGCATAAATTAAATAGCAAAATGTTCTTTTGTTAATCAAATTCATTGTGCAAAGTTAATTTGAAAAGTATAGTACACTATAGTACAGTATAGAGCAATATCATGATTGCAATCCCAATGCTGTCTGGTTTGATATTTATAGTACTATAAGTACTCCATCAGGAATAAGCTAATGTAACATACTGGTTGAAGTATGTCAGCAATAAGTAGTAAATCCTGAAGTAAACAGAATAAAGTAATAATGTACCCACACAATCATTTTGTTTTTTCCTGTATCAGGGCTGTCCAGCCTTCAGAACTTGTTGGGAGTGTGTGGACAAAAGAAGATAAAGAAATCAATTCCCCAAATCTACTGAAAATGATTCGGCATACAACAAATCTTACACTTTGGTTTGAAAAGTGAGTAAAATCACTTATATCAAGATACACAATTTTTATCAACCTAAGAGCCACAATTTGCACAGAATGGTGTGACATAGAGGAGGAACTATGCTTGTCAGGGGTTGAAAGGGAATGCCCATTAAATTCACCAACTGTTAAACATACAAAAAAGGGGGAGCAATTTTGTTATATCACCCACTCCGTTGGAGTCTTGGGGCCACCACACAAGAGTTATTGGCTGATTGTATTTTTTGTGCCTGATGTAGCTGCTAACGATGGGGCAGATTGTAGTGGAAATCTAAAGAAATTTGAAGAAAGAAAATAATTCTGTCAGAAATTGGTAATAAATGAATATATGATGGTATTTTTCATACAGTACATCTGGACTGATTCAAAATGAGAGTAAGACAATAGTTTTAAAATAGCATCCAACAAACCTCTACTGTTTTTTTCCTCCTTTTTCTAAATTAGGTGTATAGTAGAAATGGAAAACTTCGAAGAGCGAGTGGCCGTGTTAAGCAGGATTATAGAAATTTTGCAGGTTTTCCAAGACTTAAATAATTTCAATGGAGTGCTTGAAATAGTCAGTGCAATGAATTCTGTCTCCGTGTACAGACTAGACCACACGTTTGAAGTAAGTCTTGGCGGCTGACCAATAGTCAATATGTGACCAATGATACAGTTGTTTTATAATAATGGCAGATGCAGTTCAGTACAAATATGAATAACATGGTGAGAATTATTTCCCAAACTTAAGATTTCTGATAATCTGTGTGTGTACACATAATTTAGAATTTGCAGGATAGATATCAAAGTAGAACACCAAAAGAGACACCAGATCTTTAATAAAGCTTATAAAACATTTATTAAGAAATAGTCCATAAATATTTACAATATCAGCAGATTATGACCCCAATCAGCCAGATGAACCCTAACTGTGGGGAAGGTTAATCTCTCACAAGGAAGCTGGGAAAGGGGGCAAATCTTACAGTCCTTTTTCCCCCTCCCCCATCCTTTAGAATTCTTACCTTAGTTTTGGGTAAATTAGCAAGGAAAAATCAACGTCTGTTTTTAAATTCATTGGAGAGGAAGAAATTACCAGAGAATAAGCAAGTACACAATTTGGAATATACTTTGAAAGTATGTGTATTAGCATCAGCATGCTTGACATGCCCCTGGTTAGGCCATTTAGGGATACAAAAGGAAGCCTTTGGGATCAAATTGATTAGGATTATGCCCATTTCAGAAAGCAGTGCAAGCTGGGTCTGGGTGCTAATTAGCAATAGCACTTATATACCTCCTCACAATGCTTTACAGCCCTCTCTAAGCAGTTTACAGAGTCAACATATTGCCCCCAACCATCTGGGTCCTCATTTTACCGACTTTCGAAGGATGGAAGGCTGAGTCAAGCTTGAGCTGCTCAGAATCAAACTCCTGGAGTGAGCAGTGAGTTAGCCTGCAGTACTGCATTCTAACCACTGCGCGCGCGTACGCACACACACACACACACACACACACACACACACACATACACACAGACCTTAACTAATCAAGGCTGCAGAGCTGAGGTAACTTGCAGGTAGCACCTTTGCCTGCACACAAAGAAAAGCAGTTCAGGAAGAGACAGCTTATCCAAGCAATCTCCATCTGCAAGGGAGGAAATTCTGGGAAGGAGGGAAAGGAATAAGGAAATAGAAAAAAAATACAAGCTATGCACAGACACTAGGTGAAATAATGCTTTCTTTTTTTGTCAACTTTGCATCCTGCCTTTTGTACAGGAGTTCAACGCATATATCACATCACAATATGGTATAATAAATCATGACGAGATTTTTGGGGGGTGGGTTAAATAAGGTTTCCAATCTGTGATAATGTAAAGTAAATCCTCGCTCAATATTCATTGTTCCATTTTATTCTGGGTTTACCAATTATTGAATTATTTTGCATTATACTCAAAGAAAATGTTTTACTATTTTAGTCTACAGCCATTTATTTCTGTCCTTAGAACATGTATTTTAATAACAAAAAAAGAGAATATATAGCAACCAAGATGATTCTGTGTAAAGCAATTGGACAGCAAAGACCAGTATTAGCTGAGAAATGATATAGAACAGAGAGATGTTTTGAAGATTTCACAATTTCTGGTCAGCACTGAATATTACACAGATCAATCCTACAATATCAAAATGTGGATTTTTTTTTCTATCCAATGTCAGGCACTGCAAGAAAGAAAAAAGAAAATTTTAGATGAAGCAGTAGAATTAAGTCAAGATCATTTTAAGAAATACCTTGCTAAACTCAAATCAATCAATCCACCATGTGTGCCTTTCTTTGGTAAGTTACACAACAGAGACGGGAAAAATGGCTGTTTCTTATATTCTTGTTAATACATAAATGGTTAAAGAAATTATGACATTCTTTCTAGGGTGTTTTTGAGAGAGTCCTTTTCTGCTGAATATTTTTCTTTCCTTGATTATGAAAACCAAAAGGTGTTTAGATTTGAGATGATTGATGAAATGCCATTAGAGTAGGGTTCCAAAGAAGTACTGTGCTAACTAAATTTATTTAGTATACCATCAAATGCTGCCTATTTTTTTGTACATTTCAGCCCACTTTGGGGGAGGGGATCTAAGGTCATAACATATTACTGCAAGGCATACTAGAAATTAGTAAGCTTATTACTTAATGGTCCAAAATAGTTTAGTGATGTGGCTTCTTTGAGGTTTCACTGCGTTTTGTCAGGAAATTGAGTCATTCTTAAGTTAGGGTTGATCCAACAGAAGCTAGCCATTTTTTCATTTGCTGCTATTCGGAGTTGGACAGCATAACTTTCACTTCCCTCTCACCTTTCAGACATGTATCAAAAATTCACTCAGGCTTGGGAGAAGTGCGTAGGGTCTACAGGGGAGAAAAGGAATCTTGGTGTCTGTTTTACTGATGAACAGGCATGGGTACAACTGTATGTCTCACTGTGAAATGTACTATAAAATATGTTCATAACATGTTATTTTACATTCTTACTTGATAGGGGTTGCATGTGAGTTATGAGGAATCTTGCCCCCTATTTATGATTGATTTTGATAATTTATTACACAGCGCAACAACCCATAAAAGTAGGTTGAGTTATTACCTGGATGCAGAAAAATTTTAAAAAAATACTTCCCTAAAATGTCCTCATTAAGTTCTCATAATCTGAAATGTCAGTTGCTTCTGCTAGACATTCTAAAGCTCTAAAATGATAATGCAATAATTCATGTGTAGTTACCATTTAAGGCTAATTTTTCTGAAGGAAGCGTTTCTGTTATGGTCATAAAGAAAAAAGAAAAAATGGATGCGAAGAAGCTAATAGCCTTTTGCACTTTCCCTCTATTTAGGGATATACTTAACAAACATTCTAAAGACAGAAGAAGGGAATCCTGACTTCCTAAAAAGACGAGGGAAAGGACTGATCAACTTCAGTAAAAGGAGGAAGGTGGCTGAAATCACAGGAGAAATCCAACAGTATCAGAACCAGCCTTACTGTTTACGTGTTGAACCAGACATCCGGGTAATTGGACAGCACTGCAGAGAGAATTCCCTCTGGATCTGATAAGATGACAGATAGTGTTTTGGTACTTTGCTGATAACTAAGCCGTCGGTGTAATGCAGTTGCAAAAAAGACAAATGTTATCCTGGGCTGCAATAATGGAGACAAAGTGGGCAGATCACTGGAAATTTACCACCCTGTTCTGTTCAGGTCACACCCAAGTTCTGAGCACCACATTTCATAACAGACAGCAGCAAATGGGAGCAAATCCAGGGGAAGGCTACCAGGAAATCAGGTTTTGTGAGGAACCATTAAATTATCTGGATATGTTTAGCTCTCAGAAAATAAACTGTACAGAGATATGTTAGCCCCTTCAAAACATCTGAAGGGTTGTCACACAGAAACAGAAGTAGACATATTTTCTATTGTCTAAAAGGCAGTACTAAAACCAATGTGTTAAAAGTATGAGGAAACGGAATCAGGCTAGATTTCAGAAGAAATTTCCTGATGATAAGAGCTACCTGCCAATGGAATAAGCTGCCAATTAAAGAAGTGGGTTGTCTTTGCTAGAGGTCTTCAAAGGAGGTTGAAGAGTAATTTTTCAGAGGGTTTAAATGGAAAGTTGTAGACCTTTCTAAAGTCCCTTCCAATTATGTCATTGTACATTAGTGTGTTCTACAACGCTGAGGATTAGATTTAGCAGTAAATCACTTAAAGCAGGGGTGTCAAACTGCCGGCGAAACCATGCCCACCCCATTGCCAGCAACGGGGGGAAAACTCCAATACGTCACATGACGTCACGAGTTTGACATGTCTGACTTAAGTGTCCAGATTCTTAAGATTTTCTTGATGAAAATAATAGCTTGTGAAAATAGGTGAGAGTACACTGCAGCCACCATTTGACTAAACTAGCCATTCATATTCTGGACAGGATTTTTGCTTTCAGTTTAATATGTATGGAAGTACAAGTACTCCTTGATTTACAACCATTTAACAGTAATTCAGAATTATGATGGTTTCAGAAAAAGTGATTTAGAACCTGTCATCACATGACTGTTGCGCTATCCCTGTGGTCACGTGATCACAGTTCAGGCATTTGGCCGCCTGCTTGTCTTTATGACAGGTTGCATAATCCTGCAGTCTTTGTGACTGTGATTTGCGACCTTCCCAGCTGGTTTTTGACAAGGTAAATTGGAGATGCTGGGTTTGCTTAATGGCCTTATGATTCGCTTAGTGACCACAGTAAAAACAGGTCTTGTCATGTATACTTGCTTAATGAATACGTTAGTGACCAAAATTCCGATCCCAATTGTTGTTGTAAGTTGAGGACTTCCTGTAGAACCATTTGTTACCTACACTGTGTACACATGCAGTCCAATCCATACATAATGCCAAGATTGCTCAGGCTATCTGAGAAAGAAAAATATGATACAGTGTAGACTGATGGAGAGCCTGGGAACAAATGGGATTCCTAAAATCTTACTGGGGACGGGGGTTGCATACGCTGAGAGTTGGCTGAAAAGTTACTTTTTTGTTTTTTCAGAGATTCTTTGAAAATTTGAACCCCATGGGAAATTACCCGGAAAAAGAATTCACAGACTATTTATTCAACAAATCTCAGGAGATTGAGCCCCGAAATTGCAAGCAGCCTTCTAGATATGTAAGTATTTAAAGAGTGTTTGGCTAGTCCTCAGTTAATGACAGCAATTGGGACTAGAATTTCTGCTACTAAGTGATGCAGATGTGATGCACAACATTACATGACTTCATCATTTAACAACAGCAATCCCAGTACTCTCCATCGCCATCATTAAGCAATAATCAAGGGCCACTGAGCCCTAGGAAGCTCACAAGCAGGATGGCAGGCAGGGCAAGGTATGGTATGAGTGCAGCAGGGCAGGGATGGCTACTACCTCGAGGGGAAATGGCCCACGAGGCGCATCATGAACACAACAGGGCCAAGAATGGCTAATGCCAGGTGTGTGTGTGTGCACAAATGGCCCACAAGTGTGGCAGGGCTGGGGGCGGCTGTCGCTGGGCAAGCAACTTACTGGAGCGACTTGCAACCTTCCCTGCTGGCTTTCTCATTGGCTTTGCTTTGGGATGGTTGCAAATATTAAGCCCGCGACTACAGGGTACTGTTATATCAGTGGTTGCCAAGTGCCTTGATTGCAATCATGTAACTGTGGAGATTCTGTGAGGGCTGGAACTTTGAGAACATCATGAACTTTTTTTAGCATTGTCGTAACTTCAAACAGTCACTGAACAACTGGATGATAAGTGAAGACTACCTGTATAGCAGTCCATTCGATAGTGTGTATATTTGATTTGTAGAAAAAATAATGGTGTGCACTGAGAGATGTGTGCCGTTTGCAGAGATAACTGCTCTTTTCTCAAACCTGACAAGGTTTCTATGAAAAAGTGTAATAATCTCAATGTACTAACACCACAAAATTACTTTGTAGTGTTAAATGGCACTTTTCGGTTGAGTGTTCTGAATTATTCCATATAATTAATGTTTACATTAATCTAAGCCCTCAAAAGATGTTTTGCTTTGTTTCCAACGGAGAATTCTATTTCTGTATCAGAGGAGATGTCAAAGGCGTGCAGTCAATTGTAGTTTGAAGGGAGGTATTGTTGAAATTAGTATTTCATTCTAAAAGATGGCTTAGGAAGGAAAAAATTTTTTCTTAGTTTAACATGATTAGTCTTTTTTGCACTGATTTATTTCCTTGTATTTCTAAACATAAAACAAAATAGCTCAAAGAAACAAAATAGGATAAAACTGGGGTTTTTTCCCTCTCTTTTAGCCTAGGAAAACAAGCTACTCTCTAAAATCTCCTGGAATAAGGCCAAATGCTGGCAGGCACAGCTCCACATCTGGCACATTGAGAGGCCATCCAACTCCTCTTGAAAAGGAGCCATATAAGATTAGTTTTAGTAGAATCACTGAAACTGAACAGGAGTCTGCAGCATCGGCACCAACCTCACCAAACATACCATCCACTCCTCCAGTGTCTGCCTCGTCAGAAGTCAGTGTATTCATAGACATTGATCTCAATAGCTCCTATGGTAAGTATTCTGAATGACCTTAGGTTCTTAAATTACAATAATAAAAGTAAAATTATTTCTGATATTTGCAGGCTTACTGCTCCTATCGTATGATGGTAAGTCTGGCTTAGAGGATGAGAGGTGGATGGGAATACTTCTTCTGAAAGATTCTAGTCACTGAGTTAATGCATTCCGAATGCAGCATTTTTGTCTTTCAACTTTTGAGATCTGGAACAAGATGTATTTCTTTTTATGCCATTTATAACTGAACTCAAGTGTTAGTGGCTCAATGGAGAGTGATGATTTAACCCCCAAATCTTTATGCTCACCATTCCTTTTCTATTCCTTAACCTTTTATTAGGCCCATGCAAAACATTTAAACAAAGAGCTGTCTTTGAATCATTAAAGCCACTCCATGTTTTGCAAAGCTCATGTGCTGTTTCAGCCGGTCCCATCTGTCATGAATGAGCCTGCAGAGCCCTTTGCGTCTCTTTCTTCACATGCATGGAGATCCAGACATTTCTGCCATAGTCGCTTGAGACTTGCAAAACACTACAGGTAGTCCTTGGATTATGATGACAGTTGGGACCAGAAGTTCCATTTACAGTGTGGTTGTAAAACATGACATCATGTGGCTGCAGCACTTACTGATGGCAATTCTGGCACTCCCAGCTGCCATTGTTAAGCAAAGATCACGCTCATTAAGCAAACACCTGCTCACAACTTTCTGCTGACTTCCAACAAACAGAAGGGAAGCTGGCAGGAAATTGCAAGTCCCAAACAGCTCCCAAGCAGGCCGATGGGCAGGCAAGGGGGCTGCTGCCAGGTGGGGGAGGATGTGCGAGTGGCTAGAGCAAAGCAAATGTTGCAGAGTGACTTGTTGCCAGTGGCAGAAGGCGAGAGAAAGTGCACAAGTGGCTGGTGCAGCGTGAGATGGGACGGGTTGATCCTGCCAGGTGAGAAAGGATGCACAAAGGTGTATTAAGTGTCCAGCATGGCACAGTATCCCCTTCATGGATTACTGCCTTGTCGTGGCGAAGGGGCTTGCGTAATTCAATGAAGCTATGAGTTATGCCGTGCAGGGCCACCCAAGATGGAAAGGTCATAGCAGAGAGTTCTGACAAAACGTGATCCACTGGAGAAGGAAATGGTATCTTTGCCATGAAAACCCTATGGACAGTACCAAAAGGCAAAACGATATGACGCTGGAAGATGAGCCCCTCAGGTCGGAAGGCGTCCAATATGCTACTGGGGAAGAGCAGAGGGCTAGTACTAGTAGCGCCAGAAAGAATGAAGCGACTGGGCCAAAGCCGAAAGGACACTCAGCTGTGGATGTGTCTGGTGGTGAAAGGAAAGTCCGATGCTGTAAAGATTTTTTCTCCATAGGAACCTGGAATGTAAGATCCATGAATCAAGGAAAGCTGGACGTGGTCAAACAAGAGATGACAAGACTGAACATCGACATCTTAGGTATCAGCGAACTAAAATGGACAGGAATGGGTGAATTTAATTCAGATGACCATCAGGTATACTACTGCGGGCAAGAATCCCTCAGAAGAAATGGAGTAGCCTTCATAGTCAATAAAAGAGTAGGAAAATCAATACTGGGATACAATCCTCAAAATGACAGAATGATCTCAGTTCGAATCCAAGGGAAACCATTCAATATCACAGTAGTCCAAGTCTATGCCCCAACCACCAGTGCTGAAGAGGATGAAATTGACCAGTTCTATGAAGCCCTACAGCACCTTATAGAAGTAACACCAAAAAATGATGTCCTTATCATCATGGGGGATTGGAATGCTAAAGTAGGAAGCCAAAAGATAACTGGAATAACAGGCAAGTTTGGCCTTGGAGTACAAAATGAAGCAGGGCACAGGCTGATAGAATTTTGTCAAGAGAATACGATGGTCATAGCAAACACTCTTTTCCAACAACCCAAGAGACGGCTCTACACATGGACATCACCAGATGGTCAACACATAAATCAGATTGACTATATGCTCTGCAGCCAAAGATGGAGAAGCTCTATACAGTCGGTAAAAACAAGACCAGGAGCTGACTGTGGCTCAGACCATGAGCTTCTCCTTGCAAAGTTTAGGCTTAAACTGAAGAAAGTAGGGAAAAGCACTAGGCCACTCAGGTATGAATTAAATCATATCCCTGTTGAATATACAGGAGAGGTGACAAATAGATTTAAGGAATTAGATCTGATAGACAGAGTGCCTGAAGAACTATGGACAGAGGTTCGCAACATTGTACAAGAGGTAGCAACCAAAACCATCCCAAAGAAAAAGAAATGCAAGAAAGCAAAATGGCTGTCTGAGGAAGCTTTGCAAATAGCTGAGGAAAGGAGGAAAGCGAAAGGCAAGGGAGAAAAACATAGATATGCCCAATTGAATGCAGAATTCCAGAGAATAGCTAGAAGAGATAAGAATGCCTTCTTAAATGAACAGTGCAAAGAAATAGAAGAAAACAATAGAATAGGGAGGACCAGAGATCTTTTCAAGAAAATTGGAGAGATGAAGGGAACATTCCATGCAAAAATGGGCATGATAAAGGACCAAAATGGCAGGGACCTAACAGAGGCAGAAGAGATTAAGAAGAGGTGGCAAAATTACACAGAAGAACTATACGAGAATGAGCTTAATGTCCCAGATAATCACAATGAGGTGGTCACTGACCTCGAGCCAGACATCCTAGAATGTGAAGTGAAGTGGGCCTTAGAAAAGCTGAGCAACAACAAAGCTAGTGGAGGTGACGGTATTCCAGCTGAGCTATTCAAAATCTTAAAAGACAGTGCAGTAAAAGTGCTACACTCAATTTGCCAGCACATTTGGAAAACTCAACAGTGGCCACAGGATTGGAAAAGATCAGTTTACATTCCAATTCCAAAGAAAGGCAATACCAAAGAATGTTCAAACTATCGCACCATTGCACTCATTTCTCATGCTAGTAAAGTCATGCTTAAAATCCTACAAGCTAGACTTCAGCAGTATGTGGATCGAGAACTACCAGAAGTACAGGCAGGATTTCGAAGAGGCAGAGGAACTAGAGATCAAATTGCTAACATACGCTGGATCATGGAGAAAGCTAGGGAGTTCCAGAAAAACATCTACTTCTGCTTCATTGACTATGCTAAAGCCTTTGATTGTGTGGATCATAACAAACTGTGGCAAGTTCTTAAAGAGATGGGAGTACCAGACCATCTTATTTCTCTCTTGAGAAACCTATATGCGGGTCAAGAAGCAACAGTGAGAACTGGACATGGAACCACTGATTGGTTCAAAATTGGGAAAGGAGTCCGGCAAGGCTGTATACTGTCGCCCTGCCTATTTAACTTATATGCAGAGCACATCATGAGAAAGGCAGGGCTAGATGAATCAAAAGTTGGAATTAAGATTGCTGGAAGAAATATCAACAACCTAAGATACGCAGATGATACCACTCTAATGGCAGAAAGTGAAGAAGAACTAAAGAGCCTCTTGTTGCGGGTGAAGAAGGAGAGTGCAAAACTTGGGTTGAAACTTAACATTAAGAAAACCAAGATCATGGCATCTGGCCCTCTCAATTCCTGGCAAATAGATGGGGAAGAAATGGAGGTAGTGACAGATTTTGTTTTCCTGGGCTCCAAGATCACTGCAGATGGGGACTGTAGCCAAGAAATTAAAAGACGCTTGCTCCTGGGAAGGAAAGCCATGGCAAATCTAGACAGCACACTAAAAAGCAGAGACATCACCCTGTCAACAAAAGTGCGTATAGTCAAGGCTATGGTCTTCCCAGTTGCAATGTATGGCAGTGAAAGTTGGACCATAAGAAAGGCTGAGCGCCAAAGAATTGAGGCCTTTGAACTATGGTGCTGGAGAAGAATCCTGCGAGTCCCTTGGACTGCAAGGCGATCAAACCGGTCAGTCCTAGAGGAGATCAATCCTGACTGCTCTTTAGAAGGCCAGATCCTGAAGCTAAAACTCAAATACTTTGGCCACCTAATGAGAAGGAAGGACTCACTGGAGAAGAGCCTAATGCTGGGAAAGATCGAGGGCAATAGAAGAAGGGGACGACAGAGAATGAGGTGGCTGGATGGAGTCACTGAAGCAGTAGGCGTGAGCTTAAATGGACTCCAGAAGATGGTAGAAGACAGGAAGGCCTGGAGGAATGTTGTCCATAGGGTCGCGATGAGTCGGACACGACTTCGCAGCTAACAACAACATGGCACAGTATGAGCACAGCAGCACTGAGGGGGGTTGCTATTGTGTGCTGGAGAGTGCACAGGTAGCTTTTGAGGTGTGGCGTGAGTGCTCTGGGGCCAGGGGTGGCTGTTTTTAGGGTTGTGAAGGGCTGTTGAGGTACAGTAGAGCTGGGAGTGGCTGCTGCTGTGTGAAGGAGGCTACCCAGGTAGACATTGAAGTACAAGCACGGAGGAGCTAGCGGTGGCTGCTGTTGGCTATGCGAGGGTGCACGAGGCTCTGTAGATGACCATTGAGGTGAGTGCAGCAGCACCAGGAGTATTGCCAGGTGAGAACAGGTGCATGGGTGGCCACGATGGGTAGAGGGTTACTATAGGTACCATAACCAGATTCCTTGGAGGAAAAAGTCACCAGAGAGCAAGTGACTTAACCAAAGCAATTTGCAACCTTACCTGCTGGCTTTTCCATTGACTTTATTTGTGAGAAGTAAATGGTGATCATGTGCACGGGACTCTGCAACTATCATAAACGTTGGGTGCCCTGGATTGCAATCACATGACCAAATGGATACTGAGAGAGCCAGAACTTTGAGGGCCTTTGTTAAGTACCACTCATTCAGCATTGTCATAACTCGCTAAAAGAGTGATCGTTAACCAAGGACTACCTTAATGTAGAGCAGGGATGTCAGCCAGATGCGTCATGACGAAATTGCGCCCACCCCATTGCCGGCAGTGGAAAAAAAGTTGCGATACGTTGTGACATGTCATGTGACGTTGTGAGTTTGACACCCCTGATGTAGAGAAATGCTTTCCATAACCCTATGCCTTTTATTATAAATGCTGCTTCAAAGAGCTCAGAGCAGAATGCTTGTGGGTTAATTGACGATAGGCAGCTGTTCCTCTTTTTTAAATAATGAAATATTTTATTTCCCACAGTGTTTCATTTCTGACTTCCTAAATTCATTCTACTTTCCCCTAAAAGCCTTAAAACCCCTCTTGGAGACCCCGGTGCCTGAGTCAAAGATCAGTTTATTATCCTGGCTGGTATGGGAAGAATTAAGTTTGAAAGAGTTAGACTCTCTTGAGGAGAGAAAGCAAACCTGCATCAATCAAGGGCTGGACAGATCCCACATCACAGAGATGGCCCGATTTTGCCACTAATCAAATAGATGGTCATGTGTGCCAAACGGTGCACAGGGCACAAACTGTGTCAATAGCAAAAAGAAAACAGTATCTGAGGATAACTTATCAGAATCAGGATCAGAAAAAGGCAATGCAATGAGAACATTGTGGGGCACATTTGATGATTGCAAATAGGGAAAGGCTGCAAAAAGACCAAGATAGTCCTCATGCTCTTTTGTCAACTTCAGGTGAAAAAAGTTGCGTCACTTACAATTAATGATACACTTTTCCGCTTAGATGTATTTTCAATTCTAAACAATACTTTGGCAGGGAAAAATTCTTGATTGTGTCCTTTCTGCCTTCTCTCCACAGGTAGCAACAACAGCATATTTGCTCCTGTCCTTTTGCCACAGTCAAGTAAGTACTCTGGTTGTTCCTTACAATTCCATTGTCTCTTCGTATATGTATGCAAAAGAGCAGCAAGAGTCACTTTAACCCTAAAGTTGTATGATCTTTGGCCCTATCTAAAACGGACAAGGGGAATAACCAGTGATCCAGCTAACTTTTTGAGGTGATGATTTTCAGATTCTTCTGGGGAGGTTGGGGCTTTGGGAGCAGTTTTGAGGGAAAATATGAGCGCCTTAAAGCTTGGTGAGAAAATGCCAAACCTCCTAAAAATAGAGCAATTTGTTCCTGTTTTTTGAGGGTTACTGTGCACAATGATTTATTGATAACATTTATATTTGGCCAGTTTGGTGTAGTGATTAAGGTGCTGGCCTTGAAATGAGGAGAGTAAGTTCTAGGCCTCCCTCCATAAAATCCAGCTGGATGACTGTGAACCAGTCACTCACTCTCAGCCCAATCCACTGAGACAGACATGTCAAAAACAAGGCCCGGGGGCCGGATCCGGCCCACGAAGTGGTTTCATGCGGCCTGCGAAGCCATCCTGGAAACAGTGAGGGAACGGCCCCCACTGCCTTGGCCCTGGCCCAGAGACCCTCCTTCTGCCAGAGACCCCCAGATCTGTCCCACTCCTGCCCAGGCCCCCATAGGCACCCTTGATGCAAACGATGTAGAGCTGGCCATGCCCACCCAGTAGGCCATACGCACTCTAGCCACGCCCAGCCAGTAGGCCACACGCACTCTAGCCATGCCCAGCCAGTAGGCCACGCCCACCCTAGCCACACCCACCCGCCCCCCTGAGGGCAACCACAATGCTGATGCGGCCCTCAATGAAATGGAGTTTGACACCCCTGAGAGGATTGTTGTGGGGAAAAGAGGAGACAGGACTATTAGGTATGTTCGCTGTGTTGAATTGATGTGTGTGTGTGATAATAATGATAATAATAAGGCCACCCGACTCAAACAATATGACTCCAGATGGTGTATAAAGTCATTAAGCAGAAATAAAAAGCAGCACTAAAACAAAACAATTAAATGGCTATCGGAACTAAAATGCATTGTATTCTACCAGGACTTTGCTCATTCTGATCCAGAGCCTGTGGTAATACCCAGCTCTTAACTGCCTTTCTAAAGGCTTGCAGGCTTGTGGCCAAAAGCCAGTTGGATACTCAAAATCTTTGCAGTTGTTTCTTTGATCACGCTACTGTAAACCTCCAAAATACTAAAAAAAAAGAAAAAACCCCAAAATGCCAGCTCCATTCACTATAGTAAACTGCCCATAGATTTTCTCATCCTGTCCTAAAGACAGAAGCTATTAAAAAATAGGTAGAGAAAGCAAAATGTAAACAAGTACAGTCATGGCCGAAATTGTTGGCACTCCAGAAACTTTTCCAGAAAATCAAGTATTTCGCACAGAAAAGTATTGCAGGAACACATGTTTTGCTATACACAGGTTTATTCCCTTTGTGTGTATTGGAACACAACAAAAAAAGGGAGGAAAAAAAGCAAATTGGACATAATGTCAAACAAAACTCCAAAAACGGGCTGGACAAAACTATTGGCACCCTTTCAAAATTGTGGATAAACAAGATTGTTTCAAGCATGTGATGCTCCTTGAAACTCACCTGGGGCAAGTAACAGGTGTGGGCAATATAAAAATCACACCTGAAAGCAGATAAAAAGGAGAGAAGTTCACTTAGTCTTTGCATTGTGTGTCTGTGTGTGCCACACTAAGCATGGACAACAGAAAGAGGAGAAGAGAACTGTCTGAGGACTTGAGAACCAAAATTGTGGACAAATACCAACAATCTCAAGGTTACAAGTCCATCTCCAGAGATCTAGATTTGCCTTTGTCCACAGTGCGCAACATTATCAAGAAGTTTGCAACCCATGGCACTGTAGCTAATCTACCTGGTCATGGACGGAAGAGAAAAAATGATGAAAGGTTGCAACGCAGGATAGTCCGGATGGAGCCCCAAACAAGTTCCAAAGGAATGCAAGCTGTCCTGCAGGCTCAGGGAGCATCAGTGTCAGCGTGAACTATCCATCAACATTTAAATGAAATGAAATGCTATGGCAGGAGACCCAGGAGGACCCCACTGCTGACACAGAGACATAAAAAAGCAAGATTACAGTTTGCCAAAATGTAGTTGAGTAAGCCAAAATCCTTCTGGGAAAACATCTTGTGGACAGATGAGACTAAGATAGAGCTTTTTGGTAAAGCACATCATTCTACTGTTTACCGAAAATGAAATGAGGCCTACAAAGAAAAGAACACAGTACCTACAGTGAAATATGGTGGAGGTTCAATGATGTTTTGGGGTTGTTTTGCTGCCTCTGGCACTGGGTGCCTTGAATGTGTGCAAGGCATCATGAAATCTGAGGATTACCAAAGGATTTTGGGTCGCACTGTAGAGCCCAGTGTCAGAAAGGTGGGTTTGCGTCCGAGATCTTGGGTCTTCCAGCAGGACAATGACCCCAAACATACGTCAAAAAGCACCCAGAAACGGATGGCAAGAAAGCGCTGGAGAGTTCTGAAGTGGCCAGCAATGAGTCCAGATCTGAATCCCATTTAACACCTGTGGAGAGATCTTAAAATTGCTGTTGGGAAAAGGCGCCCTTCCAATAAGAGAGACCTGGAGCAGTTTGCAAAGGAAGAGTGGTCCAAAATTCTGGGTGAGAGGTGTAAGAAGCTTATTGACAGTTATAGGAAGCGACTGATTTCAGTTATTTTTTCCAAAGGGTGTGCAACCAAATATTAAGTTAAGGGTGCCAATAATTTTGTCCAGCCCATTTTTGGAGTTTTGTTTGACATTATGTCCAATTTGCTTTTTTTCCTCCCTTTTTTGTTGTGTTCCAATACACACAAAGGGAATAAACCTGTGTATAGCAAAACATGTGTTCCTGCAATACTTTTCTGTGAGAAATACTTGATTTTCTGGAAAAATTTCTGGGGTGCCAACAATTTCGGCCATGACTGTATATACAGGTAATCTTCAACTTACAACCATTTATTTAGTGACTGAAGTTACAACAGCACTCAGAAAAGCAACTTTACCACTATTCCTCACACTTACAATGTCATAGCATTCCCACAATCATGTGATCAAAATTTGGGAGCTCGGTAACCAGGAATGTATTTATGACAGCTGAGCCTCCTGGAGTCACACGATCACACTTGGCAACCCTGCCAGATAGCTTCCAACAAGCAAAGTCAATGGCAGAAGCCAGATTCGCTTAATGACCCCATGATTCACTTAACTGCAGTGATTTGCTTAATCGTGGCAAAAACTATTGTAAACTTTGGGTATGATTCACTTGGCAATCGCCTTGTTTAGAATTGAAGCTCTGGTATCAGTTGTAGTTGTAACTCAAGGACTATTTGTATCAAAAATACAAAAATAATTACTAGGGCAATTTATACATTTAAGAAATAAGGTTTCAAAAGATTAAGCAAGCAATCAGACACGCTTAATTCTGTCTGCTTTTTTCTTCAGAATCATTCTTTAGTTCATGTGGAAGTTTGCATAAATTAAGTGAAGAACCCCTGGTTCCTCCTCCTCTGCCTCCTCGCAAGAAGTTTGATCAGGAGCTTTCAAACTCAAAGGTAATCTATTTAAAAGAATCTTCTTTAAGTGTACAGTATCAGAAGGTCGGCAGTTTGGCGGATCGAATCCCGAGTGCCGCGTAACAGAGTGAGCGCCTGTCACTCGTCCCAGCTTCTGCCAACCTAGCAGTTTGAAAGCACGTAAAAATGCAAGTAGAAAAATAGGGACCACTCCGGTGGGAAGGTAACAGCGTTCCGTGTGCCTTTGGCGTCTAGTCATGCCGGCCACATGACCACGGAGACATCCTCAGACAAGCGCTGGCTCTTCGGCTTTGAAACAGAGATGAGCACTGGCCCCTAGAGTCAGAAACGACTAGCATGCACGTGCGGGGGAACCTTTACCTTTACCTTTTCATTTGTAGATTATGAGCAAAGCAGAGGTCTTGTAGCTTTATGTGATTTGATTTCTTACTGCTCAGTCTCTCTTCTTTATTTTCTTCTGTGTCTGTGCATCTGCCTGTGCATCCTCTCATACCATCACATACTCACTTGCTTGTTAATCGGCTCATGTGCCAGTTTTATATCTGCTACATTAACTGTCTCAAATGTGGCTTGTTGGTATTACCAGGCATTTTGAAATACCTGTCTTTAGAGCGAAATTCCATTCATTTTGGTGGAATTTTAAACCATTAACTTTAAATCAAACTGTTTTAATGTCTGAGGAGTTGACATTCAAGTTCAGGAATGATGAAAAAGAGGAATGCAATGTTGTATTTTGAGAATATCAGTGTTCTGATTCAGGAAGGAAATTTGAAGATGGAGACATATGAAGGTTAATGCAAGTTCTTGCTCAAAACCATTTACGTTGGGAACAGTTTAGATGATTCTGCTCGTGTGTTTCAGGGTGGTTCCAGATCTGATGATGATCCTCCTGCTGTCCCCCCGAGACAGCCTCCTCCTCCAAAGATACAACCACGAGTCCCAGCTTACACTGGTTTGTTTGATCAGCCACTGCAAAGCCCTCCACCACCTCCACCAAGAGACCCTCTGCCTGACACTCCTCCTCCGGTACCCCTTCGCCCTCCAGAGCACTTTGTGAACTGCTCATTCAATCTTCAGCCACCACCTGTGGGACACTTTCACAGAGAGCCCGACTGGCTCCGGGAAGTTAGCACATGCCCAAACTCCCCCAACACTCCTCCTGGCACTCCATCACCTCGAATATTGCGTCGCTGGTGCGTGCTCAGCCCAAATCTTAATAGCCTTGCAGCACCTCCAGTCCCACCTCGCCAGAATTCCAGTCCTCAGCTACCAAAACTGCCACCAAAGACTTACAAGAGGGAACTTTCTCACCCTCCTTTGCACAGACACTCCTTGCTAGAAAATGCAGAAGCTCCTCAATGACCTTCATTATGGTAGTCATTGACACTGGAATAGCAGCTCCTAACTTTACATTTTCTTCTTAATTTATTCCAATGAACACCGTGTATTTGAGCCCTTTGTCAGCAAACACATGCACCAGAGTCCTGCTGATCAAGACTCATCCTCAAGCATTGGAACAACAGCCTTCAGACTCACTCTAGCCTATTTACTCACACCATCAATCTTCTCCTCAGGGGATCAGTAACACTGCCTTCTCCTCTTCAGTGCTGTGACAAAGAATACCATATTTTGCACTGTAAATGATACACTACATTAATTTTAAACTGACATCAGTTCATTGCACTGAGCCAAAACAAAAGTGGTTGCTGGTGGATTTTTTATTTCCAAACTGGAGCACGAGCAACCTTTTCTCTCCATATGTGTGTGTGTGTGTGTGTTTGTGTGTGTGTATTTTTAAAGGTGCAATTAATTGGAGAACCTTCTCCAAATTGGTATCTTAAAGCTATATCCCAGCAATCCCAACCAATATGGCCTTCTAGAAAGCATCAGGTAAGATGCATTGAGAAGTGCTCATGAAGAGTTCTCACCGAAGCCGAGTTGCAGTGAATAGATTCATTTCAATTTGTTTTACCCGGGAGAACTTTCAAGTGGATGTGCCCAATTGATGCCATAATTGATGGACTTCCCACCAAACATGAAGACCTATGTCACGTTTCTGATTTTGTTTTTATAAACCTCTTCGGATAATTGCTTTTCAGGAAAAAAAATTAAAATCAAGAGGTTTGTGCTAGACCATTATATTACTGCTGTTTTCAAATGTTAGATGACATCGTGTCTTAATTTTTGTAGTTTTGCTGCTGAAATTGGGAAAAGATAAGTGACTAAACCAAGACAGTGCACTACAATTGGTCTGATTGAGAAGCAGAAAGGAATCTGCTTCACCCACCTGTTCAAGGAGAATTTAGCTTGTGTGCCCTATTCAGTTGTGCCTTCATTGTTTAGACAAGCGGAGGTGTCTTAAGCTAAAAAGTTGCCTGCTATTTCGACAAACAAAGCTATTGCACCATATTATGTACAGTTGTTTATAATGTATAATTTACAAAGTAATAGCCTGTATACATTTCTGTGATCTGAGGCCTCTTCTGCAATCTGTTCTTTCTGTGCATTATACTATTGTAAGCATTTTCCTACATATTAGTGATTATCATTACCCTTCTTTCCTCAGATTAGAGCTTCACTGTCATCATGGGGTCCCTTCTGGAAATGTAGCATTTTAAACCAGCAGATATTGAAGAATGCTATTTGGACACTTTGAAACTTAAATAAGACCTTCCTCTGGCCAGTTGAATTCTGTTCTTTTCCATTCAAACTGGCATATTAAATGAGTCTGGTTCAAGGATTTTAAAAAATCTGGAGAGGGTCTGGTAGCACCTTTTTCAATTAACGTTAAAAAAAAAAGCAAAAGCTTTCATGAGCCACAACTCACTTTATCAGATATGTAGAGTGGCTAGACCTTGCCCATTTTAATGTGGACTTCAACTCCCAGAATCCCTAGTCAACATGTTGGGTCAGCCAGTATACACAACCATGGCTAAGATAGAGAAACAGTGGGATAGACTGATGTAGGATTTAAATAGGGATGGTGGGAAAGGAGGGGACAACAGGTTGGCTATGTAGATACAGGTTACATGTGAAACAGATTAGCAGTATCTTATCAATTAACAAAGGGACGCGGTGGCTCTGTGGGTTAGGACGCTGAGCTTGTCGATCAGAAGGTCGGCAGTTTGGCGGGTCGAATCCTGACTGCTGCATAACAGAGTGAGCGCCTGTTACTCGTCCCAGCTTCTGCCAACCTAGCAGTTTGAAAGCACGTAAAAATGCAAGTAGAAAAATAGGGACCACTATGGTGGCCACATGACCATGGAGACGTCCTCAGACAAGCGCTGGCTCTTCGGCTTTGAAACGGAGATGAGCACTGGCCCCTAGAGTTGGAAACGACTAGCAAGCATGCGCGGGGGAACCTTTACCTTTACCTTTTTATCAATTAATAATTGTTGTGTTAAAACCCCTTTGTTTTGTTGATATCTTGAGCTTGCCCGAAATCTTTTGACATACAGGTAAGACAGATGGACTAATGACCACAATTGTGACTGCAACATATGTTGTAAGTTATTGAGATCATAGGTCTAGTCAAACCCAATTTTATGACATTTTTTTACAGTGGGCATTAAACAAATCACACAATTGTTAAGCAAATCCAGCTTCCCCCATGAGTGTTTTTTTGCCAGAAATTGGCAAAGAAGATCATAAAAGTACAATCATGTGACCGCAGGATGCTACAACTGGTCATAAATGTGAACCAGTTACCAACTACTCAAATTGTGATGACTTGACTATAGGGGTGGTGCAGTGGTTGTAAGTGCAAGTGCAGTTCGCAAGTCCCTTTTTTCCAAGGTCATTGTAACTTTTGAACAATTGTAAAACAAACTTATCGTAAGCCAAAGACTACCTGTGTGCACATTCAGCAATCTCTTGCTCAATGGTGGCTTTAAAACGGGTTGATACAGGTGCTACCAGGCTTCCTCGGGGTTTTTTGTGACGAGGCTCTTTCACAATGCTCAAGTACTGTAGAATCCAAAAGCCTTCTCTTGACTGGTCTGTGGCTTTTTCCTGTTCTTTGTATCAGAGTTCTTAGCCAGACTAATAAATCACCTGGTCTTCATTTTTAAGAAAGTCTGCTCAAGTCATATTATTCTTGCAAAGACTGTCATGTTAAGAAAAACAGATGAAACTCCTTAGCATGTTTGGATCAGAAATGGCTCTAGGCAATTTAGGGCTGAAGGCAGAAAATCCAACATGGTGCACTCCTCCTTTCCACTACTACAGAGATTAAACAGGTTGATTATTTGCCCAATAATTTTCATGTCACCTGCTTGTGGTAAACTATTTTACCTTATCTGATATTTAGGCCAAAAATTCAAAGGGGGTGGTGGTGGTGGTTCAGAAAACAATTAAAACAGTCGTTCCTAAAATTCCAAGGAAAGGAAGTTACAAGAAAATCTTATGTTACTATTTTGGGAGAAGCAATTCTGACTAGGGCTGTGTAAAAATAGGACGTGCTCATCCTAAACCAAGACTTTTCAGATTAGAAACGCTGCCATTTTGAAATTAGAAGATTTCCAGAGCATGCTGGAAAGTATCTATTTCTGTTTCAAAATGGCAAGTTTCAAGCTCAGATGTGTTTTCAGTTCAAAACAGTCTACATATGATTAGTTATAAATTTGTGTAAATATAGAGAGGAAATGACATGTCACAAAATTACACCAAATGATATATTTAGACTAATGCTAGAGAAAAAACAAGGAAACTCTCTGAGTTTTGGAAATTGAAAGATTTCACTAAAACCTATCTGTACTCTTGCTATGGATGTCTATGGAGATTCTCAATCATCCAGGTCATGGTTGTCTCAAAGGTGTTTTTCAAAAGGCATCTGGACTTTTTTCCCCCCTTGAAAACATGTCGCTTCTCATCCAAGAACTGAAGAAGCTTCTTGGATGAAAAGTGAAATGTTTTCAAGGAAAAAAACAAGGAGGTCCAGTTGCCTTTTCAAATGCACCTTTGGGACATCTTACGGATAATTTTAACCAGGTATTGCATCAGATACAAACCAGTTTCCCTAACCACAGAGAACTAAAAGGGCTCCAATGTACTACTCCTTACCAGTTGTTATTTATGCTCTATTATTGGTGCATGTAGCCATTAGAAGTTTGCAAGTCTTATTTTAATATTTATTATGCCCTTGGAGCCAGAAAACATCAAATATGCATAGCTTGCAAGTTAAAACTAATGTTAGAGCAACAGATAGGAGAGGGAAGAATGTATTTGGTAGTAAAAAAAATTACACCATATTATGGCATGTTTTATTCTGAGTTAAGATGTCATATGCACCTATTTTGTTATACAATTAACAATTCTGACTCATTATATGTGAATCCATTCAACAGTGGCTTATTCAAGAAACTGTTGCTAAACGATATATGGTCTGTTGTAACATCTGAATCCATCCAACATATTTTAGAATTTAATATTTTATTGTTGTTTGTATATTTTAGATTATGTTTGTTTGTATTTTTTTTTTTATTGAAAAGTTTTACAATACAATTTTCCATTAAAAACCCCCATCCCCCTCCACCCTCCCCTCCCTACCTCCCCCCTACCTCTTCCCTCCCCCCTTACCTCCCCCCTTCCCCCCTCCCTCTTCCCTCCCCTACCTCCCCCCCACCCCCCTCCCCCCCCCGGACTTCCCAGAGCTAAATACAAGGTATATATATATAAAAGCAATCATAAGCAACCATATACTAACAACCATAAATTCTAAAATCCATCACTCTCTAACTTATATAAGAACAAACAAAACTTAACATTATTAAATATATATAAAAAAAATAGGAAAAGAAAAGAAAAAACACGAAGGAAGACTTATTCGAATGCTAGATAAAACTTCTTAACCCTATACTTATTCTGGATAAACTCAATCCACTTTCTCCATTCCATAATATAACGTTCTTGCGAGTGATCTTTCAAATAAGCCGATATCTTCGCCATCTCTGCCAGGTCGGAAACCTTTAAAGTCCATTCTTCTATGGTCGGCAGCTCCTCTTTCTTCCAATATTGTCCTATCAAAAGTCTTGCTGCCGTGACTAAATTCAGCATCAACTTAGAGTCCACCACTGTAGCATCAACAATTATTCCCAACAAAAAAAATTGCGGACAAAACTTTATCCTCCTTTTAAAGATCTTCTGTATATTCCACCAGATTTTAATCCAAAAGGCCTTAACCTTTTTACATGTCCACCATATGTGAAAATATGTTGCATCTTCAACCCCGCACCTCCAACACTTAGGCTGATAATTCGGGTACATACTTGCAAGCTTTTTAGGATCTAAATGCCATCTATAAAACATCTTATAAAAATTCTCTCTTAAATTTTGAGCTTGAGTAAATTTCACATTCCTCACCCAGATCTTCTCCCACATGTCCATTGTAATAACTTCCTGAATATTTTGGGCCCATTTTATCATACAATCCTTAACAAGCTCTGTTTCTGAATCAATCTGAAGACAGGTCCTGTGAAATGAGTCCCGTTTGCACATAAGAGGTTGATATTCATATGAATAATTAATAAAAGGTTTTTGTATGTTCACAGTTTCAAATATTAAAACAAAGTCTTGATAACTCATGGAAACTCAGTTTTACTTCCTGCATCAGAAAGGTAAAGATAGCTTCTGATAATCATTAGATAATACCCAATAACCTACATCAGAACTTACCACAGGGCGCTACAGTTTCAGGGAAGTTTGCCCCAGTGAGGCCAGGAATGGATCAGAAAGGCTTTCTAAATACACAAAATTTGTGGTATCGGTTCTCAAGATAATATTACACTCACCTAACATGCTTTATGAAGATGAGTGTAAATCTAATGGGTGCATTTGCATAATATAGTAATCTGGGTTTGTGATAACCTTATCCAATTTCTTTATGACTTAGCATAACCTGCTTGGACAGCATCAGACTGTGCAGTATGCAAACCCAAGAAATGCAATCATTCAGTAACCAGGTAAAGCCTACAGTATTATATTTATGCAGCCAGAATGGGTCTGATTGCTGTGTGAAACTAACAAAATAGCTTCTTCTCTTATTATGTAATATGAGGAATAGAATACTTTATACATAGGTAATTTTATTCTGAGCTACACTGTTTCATCTATGATCACGTTTCTCTTAATAGGAGGCAGCAAATATAAACATACTAAACTAGATATTCAGAATAACAAGACTGTGATTGATATGGGCGATGGGTGGTTTTGCATGATCTTGGTGTCCCATCCTATCCCATTCTTGGGATTCAAATATGTGAACAACCGGTTCTCTGTGTGGATGCCACTTCCACAAGTCCGTTCTGGGCCTGGGCAACAAAAAATTAGCTACCGGTTCTGCCGAAGTGGTGCGAACTGGCTGAATCTCACCCCTCCAGCCTGATCAGACTCATCAGATCACTGTCCGCTGATCAGGAGGCAATAGTGAGAACACTTTACATAGATTGATTCAGAATCAGGGAGTCAGGGATGTATTTTATCAACTATTTTGTTCAATCTGTACGCTGAAGTGATTCATGTGGAAATTAGATCTGGAACTGCCTGATGTTAGCCAGAAGATTGGGGAAAGAATCACAAATAATTTGAGGTATGCAGGTGATATATAAACACTATTGGCTGAAAATAAGGAAGACTTGGAAAAAATGATCTGGAAAATCAAGGACAAAAGTGAAAAAGGATTGAGTCTTAATATCAGGAAAACAAAAATAATGACAACAGCTGCAGGTGGACACGAGACGTTTAAAATCAACAAGGAGGAATTTGAATTAATTCAAGAATTTATCTTCCTTGGATGCAAAATTGTTATAATGGCAGCTCTACTCCTGAAATCAAATGCAGGTTAATCTTAGGCCACACTGCAGTGATTAACATGAATAAGATCTGGAAAAGCAGAGATATTGATATAAATACAAAAAGGCTAGTAGTTGGAGTGATAGTTTCCCCTATAATGATGTATAAGAGTTGGACACTTAGAACGGCTGATTGAAGGCTTGGCAACTTTGAATTGTGCTGGTGTAAATTATTGCGTACACCATGAACAGCTAGAATAACTAACAGGTGTTAAATTGTATAAAACCAGACACAATACTAGCTAAAATCATAAGACCATGTCTGATTTACTTTGGCCATGTCATGTGTGCAAATTTATTGTAGAAGGCAATGATGCTAGGAATGGTTAGTGAAACTAGAAGAACATAACTGGCTTTATAACATAAAATCTGACACAAAGTTGAACCTCCAACAACTGAAAGGAGCTATGCTTGACAGGATAGCATGGACAGCTTTTGCATATAGTCGCCAAGAGTCGGACATATCTAAGTGGTTAAACCACAGGTCTGCAACCCGCGGCACCGGAGCCGCATGCGGCTCTTTCAGTCATCTCCTGCGGCTCCCGGACCTCTGCCATGTGCAGTCCAAAAAAAAAAAAAAAGTGGGACTAAAAAAGTTCAACCAATCAATTCAAATATGCAGGGTAGGTGCATATCTCGCCTTGGCTCCACTCTTCAGTCAAACCCTGTTCTGCGCATGCACGCATGCACACATTTTCTGCAGCTCCCAGTTTTTCCTTTTGTGAGGGAACCGGTTCCGAGTGGCTCTTTCACTGTTTCAGGTTGCTGACCCCTGGGTTAAACCAACCAAAACCAATGTGTGTTTGTTCAATTTCAATAACTGCCTATCCTTTGGGCAACCCCCAATAAATCAATTGAAACCAAGTACAACATTATTGATTAGTCATTCTTTCTCAGCCCAAGCTACTTCATGGGATGGTTGTTGTGGGAAAAATAGGAAGAAATATATAGAAATAGATATAGGTAAGTGTGGCATCAGCTGAGAAAAAATATATATGCCAAAACAACCAACAAATACAAAACTAGGTTTTCAAGGCCAGCAGGATCAGGGCCATCCTAATCTCCGAGGGCAGAGACTAGGGCTCTCATATACACATATTCCCACTTACATAAAGCAGCTATTTTGCTTTTTGTGCAACTGCACTCATTCATGGCTACACTTACTACTGCAATTGCTAGTGCTGCTGCTGCTATTCTCACGTGTTTGTCTATCCTTATTCCGAGACACGCCTTTCGCGTATGAATTCACGGAGTAAGGAAACTTAGCAGTCTCCGCGCTGATCCTTCGAAGTGCTGCGGGGCAGTTGCGGGCAGAAAAGAGCCGCCGCTGGGTTCCCCTTCCTCCCTCCCAGTTAGAGGGCGCCGCCGGAAAAAAAGGCCTGGCCGGCCTTGCCCGCTCTTCCTTCATGTCGTCGCCGCCGCAACCGGCGGTCTTCTTCGAGCGGGAGCTGCCCCGGCGGGACGGCTCCGGGATCCTCCGGCTGACGCAGCGTTCGGCCGGCGGGACGGGCTCGGTGGTGTGGGACGCCGCACTGGTGCTGGCCCGCTTCCTGGAGAAGAGCGCGGCGCAAACAGGTCAAGGCTCAGAGCGGCGCGGCTGGAGCCCGGGGGCTCTTCTCCGCCACAAGGCCGTGCTCGAATTGGGCGCCGGCACCGGCCTCGTGGGCCTCGTGGCCGCCGGCCTCGGGTACGGGAGCGAGGGCAGGCGGGTGGGAGTGGGGGGGTGATCCTAGGCTGCCGGCCTTCCCTGGGCGTCGCTGCGCCGCGTTTGGCCTTCTGCCCTGCGCTGGATGTTCTGTTGTGCCCTGGCGGGAAAAAGGGCAACACCAACGGGGCGCAATTTTTTTTATCTGTGGGGCTTTTGTGCGGCAAGCAGCTCTTCCAGCCACCCCGGGCTTCTTCTGATGGAAGCAGAAAGGGCATGATGCCTGCCTGAAGAGCCCTGCAGGCGCTGCTACCATCTAAAAGCCTTCCTTGTCAGTGATTATTACCAAGAAAGTTTTGGTTTAACCCTTTGGGAATGGATGGATGGATTGTTCACATTTCTGAACCTCCCATCTACCTCAGAGAGGGACTCTACTACACAAGTAAGGGACAACTTTCACAAGGTAAAAAAAGACCTTTTTTCACCGTGGCTATTGAATAAATGCAACGTGCATAGGCTCACATTAAGCCATAAATAACTGCTTACAGTTTGTAATGGTTGTATTCGGAAAGTTAAGCAACAAGCAAGCCACAATGCTTTAGCATGTCAAGTGAACAGTTAATCGCACACACAACACTGATGATGCAAAATTCCCTCTGTATGTTTGCCATTGGAAGATGAGAGAGAGAAAAAAAAAGATTATTTTACTTCTAGGACTGTAATAAAGAAGTTATTGCAATTATTTGAAAGTAAATTAGACTGTATTTCACTTCTAATATTTTCCAGCTTAACTATCTAGTACAATTGCCAGGAGAACTGGCTCTGCGTTGCCTTAATACATTATTTAACAGGAATTTGCTGTACATGATTTGCTTTGACAGTTCAAACTTCTTAAAAATTGACATTGTGGAAGGGAGCCATGTTTGTCTACTGTGGCAAACCATCAGAAGGGATTCTGATAGCACCTTTTCCAACTAACACATCTTTTTAAGAGGCAAATCATTTTATCAGATACACACAAATCTAAATCTCATATTGGTGTAGGCCAGCGTTTCTTAACCTTGACAGCTTGAAGATGTGTGGACTTCAGTTCCCAGAATTCCCCAGTAAGCATAGACAATTTGAGAAACCCTGATCCAGCCACTTTGTGCATCAGATGAAGTGGGCTTTAGCTCACAAATTTTATGCCTTTCAATCAAATCTGCTTAATCAGATAAAAGGTGCTACCATCCTTCAAAGAACTTGAGTGATGGGTTTTATGCTTTCACGCTGTGTTCTGTCTTGTATTGCTTGAATAACATTGGGGACCAGGAATACTAACATGTTTTCCTTCCACCTTTTTTGTAGAGCAAATGTTACTGTTACTGATTTGGAGGAAGTTCAGGATTTATTAAAAGTGAACATTGAGAATAATCAACATCTGGTATCAGGTTCCATTCAAGCCAAGGTACTGAAATGGTGTGTATTAATTTTTTATTTTATTTACTTTTAAGAAATTGAGAATCAATTTTGGTTAATCAGACAGTTATGACATCAGCCTTAATAGAGTCTAGTTTTATTTTATTTATTTAATCATATTTTTAAACCATCCATCTCCCTCACAGAGAGAAGATAACAAGATTAACAAGAAAGATGAAATATTTTTGGCCTACCTCAGTCTATAATAAAAGGATCTTGATAAATTATTGGAGTGAATATATATATTTGTACAAAGTTTGATAAGACTGGGAAAAAATAAGTAAATGGATACATCAGGAGTTGTGCGTGTAACTGTATACTGCTTGAGAAACTTGGCTAAAATTCAGGATCTACGTAAAATAATGAATCAAATGTTATTTCCATATTTTTTATTAGATTGATTAGATTTATATGGCCATCCATCTCATATAAAGCAACTCTGGGAGACTAATACAATACAAACACTAGAGTTGGGTGGCCAATAAGTTTAAATTATTAATAATAACAAGAACAATATTAATAGAATAACTAAATACTATAGTACACATCGGAAAACAAAAAAATGATCATTATTGTTCATTACGTTAATCTGTCTTCATGGTTTTAGGCTGGGTTATTTATTGTATTTCCCCAGTGGTGTCCTGTTAGATTTGGTAGGAAAAGCCTATTTCAGGTGCCACCTGTGAGAGATGCCATCCAGCAAGACCCAAGAAAAGAGCATTTTCAGACATGGCATCCAGCCCTCTGCAACATCATCCCTTCAGAGTAATGATGCCCTGAACGTGCTGGTCTTTTGCAAGACATTACAAACTTGGTTTTGCCCTCAGGCCTGGGGTCACAATAGTGTGGGTAAGCTTGTTTCTGGGTCATAGTTCTCTTAAATATAGGATGTTATAAGTGTTCTCTGCTGCTATCTTTTTATATTGTTTTTTAATTGTGGTTATTTTTACTAACTGTTAACCCCCAGAGACATGCATGTGAGATAGACAGCCATATAAACCACTTAAAGAAGTAATCCATAAGTCTTTACTCCTTGTATTCACATATTTAGGGGGGAGGATGTAACAGACTTTCTTCCTGCACCTGATTTTATATTGATGGCAGACTGCATCTATTATGAAGAGGTAAACTGCATTCCATTAATATCAGTGGGCTAAGAATAGAGTTGAAGGCAGGCAAAGAATCTCTAGTCTTGTAATTGGGATTAAACTTGTGACATCCTTTGAACTGATTTTGATGCTGCAAGATCAGGGTAGATATTCCATAGTAAAATGATAATTAGGCTATTTTTTCTTTGTACAGTAGGATGACCTCACGAATACCTTAGAGATTTTGACCAGCGAACTGAACATTTGAGTCTTAAGTTTTGCTATAAGATTTCTGAATGATTTTGAGGAACCCACTTTGCCCAAATTCTTTAAAATTGTATTTATTATGTTTCTAAAAATAACACTACCCTTCCTTCAAAGAACTAAGGTTCTTCATGCTTCTTGTAATTTCTGTGAGGTATATGTAGGCAAAATGACAGTGACTAGCCCAGTGAGCTTCATAAGATTTTGAATTCAGATCCTCCAGTTCTGATCAGATGCTATACTCCCTACATGGACGGGCTGAGGAATTTAGTAAATATCTGGTGGACAAAATTGCTCAGATTCGGGCTGGTCTGGACTCTGACTGGGCAGTATCTGACGAGAGGAAAACGATGAATTTGGCCGAGTACACTTGGGAAGAGTTCGATCCTGTGACTCCGGATGAAGTGGACAAGATCATGGGGAAACTAAGTGCCGCCACATGTTTGTTGGACCCGTGTCCCTCCTGGCTAGTCTATGCATCTCGGGTGGTTACACGAGGCTGGCTCCTAGCAGTTATCAATGCCTCACTGAGTGAGGGGTACTTCCCTGCCGCCTTGAAAGAGGCGGTGGTAAGGCCCCTCCTCAAGAAACCAGCATTGGATCCAGCTGTTTTAAACAACTTCTGTCCTGTCTCCAACCTTCGCTTCCTTGCGAAGGTCGTTGAGAGCGTGGTGGCACGACAGCTCCCTTTGAACCTGGAGGAAGCTGAATATCTGGATCCGTACCAATTGGGTTTCAGACCCGGGCATAGCACCGAGACGGCATTGGTCGCACTGGTGAATGATCTCTGGCGGGCCCGAGATAGAGGTTATTCCTCTGTCCTGGTCCTATTAGATCTCTCAGCGGCTTTTGATACCATCGACCACGGTATCTTACTGTGTCGTCTTGAGGGGTTGGGAGTGGGAGGCACCGTTCTGCGGTGGTTCTCCTACCTCTCGGACCGTTCGCAGACGGTGTTAGCAGGAGGGCAGAGGTCAAGCCCTAGGCCTCTTAGTTTTGGAGTGCCTCAGGGATCGGTGCTCTCGCCCCTCTTGTTCAACATCTACATGAAGCCGCTGGGAGAGATCATCCGTGGCTTCGGGGTGAAATATCATCAATATGCTGATGATACCCAGCTATTCATCTCCACCCCGAACCAACCCAGTGATGCCCTCGATGTGATGTCCCGTTGCCTGGAAGCGGTACAGATTTGGATGGGAAAAAACAGGCTTCGACTCAACCCGGCCAAGACTGAGTGGCTCTACATACCGTCATCTCGTTTAGTCCAAGAGGTTCCATCTTTGACTATAGGAGGAGAGATGTTACCTCCCATTGATAGAGCACGCAATCTGGGCATCCTCCTAGATTCACGACTCAGTTTTGAAGATCATATTGGAGTCGTGGCTAGGGGGGCATTTGCCCAGATTCGCCTAATATACCAATTGCGCCCCTTACTGGACCGAGATGCCCTACGTACAGTCACCCACGCACTCGTTACCTCCCATATAGATTACTGTAATGCTCTCTACATGGGGCTGCCCTTGAAGACCACCCGGAGGCTTCAGCTGGTGCAGAGTGCAGCTGCACGTGTTGTGATGGGAGCACCCCGATACTCCCATATTACACCCCTCCTGCGTGAGCTGCATTGGCTACCGGTTGCCCTCCGGGTGAGATTTAAGGTGCTGGTACTTACCTTTAAAGCCCTACATAGCTTAGGCCCGGGATACTTGCAGGACCATCTGCTGCTGGGAACAAATTCCCATCGCCCAGTACGCTCACACAGAGAAGGCCTCCTCAGGGTACCGTCAGCTAGGCAATGTCGGCTGGTGACCCCCAGGGGGAGGGCCTTCTCTGTGGGAGCGCCAGCCCTATGGAATCAGCTCCCCCCTGAGCTTCGGATGGCCCAAAATCTCCAATCCTTTCGCCGTGGCCTCAAAACACTCCTTTTCCACCAGGCTGACATGGACTGACAGGCATTTTAATTAATTATATTTAGAATTTTTAATTTATTTTTAGATTTTAATTTTAATATATTGCACAGATGATTTTAATTTTATTTTTATCTTAATTTCTGTACTTATTATATGTTTGGTTGTTAGCCGCCCTGAGTCCTTCGGGAGATAGGGCGGGATATAAATCCCATCAATAAATAAATAAATAAATACATTTAGGACTACAACTCCCATAAACCTCACTCAGCTTGACAAATTATTGATTTTGAAAGTTGGAACACAGGCAATTGGGAGTTTTTTTCACAGAATGCCGTTCAAATATTTTGGATTGTTATTCTTTTTTTATCATTACTGGTGATAAAGCAACTTGTGTTCAGCCAACTGTGTCCATTTGGGGCAGCTTTCATTATTAGAAAATATTTTGTCCTGGGAAATCCTTGGGTAAGTTTCCTTCTCAGGATTCTTCAAACTCTTCAGGAATATTCATCAGCTATCACCTATTTCATTCTGTGAATAAGATGGAGTGATAACTGTGCAACCAGCCCCTAATAGTAGAAAAATGGTAGTTGTGTCCTGTTTCCTAAATTCCTTCATTACTTCTTTTAGCCATTAGTATAAAATAACAATACAGTTTCATTTTGTATTAACTGAGCTGAGGTTTCTTAGAATTTTTAGGAGCTATTTCCATATAGCTATAAAATTGTAGCCTTTCAGTACCTCATGACTATCCTAGGTCTACATTCTGATCTTTTCTCTGAACTGCTTCTACTTGCACTTACTACTACTATCTGCCTGGTAATTATCCCAAATAACTGAAAGTTTGAGAGGCCATCAAAAGAACACCATGGTATTTGCTAATACAGCGATCCAGTTGCTTGTATTCAGTTTTTTGAAGTACAAATTAGACTGAGCCATATATAAAGAGTGGGTGGAGACTAAATGTCAAATATTTAACTTTTATGGATAGTCACTGGAACCATTGGTTAAAACTCTGAGGGACTTGGCTGGCTTGGATACTTTCATCCTTTGCTGTTATGAAGAAAGGACTGTGGGACAAAACCCAGAAGTAGAGAAAAGGTACTTTGAGGTGAGTCATATTAGAGCTTTTCTTGCTTTGGAGAAATAAAATTTGTCTTGGGGGTTTCAAGAGTAGAAAGGCAGATTTTCAAAACCAGGATTCTAAAATACTGAGTAATGGTTTCATGCTTTCTATTATTTCCTAAAACAGTCATAAGTAGCACAAATAGCATTTTGAGAATACTGTGGTATTTAAGAACTTATTTTGGTATAATTTTAAATCACAGCTTCTTCAGAGGGACTTTGAGTTGCAAAAGGTTCCCTTGGATGAACATGATGAAGAATATCGGAGTGAAGACATTCATATCTTTATCATGCAAAAGAAAAAAATGGTGAGTGTTAGCCTTACTGGTTCTGGAAATGAGTTAAACATGTGTTCTAGATAACCAACCCATTTTCTTTCCTTGCAAACTGATTGAATAAAAATGATTTGAGACTCTGTCTTAGTTTCAGAGTTGTCTACTTCAAATCAGATCCATCTGATCCATCCATCCATCTATAACTAGAATAGTTATAGATCAGCATAAATTTGAAATCTCTCTTTTTTTTTAACCTGACTCTTGAGTGGTTTAGAAAATTGTTATAAAGAAGAAAACACCACAAAACAAAAAAGAATAAAGATGCATTAATAAGATAAAATCAAAAGGGAAACAAAAAAGGGAAAAAAATTAAAAAGGGGGCTTCAAACATGCTCGTCAAAGGCCAAGGTGAAAAGCTGCGTTTTTAGGGTTCTTCGAAGCACAAGTAGAGACGGATCTGTTTGAATCTGTGGGGGAAACCTTATTCCAGAGGGCAGGCACTGTCTCATAGAAGGAACACTATGGACAAAATGTCGTCCCAGTACAGATACAATGCTTGCTAATTGTAATTAGCATCAATGCAAATTAACACATGGCTGAGGGAAGAAATTGTGTAGCTTTTAATTATGGAAAGAAATTGTTTTTGGTTGTTAGATTCAGCCAAATGGTGTGCTACATTTTTCAGAATATTTCATCATGAAAGCCGTGATGCTGTTCTCTGACCTCTAATTTACAGAAGAACTCTGAAGAAAATTGGAAATTAAAGAATTTTTAATATATTTTCTGCAGAACATCTCTGCAGCCAGTATAAAACATATTGTTTTATACTAAAGTGATTTCAGGAAAAAATTAATCCTCTTGAAAAAGAGCTACAAGCTGAACAAGAAAGAGAAGAAAAAGGAAAAAAAAAAGAAAGAAAGAGAAAGAAAGAAAAGAAAGAAAGAAAGAAAAGAAAAAGAAAAAAAAGCTCAGAATGTCAGATGAATGGTTTTGTATGATTATGCATAATATGCAATCCCTGTTTTAATATTAATATTTTATTAGAAAATTTCTATATTAAAACTCTTGCTTCTATAACATTTAACTGGGCAAAATGGTGCATCATAGGACAATAATTTTTGAACCAAGGTATCACAAATGGGCTTACCATCCTGCTGGGAAAGGAGGGGCAGGGAAAGGAGAAGAAAGGGAGGAAATTAGGAATAAGAAGAGAAGAAACTCTCACACACCTTTCCTGGCCCATGCAGCCCCCTGCACTTTCCCTAGCCCATGTAGCACCTCTTGACCCCGACACATGTTCCCTGGCCTGTGCTACCCTCTCTGTATGCCTTTCCTGACCCACACAGCACTTTTGCACATCTCCATTCACTCTTCCTGACCTGTGTCCCCCTGGTGTGCCTTCTCTGACCCATGCAGCATCTCTTGGGCATCCCCCCACACCCTTCCTGACCCACGCTACCTCCCTGCACCACTCCTGACCCGCATGGCATTTCTAATGCCCATTCCTGATCAGCGACACCCCCCCAAACACGCATTCTTCTTGACCCATACCACCTCCCTGTGTCCCCTCCTCAACCTGCATGGCATTTCTTGTACCCATCCCGAGAGGCTTTCCTCTCCTTTCCATAGCACCTCTCATGCATTCCCCACTTACCTGCTTACTAGACTTGGACTTGTAACTTCCTGCTGGCTTCCCCATTGACTTTCTGTTTGCAAGCTTCCCACAAGTAAAGTAAATGGGGAAGCTGGCAGGAATTCTAGGGAGGAGGGAAGCAAGGAAGGAAATTATAGAGTCACATGGAAGGAGTAGGGAGCATTCCTGATGCTCCTTACCAGTTTCCTCATATGTAAACTCAATGGGGAAGCCGGTAGGAAGTTGGAAGTTGCTCCAGTTCCCACTGTGTTTTTGCCCACCTGTGGTCATTCTGTTTCTCTGTTTAGTAAAGAAATATCTCTGAAAGAATGATCCAGCAGGTTACAGGTTGTCTAGTTTTTATAAGGATGTCATTATTTATTAAACTGTCATTCCTATCTTAATACATCTTTGCATATTCACTGAACTTAACTGCATAATTTCAGACTTCTGCTTTTATTTCTTTTGTAATATATTCAAAAGAATATATTGAAAATATAGTCACACAGAAAGACAAAAGTTAAAAGGCAAAGTCTGCAGCGTCATTGGGTAACAGAGAGTTGCTGTTTTTTCTACAAAGGTGTATGTAGTAATACTAAGGCTGCTAGTGCAATCCCACATGATTATTTATTTATTTATGTGTTTATTTATCAAATTTATATGTGCTCACCTTGCGGTGCTGGTGTGGCCAATCACAATAACACTATATACTAGCAACATGTTTTATTCTGGAACTCAAGGCAGCGATGTACAAACAATCTGTGAGGTAGGTAGGGCTGAGAGAGTAACTAACTCTAAGTTATCCAGAAAGCTTGTTTTTAGATTATGATGGAATAGCACTTAGGTCTCCCCACAGCTTCAACACCTCTTGCTGTTTCTTGAATATGGCTCTTTGAAGACATCACAAATTCAGCATAATGACCTGCTGGAAGAGCTAGACATGCCCAGGTAGGCCTCTCCAAGAAACCAGGATCCCAAGAAGCCATAGAGACTTTTATCCTGCAAGCAGTCACACTCAATGTGCAGTGTCAATGGGGAATCAATGTCCTCTGAGTGAAGTCAGTGGCTGTAGAGTGGTGAGATTTAGCTGGCTTACATGCTGAGCTCCCATAATAATGCCTGAAGAGAGCTAGCTAATGAGTTCTTACAAAACACAGATGTGCAACATCTGTTGCTTTGGGCAAGTCCACAGCCAGGAAACAGAGCATTTCAGAAGACTTGTAGAGAAAAGGTTAAACTGATAACAGTGTTTGAATTGCCACCCAAGGATTGTCTGCACACCACACTACTAATCCATGAGAAACAAGCCAAAAAGGTTGTAGTTGTGTAACATACACCAAAAGAAACTTCTTGCTTATTGCAATGCTGTGGGATGCGTACATAATATGAATTATGCATCCATACTGTGAATGTTTTGGCTTTGGCTTAATCACTGTAGTTTGTAAAGGTGGTTTATATGTTTCACCATGTTGTGCAAACACTGGCTTTGTACCAGACTATAACTTGCTCATAGTCAGCAAATCTACCTGCAAAAAAGCTGATGATATTTTCATCGTGAACCAGTCAACATACCTGTTTAACCTAAGATTAGGAAGTCATAATTGATTTTTTCCCTACTGGAATGAGATTTAATCTTGTTGGATTTAACTCCAGTCTCAGTTCACACTGAGACCAGAAGAAGAATAAGATAAAGCATAAAGTCAAGCTCAGCTCCAGAATGCATTAATGTAGCGTTCTTGGCAACAATATGGAAATGGTTTGCCACACAGAGTTCTTCAATTTCTTAACCAGTCCTATGGCACAGGTATTCCCTGAAGGTCTTCATGCAAGAATTATTGGATAATAATACAAATAAAAATAACCTGACTCTTTTCCGCTCCAAAGCCAAGGTCAGCCAGGTACTGCCTGCCACTGCTGAGAACCTGCAACGCAGGGCGTGAAAATTAAGTATTTGTTGGATAGCAAACTTCTCCAATGCCAGGAGGGGGCAGTATAAGACAGAAGACTTATTGCACCCTTCTCCCCGACTAGCACATACATTTTCCAGAGAAATGTGTATATCCAGTGCTTTACAAACATTTACAGTTCACATCACATCTACCACAATGGATTATATCTTCAATAGCATTCTAGCAATTGTGTTTGATATAGTTGCTGACGATGTTCACAGTCACAAGGCGGTGGGCAAAGAAGGAATAAGTATTAAAACTAAGCTTGTGGTGTAAGCATCTTTTTCAGAGCCATTGTTGGAGCTGTTTCTGTGTTTTAGATTTTTTTAAGATAGTGTTCTATACATAAAGGTAGAAGAGGTAGAGGAACTAGATATCAAATTGCCAACATACGCTGGATCATGGAGAAAGCTAGAGAGTTCCAGAAAAACATCTACTTCTGCTTCATTGACTATGCTAAAGCCTTTGATTGTGTGGATCATAACAAACTGTGGCAAGTTCTTAAAGAGATGGGAGTACCAGACCATCTTATTTGTCTCTTGAGAAACCTATATGCGGGTCAAGAAGCAACAGTGAGAACTGGACACGGAACCACTGATTGGTTCAAAATTGGGAAAGGAGTCCGGCAAGGCTGTATACTGTCGCCCTGCCTATTTAACTTATATGCAGAGCACATCATGAGAAAGGCAGGGCTAGATGAATCAAAAGTTGGAATTAAGATTGCCGGAAGAAATATCAACAACCTAAGATATGCAGATGATACCACTCTAATGGCAGAAAGTGAAGAGGAACTGAAGAGTCTCTTGTTGCGAGTGAAGAAGGAGAGTGCAAAAGTTGGGTTGAAACTAAACATTAAGAAAACCAAGATCATGGCATCCGGCCCTCTCAATTCCTGGCAAATAGATGGGGAAGAAATGGAGGTAGTGACAGATTTTATTTTCCTGGGCTCCAAGATCACTGCAGATGGGGACTGTAGTCAAGAAATTAAAAGACGCTTGCTCCTAGGGGGGAAAGCCATGGCAAATCTAGACAGCACACTAAAAAGCAGAGACATCACCCTGTCAACAAAAGTGCGTATAGTCAAGGCTATGGTCTTCCCAGTTGCAATGTATGGCAGTGAAAGTTGGACCATAAGAAAGGCTTTTGAACTCTGGTGCTGGAGAAGACTCCTGCGAGTCCCGTGGACTGCAAGGCGATCAAACCGGTCAGTCCTAGAGGAGATCAACCCTGACTGCTCTTTAGAAGGCCAGATCCTGAAGCTAAAACTCAAATACTTTGGCCACCTAATGAGGAGGAAGGACTCACTGGAGAAGAGCCTAATGCTGGGAAAGATTGAGGGCAAGAGAAGAAGGGGACGACAGAGAATGAGGTGGCTGGATGGAGTCACTGAAGCAGTAGGCGTGAACTTAAATGGACTCCAGAAGATGGTAGAGGACAGGAAAGCCTGGAGGAACATTGTCCATAGGGTCGCGATGGGTCGGACACGACTTCGCAACTAACAACAACAACACATAAAACCTGAATCCACATATTGCATCAAGCTATGGTTTGTTAAACTAGAGTGTCCTAGTTGGCACATCTAAAGACATGAAACTTCAGAAAAGACAATAGTTGTCATGTTCAAAAAATGCAGTTTGGTTGAGTGGTTCAGGCACCAGTCTAGAAACTGGGAGACGGATTCTAATCCTGCTTTAGGTCCAAAGCCAGCTGGATGATCTTGGACCATTGCTCTCTCTCAGCCCTAGGAAGGAGAAGGCAAGAACAAACTGCTAAAGTCTTATCAAGAAAACTGCATAGACTAGTCTAGGCAGTCATCTGGAGTCAACACTCGAGGGGGGAAAAAACCATGAATCATAGTTTATGAAACATGTTAGTTGTCAAGTTCAAGACAGCCACAAAATGGAAAAAAAACATTGCACAAACTTGTTACAGTTCTGCAGAAGTGATTATGACAGCATGGGACGGACTGGTGAAGACAGAGCTATTAAAATGCATAAAATAATATGACTAGAATCAAACTATAATGTAGATTAGATATAGATCTGATCAGATAAAGGAGTAAAATATGAATTACATTTCATTTAGTTTTTGCCTTTTTCACCATTTTATTATGTGTCATCTTACTATTGCTTTCTATTTTGCATTTTGATGTCTCACAGCCAATCAAATGATAATCCCCCAAAATGATAATCCCCCAGCGAGGCACTACCATGATGTGGCTGTGGGGCTTGTGTGCTCCAAGGAAGCTGAGAAATACACACCAGAGGCTCAATCATACTGGACAGGTCTCATGAGAGACATCAGATGAGGAGTGTCTCTCCCCTTAAATAATATGGAGAGACACAACTTACAAAAATCTATACTGGATCAGTCATCACCCTGTCAACAAGGACTGTACTAAGAGCTGGAGTGCCTGGAAATTGCTGACAAGGCACAGGCCCATTGGCTGAGTAACCAGAGCCAGCAGCTGCAGATCTACTGGAAGATCTACCTGTCCCAAGTATACAAAGACTGAAAAGAAAGAAATAATCATTTGATATTCCAAATCAAGTCCAAGTGAGAAGAGGATACCTGCAAAGAATACACCAGGTCTGGAAAGAGCAATGTCCATAATCAGAAAGAACAGAAAAAGTCTAGCAGATCAACCTAGATTTATAATACGAAATAAATTCACAGTATTTACAGAAGCAGAATTGAAAGATTTGCAAAGGACTACCCAGGTCAAAGAAATCAAAGCCTTGCCAGAAGGACTCGTAATATTTCCACTTAGCACTATGTCTTTTTCAACTTTTTCTCAAGTAATTAATCCGAAGGACGCCATTTTGGGGAACTCTGATCTAAAATGCATTGACTCTCGCCTGGTGACCTTCCACTGTTAGGGAGCTGATCCAGAGAAACCTGTTCCCAGGAATTCAGGACAGAGGCCATAACAGACAAGAGAGCTTTTCCAAGCTTGACTGCTGTCCTGTTGGACACAAGGATTTTAAACCAGTTCGAGTATATTCTGGCAGCTCTATGTGCCTTGAAAAATCAAAGGACATATGTGATAGGTTGACAATCCTGTTGGTAGATTTATAGCTCCCATCACCCCTTCTTGTGCTATCCGTAATTAGATTATTGTAGCACCTTAAATAATTATCTTGTGAACTGGACAGTCTATGTGACCTTTTACTATAAAATGTTTTAGGTTTCAAGGAGCTACAAGAATTATTATTGTTTTTCTTGCACAGAATTAACCATCTGGAAATAAGTTAAGCTTGCTTAGTTAAGGATGTGACTTTTCAAATGTCTGCCACACTTGGGTGCCAAAAGCTTCTTCCATTCTTATAATCTTGGTGAAGCACAAGAGAAATTTGGTTCAATAATCTTAACAGAAGGCAATTTTTCCATACTGTGAGTAAATCATACAAGTAGTCCTCGACTTATAATCACAACTGACCCCCAAATTTCCATGGCTAAGTGAGGCAGTTGTTAAGTGAGTCTTGGCCCATTTTATGCTCTTTTCTAACAGTTGTTATGTGAATCATGGCTTCCCCCATTGACCTTGCTTCTCAGAGGTCAGCTGAGAAGGTTACAAATGATTTCCCCATGATTCCAGGACAGTGCAGCTGTCAGAAACACATACCATTTGCCAAGCGCCCGAATTTTGATCACATGTTATGGTCACGGCTCCGGCAGGGTGCAATTTTCAGCAGGCTGTTTGCTGGGTAAGAGCCTGCCAAACTGGCAAAAGGTTTGCAATCTGCTGCCATAGATGAATACTGGAAGGGCTCTTTACTAGCTTTTGGCCATCAACGGTTGGTAGCAAAGAAAACATCAAGGGTTTACTGAATGGAAAATGTTAGACACTACAGATCTGGATACACAGAAATGGCACATCAGTCTTTCCATGCTGTGTCCTCCCAAACTTGCTGGTCTCTGTTTAATCGGGAAAACTGAGCAACATGTTACATTAAGTGCTACCAGTTAAGTCCACCTCTGAAATTATGCATGAGCTCTTTGTTTACTCCAGCTTTGTTCTCAACATAGATTCCAGTGATGGAAACATGCGTCATGCTAAGCCGTAATATGAAATGCTGGATTTTGGCTCAACAGGATATATGTAAGCAGTTATTCTGGTTTCTAAACCATGGTGTATGACTTAAGTGTTTTCTGTGAACAAACTACCAAGCTTATTTTCCAAGCCATTATGAAACCCAGTTTTATAATGCAACCTTTGGGGTATGTTGGTGTTGTAAAGTAAAAGAAGCATGTGGTGGCAAGAAATAGTCCAATTGCCACATTTTCAAGCCTCTTATTTTTCCTTATAAGTGCTTGCCTCTTAAACCCCTTTTCCTTTCCCTCGCTCCTTGGATTATGCTACCCTTAGGCAAAGTTACATGTTGTGGTTCAAAAAAAAAAAGACTAATCAGATTTGCTGCACCAGCCCGGCTCTCTTAGAGAGGAAGACTGGAATTCTTTTAATTAGGTAGGGTCAGTGTGACATAGAGATTAGGGTGCTAGACCGGTGTTTTTCAAACTTGGTAACCTTCAGATGACTTCATTTCAACTTCCAGAATCCTCAGCATAGTGGCTGAGGAATTTTGAGAGTTGGTCCAGAGACCTTAAAGTTGCCAAGGATGAGAAACACTTGTGCTAGAGTGAGATCAGGGAAACTAAGATTTGAATCCTCCCTTAATCAGGGAGCATAACTTTGGATATATTGCTATTTTCAGTCCCAATCTGCCTCAAAGGATAATTTTGGGGATAAAATGAGAGACTCTCAGATATGCCGCTAAGTTCCTGGAAGAAAGCCAGGTTAATAATAGTAACAGTAGCCACATCTGGATAAGGAAACAGTAAATGGCTGAACTTCTTCCATTATTTGTACACAAGCTCTTTTTGGCAACTTGAAATGCTTTGCAACAACAAAGTCATTTAGATTCAGTGGTTAAAAAAAAGGAAGGCAACTTTGCTATTAAAAGTGATTCTAAGGTACACCTTGAATGAAAGAAGCTTCCTTTTCTCCAACCCACCCCCAATTTCCTTCCTGATCCCATGAGATAGTAATGTCTGTCTGAATTTGTATGCTAAGAGAATGGTGTAACCATCCTTTCCATTGTTCTAGGTTTGTTAACAAGGCATATACAAGATGGAGTAATGGCAAGGTCTAATCACAGTAGAGTGAGAGGAGATACGCTTTGACAGATCATTAGATCAATGTTAAAATTCACACAGATTTTTTGCAAAGATTTTGCATGGATACAGTTGAATTATTTATCAATTATTACACGGTATCAGCTGACGGGTTTAGTATTATTCCAAAACAAGGCTAAAATCTTCAAAACTGTTGGCAGGGGCAAGGAGAGCTGCAACACAAAGCAGCATAAAACTGTCTTCTATATGTTATTATTATTATTATTAATTTTATTTATATACCGCCCTTCTCCCGAAGGACTCAGGGCGGTGAACAGGGCAGATGTATAAAATACAAAAAATACAAAAGTTAAAAGGAATTAAACATAATGCCCGAGGTAAAAAACAATAAATACAAATATTAAGAACAATAAAAAACCCAACCCACCCCCCATCAGGCCAAGCCGGCTTGTTCAAACAAATGCGTTTTCAGATCGCGTCGGAAGGAGCGGAGGTCGGGCGCCATCCGGAGCTCAACCGGCAACCAATTCCATAGCTCCGGGGCGCCCACAGAGAAGGACCTCCCCCTGGGGGCCACCAATCGACATTCTCTGATCGGTGGCACCCTGAGGAGGCCCTCTCTGTGGGAACGCACAGGGCGGAGGGAAGTTGATGCCGGCAGCAGGTGCTCCCTAAGGTACTCCGGACCCATGCCATGTAGGGCCTTAAACACCATTACCAGTACCTTGAATCTCACTCAGAAGACAACTGGGAGCCAATGCAGCTCACGGAGTAGAGGTGTAACATGGGAGTATCGGGAGACTCCCAACACGACTCTCGCGGCTGCATTCTGTACCAGTTGGAGCCTCCGAGTGGTCCTCAAGGGCAGCCCCATGTAGAGAGCGTTGCAGTAGTCCAAACGAGAGGTCACGAGCGCATGAGTGACCGTACACAGGGCATCCCGGTCTACTTGGTAGCTAGCTATCATCACAGCCGGCCAGCTGCAGTTCTCAGGCTGAGCCTGATATCCAAGTGAGAAATTGGCATAAGGATCTGGCAGGTATAAAGAGGCAGCCTGACTTGAAAGAAATGGACTGTCTGGTTTGGTACAACAACTAAACAGCAAAGGTACAGACTCCAATGGATAGTTAAAACTGCAGAACCAATTTCAACCAGCCTGCCTTCCATATTCAGCCATCACTCTGCTGAACACTTAATTCTTGCAATATAGCCTTACAACTAAGTACATTTACCCATATTGTTTGGCTGTATTATTATCCTTTTTTACCTTCTTTATTACCCCCTCTTACTTGTATTATTATTATCATGCTTATTCTACTCTGTTGTTTGCATGTACACTGAGAATTTCTGCATCAGAGACAAATTCCTTGTTTGTCTAATAACACTTGGCCAAAGAAAGCTATCCTATCCTATCCTATTCTGTTCTTGCTATTCAGAACAGAACAGCTCTGGAAGGCTTGGAGCAGAAAGATGACCTGTACCAGCCTAAAATGGGTTCAGGTAATAGACTAATCTCACTCATGAAAGTCTCCTGACTGTGGCATCAACAGAAAGTTCGTGAAGCATGTCACACTGTATCCACACTAAAACCTGTGTTGGAATCAGCAGCATCTAGAGCTAACTTCAGTAATACCAAAATGATGTATGCACAGTGACATCATCACACAAATATACAAACATCTTAACATAATTTCCAACATTTGTTCCTCTTGCCCCAGTCCTTTGCATGACCATGATTGGAATAAGGAGGAAAAACATTCCTTCAGACTCACTCAAAAAGTCAATCATGCTCGGAGTGATCAACAGAAAAAGGAGGGATCACCCTAGTACCCGTTGACTGAACACTATAAAGGATGACACTAGGATGACCATGGCAGATCTGAAGGAGGCGATGTGAGACGGGCATGGAAAGTGCTGGTCCATAGAGTGGCTGAGGGACAGACACGACTGAATGGCTAGCAACGATGATAATTCCTTCAGTATTGGTACATCTAAGGACCACCTAGGATGGGATTAGATGAAGGGAACAATATGACAAGGTAGAAATTTGGGCAGATTTGTGCTGCAGTGAAGATGCAAATGAGAAAGAGCTTCTACCCACGTTTATCTAGTTAGATTAGCAAAACAGCCCAAGAGACAGCATTCCTATGGACATGAACATTATTGTGGTGGAATGCTAATGCTGGGATGCATCTAGTGTGAATTCAGGACTCTGTACAGCTGTGAAGTTCATTACAAGGCAAATTTGTAACCCAAAGTTTTGAATATTTCCATTTATCTTTTCACACAACTGAACTTCCTAAGGTTAAATAAGTGGAATTCTACCAAAAACGCTATTTCAAACAAGGATCTCCACCCTCTGTGGCCCTATATTTTGGTACTAAAGGTGACCTGGAAAATCAGGTCTGCTTGTTAACTGTGTATGACCTCTGCACCTGTCACCATGAGCTTGATGTGGAAGGACTTCTGAAAATCCCATAAATTCACTAGACAAGTAGTATTGACAAACTATACATCCACCTTGTATACAGTTTCCTGGCATGTTATTGAAGAGGTTTATTATTAACTTCATCTTGGATGTTTTGTCCAATCTAGTCAACAATTCTCAAGTGATCTTTCTCCAAATTTTACCCAGGGATAATTAGCAAGGGTCAACTAAATACTCTACCACTTACATTGGAGGGATCATACACAATCTAACTGGCTATGAAACGGCTAAAACAATATCTTGGCCAAAGCATGTGTATTTTATTGAACAGAAGGATAGGGAGGGGAGGAAGAGGAGGAGGAGAAGTGGGTTAGAATTGGGACCAGACGACTCTTGATTGTTATGGCCTACATTCTCCCAAATGCAGCTTTCTTTTTCAGTATGAGCTATCCGTGATGGTAATACTACCAACAGCAGGTATTCCCTGTCTGAGGCATCTGGCTGGCGTCCGGCTGACAGAATGCTGAGATAGCTGGATCGTTGGCCTGGACCTGCCAAGGCTGAGTCCAGTGCTCTTTTACTATGGCATTTGCATTTTGTTGCCTTTTTTTAATGGTACAGTATTCTATTCTGTCTGAGCCGGAATTTGCTGTCAATGCAATATTGTTTCAGTTCCCTGTCAAAGACGGCTGCGTTAGGTCGCCTGAGTATTGATAAAGACAAACAACGTGGGTGGGGCAGATGAAAAAGCTTGCTATGATTCAACAGGCTGTAACCTCTCTGAATTTTTTAAAAAAATCCCATTTATATCCCGCCCTTCTCCAAAGACTCAGGGCGGCTTACAATCTAAGAAGCACAAATCAATGTGCTTAGCAATAGCCTTCATTCTATGTATATGCCTGCTTATTAGGGCCTTCACACACACCCCAAGCGGCATTATTACAAAGTCAGCTTATTGCCCCCAACAATCTGGGTCCTCATTTTACCTACCTCGGAAGGATGGAAGGCTGAGTCAACCTTGAGCCTGGTGGGATGCGAACCTGCACTAATTGCAGGCAGCTGGTGTTACTTAAGGAGGCATTAGCCCACTGCTCCACCAAGGCTCTTAAAATTTGCCCAGAGATGAAAAGGAGCCCCTGAATTAAGTGGGATATGGCCTTCTAAGAAAAGTTTAGGGAACACAGCAGGAAGTTTGGTAATGGCCAGATGTGGAAAAGCTACTAGTAGAATATTAACTGCATGCAACAGTTTCACTCATCTTGTACCATTGCACCATAAAATTAAAAGTGTAACAGCAACTTTCTAAGTTAGGTTTGCAATTCCATTCCTCTTTAAAATCCAACTGCTAAAAAACTGATCAGATATTAGCTTCTTTTGCTCTGCTTGATGTAACAGTAACAGCTAATAGTAGGGGTATATAAACACCCATTAAAATAATAGAACTGGCATCCTCTGGGGAATTGGTAGTGCTGCTCCCACAGTCTGGAATTTTCCTTTCTTAAGCAAGAATAGAGCCCACCCCATCTGTGCCTTCAAAGAGGCCCCACCAGCCAGGATAGTCTGGCTGGCAGTGACCAGGAGAAGAGCTTTTCCTGCCATTGTGCCTGCCCTTTGAGACATTCTTCCCCCAAGACTGAGGTTGGCTGCCACCCTTCTTACCTTCCATAAGAACTTAAGACTTGGCTCTGCCAGTTGCCTTTGGGTCCAACGGAGAGATTTTATATTGGCATTGCTGATAGATTAACAACAGATTTCCCCCCCCCCCTTCTCTTCATATTCCCTCCCCTCATCTTTTCAGCTAGGTTGATTTTATAGTATTGTACTTACATATTATAAATTATAGTTTTCTCTTTTAATATTCTATGTCACCCAGAATTGCCCTGTGGCAAGATGGACAGCTAATAAATCTTACAAATAACAAATGGATAAGAAGGCTGCAGGATTGATAGAAAGGTGTAGTAGTGCAATGGCAAAATAAATGAACTGTGTTTATATGTGAAAACATCCAGGTTCAATCCCTGGCATTTCTTAGGTAAAACCTTGGAGAGTCATTGGAAATCAGGATAAGTGGTATGAACTGTATGGGAAAAGGTTTTCCTTAAATCTAGTTCTCCTTTGCCATTATTAGTTCGTGTTTTTAATATGTCCTTAACTTATTTACAACAATTATAAGCCTTTGCAAAGCCTTTCGTTGTTTCTGCAGAGAAATGTCTTTGTAATAGTAGAGAATTTAAGCCTTAACTTGAATCATTTTGGGTGTGTACCTTCTGGCAACTATCTGGACAGGCCCACATAGTTTTTGCGACTATAATTTCAGAAGAGGTTTCCATTACTGCCTTCTTAGGAGTAAGGCCGGATGACTGGCCAAAGGTTTCATATCTAAGGCAGGAGTAAAACTCACAGTTTCTCAGTTGTTACTAGTGCCTTTTATCACAATATTAATTTCACTTGAATCAAGAAATAATATAAGAGTATCTTTTGAGTCTTTATTCTTGTGTGAAAGGTGACAAATTGGAGATCCAGCAAATTAGGAAAGGAAATCTCCTTGCAAGATAGATATACTTTTGACAACAAATGTTCTGGAGGGAATAATTTCTTCAGGAAAGGGGTTGGTCTGACAGACTTCCATTTCCTAAATTGACCTCATCTGCCCTCAAAGTCAATGAACGGAATAACCTTAAATTCTGAAGAAGCCACATGACATTCTGCATCTCCTATTCAATTTTAACTCTGAGACCCTGAATTCTGGGGTAATACCGGTAGTAGAGAGAGTAATGAGTAAGTGGCTCATCTTTACCAGAATCAGAATTCTTGCAACGATTGCTGAGCTGTTTCTGCTGCTGGCAGCAGTTTAATATTTTGTTCTGCTTTGTAAGTTTAAATTGGTTGGTTGATGGATGCCTTAATGTACTGTTAACCTGCCCAGGGCCTTCAGGATTGAACAGGCCACGAATTTAAAGATTAATTATAGACATTAGAAGACCAACATATTTGTTGGAAAGCCAGCCTTTATCAGCCACTGCAGAATGCTTTCACTGAGGATAGCAGCTGTAATCTTCCTGGCAAATTTGTTTTCCTGCCATGATGGGTGAGGAAATTAGTAGTACTTTTGAAACCGCAGTGATTATAGTGAATTTATAAAAGGGTTTAATAAAACCATGTTGCAACATGAAAAATATCTGCACTATGCTACAGCCAGCTAATGAGGAAAAACCCAATTGTTTTCTTGCAACATTTACATCTTCAGCCTGAAAATTCAGAGAATTTGATAACAGCAGAAATGGTGCACTGCATCAGACCAAAGGCCTCTCTAGTGCATCACTCTGCATCCATGGAGGGAAGTATGCCATGGGGTAACCCAAGGCTCTGTACTCGTCAACATCTTTATCAATTATTTGGATGAGGGGATAAATGGGGAATTCATTACATTTGCAGACGACACCAAGTTGCCAGGAATAGCCAACACTCCAGAAGATAGGCTTAAGATACAGAAGGATCATGACAGACTTGAACATTGGGCGCTATCTAACAAAATGAAATTCAATGGTGAAAAAAGTAAGGTTCTACATTTAGACAAGAAAAACCGAATGTACAGGTACAGTATAAGTGATACCTCGCTCAATACTAGTAACTATGAGAAGGATCTTGGAGTCGTAGTGGACAATCACTTAAATATGAGCCAGCAGTGTGCTGCAGGTGCCAAAAAAGCCAACAAAGTTCTAGGCTGCATTAAAAGAGGGATAGAATCAAGGTCACATGAAGTGTTAATACCACTTTACAATGCCTTGGTAAGGCCACACTTGGAATACTGCATCCAGTTTTGGTCACCACGATGTAAAAAAGATGTTGAGACTCTAGAAGGAGTGCTGAGAAGAGCAACAAAGATGATCAGGGGACTGGAGGCTAAAACATGTAAAGAACAGTTGCTGGAATTGGGTATGTCTAATTTAATGAAAAGAAAGGACTAGGGCAGGCATGTCAAACTCGCAACGTCACGTGACGTCGTGCGACGTATCGGAACTATTTCCCATTGCCAAAAATGGGATGGGCGCGGTTTCTCCGTGACGCTCCGGCCCGCGGGCCAGCAGTTTGACACCCCTGGACTAGGGGTTACATGATAGCAGAGTCAGGCTATTCTCCAAAGCACCTGAGGGCAGGACAAGAAGCAATGGATGGAAACTAACCAAGGAGAGAAGCAACCTAGAACTAAGGAGAAACTTCCTGACATTTAGAACAATTAATCAGTGGAACAACCTGGCTCCAGAAGTTCTGAATGCTCCAACACTGGAAGTTTTTAAGAAGAGATTGGACAACCATTTGTCTGAAATGGTATAGGGTTTCTTGCCTCAGCAGGGTTTGGACTGGAAGACCTCCAAGGTCTCTTCTAACTCTTCTAACTCTGCTGTTCTGCTCTGCTCTGTTCTGCTCTGCTCTGCTCTGGCACCAAGAAACAGATCCATAGAAGCATGCAGGAATCTAGCATGCCAGATGCAGATGCAGACAATACAGAAAGGCCTTAGAGACAGTCCAACACATAGTGGCGGGATGTAAGATGCAGGCAGGAACAGCTTACACTGAATGGTACAATCAAGTTGCTACTATTGTGTACAGGAACATCTGTAGAATGTATGAAACAGACATTCCCAACTCCAGATTGGAAAGTCCAGAGAAGGTTTGGAGAATAAGAGATGTAAGATCCTGTGGGACTTCCAGATCCCAACACATAGGCAGGATAGGGAGAAACTAAAGAAATAACACAGCCTGAACAAAGAACTAGACAGGATGTAGAAAGTAAAGGCCAAAGTGGTCCCAATGATGTTAGGACAGTGGTGGCAAACCTTTGGCATGGGTGCCAGAGGTGGCACTGTGGGCACCCGCGCCATGCCTCGGAGGTGGCAACTGTCCCTCTTCAACCAGCTGCCCCCTACAGGTGTCCCTCCCCATGAGTGACATTGAGGTGACCATACCCAACTTGGCCACACCCACCCAATCTTCCATGACCACCACAGCCACACCCACTCAGTAGGCCATGCCCACCTGGCACCCACCGATAAATAAGTGGGTTTTGGGTTGCAGTTTGGGCACTCGGTCTCTAAAAAGTTCGCCATCACTGTGTTAGGATCACTTGGGGATGTGTAAGAGTGACTCCAACGGATTCCAGGAATGATATCTGAGCAAGAACAGCTAAGATGCTGCTCTTAAACTCTCAAGATCTCAGATTGATTGAGGACCAAAAATTGAGAAAGATACATACCAGGATAAAAATATCATTCCAAGATGGATTGCCTCTGTACTTGGAAAATCCCTATAGCTTCATGCTGGACCTTCTTCTGAAACTTACCTGATCTCTTTACAGCTAAGAGAGGTGCCACAACCATATCTTGTAATAATGAACGCTGCGTTAATTATTTGTTGGGCAAAGCCCTGCTTCCCTTTATAGAAAAAAAATAAATTCTCTATCTAGGTTTTCCTAACTTGATACCCTCCAAATCGTCTATATAGATGGCCGAAATCCAGTGACAATACGAATCTGAAGCCCAGCTCAATAGAAGGTATTACGTATTACTTACGGAAAAAGCCTATTTATACTCACAGTGCCCATTTGTCTGCCCACATTTTTCAGTTAAGAAAAAAAACAAATGAAAACGCACAAGAGCAACTTAAAACAGAGATATACAGCCAAGGATGCATGTAGGGCTTCAGTGCTTTTCTGTGTTGGATCTAAAGTCTCCTGTGACTGCAACAGCCAAAAATTAGTGTCTAGGCTTCTACCATGTGCAGATGAGAAACACATACAAACAAACTATAATGGAGTTTTAGAAATAGCTAAAGCGAGCTGAAGAAAAAAAAACAGTTTTCCATAAATACAAACAATCCCTGCATTGCCCAAGTGTTTGACACAGTTGCATAATTGTTCCACCCACAGTGACCTTCACTACCTACTAATGTTGAGAGTGATCATTAACTACCGAAAAGTTGTTCACCTTGGTTTAAAAGCTACTTACTTAAAATACTTCCTCTGCCCATTTGGTGGTTTAACCCAAACATTCATAAACACACACATTTTAAGCTATGGTATTTACACTTATTACTTAATGCTGTATTTTTAAAACAAGGCTCCCACCCTCATGAATCCAAAGGTAAGCTTTAAAGTGTGCAGCCAGTGCCTGAAAATTGGGAAATTCAGTGGCTCACATTGCTAATTGTCTAACTGCAGAGGAAAATACATAAATTAGACTTTAAAAGTCATTCCAAAATAGTTCTATGGCAAGAAGGTATGTTATCTCCTGATCGGTGTTGATCCGTTTTAGATCCTTTGCCTTTATTTCTTTGCTGCCTGCTCTGCTAAAGCACTTTGCCTTTCTGATATGGGCTGCAGATGGACATTAAGCCAACCTGAGCATGACATCTCACACAGCAATTGCCAGGCACTTTGCAAATTGTCTGTTCACTGAAGCTGCTAAATGAACAAACATCTTGAAAATGCCAGCCAATTGGCATTCGCTTTGCTGTTTCAGAGACAGGCTGCATCTCCCGCCCCCCCCCCCCATTTCAGATCTTAATAATTCAGGCTCAAATGTTTTCAAAAACAAGAGAAACTCAATAAACCCTGAACTGACAGGTTTGTCTATTCAGAATCCCTACATATGTTCAGTTATGTAAAAGGCTTTAAGTTTAAGATAATGAAGTGTGTTCATTATAACTGCATCTTTATTCTAAGCCTGCTATTATTTGTGTCTGATCATTTTATCAACCCCTTGAGCCAGAGAGAAGCAATCTATTTCTTCATACTCTTCACTGAAATTTGGAAAGATATTCTAATGTGGGTTTTTTTCCAATTTTGGGGAAGGAACTATAAAAATGAATACATAAAATCTCTCCAGTACGTAACATTTGGCTAGCATCCTCCCCAAAGTCAAACATTTCAGCTTTATCCCTTTAACATGTCATCAAATCACCACTAGCACACCCCATGCAGTTCTCGGAAATCTATCAAAAAATTTCAGCTTGCATTTTGGTTTTGTTTTACCCTTTTTCTGTTCTTTGTCCTTCTTTTCTTTGTCAGCTGGTTCCAGTACCACCAAAACTGAAGACTACAGCTGAATTTACGTAAAACATCAAAGTTCAAATGTGATTGGCTATGTTGTGGCTTATTTGTGCAAATCTAACCTGTGTACTTGGTTTATACGTCAGGGAGATGGAGGGTCCCTTCCATAAACTAAGCTTCATTTAACTAAAGGTTATCATGTTGTGCAAATCTAGTCTCAAAGTTCCTTGAGGCGGCATTCTTTTTTTTTCACTGCCACTTAATGAAACTTCTGCTGCAAAATGTAATTTACATGAAAGAGCCATAGTGAAGTAGATGAGCTGCATTCCTTCAGATGTTCCTGCACCACAACTACACACCATCATAGGCAAATGGCCAGTGGCAAAAGATGCTTGGAACTATAGGTCAACAACATATGTGGCAAATTCATGTCTTCTGTGCTGCAAAAGCAATCTATATACATACAAGGGTGAATCGGAAAGTAGAATTGAATACATGCACCTTTGGAGGATTAGCACATGAAACAGTGAACTGCAGGATGGAATTTCAGTTGTGTAACTTATACCCATTCCGTTCAACTGTTATTTGCACAGGAAAGTGATTTGGAGAATAGCACTGAAGCAGCTGTGATTTAAAACTTAGGAGATGGTATTAGCATAGGTGCTGGCCAATTTATCACTGTTAGTAGATAATGCTGAGATTGCTCCTAAATGTATTAGAAGTCTTGTTTTGCAAAGCACAAAACACCCTTGAAAATATATCCTGTAGTTCCATGGCCTGTACCTTAATATAAAGCATCCTTACCCAATGTGCAGCTTTCAACTCTTATAATCCCCAGTGGTGTTCCAATAAATCTTTTCCACTGGAGAGAGAAGGCTGAAAATATGCACTGTGACATCATGTTACAAATTCCATAACTTACAATACAGAGTTACATCTGATTTTGTGATTCAGATTAGGATCTACATCATGACTTTATAATGCAAATTGAATCATGTAATCATTGTAATTTGTACCAGGTGCTGGTGCAACTGGAAGGAGTTAAATCGGGCAAAGCTGAACTAAATTTTGTTCTACCCTCTCTAGACTTTTAAATAGCTGGCTAATTGATGACAATTGTGGGGAAGCCAAGGCAGTTTGTAGAAAAAGATACTCAAATGCTGTGATACGTCCATACTTAAAAAGATCGGAATCATGCAATCCATGATATTCTCTGTGAGAAGCAAAAATTAGAATTTGAAGAAGAATGATAGGAAGATTATTGATGCTTTTAAACTTCACTTTTGGAGAACACTCCTAAGAATACCATGGATAGCTAAGAAAACAAACAAATGGATCATCAAATAAATCATCCAAGAGTTTTCACTTGAGGAAGAAATGACCAGGTTCAAATTATTCTGTTTCGGGCACATTATGCAAAGGCCTAGTTCATTGGAAAAGGCTCTAATGCTGGAAAAGATGGGAGGAATGAGGAGAATAGGATTACCACATCAGGGTGGACAGATTCAGTTACAGTAATGATGGGGGCACCATTGAAAGAGCGAAGGATCCAGTTAAAAATCGATCATAGTAGGAGAAAATCTACATGACTGCTTAGAGTCAACAACTTGAATGGTATTTAATCAATCAATCTATCAAGGCAGCTTTGAGAGAATACTGAAAGTCTATAAAGACCAAAAGATAATGTATAAAGCAGTGTATGACACAAAGATGGTTTTGAAAGACAGAAAAATATGGAAAGGTAGAGTGAACAAGGCGGATGTAAACTAGATTTAGCTATTTGGTTTTTTTCTTGCTTTTAATTTATTTGACTATTTCTTATACCTTTTCTGCACCCAGCATAATATTGCTTATCTTGGAAGGGAATAATGTGAAATGTATAAATGTATCTGTGTCGAAAACTGGAAGCTCACATGTCTCTAATATAAAACCCAAGAGATGAATCTACTGGACAACTGGGTAATTTGTGTGCCAGTGATATATAAAACTACTTTTTGTATGAATTGCGAACCCTGCCATGACAATTACTTTTCAGGATTTTAGGCAAGAATTTTCCTGACTCTGTGTAGAAAATCCTGAGGCTCTACATGGGGCTGCCCTTGAGGACCACTCGGAGGCTTCAACTGGTGCAGAATGCAGCCGCGCGAGTTGTGTTGGGGGTCTCCCGATACTCCCATGTTACACCTCTGCTCTGCGAGCTGCATTGGCTGCCAGTTGCCCTCCGGGTGAGATTCAAGGTGCTGGTTATGACCTACAAAGCCCTACATGGCATGGGTCCGGAGTACCTTAGGGAGCACCTGCTGCCGGCATCAACTTCCCTCTGTCCAGTGCGCTCCCACAGAGTGGGCCTCCTCAGGGTGCCTCCGATCAGAGAATGTCGATTGGTGGCCCCCAGGGGGAGGGCGTTCTCTGTGGGCGCGCCAGACCTGTGGAACCGCTTGCCGGTTGAGCTCCGGATGGCCCCCGACCTTCGCTCCTTCCGGCACGATTTAAAAACTTATTTATTTGAACAATCTGGCCTGGTCTGATGGGTTTGGGGTTGGATTTAGTTTTAACACACTTTTATTATTGTATTATATTGGGCATAATTATTTAGTTCTTTTTAACTCTTTTTAACTTTTGTATTTACATTTTGATATTTATTGCCCTGTACACCGCCCTGAGTCCTTCGGGAGAAGGGCGGTATAAAAATTTAATAAATAATAATAAAATAATAATAATAATAAATTGAGACATTCTCTATGCAAGGCAAGTTTTCCATCCAAGTGGCTTCTTTGCTGGTGTAATAAACATGGACAAATGTTCGATCATTCAGCTATAGTAGCCATATTTCATTTCTAAATCACAGAGAATATATTTAATTTTTCACTTCTGGCATTTGCCAACCTCAAAATTAAGCCTGAAGCACTGACCAATGTAGAATTCTTTTATTGGGCAGAGTACCAGAGAAGAGAAGTTTTTCTCATAACTTCTTGTTTGTCCTATTGTACTTCTCCTTAGCCATAATACAACTGTGAGATTTAAAAACCCAAAATTTGATACTCACAACTCAAAGACAAGTCTGGTTAACAAAAACAAAGATTTATTGAAAAGAAAATTGAAAATAATAAAGAAAATAATAAAGAAAGAAAGCGTTTGCAAACGCGGCCTCTTAGACCCTTCCCAAGTTGGATTGGGTTCAAAGAGCGCACTGAGCAAGTTTCAAACTAGGCATTTATACTTTCTTTTCTCGATACATGCCCCGCTAAGAAACTTAAGTTAGTCTTTGAAGTCATTTACATTTCTAAAAGATCTTCTTTGAACTTTTACATCCAAAAGACTTATTGTAACAAGTTCCTTACATCCATCACTACACTATCTTGTTTTACTCACCACCTTGAGATGTTCCTATCCTTTTTAACATTTCAAAAGAACTTTGTTGATTACCATGTGTGAATTCTCTGTCTAAGCAGGAAATAGATAGCCCCACAGTGTTACATTTTATACAATTTATAAAAGAATAACCTTTATTTATTTTCCTTTACAACCCTGTAAAAATCATCGCCTCTTTTTGTAAAGTGTATCTGGAATGGTCTTAACATTGAAGAGAAAATCTGGCAATTTAACTCTAAAAGAAATCATTCAAGGTGGTGGAGGTGTAAAAAACATAAGAAGAATCCACATAAATACCAAGATTCAGTTTATACTCTGAAGAAGCAACAATAAACCATCAAGAATCAAGGAAGTTCTCCCCAGTCCAGAAAGAAACAGTCTTTTGAAGAGAACTCTGCTAAAGATCTCATCTTTTCTACTGGGAAAAACATGTAGCCTATCAGTGAAATTAAACAAGATAAAAAATGGTACTCTTCAGACTCTTCTTCAAAGAGTTTAGTCACGGCTATTTTATACTAATCAACTGAACAAAAATGTATGTATTTATCTTGCTGTATTACTGCCATAATCTATATGGATTTCTAGAAGCTTAAAAACAGTATACCGTAATTTACAGTTGAAAACCAAAATAATACCAAAACCCACCAAGCAAGAAAAGGATGATATTCACTCATGATTCTCCGCAGGCCACCTGGGCCGACTTTTGCAGGATAATTTGAAATTGAAGACAACCAACAAGGAAAAATACTTAAGACTTTCATTTTAAAATAACATTCTAATCTGGGTAGTGTCACCTATATCATAAACTGCCCTAAACAAGTAAACAATGTATAAAACAATGACTTGCAAGCCTGTATGTCTTAACTGAAGCTTGAATCAATGTTATAATCTTTCCTAATTCGAAGCAATGAAGATGATTAGAGGTCTGAAGGCTACAACATATAAGGAACGGTTGCTGGAATTGGGTACGTCTAAGTTAATGAAGAGAAGGACGAAGGGGGACATGATAGCAGTGTTCCAATATCTCAGGGGTTGCCACAAAGAAGAGGGAGTCAATCTATTTTTCAAAGCACTAGAAGGCAGGACAAGAAACAATGGATGGAAACTAATCAAGGAGAGAAGCAACTTAGAACGAAGAAGAAATTTCCTGACAGTTAGAACAATTAATCAGTGGAACAATCTGCCTTCAGAAGCGGTGAATGCTTCAACACTGGAAGTTTTTAATAAGAGACTGGACAGCCATTTGTCTGAAATGGTATAGGTTTCCTGCCTGAGCAGGGGGTTGGACTAGAAGACCTCCAAGGTCCCATCTCAATGGGGCGAGGGCGACATGTGGTTCCTGCACCGCTCTTGGGCCGCTTCGGCGGCGGCGACGGCGTCTCCAGGCCACCTTTACCACCTTGGCCTGCCTAGCCCTCTGCCTTGGACATATATACTCACCAACTTTCTGCCTACCCCCCTCTCCCCTTTGGACTTGGATGGACCTGGGTACTAGCCACGGTGGGAGAGTGGCTTGGGTTTACATCTGCAGCCCCATAGAGTTGGGAGCTCTATGGGGTATGCCTACCCAGAGCGTATCTTGGACCACCCCCAGGAACAGAGTTGCAACCCGTCGTGAGAGGACGGGGGGGCGGCCTGTTTCTGGGGGCACCCAACTGAGTGGCAGTGAAGTTGGGTGAGGATCCAGATATTCATCCCTTGCTTCGATCCTCCTATGGAAATGACCAACTATGGGACTGCCTATCCTGGACTTGCTGGACCTATATGCAGCGATATACCAGCACAGACTTGTTTGCCCTCAGGGGTGCCCCCCTCTCCTGGGTGCGACCCGCCTTTTCTAATACCTCCAATCTCGATGAAGGGTCTGATTGTTGGGACCCTGAGAGATGGCCGGGCAGGGGCCTTCAACATAAATTTAATAGGAGGCCCCTGTTTAATTTTTTAGCAAAAAGTTTTATGGGGTTAGGGAGAGGGGTGGGAGTGGGTGGGAGTTGTTTGGCTATGGGGGGTGGTCAATCAACCATGGCTCAGGCCACGCGGGGGGAGAACAGGATGTGGTTGTCTCTGGGGCTCTGGAGCGGGTCATGGGACTACCGATTCCCACGACATTGGGGAATGGCAGCAGGTGCATAAACAGAGGGCCGTATCATTACCGGGGGGGGCCATCTCCACTACTTGCAAGCGGTGAGGCGCTCCGACCCTCTGTTTCTTCCCCGAGGTTCCAGGAGCGAGGATGTGCAGCCTCCTGAGCTCCGGCTGGTGTACCTGAATGCCAGGTCCGTGGTTAATAAAGCTCCCCTTGTTCGGGATTTAGTTGAGGGTGAGCATGCGGACCTGGCTTGCATCACAGAGACTTAGTTGGGCCCAGAGGGTGGGGTCCCTTTGGTTGACCTCTGCCCACCAGGTTTCCGGGTGCTACACTGGCCACGAGCTCAAGGTAGGGGTGGGGGTGTGGCGGTAGCTATCAGGGAGACCTTATGTCCGCGGGAGACCACCGTTCCTCAGATAGTCGGGTGTGAGTCTCTCTTTTTGAGATTTGGTCCGGGGGCGCAGTTGGGCTTGCTGCTGGTGTACTTTTCGCCTAGTCGCGCAGTGGCAGCCCTGCCCGAGCTGCTCGATGTCCTCTCTGGGTTGGTGATTGAGTTCCCCAAACTTATAGTTTTGGGTGACTTCAATCTACCATCCCTGTGAGGCTCATCTGAGCTAGCTCGGGAGTTCATGGCTTCCATGACGGCCATGGACCTGACGCAAGTAATTTCTGAACCAACTCATGAGGGAGGCCACACCCTTGACCTGGTTTTCTTATCTGGACGGTGGTTTGATGATCTTGGTGGGGCTCTCCATTTATTATGCCCCTGTCATGGACCGATCATTACCTCCTGCGGCTGGTCTTCCGTTTTGCCACCCCCCACCGTGGGGGTACGGAGCCAATTAGATGGTACTGCCCCAGACGCTTAATGGATCCTGATAGATTCCAGGTGGCGCTGGGGTCCCCACCTGCCTCCGTCGCTCACAACTCGGCGGATGCCCTAGTGGAAGCCTGGGAAAGGGTGGCCACTGGGGCACTTGACCGAGTTGTACCCTTGCGGCCCCTGACCCGGTGCAGATCCCAACGAGCTCCATGGTTTTCCACGGAGCTCCGGGAGATGAAGCGTCGGAAACAGGGCCTAGAGAGCTGTTGGAGGTCCAGTCGATCCGAATCCGACCGGTTGCGACTAAGAACCTTTATTAGGTCTTATCTCGCAGCGATGAGGACGGCGAGGTGTAATTACTTCTCTGCCCTCATCGCGTCCGCAGATAATCGCCCGGCCGCCCTGTTTAGGGTGACCCGCTCCCTCCTTAATCAGGAGGTGAGGGAGGAACCCTTGCAGGGTCGTGCCGAGGAGTTTGGTCAACATCTGCTGGATAAAATCACTTGGATTCGGACCGGTCTGGACTCCAACCGGGCAGAGTCTGACGATCAGGACACGGGCGGTCTTGTCGATGTTATCTGGGAGGAGTTTGATTCTGTAACCCCTGAGGAAGTGGACAGGATTGTGGGGAGGCTGAGCTCCACCACATGTTTATTGGACCCGTGCCCTTCTTGGCTGGTTTATGCAGCTCGGGAGAGGACACGAGGCTGGTTCCAGGCAGTTATATCTGCTTCCTTGAGTGAGGGTAATTTCCCCGCCGTCTTGAAGGAGGCGGTGGTGAGACCTCTCCTCAAGACGCCTGCTCTGGACCCAGCTGTTTTGAACAACTTTTGTCCGATCTCCAACCTTCGCTTTCTTGCGAAGGTTGTTGAGAGTGTGGTGGTGCATCAGCTTCCCCTGGTCCTGGATGAAGCGGATTATCTAGACCCGTTCCAATCGGGTTTCAGGCCCGGGTACAGCACGGAGACGGCATTGGTCGCTCTGGTGAATGATCTCTGGAGGGCTCGGGACAGAGGACATTCCTCTGTCCTTGTCCTATTAGACCTCTTGGCGGCTTTCGATACCATCGACCATGGTATCCTGCTGCGGCGTCTCAGGGGATTGGGAGTGGGAGGCACAGTTCTTCAGTGGTTCTCCTCCTATCTCCTGGGATGCTCGCAGTCGGTGTTGGCAGGGGGGCAGAGGTCGACCCCTAGGACTCTCGCTTGTGGAGTTCCTCAGGGGTCAGTCCTCTCGCCTCTCCTGTTCAACATCTACATGAAACCGCTGGGTGAGATCATTCGTGGTTTTGGAGTTGGGTATCATCAGTATGCCGATGATACCCAACTTTTCATTTCAACCCCAAACCACCCCAGTGATGCCCTCGATGTGATGTCCCATTGCCTGGAGGCGGTTCGGGCCTGGATGGGGAGGAACAGACTTCAGCTCAACCCTGACAAGACTGAGTGGCTGTGCATTCCGGCATCCCGGGACATTCAAAATATTCCATCTCTTCTTATGGGGGGTGAGTCCTTACCCCCCGTGGATAGGGCTCGCAACTTGGGAGTCCTCCTAGATTCACGACTTACTCTGGAAGACCATATAGTGGCTGTGACTAGGGGGGCTTTCGCCCAGGTTCGCCTGGTGCGCCAGTTGCGGCCCTATCTAGACCGGGATGCCCTGTGTACGGTCACTCATGCGCTCGTGACCTCTCACCTGGACTACTGCAATGCTCTTTACATGGGGCTTCCCTTGAAGACCACTCGGAGGCTCCAACTGGTACAGAATGCGGCCGCGAGAGTTGTCTTGGGAGTTTCCCGGTACTCCCATGTTACACCTTTGCTCCGCGAGCTACATTGGTTACCAGTTGTCTTCCGGGTGAGGTTCAAGGTTTTGGTTATGATCTTCAAGTCCTTACATGGCATGGGTCCGGGGTACCTCGAGGACCACCTGCTGCCGGCGTCAACTCCCCTCTGCCCTGTGCATGCCCACAGAGAGGGCCTCCTCAGGGTGCCTCCGGTCAGGGAATGTCGACTGGTGGCCCCCAGGGGGAGGGCCTTCTCTGTGGGCGCTCCGGCGTTATGGAACCAACTGCCGGTTGACCTCCGGATGGCATCGGACCTTCGCTCCTTCTGGCGCGGGCTGAAGACCCACTTATTTGAACTAGCTGGTCTGGCCTGATGGGGAACGTTAGGGTTTTTTAATGGGTCTTTTATTGCTTTTATTGTTATTGTAATTTTTAATTGGGCATTTGTTTAATTCCTTTTTAATTTTTGTATTGTTATTTATATATGCCCTGTTAACCGCCCTGAGTCCTTCGGGAGAAGGGCGGTATACAAATTTAATAAAAGTAAAGTAAAGTAAAAGTTATTCTGTTATTCAATAATCAATATGTATTGTTCAATAGTAAACTCAAACAATATGTTACAAATGCTTAGTATCATGTGAATAATAGTTCAGCCTCATTCACCTCAACAATATTTAATAACAAATCAATTTACATTGCAAGGAAAGGCGAATATACGTGTGCCAGGATCCTGCAAGGTTATTTGTTATATTTTTCTTTTTATTTATTTGATTTCTATAGCCACCCATCCTCACAAGTGACTCTGGGTGAAGCAAACAATTAAAAGTATTAAAAAAACAATTTACAAAATACAAAATAAATACTATTTTGTTGTACTTTTTCTGGGACGGAATTCAGAAACTATGTTTAGCCATGGGCCAAACTGTATATTTAAAGGAACTTTTGAAAACTATTGAGTATTTGAATTGGATGAGGGAACCAACAAGAGGCCAGTACAGTTGCAATGAAGGCAATACTCCCCCTTAAATGGCTTCTTAACACAATGGCCGGTAACACACCAAAATGACATAATTAATATTATGTGTCTTTGTGTACATTATTACTTTGTGTATGCTGCTTCGTGTGCAACGTTGGCTGTCTCAGAGGCCCTTATAAAGCACATTTAAGTAATGAGAATATGATATATATGATTTATTTTGATTTGGCTGCTGCCTCTCTTATGTTATTCAAGGTATAGAATATAGGAAGAGAAACTAATCTGTGGTGCTTCCCCCACCCATGCTTACTCTAAAACATTTATAGAGGACAGGACATCAGATATGGGTTGCTTTTGCACACAGCCATTTTCTCCTAAAGATTTAGAGAGCTTAGAGTATGAGGCAGGCAGTGATTTCCCCATTTCTGTCCAACCCTTTTGAAATTGTGGGTGGGTCTAGAAAGATAGCATACTGTCAGCATGGGGCTAACTTTCCTGGAAGTACAACCTCTTTCCATGTACCACCTCCCCAAATATGCAACATTATCTTGAGGAGCTGCAAACCTGCATCAAAAGCATCACTCTCATCTGATACAGAAAAAACTGGATTGGAGGTGGAGGAATAGTAACCTTCACGGAACATCTGAGCTATCTTCCTCATTTGCTTTCCTAGTAGATAGCATTATTTATCAGCTCTCGATTGGGCAAATATCCTTATATATGTTCAGAAAAGACATTGACTGCTCTTTTTCCATGCCTTTCTCACGGGATCCACCCAAGGTGTGCCACTTATCAAGGTCACGCTAATAAGCTGATGCTATTAAAAGCAAGGAGCTGAGCTGTACTATCCTGCTTGGTTTGCAAGATGAGCATCCTTCAGTGCCAGCTGGGTTAAGAGCTGAACAGACATTAATTAGCACTGGGATTCCAGATTTTCACTCCAAAACAGTCGATAAGCTTTCTATGTAGACTCTGAATAAGAAAACAGGAGAGGTAGTTTTAGTGTGGAGTTTGCACAGCTCCAGGTCCAGCAGAGAGCTGAGCATGCCCTGTAGCCCAAATTATGAGCAGTTAGAGAATGACAGTTGAAAGCTCCCCTGTCCAAGTTTAATATTTGATCCTAAATAAACATGCTGAGGATGGAATCCAATTGCAAGTGAGGAAAGCTGGAGGGAAGGAAGCAAACCAATTTTGGCACATACTGTACTTGCTACCCAGGATTATAAATCCAAGTATGTAGCTTCCTTTGCATAGAACAAGACTTACAAGCATGGCACAAGCATGACAATGCAACATCTTTTCCCCCCATTGTTTTTCATTGACACTGGCCCACCTTCTGCTGAGCTTGGGAAATAAAAAAGTTGAATCATTCTTATCTTCACCAGTTAGTGGTATTCCCATCTTCTTATTATGACATGTCTTAAGGGCAATCCCTATAAGATGTATTAGGCGTTGTCATTCGCTGCCTCCAAGGAAAACTGGGTGACTGCAGGGACTTGAAGAAGAGACAAAAGAGGTAATTGGGGCAGCAGATTGTATGCTAGCAGTCTGACTTAAGGATGAGGGGAAAGCCACTGAACACACAATTTTGAAAAAGCCCTCAGATTCCAAAGGGCTATGTAAAACTTTCTGTGTATAATGGCTGAGGAGGAACTGGGTAATCTGGTGTGTGGATCTTCCCCTCCCACTACAATTAGAGAGATTCCTATCTAAAGAAAAAAAAGACAAATTTGTTGTAAGTGAGAACCATCAAGCATAGGCTTGCTTTTAGTATTACTTTGGCAGACCCAGGGAGGCAGGTTAGTGTTACCATTCTGCATTACAGTATTTGAGACCAACCCTTCAGTTTTTAAAAACATATTTTCCTCTTTTCTTCCTGTTGTTTTAGCAGAATTAAAGCTATTAAGGTAGTGAAAATTGACACTTATACAGCTTTCAAAAGCCAAACAGCTCTACCCTATGACAGAGGAAGTTCTTGTTTCTATACTTGAGGTTATGAGCTGTTTTCAACCCCTAGCCCCAATTTTTGACCCATCTGTAGTTCCCAGATGGCACAGCTGAAAATTATTGGCAAATTCACCAGGTTTCGGTGGCAGGATTTTTGAGTCCTTAACACATCTGTTTGACTTTCTAATTCCTTCAGTCCTTCAAAATACACATATTGGTCCAACATTTTCAGTCACACCAACTTGTGGTTATTATTGCTATATACTCACCCCTCCGAAGCCCCAATCATCATTATTATTGGGCACACAAAAGTGTTGCCCTTGACTGGTTTGAAGCTGCTTAACTGGGATAAGTTTCACATTTTCAAACGCTGAAATGATTGAGGCTTAAAACTGCTTTGAAGAAATATCCCAATAGGATTGCTACTGTGTTTATCCTTCTGCATATTACTCTTTTAGACTAATGAATTAAAATGCTAGGACAATCTCAAATTTCAGGCATATACTGTTGGATGCAGGTAAATATACACAACTGAATTAGAAGTGAGTAGAAATGGATGCCTGTGCAGCATAACTGCTTGTTTAATGGAGTTAGCCATGCATTTGTATGCAGATCAGAAACCTAGATAAATGGGGAGGACTGAGATAAGACTTGGTGACATATGTTGTAAAAGCCTCACCAATAAAATTGTATGGAAGACTCTCAAATGAATCTGATAGGGTGTCCAGTGGGTAGAACCCCCCCCAGGCCTGAAGCTATCTGAGGAAGACCAAAGACCTGCAGTGAGCACTCAAGGCTTTAATGATGTGCCTGGGGCACGTCCAGCAGGAATCCGAACTGCTGAAGCAGCTACTGGTGAAAGCAAGTTTCAGCGCAGCATAAAAACACACATCAGATAGCAATGTCGAGTGTCTGAGGAATAAGCTAAGGTAAATTGGGTATCATCAAACAGTTGCAGCAAAGGTTACCAAAAACAAGTAATGGAGTACAGAAAACCAGACATATTGCTGGAAGACAAAAATCACAAAATTCTGCCTTACTTATTTTAGCCATGTCATGGATTCAAACTCACTAGAAAAGGCAGTTATGCTTGGAGTAATCAGTAATAAAAGGAAACGGGTCTGCCAAAAACCATGGTGGATAGTCACGATCAAAGCTGACATCAGTCAGAGCATAAAACAACTGAAATAAGTCATACAAGATCAGAAAATATGGAAAGTATTAGTCCATAGAATTGATGAGAATTGGATATAATTGAATGGATAGCAACAGCATCACTATCCTCCTACTGATATATTAGGGCTGTGCAAGTTATATCAACATTGGTTTAGCTATGCAACTCCTGCTATACCATTTGGTTATGATATATGGAGAAGCAGACAACCAATTTGGACAAATAAAGCACAGCAAATTTATACTGTATCACAGGGGTGTCAAACTCAATTTCATTGAGGGCCGCATCAGCATTGCGGTTGCCCTCAGGGGGCCGGGTGGGTGTGGCCTGGGTGGGCATGGCCTACTGGGTGGGCGTGGCTAGAGTGCGTATGGCCTACTGGGTGGGCTTGGCCAACTCTACATCGGTTCGCATCAAGGGTGCCTATGGGGGCCTGGGCAGGAGTGGGACAGATCTGAGGGTCTCTGGCAGGAGGAGGGTCTCTGGGCCAGGGCCAAGGCAGTGGGGGCCGTTCCCTCACTGTTTCCAGGATGGCTTCGTGGGCCGCATGAAACCACTTCGCGGGCCGTATCTGGCCCCCGGGCCTTGTGTTTGACATGTCTGCTGTATCAGGTTAGGAAGACAGAGGTTTTGTTCAAAAAGGAAATATACATGAAGTGGGCTGTGACTCAAACTATGCATTTATCCTCTGCTTTGTATTATTTACATTACGTATATAAATATAGAAGCTTCACTGTTAAAGTTGTCACAAGATCTCAGGCTGATAAAATCACCACAGATTATTCCACTGAACATAGCACACATTGGGATAAATTAGAATGTGAAAATGAACCACCATCACCCTTGCCAAAACAAGATCTGCTATGAAACCATGACATTTAAGCTACGCAGACAATGGCTATGAAGTTCAGATCTGTAGCTAGAGAAAACTGGAAAATATGAATTCTTCTACTGTACTATAATGCCTTTCTTTTAATCAGAGCAGCGGCTAAAACTGAATTACATTCTTTCCTCTTATCACACTGGAGCAAATGCTGGGATTCCACCACAGAAAGCAAAGCTGTTCAATTTACATTGCCCAATCCCACTGGCTTGAGTTCCCTCTGGGTTGCTTGCATTGAATAGGATTATCTGGGTGTACATTGATTCCAATTTAAGGATTAGCCTGGGTGTGTGCAAATGGCTGCACTCACAGAAGAGGAAAAAAAAACCAGTGTATTTCATTTCAGTCAAGATATATCACAAGACAGTTCTGCCTGTGACAATAGCCCAGACCCCACCTGCAGCAAACACCATTGCGTCAGGCTGGGAATTAAGCAAAGGTTAATTAAGATATTATGGTGCTCTGGGCAAAGAAACCAAACAAACAGCATTCCCCCTTCTTGCAGTGTTCAAGAGCTCAGAAGGTGCCTGGGTCAAGGAGACCTTTTAAAAGAATGCTGTCTAAATATGCTGAACCTGCCTGCAATTTCTGGAAGTTATATAGCAACACATCTGGCAGATACTGAGCTGGGCAAGGAGAGAATGAGCTAGAGGGAGGTGAACTGAGGAATATGTATCCCCAAACTCCAAAGCTACAAATAACTCTCTGAAACTTGAGACATTATGCATAATTATCCTGTAGAAGGATTCTTGAGGGGAAAGAAAGTTATACCCCTAAATGCTGTTTATAAATACTTCGAAAATACTGTAATAATTCAGCTTTACAGATAGGGCACAACACTTACAGTACTTGTCTTTAATCTATTTAGTAGCTGTTGGCAGTGGCGTAGCGTGGGGGGTGCAGGGGGGGCCGGCCGCACCGGGCGCAACATCTGGGGGGGCGCATTAGATGCATTTTACTTTAATTACATCAGTATTTTCATAACAAACAATACATGTGCTTAGGGGGTAAGGGTTTCTTTAACTAATCTAGTGGAAGAGACTCGAGTGCTAAAATCCACGGGTTAGGGGGCGCAAATTACTTCCCTTGCCCCGGGTGCTGACAACCCACACTATGCCACTGGCTGTTGGAAACTAACTTAGAGAAACTTGTATATTCAGATTGAGGGCCGAATTTACTATTGAAGAAATCAGCAAAATGGTTAGATAGCCTTAATTTAGAATCCATCTTAGCATCTTGCTCTGTGAAATGCTTCTTATTTTTACAATAGGAATTGCTGCACAATTCATTGCCTTTCAGAGTTACTACCACTAAACCACAATCCAAGCCTGCATTTTTAGAGTTTGCTACTCTTCACTAGGTGTTTGCTTGTAGACTTCCTAGGTAATTTATGCATTGCTAGAAACAAGTAGGTAATTTTTTGTTTTCTTATATTAGTAATACCAATAATGGCACTTTTACTAGAAGACTTAGCAGAGCAATTGTAGATAGAATACGTAGAGGCATAACTATGAAAAAGTACTGAATACAAAGCAGCTCTCATTGTCAAACACTTGAGAGAACCAGTCAATATAACAAGGAATGCAACATGCAACGGGACTGTTGCCCTTGTGAAGAAGGACTCTTTGTTTGGAGATGGAGGCTCAGCCTCTTTATTCTATCTTCTAGATCATTAAACACAGAGAAAAAGCTATTACTGAAAACTGAAATTGTAAAGAAGACACAACTATCTATTTCTGCTATGTCACTATCAAGTTATGTCTTGGTGTTTAATGCAAATTAAAACAAATATTGAAAAGCGTTAACTTGGCAGCCATGCCATCAGCAGGAATTGAATTCAACTTGAATGAATCTTTGCCTTGATCTTCAGGACACAATGGTTCAAACATGCCAAAGAAACAAGTTCTTCAATGCAGGCAATCAAGTCCTGCAACTTTCACATTAGACATAACTCAATGGAAATGAGCTTTTTCTAATCAATGAAGAATAAAGCACAGATCAATCCTCAACAGGAATATTTTATTTAGCTCCCTTTGTAAGCTTTCAGAATCTCAGAAGATGCTTGCTTTGAGCCTGTTTGGCAACTCCTTGCAGTCCTAAAGGACTAGATTTACTGTATTCTTAATCAAAACCATTTAACACATTCAGGAACCTGTACTCATTGCCTAAAAAAGAATACTGCACTTTTTAATGATTTTTGCTGCAGAATTTAGCTGTAACTTTACAATGCCTGAGTTGATAAAAGCATTTTAGTTTTGTTTGGGAATTATATATCTTGCTTTAAATAGTCCTGAAATAATTATGGACATGTTCATTACATGGCTAATTCAGTGAACATTACAATCTAATGAAATTATATTAAACAGTATAGGACCGAATTATTTAAAGAACTGCCTTCACTCTTCTCAATCTGTCTATCCTTTAAAATCAGGAGCAAAGTTGTTTTTTTTCTTTCTTGTTTTCCTGTAGTTTCCGGTAGCAACTAATTTATCAAGTTTTGAACTATCTATTTGACTGATAGTATCCTTTCAAAGTCTGAAGCAGGGGTGTTTTGGTTATCACAATCTTGAATAGCAGATCTGCAATATTTTACAGCACCTGGATACAAAATTTATGGCTATCATATGATATGAAGCTGTGGTCATCTGATTTTGGCAGATTAGCAGGGCCCAGAATGGAACAGAAGAATACTGTACACCTTATCTCAGTCTGAAAACTGACGTGTTGGTAAATGCAGTATTTATTTATTTATTTATTTATTTATTTATTTTATTAAATTTATATACCGCCCCATTCCCGTAGGACTCAAGGCGGTTTACAGGGAGAGTTAAAAACAAACATACAAAAGTTAAAATCAGATTAAAATTAATTAAATCAAGTCCCCAATTTAAACTAAAACCCAATAAAATTAAAACCCCTCAGCCTGGGCCAGACAGCTCAAAGAGCCAAGTTTTCAGGTCCTGGCGAAATGAGCGAAGGTCAGGGGCAGTCCTAAGTTCCATTGGGAGTTGGTTCCATAGGGCTGACACGCCCACAGAGAACTCCATAGGGCTGACACGCCCACAGAGAACACTCTTCCCCTGGGAATAACCCACCGGCATTCCTTAACTGGCAGTATCCTGAGAAGGCCCTCCCTGTGGGAGCGCACAGGACGAAGGGAGCTTGATGCCGGCAGCAGGTGTTCCCTCAGATAACCCGGACCCAAGCCATTTAGGGCTTTATAGGTCACCACCAGCACCTTGAATCTCACTCGAAGGGCAACCGGAAGCCAATGCAGCTCGCGGAGTAGAGGTGTTACATGGGAGTATCGGGAAACCCCCATCACAACTCGCGCGGCCGCATTCTGCACCAGTTGAAGCCTGCGAGTGGTCCTCAAGAGCAGCCCCATGTAGACAGCGTTGCAGTAGTCTAAACGGGAGGTCACGAGCGCATGAGTGACTGTGCATAGGGCATCTCGGTCCAGATAGGGTCGCAACTGGCGCACCAGGCGAACCTGGGCAAAAGCCCCCCTGGTCATGGCTCCTATGTGGTCTTCAAAATTGAGCCGTGAATCCAGGAGGACGCCCAAGTTGCGAGCCCTATCAACGGGGGGTAACACCTCACCCCCATCATTAAAGATGAAATAGTCTGGTTGACCCGAGATGCCGGTATGCACAGCCACTCAGTCTTGGCAGGATTGAGACGAAGCCTGTATAAATATAAGTTAACTATGACACTAATGTTGAGGCTAACTGCATATTATGCTTGAGAATATTTTTGGAAACTTAACAACTTAGATGATATGAAATTTGCTGAAGCACTCCCAGAGGTTTGACTCCAGGGACAACAGGAGCATGATATAAATGCCTAAAACACATAAGACTTTCCAGTGCATTCTGGCTTGTTCACAAAATAACTGTCACTGTAAGAATGGCTAATCTAGACAAAATCATGTAATTGTTCTGTTCTCCTCACCTCACGATTTACCATCCTAGTTTAACTTGATCTGGGCACAGGGGTACACTTTCAAGCAAAACATTATTTGCAGCCTCCTGCTATTTTTATTTTCTAAGAATGCCTCTGAGGCCATTCTTGCAAAATGAAGATAATGTTGGAGTGTTCTACTTTGCTTGGCGGCATTCATCTTTGCCACTTACTTTTTAATTAAAATGTACTTTAAATAATTAAATGCAGGAAACTAGGGAGCCTGGCAACACCAAGGGAAGTATCTATTATTGCCATAGAGCTTTGGTACTATACAGATAGCCATATTTGGCTTTGATGGTGGCTGACATATCCACCATTCCTCCAGTCTTTACTTGAGTTGTTCTGAACATGCATACGGATATTTTTTTTAATGCACCTTCACAGATAGATACTTAGTTCTGTAGGCATATGATTTCCAGGTAAAAATATATGGTGGAATTCAAAGAGTTATTTGCATTAGAATGAAGATCCTTAAGGTTGCCATGTATGAACAGTATCCTGGGCACATGGAATCACAGAATCATAGGGTTGGAAGGGACCTTGGAGGTCTTCTAGTCCAGCCCCCTGCACAAGGCAGGAGTCCTTATACCATACCAACAAATGTTGTTTCTTGAAAACCTCCAGTGATGGAGTACCTATAATTCTGGGATGCAAGCTGTTCCACTGATTAACTGCTGTGTCACAAAATTTCTCCTTAGTTCCAGGTTGAATCTCCCTCTGATAAGCTTTCATCCACCACTGCTTGTCTTGTGCTCAGATGCTATGGAGAATAAATCGGTGCCTTCTTTCCTGTGACAGCCCTTCAAATATTGGAAGACTCCCCTGAGCCTTCTCTTCATTAGCCTAAACATACTTAGCTCCCTTAATTCATTGTATGATTTAGCCTCCATATTCCTTATCATTTTTGTTGCTTTTCTCTGCATTCTTTCTAGGGCCTCAGCATCTTTTCTGAATCGTGGTGACCAGAACTGGACACAGTATGGCCTCACTAGCGCAGTATAAAGAGGTCCTATTGCTTCCAGTGATTTTGATACTACCCATTTGTTAATGCAGCCTAGACCACTGGAAAGTATGATATTTTCAAGAAATCTGCTACACAAGGAATGCGTGGAAGAGAAGATGCATCTGATTGATCGGTTTTAAACAATGTTTGCTACTATCTTATTGATGAGGATTTAGTTAATTTTAGCTTACCATTTTGAATACTAACTATCCAGTTTTCTTGATCTCAATGTATACAATACTAAATATCCAGACAATTGGTTTCAATAAGTGGGATGGATGTATTAACTATGAATTTGCATGCTTTATGAACACAACCACTGAGACACTAATCATGGCAAAATTAAAACTGATTGTCAATCCAATTTGCTTAAGTTACTATACCGTGTTTACCCCAAAATAAGACCTATCCCGAAAATAAGGCCTTAGCTTAATTTTTACACATGCGCACAATATAAGCCCTACCGCAAAAGTAAGCCCTAGTTTTGGGGCCAAGTGCAAGCATAAAAATCATGCTAGAGCAGGGGTGAGGGGGTGGAGCTACCCCATGTGTCCCGCACCTGCTTACCTTAGGACTGCTGCAGCCAGGCCTTCCACACCCCGATGCTTATCATGCCGCTGCCTGACTACTTCTGCGGCCGCTTGCAGCCACATGCCACGTAGTGCATCGCGCTGCTGCATGCAAGAGCCCGTGAGACTCATCGCACTGATGATGCTGCTGCAGCCGCTTGGGGCAAGAGGCTACAAGGTTTGTTGCGTTGATTGTGCCGCTGCTGCCGCTCGCAGATAGAGGCCTTGATGCTCATCACACCAATCGTGCTACTGCCTCCTGCTGTGACAGTGGCAGTGGTGTGATCGGTGCGATGAGCCTCGAGGCCTCCTGCCGCAAGTGGCAGCAGTGGCACAATGCGTAGGCAGCCACAGAAGAACTCGGGCAGCAGCATAACAGGTGTCGGGGCCTGGGAGGCCTGGCTGCAATGGTCCTAAGGTAAGCGGGTAAGACATCCCCCCAAAATAAGACCTGGTGCCCCTTTTGGAGGCAAAACAATGTAAGTCTGGGTCCTATTTTGGGGAAAACACAGGTAATAAGTATTTAGTAATAGTAGAAATTATTGGTCTAAACAGCTGTTAATTAGAATGTGCAAACAGAAACTAGTGGGGTTACTTGGATAATTCAGGGAAGCAGGATTAAGAAAACAAGTATAGTTCAAGCTATTCCATAAGTAGCGATGGGCTGTTCAAAATAAAATGGCATCCTGCTAAGCTTGTAAGCCGCCCTGAGTCTTCGGAGAAGGGCGGGATATAAATGTAATAAAAATAAAAATAAATTAAAAAATCCTTTATGAAGCTGGCATCATTGCTGCCATGATTCCGACAAATGAAACTCTTCCAAGAACTTCAAGGCATCTTCATATATTGTCAAAGCAAGAACATCCAGTGTTAGCAGCATTGACAATTGCATTTATTCAGCTAATACAGTAATTAGATACTTAACTATTATGGACACTGAGAAACCAAAACTATTGGCCATTATGGACAACAAGTATTTATTTTCTATTAGGTGCCTGATAGCATTACCTGCTTTCTTAAATAATATTTGGTAATGCTAGGTCAAACAACATATCAGTAGATGCATTCCGATGATAGGGCATCTAACAGTGGTTTAACTGTGAAAAGAATCATAGAATCATAGGGCTGGAAGGGACCTTGGAGGTCTTCAAATCCAGTCCCCTGCTTAAGCAATGAGTTTGGGTTTCCATGTTATTGAAAATAATACAATGGCTTTTTGCAGCTAGAAGAAAATGAACAGAAACATTAAAGCAAAATAAAACATGGGTTCTCTCTCTGTTCCTGTATAGAAATCATTAAACCATGTTCAAACAAGAGCAACCTACAAACACACAGAGATACTTTGTAGCCATTCTACTTGGAAGACCATCTCCAGGTCTCTCTGTTCATGATGCAACTCTCTTAGCTATGCCACATCATCCAAATACAATAATTGAGAAGGAGTGTGAATGTTGCATGAAATATTCAGAAATTAGGAGGCATAAAATTGCATTGGCTTGCTGCATCATTTTGAAATCTGCTCCAGAAACAGGGAGATCTGCTCTGAAACTGATTTCTTATTTGACCATAATCTATTAGAAATAAGATAGGACACAGGAACTGAGACCAGGAGTTTCAGAAATACGCTGGCAGTCAAACCTCCAATTCATAAGGTGCACATTTTGATGTCTTGAGCTTGAGTGAATCCATTTCACATTTTTATTTACGTAGTTCAAATTTATGTGATCTCTCAGCAACCTATGTTATCTCATAGGGTTCACAATAATGAAAATATGGATTGGGCTTCAAAAAAATTAAAAAGTGTTCATGAAAAAGGATTAGAATTAGATTATAACCCATTTCGTCCTTACAACTGACCAAAGGGCTGCTGCAGCACCCTGCCTGCCCCCCCCCATCTCTCTCTCTCTCTCTCTGCCATCATGCCCTGCTGGGTCCCTACAGATTTTGGACTTGCTTCCCTGTAATCCATTGCACACTTATCTTTCGAAGATCTCCAGACCTCAACTGGAGAATGAGAACAGGTCACGCATTCCTAGGCTACATGGCTGCTTCCCGGAAGCGGCCATTTTCAGCCTACCCATAATTCCTTGCTGTTGTGCCAAAATGGCAGTTGCTTCTGGCCCAGGGATGCAAAGTTCTGTTCTGTTTCCCTAATATGATCTGCACAATGCTGAAGAAAAGTCTGGAACTGCAAGATCTTCAAAAGGTAGTGGGTGATGAGTGACGGGGTGGGTAGGAGGCTCAAGCCCTGTGGGGGGGACATGGGGGGAAAGGCCTGCAGGGACCCGGCTGGGGGGAGAATAGGCCCAAGGGCTGTGGGAACCCCAAGAGGCAGGAAGCAGAACAAGAAGTATCACAAGGGATGGGGGAGGCCTAGAGCAGGCAGGCCTGGGTCTGCGCTAAGCTTCCCATGGCCTCTCCAAAGAAGGTCCCCTTGCTTTGCTTAATGACAACTGCATCAGGGAGAGCAGGAGTGGGGGTTGTTAAGCGAGATTGTCTCCACTTGTCTCCATTGTAGTCCTTTGCAACAGTAATGGGCAGAGTCCATTACAGCCATATATTGCACATTCACTGTTTTAACAATTATATCCCAATTATACACTATCCCCAAGAATGTTAGGCTAGCTAGTCTGATGAAACACAATTTCAATTCTTTATTCTTGTTTCTTACAAGTCTTACAAGGGTTTCTAAACCATTTCTTCATAAATACCTGATCAGACCCACACCTTAAGCTAGCAAGGTTGCTATGGGAAGGGTACTTCAGGCTTTGAATTGGAATTTTAAGATTCATAAACTTATTGACCCCAATTGACCTCAGATATTATGCAAGGACTGAAATTCTTCTTGGCATAAGATTTGTAGCAGTTTAATTAAAAGAGTCTGTTGACAGTAGAAAACGATTGTTAGGTTTCATCCTCTTGGGAGAATAAGGAAGAAACAGTGCCAGTCTGATGAAGTAAGCAACACAATAATTTCTATATTCTTTCCATCATTATTCATTTTTCATTAAGAAATGAACATAACACCCTTTAGAATTTGTAGTGCTTACATTCTCCTGTTCTTTATTCATAATAATTTCTGCATTATTTTACATTAGTATAGGCCTAAGGGATAGAATAGCATTGCAATTCTATCAGTTGCATTTCCATTCTTATAAGGAGGATTCTATTCCAAGAATCAAAAAGAGTCTCATCTAGAATAATTAATTATCAAATGACTTCTTGCTTCTGGTAGTTCCTAGATCCATAGCAAATACCAAGGCTTAGTAGCACACACACACTCAGAGACACATTATAAATATTTAGATATCTTTTTCTCTTAGAATATAGATTTAGTAACAACTTGCAGTCTCTCAGAAAATTAAATGTGTTCTGCATCAACCGGCAATTGGATATCCTAGGACTGCAACTCTCAAAACTGACACAACATAGAGATTGGAATCCCAGGGAACTGTGGTCTTAACATATCTGGAAAGTGCTAAATTGGAAATGGGAAAGGCTAATGTAGAGGATTTTATGTTACATTACATTTTAGATTTTAAAAAGAGCTATTAACAATGGCAGCTAAATGTAACTCTAACAATTAAGGATACTTGAGCCCAACAAATGCCAAACTAAATCCTCTCATTTCTTCTACATGAACACTTGACCATTTAACTGACTGCTCTTGGAGGCATTTGATTTAAATTTGAACCCAATGTTTTAATTCTTTCTTGCCTGGGCAAGAGTGATATTATTTAATTGAATATTATTAACTGCATGTTGTACAGGGAGTGCAGAATTATTAGGCAAATGAGTATTTTGACCACATCATCCTCTTTATGCATGTTGTCTTACTCCAAGCTGTATAGGCCCGAAAGCCTACTACCAATTAAGCATATTAGGTGATGTGCATCTCTGTAATGAGAAGGGGTGTGGTCTAATGACATCAACACCCTGTATCAGGTGTGCATAATTATTAGGCAACTTCCTTTCCTTTGGCAAAATGGGTCAAAAGAAGGACTTGACAGGCTCAGAAAAGTCAAAAATAGTGAGATATCTTGCAGAGGGATGCAACACTCTTAAAATTGCAAAGCTTCTGAAGCGTGATCATCGAACAATCAAGCGTTTCATTCAAAATAGTCAACAGGGTCGCAAGAAGCGTGTGGAGAAACCAAGGCGCAAAATAACTGCCCATGAACTGAGAAAAGTCAAGCGTGCAGCTGCCAAGATGCCACTTGCCACCAGTTTGGCCATATTTCAGAGCTGCAACATCACTGGAGTGCCCAAAAGCACAAGGTGTGCAATACTCAGAGACATGGCCAAGGTAAGAAAGGCTGAAAGACGACCACCACTGAACAAGACACACAAGCTGAAACGTCAAGACTGGGCCAAGAAATATCTCAAGACTGATTTTTCTAAGGTTTTATGGACTGATGAAATGAGAGTGAGTCTTGATGGGCCAGATGGATGGGCCCGTGGCTGGATTGGTAAAGGGCAGAGAGCTCCAGTCCGACTCAGACGCCAGCAAGGTGGAGGTGGAGTACTGGTTTGGGCTGGAATCATCAAAGATGAACTTGTGGGGCCTTTTCGGGTTGAGGATGGAGTCAAGCTCAACTCCCAGTCCTACTGCCAGTTTCTGGAAGACACCTTCTTCAAGCAGTGGTACAGGAAGAAGTCTGCATCCTTCAAGAAAAACATGATTTTCATGCAGGACAATGCTCCATCACACGCGTCCAAGTACTCCACAGCGTGGCTGGCAAGAAAGGGTATAAAAGAAGGAAATCTAATGACATGGCCTCCTTGTTCACCTGATCTGAACCCCATTGAGAACCTGTGGTCCATCATCAAATGTGAGATTTACAAGGAGGGAAAACAGTACACCTCTCTGAACAGTGTCTGGGAGGCTGTGGTTGCTGCTGCACGCAATGTTGATGGTGAACAGATCAAAACACTGACAGAATCCATGGATGGCAGGCTTTTGAGTGTCCTTGCAAAGAAAGGTGGCTATATTGGTCACTGATTTGTTTTTGTTATGTTTTTGAATGTCAGAAATGTATATTTGTGAATGTTGAGATGTTATATTGGTTTCACTGGTAAAAATAAATAATTGAAATGGGTATATATTTGTTTTTTGTTAAGTTGCCTAATAATTATGCACAGTAATAGTCACCTGCACACACAGATATCCCCCTAAAATAGCTATAACTAAAAACAAACTAAAAACTACTTCCAAAAATATTCAGCTTTGATATTAATGAGTTTTTTGGGTTCATTGAGAACATGGTTGTTGTTCAATAATAAAATTAATCCTCAAAAATACAACTTGCCTAATAATTCTGCACTCCCTGTATACCTGTACTTAGTTTTAATGCAAGAAAACTCAAACCTGCTTTTCAGGAAAAGTAAAGCTGAAGCTGTTGGATACACATTTTATTGTACTCTCATTCTAAAGCCCAAAGAATGTGAACTGCTCTCCAATATTGAAGACTAGTTGAATACACTGTTAAACCTATAAAATTTTCAGTATTGATTTTTAAGGAAGTCAAATGGCAACAAAGCATTTAAGGTGGTATTACAGGATTCATTAGTACTACATTATATAATGTAGTAAAAATATCAATCACTATTACAGGAGACATATAACCTTACAAGAAATTTAGTTATGCGCCAATCATATAAGCTTAACAAAGAAAAAGTTTTACTGAACGAAACTGAAATTATTTCTGAGCAAAACACAAATTATATTTTAAGATGCACTGGCTACATTATAATAAATGTCTCTTTAATCATGGTTTGAAAGAACCATGTTGTTGTTAGTTGCAAAGTCGTGTCCGACCCATCGCGACCCTATGGACAATGTTCCTCCAGGCCTTCCTGTCCTCTACCATCTTCTGGAGTCCATTTAAGAACCATAACAGGCTGCAATCATACAATGCTCTAAGCCATATGTAATTAACAAGGAAAAATAACCAGATACACATACTGTAACTTATCATGCTGCAATCAAACCACATTCTTCCTCAGTACAATGTGTGAGCCTAATAATCCATATACTTTGTCTGTATCATTCGCAAAATATCCACTTTGTAGGAATTATATCCCTTTCAGTGTTAAATACAGGGGGAAGCCAACATTCCTTCCCAGAATCACTCAAGTCATAAATGTTTCACACAACTACTCTGTACAGATACAATGGATTTATAACACCAAGAAAGAACCTACTCACATATTCTACCTCCCCTTTTTTGTTGCCTTGCTCTGACTGACGCAAAACTTCAAGTTAGGTAAACCGTTTTCCCCCTATATCTAAATCAGAATCTGATGTACAGTGAATGCTAAACCAGAGATTTTTGATTCAGTTGTTACAGAAACTCTGTAGTGTAAACAAGCACTGGAAAAATGAAACAAAAGAAATTATTGTAAGGTCCATTCTAATAATCCCCATGATTATTGATTATTGAACTAGTTAAATGACAACGAACCAGAGGAATTCTATTCACACGACTCTCGTTCATATAATGAACCTTGTTTTTACAGAATCTAAAATCATGTGATCAAATTTTACGCCTCCAGTTAATGCAGAACATTTGTCACTTGTCTTTCTGAAACTACTAAAGAGAAAAGTGTAGCACTTCAAATGCTAGCAAAGGCTTTGAGATATTTTAAGACTCATGTTTAATAGTTGCTGACAACCATATATTGTTCTACCATAACACAACTTCCCTTCTACAATTTTTATTCAAAGCTTAGTACTTTTGAGGAATGTGTTATCATAAAGATTGAGGGCAAACAATTCAACAATCTTAGTCTTCAAAGAGAGATTCAATGTCCTTCATAAGAAAGTTTTGGTATGTGGTACACAGAGCCTCCCACAAGGATGATAAACACGACCTGAACACATTTGGTCTCCCCAGCCCAGAAAAAAAAAGTAACTTAAATTGAGATGTACATTGTAACAAGCCTGCAGTACAAGACAGCACTGTAAAGCAATTTAAAAACAATGAGGTAAAAAGTTAGCTTAAGAGAATCAACCAAATAGAAAAATAATTTAAAGTTGTAATTCAGTGGAACAGCTTGGCTTGGAAGACTGTGGGCTTTAAGACTGGAAGGTTCTCAAATTTTCTCTGATTTCAAATGCTACAGAGCCCAAAAGAACCAAATTAGATAACTGAATTATGTAAACTTAGTGGGAAAAGAGAACTGTCACTTATGTCCAAGTTACAAATTATTTCATGGCAAAGTAAAGGAGTCACAGATCCTCAGCAAATCAGTTACTCACAATGATAGCTGGATATTATGAGAATCAGAGTAATTATGGTCTTGGATCTCTTTCAATTCAACCTCTCTCCCTGCATTATTTGCTATGGGAAAAGCTAGGCGTGTTGTCTTGAACTCATGGAAGAAAAGTGGGATAGAAATCTAACAATTCAAACAAAACTCTGATCTGGAAATGAAAGGTGCTTTTTACAAATTACAATTATTTCACAGTGCTGCTCTGATTCTTCAGAAGATTGCACCATTGACAACTGAAATAAATGTCATAGAATTGTCAGGGGCTAATTTACTCTTGCCCTAATTATTCCTTGATAATTAGCATATGTTGTGCATCAGTTGTGCCCTTTTCTGGATTGTGAGTCCTTGTACTCAGTCGCTCAGGCCCTGGTCAGGTTGTGTCTGAACTTCTGCAACATGCTGTACATTGAAGAGTATTAGGAAGTTACAGCTGGCACAGAATGTGAAATAGACAGCATATAAATTTAATAAATATTTGAATGTTCTGTAAGAGTGTAATTGCTGCAAACATAACACCTCTACTGCAAAATAGTTAAATTATTATTAGCGTGGGATAGTAATTTGGCTTATCAAGGTACCAGCCCTTTTATAGAACATGCTTGCATGCTTCCCAAGGTGTGCCACAGGAAGTGAGCTGGCTTCACACCAGAAAGATGAGCAGCTCTTCCTGCAGCATCACCAAGACACCCTTCCTTCCCGGAAGTGCCTTGCAAGTGAGCACCGTAACCAGGAAGGTTCAGAGCTGTCAGGAATCTGACTGCCTGTACAGAGCACCGGCTTTTCTCCACATCAAAGTGGTACCTATCTATCTACTTGCATAGAAGATGCTTTTGAACTGTTAGTGGACAGAAGCTGAGGCAAGTGACAGGAGCTCATCCTGCCATGCAGTGCTAGGGTTAGAACCAGCAGAGCTGAGACCATCTCCAGCGTCATTAAGTCACAGAATCACTGTGCCTCAATTGAGATAGTAGACTTGGCTGAGAGTCATTGTGCTGCTTAATTTCAGGGCAACATAGGATATATCTTTAAGAACCCACCTTTTTATTCAGAATTTGAGAGATGCAACATGAATAATTACTGTTACAAGTTCTGAATCAAACCTCATCAACAAATCTGATTTTCCCACCTCCCGGTCTCATTTAAATATTGCAATAAATCCATAAACAAGATTTTTAAAAATATCAAGAACGGTCTCTTGCTAGATTTTTCAATGACTTTCATTCCAAAAAAAATTCCAATATTTAAATGCCAGCAATTTTGGACCAAGTAATATTAATTTATAAATAATTTCTAATTTTTGGCAAGGTCCAAATACACTTAAGATATTGTAATTCTAGAATACCTATATTCATCCCATTTCAGGTATGTATTCTTTGCATTACAATTGTCTTGAATCATATTTGGCTAAACCAACTCACAACTGATTTAAGATGCTTCCTTTTCAATGTGGATATTATACAGCAGGGGTGTCAAACTCAATTTCATTGAGGGCTGCATCAGCATTGGGGTTGCCTTCAAAGGGCCGGGTGGGTGTGGGCATGGCCTACTGGGTGGGCGTGGCTAGAGTGCGTATGGCCTACTGGGTAGGCGTAGCCAGCTCTACATCATTCACATCAAGGGTGCCTATGGGGGCCCGGCCAGGAGTGGGACAGATCTGAGGGTCTCTGGCAGAAGGAGGGCCAGGGCCATGGCAGTGGGGGCCGTCCCCTCCCTGTTTCCAGAATGGCTTCGCGGGCCACATGAAACCACTTCGCGGGCCGGATCTGGCCCCCGGGCCTTGTGTTTGACATGTCTGTTATACAGCCTTAGATTCTCTATAGAAAATAGTATACATAAACATACATAATAACTTTAAGGTTAAATTCTGACATCATTATCCTTAATTACAAACCTCCAGATTGACTTTTATATGTATTCATCTCAATTAATTTAGCTGTCATAGCATCAATATATTCGCCTTTTAAATAATCATATACCTCAATAGGATCCTCAGAGGATTTACTAGTAAATATACGAAGGATCTTGCTGTATGTATCTTATTTTAGACTAATTCAACCAAAGTATCTCCTTCTAGTTTTTAATTATTTGTTAATTTTTTGCTGCCTATCTTGCTGTGGGGCTAGTCTAGAGTCTAGACAGCTTTAGTATTAGTATTAGGAACAAGTGGCATAATAATTCCTTTTACTTTGTTACTACTGTAACTCAACCATGTCTAATTTTCCAAGCTACTTTCCATGATTAGTTTTAATATTTAAGTATAATTCTAAAATAGTCCTACTCTTCTAATTTGATGAGAATATAATCATTGTCCTAGAGATAAAAGGATCAATGGGTGATGCTAGAATTCAATGGCAGAAAACCTGCATTCCCCAGAACAGTATATCTAACTACAGCTCAGAGAAAAAATATTGTCTAAATGCTGTGCAGACATCAATGGTCATATCAAAAAGACAACACAAATGTAATTTGCATTACAATGTTGAACACAAGAACATACCTTTTGGGATTTCCATGATGACACCATCACACACATATCATTTACTTCTCATCCCCATCATGGATGCTTGTGCTACTGATACTCCAGTATTATTAATCATGAATAGATGTGCTAATGGCCTGATTTGGTAACATGTGGTTTCTTAAATTCCTAGAATAGTTATAGTCAACCTGGTCATTTCCAGACCTTCTGGATACAAATCTATGGTCAATAGAGCTGTCTGGCCCAGACTGAGGGGTTTTAATTATTTAATTAATGGGGTTTTAGTTAAGTTCAGAGATTAATTTAATCTTAGTTTTAATCGTTTTTAATTGTATGTGATGTATTTTAACTTTTAATTTTCTCTGTAAACCGCCCTGAGTCCTACGGGAATAGGGCGGTATATAAATTTAAATAAATAAATAAATAAATAAATAAATAAATAAATAAATAAATAAATATATTAACAAGCTTAATAGCAAGGGACTGTAGGAGATACTTTGTAACACTAAGGAAATTGTTCGCCATTCTTCCAGAATATTTTTGCATCTTCATATTCTATTTACAGCCTTAGTATTCTTAGTAGTTTTGCATTCAACTATTAACCAAGGCTAACCTTGCTTAGCTTCCCAGCTCAGGCACGGTTACCTGGATGCTGCTACTTGCTAAGCAAGATTAGGTTCCCAAATTCTAAGTTGTTTAACAAGAGCAGAGAAAGCTACATTTTAATTAATTAAATCCCAAATACCAGCCTTTATCCACAGTCAAGAATTCTGAACATAAACCACACAAAACCTGAAATGCAAGCATTTGAAAAACTTTCTTTCTTCCCCATTAAAATGTAACAGAAGAAATGTGCTGTATAATTGTTTTATTTTCTGCTTATTAGTTCTTTTACCAACACTACAACCATATTGCAGACACAAAAATCCTGTTTACTTTATTCAGGGAGATCACAGTCTACAGACTTATCAAACATAGTTAAACACCATTCAAAAATGTATTTAGTTGTACTTTATAAGTCACATGAACACAGAAGTTGTATGTACTGATTTTTTTTAAAGGAGTGGAACTCTAACAGATTGCATTTAATCTTGCAAGCTGTCAATAAATATCTAAAGCCATTTTTATGGCTACTTTGAGCCACAGAAAAGACAAAACCTTGTTTCTTTGGAAAAGGACACTTATAAGTTTTTGTACATTTTGTTCAGTAGCAAAAATTATTTGATCTATTTGCCACATATTTCATTCAACATCTGTGATTTTCATCCAAAACTGTTGATTTAAAGGGGAAAGCAGAAAGTATTTTTTTCAACCATAGAGAATCAGCATATCTGGAGGAACAAAATTAAATGACATACACAAGTTATGTATCCAACTTAATACATTTGTATGAAGATTTGATTCTGCCTCATTTGGAGAAAAGTACTACAAACTCTATACCAAAGGTAAACCCACCTATGTTTTCACTGCAATTAGTTATACGAAAGTTTGAGAACCAGTAACAGATCTTCAAGTTTTCCAGTTTAGGCAACTACTTTGTGCTTGGCTTTAGCTATTCCAGAAGACAGTTAATTGTTTATGGACATTTCTGTTTTTAACACAATCAAACTGTAATAGTTGAGTTCATTTTTCTCATCTTATATTTTAAAAGTTTATTTTCTGAAGGAATGCTGCATTTTCTATTGAAATTAATTTCACTGATTTTACACTAAAATTGTTTATAGATTCATCTAGAATTAGACTTTAATTTATTTTCTGTTGAGTGATGCTAAGCATTGAGTTTTAAGAAACTAATTCATTATAATTGTATCCCTCAAACATCTTTGGTACAAGCTTTAGCTCACAATTTAAATAGAAAAAACACTGTAGTATAATGCCCCAATTTAAACAGATACCCTTTAGAAAATGGGAATTTTCTTCTGGGTTTGTAGCAATACATTCCTAAAATTCCTCAGATGAGTGTTACTCCTTGAGGAAATCCAAAATTAATCCTTAAGGCTGAATAAAAACCAGCTGTGTTAAATTTTTGCACCCAGTATTAATACCTCATTGAAATTATTTTATGCTAACCTGAATTCACAATAATCTCCCCTGATAACTAATCAGTTATTTGAATGCTGAGATATGGCAAAATAATATGACTGCCTTCAAAAAAAATAACACGGAAGTTTACATTCATAGTCATTTGCTCACTCTCCACCCCAATCATTAGCTATCCTTCCAAAGGGATTTATAAATGTAGACATCCAAAAGACAAAGTAAAAGTACTGCCAAAATGAAAGAATAGAACTTGCCTGTATCTGCCTGCATATGTTCAACGTGATTTTGTGTACAAAGAAACAAGTTTTCCAAACCCACTTAGTTGTTTCACTTAATTTAGTGGCATCCGCAAACCACTCTCTCACATCCTTCTTTTATTTTGATGCATTTAACAATTACACAAAAGCAGATGAAGGTTCCTTCCAACCTCTCAGATTCATAAAGCTGCATTAAGCCAAGTTAAAGATCCAAAAATATTAATGATTTGAGTTGCTTTTAGTCCAATTGTGATACTGCCATCCTGTCTCAACTGTTGAGAGGAATAGTTTTACCATTCAAGTTTTGTGTTTTAAAAAACTGCATGTCACAGCGATGCTTATAAATTATTGCTGCATTTCATAGAATGAGATATTTTTTTTGCACTAGAACTGGAAAATAATGCAATTGCTTAATATTGCAGCTGAAAAGCTAACAAATTCAAAGTACAGGAACTGTGGTTTGACACTCTTCTCATATCCTGCATATGGTTACTATTTAGAATGGAAACTTATTTGCATTTTTAATCATGCATGATATAACAACTTACTTTCAATATTCTGAGGTTGTTGGCCAGATAACCTAATATTAGGTTCTAATGTGCAACCATATGTTCAGATGCTACTTTTATTTATCAATGGCCAAAAGAATTCAGAATTTTATTTCCTTTCTTAGATTCTTGCCATAAAGAGGACAGAATGCAGTTAATTCATTAACAGTGGTTTTCATTTTACTAGATAACAGAGACCTAACATATTCTGCATCATGGCAAGAAGCAAATTTACAGCAAAAATAAATGAGGGAGAAAACTATCAAACCCGAAAGCATACATTTAAAAGAAATGATACATTTAGCCCCAGAACCCAAATAAATGAAGTCAAAGCATTGCAACATTTGAGAAAAATTATTTTGCAGCGCTACAACTTGTGTCTTCCCTCCCAACCCACATTGCTGGAAGTTTGCCACAGAAATTAATGTTTCTGTTCATTAACAGTTAAAGATTAGAGCAAGTCTTAACACCAAGCAATTTTTTTTATTTAACTGGGAAGCAGTCAAATGTGCAGAAGGAAAAGATAATTGGAGAAGAGGTGAGCAATCATTAAAATCCTATGGATGCTTAATTTCTGAACTTTTTAGTAGAGAGAATCATTGTTTTCTGGGAAGCCACAGTGTTCCTTATGCGTGCTAATTCTCTTAATGACTAGTAACAGTTTCTCATGGTTTAAAATAATCATTACGATTTATAGTTAGATGTTAACCATGTCAGCCCTTCATAGAGTCCATCACCCGAGGTGGCACAGGATGGCTGAACATACCAATTCCTATCCCTGATTCGGGTCAAGCCCAGTTTTTCTTGGATCTCATGTGGCTTCATGGCATCGGGAAGGTCCTGCTTGTTGGCGAAGATAAGGATGATAGCATCCCGCATCTCTCGATCATTGATAATACGGTGCAATTCCTGACGGGCCTCATCAATGCGGTCCCGATCAGCGCAGTCCACCACAAATATCAGGCCCTGTGTACCTGTGTAATAGTGCCGCCACAAAGGCCGGATTTTATCTTGGCCCCCAACATCCCACACGTTAAACTTGACATTTTTATAAGTCACTGTTTCTACATTGAAACCCACAGTTGGGATGGTTGTGACTGCTTGACCCAGCTTCAGTTTGTATAAGATGGTGGTCTTCCCCGCAGCATCCAGGCCAAGCATCAAGATCCGCATCTCCTTGTTGCCAAAGATCTTGGACAGTACTTTGCCCATGATGGTAGCAGTAGAGAGCCAGGCATCCACAAGAAGATAGAGAAGAGTTGTTGTTACACCCAGTAACAAAAAAAGCCAATCCACACTGCTGGATAGAAGCCAAATGCAAGCTGAAGTGTATTTACCACAACCACAACCAGGAAGCCAGTCAATCTGAGCTACAGCAAGTGATGGGAGGACAAAGGTGGCAAGGGGGAGCACCACCCTTTATAAGCACCAACCGGAAGAATGAGAAGGTGGGGAGAATCTAATGCAATTGACTGTCACTGGAGGGGTGGAAGGACCCTCCTGGAGACCCCTCCGAGAGAACTGGGGCGGAGCTGGCTCAGAAGGGGCGGGGCTTCATGGGGAAGGGCGGGAGCGCCCGGCGTCTTTCAGGCAGTCCCTCTCAGGGCGGGCCTGGGCGTCTCCCCCCTTCTTTTCCAGTTCCCAGAGTCTCTTGAGCGATGGTGGGTGACTGTAAAGAGACAGGGAAGGTGGAGAGGAGCAACACAGTCAGTCAGAGAAGACTCTCTTGAGGTGCAACGTGAATAGAAAGGAAACCGCTAACCCTCCCAACGTACTCACCTCAAGTCGCGCCGGCTCCTCCGCCCGCCTTTCCGGAAAGGGAAAAGGCCCGCCTTACCCTTTCCTTCACAAACTCACTACCCAGCTTGACTGATTCGCGGCGACCGTCTTCAATACGCAGGCGCACAGCTTGGCCGACCGACACTTGCGAAAGACTGCCCCGCCTACAAGCGAGGACGACTGTACGGGTAATTAAAAGACACTACGCACGCGCAAGTTTTCCTCTGGGCGACAAGAATGAGCAGGCGCAGGCTCAGACTCGAAGGCGTGTCCAAGAGGTCATTACAGATACTCTGCACGCTCCCTGGAATGAATGCCTAAATGCTGCTCAATAGTTTTCCCGGCTTCACCCTAGTTTATGCGCAGGCTCGCCAGAATTTTCTTGAACATGCGCAAAGAATCATTTCCGCTCGGATTCAACTGCGCAAGTGCTAAAAGACAGAGACCGAAGATCCTTAAACTTTTTTAGGGTAACGTCTCCTAATCCGCATGCGTGGCGTTCTCCACCGCTTGTCAGAAATTTCATTTACGCGTGCGCTGCTTTGCCCCCTTTTTGCGCAGTTGCATTCCCAGCCAATCGTGGAAGGATAAAAAAACACGCGAACAGAATTCACCTCAATTGCCCGACATAAAACTACGCAAGCGCACTGCCGTCATTAACCTAGCGTGGTTTAGCTGTAGCGCGCATGTCTGACGGAAAGACTGTATACGTAATGTGGAAGCACGGCCAGCTCTATAAGAATTAAAGTGAGATAATCTTCGTAAGGATTTGCGCATGAAATTTTTCTTAAAGGGATTAAGTGGTGCGAGGACGGCATATAGGGATGGGATTAATCATTTTGTTTGCTGGAACTGCATTGGTGGCACACGCCAAAGCTAATACTGGCGTTTGAAGTTAGGAAAATTCTCTTCGCTTTGATTTGCGACCGACTTCATGACACTTTTCCCGCCTTCTGTGTTTTCTGAAAACTTGTACCTGAAAACCGCTCTTCTTTTTTTTTTAAGCATATGATTTTATATCTCACCTTTTGCATTGCTTTTTTTACAGTAGC